>NW_025814846.1:6904417-7524223 GCF_022079265.1 Lynx rufus
CTGAATGTAAATGGACTAAATGTTCCAATCAAAGACACAGGGCATCAGAATGGATTAAAAAAATATTGATCTATATGCTGCCTACCTTGGACTCATTTTATACCTAAGGACACTTGCAGATTGAAAATGAGGGGATGGAGAAGGATCTTTCATGCTAATGGAGGTCAAAAGAAAGCTGGGGTGGCTATACTTATATCAGACAAACTAGATTTTAAAACACAGACTGTAATAAGAGATAGATAAGAGCATTATTATATATTTAAGGGGTCTATCCCTTAGGAAGATCTAACAGTTGTAAATATTTATGTCCCCAAATTGAACACTCAAAATATAAATCAAATAATAACAAACACAAAGAAACTCATTGATAATAATACCATTACTGTAGGAGACTTTAATATTTCACTTACAACAATGGACAGATCATCTACGAAGAAAATCAACAAGGAAAAAAGGCTCTGAATGATACACTGGACCAGATAGACTGAACAGATATATTCAGAACATTTTGTCTTAAAGAAACAGAATACATATTCTTCTCAAGTTCACATGGAACATTATCCAGAATAGATTACATAATGGATTTCAAGTCAACCCTCGACAGGTACACATATATTGAAATCATACCATGCATATTTTCAGATCACAATGCTATGAAACTTGTTATCAACCATAATAAAAATATGGAAATACCTCAAAAACTTGGAGGTTTTTTTTTTTATATATGAAATTTATTGACAAATTGGTTTCCATACAACACCCAGTGCTCGTCCCAAAAGGTGCCCTCCTCAATACCCATCACCCACCCTCCCCTCCTTCCCACCCCCCATCAACCCTCAGTTTGTTCTCAGTTTTCAATAGTCTCTTATGCTTTGGCTCTCTCCCACTCTAACCTCTTTTTAAAAACTTGGAGGTTAAAGAACATCCTACTAAAGAAGGAATTCTTTAACCAGGAAATTAAAGAAGAAATTTAAAAAATACATGCAAGTCAATTAAAATGAAAACTTGATAGTCCAAACACTTTGGGATGCAACAGAGTGCTAAGAAGAAAGTAAATTGTTATTTAGGCCTATCTCAAGATGCAAGAAAGGTTCCAAATACACAACTTAGCCTTATGCCTAAGGGAGCTAGAAAAGTGGCAGCAAGTAAAGCCAGAAGCCAACAGAAGGAAAATAATATAGCTTAGTGCAGAAATAAACAGTACAGGAACAAAAGAAATAGAACAGATCAATGAAACTAAGAGCTGGCCATAGAACACCCAAATAGGTAAAATAATGAATGAAAGAGGAGAGATCACAACCAACACCACAGTAATACAAAGAATTATTATACAATACTATGAAAAATTATATGAAAACAAACTGGCCATTCTGGAAGAAATGGGCAAATTCCTAGACACTCACTACCAAAACTCAAATAGGAAGAAATAGGAAATTTGAATATGCCCATAACCAGCAAAGAAATTGAATTAGTTATCAAAAATCTCCCAACAAATAATACTCTTGGGCCAGGTGGCTTCCCAGGGAAATTCTACCAGACATTTAAAAAAGAGTTAATACCTATTCTTCTCAAACTGTTTCAAAAAATAGAAATGGAAGGAAAGCTTCCTAACTCATTCTATGAAGCCAGCATTACCTTGATTTCAAAACCAAAGAATCCAATAAAAAGAATAATAGGCCAATATCCCTGATAAACCTGGGTGAAAAATTCTCAACAGGATACTAGCAAATTGAACTCAACAGTACATTAAAATAATTTTTATTATGATCAAGTGGGATTTATTCCTTGGCTGCACGTCTGATTCAATATTCACAAATTAATCAATGTGAGAGAACATATTAATAAAAAAAGGATGAGAACAATATGATCCTTTCAATATGTACAGAAAAAGCATTTGACAAAATACAGCATCCTTTCTTGATAAAAAAAAGAAAGTAGGTATAGAAGAAACATACTTCAACATCATAAAAGCCGTATATGAAAGGCCCATAGCTAATATCTTCAATGGGGAAAAATTGAGAGATTTCCCCTTGAGGTCGGGAACATGACAAGGATGTACATTCTCACCACTATTATTCAACAAAATACTGGAAGTCCTAGCCTGAAAACTCAGACAACAAAAAGATTTTTAAAAAGGCATCAAAATCAACAAGGAAGAAGTCAAACTTTCACTCTTCATGGATTACATGATACTCTACATGGAAAACCTGGAGGACTCTGCCAAAAACTGCAAGATCTGATGCATGAATTCAGCAGTCTTGGGATATAAAATCAACATACAGAAATTGGTTGCATTTCCGCCAATGATGAAATGGCAGAAAGAGAAATCAAGGAGTCAATCCCATTTACCATCGGACCAAAGCCATAAGATACCTAGGAATAAACCTAATCAAAGAGGGAAAAGATCTGTACTTTGAAAACTGTAGAAAGCTTATGAAAAAAATTGAACAAGTTAAAAAGAAATGGAAAAACATTCCGTGCTCATGGATTTAAAGAAGAAATACCATTAAAATATCTATACTACCCAAGCCAATCCATACATTAAATGCAATCCCTATCAAAATCCCTATTATCACCAGCATTCTTCACAGAGGTAGAACAAACAATCCCAAAATTTGTATGCAACCAGAAAAGACCCTGAATAGCTAAATAAATGATGAAAAAGAAAACAAAAGCTGAAGGCTCACAATTTTGAACTTTAAGCTATATTACAAAGCTGTAGTCATCAAGATAGTATGGTACTGGCACAAAAACAGACACATAGATCAATGGAACAGCATAGAGAACCCATTATAGTTTTGATTTGCATTTCCCTGATTATGGATGACATTGAGCATCTTTTTGTGTCTTTTCTTCCATGGACTTTTTTTTATTTCTTCTTTTAATTCCTGGTTTACTCACTCATTATTTAGTAATATGTTATTTAAACTCCATATTTTTATGCTCTTTTCAGAATTTTTGTTATTTCTAGTTTCATAGTTTTGGGGTCAGAAAAAATGCATGGTATTACTTTGCTCTTCTTAAATTTGTTGAAATTTGTTTTGTGGGGAAAAATGTGATTTATTCTGGAGAATGTTCTGTGTGCACTTGAAAAGATTGTGTATGCTTCTGTTTTATGATGGAATGTTCTGAATGTTTCTGTTAAATTCAGTTGCCAGTGTGCCATTCAAAGCCATTGTTAAGGAAACAATGGAAAGGAAATCAACAAGGAGTTGATTTTCTGTTAACATAATCTATCCATTGATGTAAAAGGGGTGTTAAAATCTCCTACTATTGTATTATTATCCATTAGTTTCTTTATGTTTGTTATTAACTGTTTTATGCATTTGGGCACTCCTATGTTGAGTGCATATATAATTAAAATTTTTATATCTTGTTGGATTTTCCATTTTATTATTATATAGTGTACTTCTTTGTCTCTTGTTACACTTTTTATCTCAAGTCTATTTTGATTTATATGAGTCTTACTACTCTGGCTTTCTTTTGACACCCATCTGCATGATAGACATTTTTCAACCCCTCATTATCAATGTGCAGGTGCTTTTAGGTCTAAACTGAATCTCTTGTAGGCAGTATAAATAGGCCTGTTTTTATCCATTCTCTCACCATATGTCTTTTGATTGGAGCATTTAATCCATTTACACTTAAAGTATTTTTTAAAGTTTATTTATTTTGAGAGAGCAAGCTAGCAGGGAGGGGCAGAGGGGGGGGGAGAGAGAGAGAATCCCAAACAGGATCCACACCATCAGCGCAGAGCCCAATGTGGGGTTTGAACCCATAAACTGAGCCAAGGTCAAGAGCTGGATGCTCAACCAACTGAGCCACCCAGGCGCCCTTTAAAGTAATTGATAGATATGTATTTATCGCCATTTTGTTTCTTGTTCTGTGTGTTTTTTAAAATATTTTCACTGATCCTTTCTTGTCTTTCTTGTTTTGCTGATTTTCTTTAGTGACATGTTTGGATTCTTTCTCTTAATCTTTGCACGTTGATTAGTGGTTTTTGGTATATGATTACCATTAGATTTGTATATATCCTCTTCTGCATATAGTTGTCTATATTAAGTTGGTGGTCATTTAAGTTTGAATCCTTTCTTCTCCTCTCCTCTCCATGTTTTAGGTATATATCATTATATATTATATCTTTTTATATCATTTTATTTTGTGAATTCCTTGACTGATTTTTTTACAGAAATATTTATTTTACCACTTCTGCATTTCTTACCTTTATACTGTCATTTTTGGTGTCTCCTTTACATTCATGGTACCCTTTAATATTTCTTGCAGGGCTGGTTTAATGGTCACAAATGCCTCAGCTTTGGCTTATCTGGGAAACTCTTGATCTCTCCTTCTATTTTGAATCGTTTCCTTCCTGGATAGAGTATTTCTGGCTGCAGATTTTTTTCCCCATTCATCACTTTGAATATATCATGCTACACCCCTCCCCCCTTCTGGCTTGCCAAATTTCTGTTGAAAAATCTGTCGACATTATGGCTTTTTCCTGGTAATTTACTGACTTCATTTGTCTCAATACTTTTGGGATTTTTCTTTATCACTATATCACTAAGACAGTATGTTTTAGTGTGTGTCTGTTTTTGTTGATTTTGATGGGAGTTCTCTGTGCATACTTGATCTGATATCTGTTTTCTTCCCCAGTTTAGGCAAGTTTTCAGCTATTCTTTCTTGAAATAAATTTTCTGCCTCCTTTTCTCTCTCCTTCTTCTTCTGGGATGCCTATAATACAAATGCTATTACATCTTATGGAATCATTGAGTTCCCTAAGTCTACTCTCATTTTGCATAATTGTTTTTTTCTCTTTTGCTCAACTTAGTTTCCATTACCTTGTCTTGTAGGTCACTAATTTGTTCCTTTGCTTCTTCTATCTTGCCACTATTTCCTTCAAGCTTGTTTCTGATTTCTTTCCATCAAGCTTGTTTCTCACATGAGATCTGTGTTAAGGACCTCACTCATGTTTTCCACTCTGTTCTCAAATCCAGTGAGTATCCTTATGAGCATTGTTTTAAATTCTCTATTAAGCATGTTACTTATATCTGTTCCTCTTAGATCTTTGGCTATCACTTCGTCCTGCTCTTTTATTTGGGATAAATTTCTCTGTCTCCTCATTTTGTCTTTCTCTGTGTTTGTTTTGTGTGTTAAGAAAGTCACCTATGTCTTGTGCTCTTGAAAGTAGTGACTTTTTGAAGAGGAGGTCTTGGAGTGCCCTGCACTGCAGTGTCCCCTGTTCACCAGAACTTGGCACTTTAGGAGAGTATCCTGTGTGTGTTTTGTGTGCCCTGGTCTTGTGTCTGAGTCAAGCTTTCATTTCAGTGTAGTTGTCTGCACTGACTTCGTTGTGGGCTGTGTTTGCTCTCTGTAATATTAGTGGGACCCAAGCAGGCCATTTCTGAGGTGGCATTCCTACTGGGGAAATTGAGAGTGGGGCAGTGGAGTTAGCAAAATTTGCATTGGGATTCTAGTCTTATTCTGGACACTCTGAAGTGCTGCAGCAGCCAAGAGCTACATGCCGGGGTTGTCTGTGGATTGAGCCTGGGTGTACCACTTGACAACTGCAAGGCACAGCTAAGCACAATGTGTGGGGCTGTTGGTGCCACATGGCTGTGTGCAGCATGGCAGCTGAGTGTGGAGTGCCTCAGCAGGTATGTACCCAATGTCTGGACATGGTTCACATCAACAGCTGTGCTCCAGGTTTCTGAGTGTGGCATACAACAGTGGCTGGTGGTGCATGGCTGGGTGCTTCACTGTGGTTTGGCAGGTGTGGGTGACAACTGCATCTGGTTATTGGGCAGCGCACACACACAGCTTTAACAAGATTTGCCCTGAGCCCTACATCAAGGCTATAGTTGTCTCTGTAGCCTCACCTCCCACAGGTTGTTCTGTGTTTATTTTGTGGGAGTAAAATGATGTCTGCCATCTCCCTCAGTTTCAAAGTAGTCCTCCAAATGCTCCAAAATCAGTATGAAAAAATTTATCTCCCATTTACCCTTAACGTTGTGTAAGCTTCTGTTTTTATGTTGCATCTCTGTGCAGGCAGTCTCTTTAAGAGTGGCTACCTAGCTATCACTAACCCTCCAGGCTCACCCAATATTGAATCAGCTGACTTCTAAGGATCCAGGTTCCAAGTTCCACTCATTACACTAATGGAATTCTGCACTTCTGATTTTTCAAAGCCAATCTGTATGGGGGTTAGTATTCCCTGTGGGCACTCCCTGTGCAAGAGCCCGTTTCTCTGCTTTCTCTGCACATGTAACTCCCTCCCTCCTGTAGACAGCCTCTCTCCATCTTTCTGGCCTTTCTAACCTTTAAGATGCAGTTTCTCTTCTATATTTAGTTGTGGAGTTTGTTCTGCCAGTCTTCACATCACACTCTGGTTTATTTACTTGGATGTGGATGATACCCAGTTGTAACCATGGTCCTTCTACTCTGCCATCATACCAAGCTCCTTCTTGAATGTGTGTGTGTGTGTGTGTGTGTGTGAGAGACATTGTGTAGTCATCTCATCTGTGAATATGTTTTCTAACCTGGAAAATGTGGACATTCTTATCTGTCTGCTGAGAGGAATGGTATGGATCAAACAAGAAGATGGATGTTGAAAGCATGTCATAAATTTATATTTGTATAAATGTAAGATATTGTTACACTTGGTTATAGCAAAGAGGTATAAAACACTTATGAAAAACAGCAGTAACAGGAGTAGAATGAAAGTCAGGAAAAAATAAGTGACTGTACCAACTGTACTAAGATCAGTTGTGATCTTGGGCAAATTATATTATGTTTCTGAACCAGTTTACTTGTAAAATGAGAAAGATGAGAGTACCTATTTCATAAGGTTTTGTAAAGATTAAATGCAAAACAGATTTGAAAGCTGTTTATAAGCTGTAAAGTTCTATATTAGTCATCCATCTCACCTATTTTCATATCCTTAAATATGGTATGTTGCTTCACTGTCAACTATACTGTTGAAATATAATGTCAAAGTAGTATTTCTCTTGGGCTCGTGTTCCTATCTTATCCAGACATTGCCATTAGAAAAATAACCAAAAGCTGTTTTTTCATATTATAAAGTCAATTTGCCAATTCAGATATTTGAAGTTAGGAAGTTATAATTTTTTTGTTTTACTTTTTATCTGCATACTATGTGTCCAGTACTGCTCTGGTTACTGAGGGATATAAAACAAATATTACATTGTCCCAATAAGGTGCTTACATTCTATTAGGTAAGACAAATATGTAAATAAATGGTTATAGAACAATATAATATGCTTTCATAAAGTTGTTTATAAATGATAAGGGAATACCAAGGAGAGAATAAGTAGTTCTGATATCTGAGGCAAGGGAAGTAAAATTTGAGCTTGCATTGAGTATTCATCAGGGAAAAGGAAAAAAAAATGGTGGAAGACTCACTGGGCTGATGGAATAGCATATGAATGGACATAGAGATGAAATACATCATAGAGTGGTCAAGACCAATGAGTAATGCTTTTCACATTCAGGATTCTCTCCCCTCTACCTTTCCAATTTCTCTTCCTCCCTCATTGTTACAATTCTGCCTCTAGACTGTGAGCTCCACAAAAGTCAAGAATCATTCACAGTCATTGTATTTCTGCTTCCCTAATCCCAACACTTTGAATATTGCTACATATGTGCTATATTTTCAATAAATATTTTATTAAAATGCTTCATCTTTGTACTGTTGTTGCCTTTGACACACTCATAGATGCCTGCAGTCATGTTCAGCTTATCAAAGTTATAAAGATCATTTAACTTTATATAAATATTGAGTATATATATATGTATTTGTAAAGCACTTTTTTTATACAGTCAAGATTACAAATAGTGAAAACAGTATATGAAAAAATCTCTACAAATGTCCAAAAGTTCGTGTAATTACTTTTATGGCATGAAATCTTTTGCTAGTTACATAACATTAAGTAATAGTTGTGGGTGATGTCAAAAAGAAAGGTAGAGAAAGGTCCTCCAAATTCTGATTTCCAATAAAAGCAATAAGAACACTAACAAAAATTGCTAAATCAACTTTTCCAGAATTCTGGAAATTAAAGACTTGAAATAATCCAAGGAGTGTTTATTCTAAAACAAAAAAGACAAAACACAAAACAACAAATAACTGGCTGAACCTTGGTAATAACAGAACGTTGTGGCATTTAAATTTTCCCTATTGCCACTTCCTCTCCCCATATTCATGGTGGCCTTGATGAGCCAACAGCTTCACAACCACAGTAGCAATGAGAAACAGCAATCTAGAAGCAAATAGAAGGATCAGAATGAGTTTATAGCTCCTCCAAGTCCCATCCCCATAGAATTATTATCTGATCTTTCTGGCAGTTTCTTGGAACACGTGACTCACAGTATTTGTTTTTATTTGACCTGACTTACACCTTGGGCATGGTGAACAGATTTTTGCTACAGAGATGTTTATCAAAAAACAAAAAACCTAGTAGTGATTGTTTAACATTACAGCTTTTTTTAGGTCATAATAACAGTTGGGGCAAACAAAAAAGCTGACCAAAAAACTTAGAAGGAAAAGCTTGGAACTAGGTGTCCATAGGGGATATTGAAAAGCTCCACATATTTCTGAGGATTTACAAGGATATGTGTATGTGCAGAGTTGTACACGTGTTCAAGAAAGACCCCAAAAGGCCCACATCTTTCATCTCTGGCTAACTTTAAGGCTCTGCACAGAAGGAAATAAAGGTTGAAGCAGTTATGAAATGCACTCTAGAGTGTTGAATGTGTATCCCAACATGCACACAAAATCACTTGGCAAAGGGAAAGTAATTTATTGGTTCAAGGCATTTAAGAAAATTTTTGTGGAACCATTAGCTGAAAACTAAGCTATTCCAAGCAAGGACCTCAGTGGTTACACACACACACACACACACACCATAAAATACAATCTTTACAAAATTATTTCAGAAGTCACTAAATGACAATTACATCAAACCCTATGAGAAAGGAGGTAATCCGATTTCCAAACTTGCCACATTACATTTTTTAAATGTTCAGTTTTCAACAAGAAATTAAGAGAAATACAAAGAAACAAGAATGGATGCCCCAGGTGATGTCAGTAAGATGGTGGAAAAGGAAGTCCACTGCTTGTTTCCCACCTCAGCAACAATAATCTGACAGCCATTCATGAACAAAAGTCTTTTTGTGGGAGCTTTGAGATCCAGATGGGAGATTGTGGAAACTTGTTGTAGTCTAATATCAATGAGGGCCATTTTGAGATGGCAGGTCCATACCCAAGTAGTTGAATCTACAACCATGGTCCCAGCTACAAAGATAGCAACAGTTCTGTATCCCTTCAGATTCAACTACAGCCTTGTTTAACCTTGGTCCTGTCACCAGTACCATATGCCAAGGGACCCAGGAGAAGTCATACCTGTCCATGTTTCAAGTAATAGACCCAGATCTTGGTCCTGGTTGTGGATCCTGAAGTGGCCTGTGACTTGACCTTAGCCCATCTCAGCAATGATCTGGAAGCCCTTGGAAGCAAGCCTCCAAAACTCAGTCCAACTGTAGATTCAGAAACAACCCTGTAACTGAGTTCTAGTCCCTCCCAGAAGCAGTTTGTAGGCAGCTGTGCCTCCAAATCACCATAAAACTTGGTTGCAGCCACTCCCAGCTAAAATCTGGGAGCAATCCTGACAGCCTATGGACCTGGTGGGAGATATGTCTGCACCCCTAGAGATAATGAAACAGCTTGTAACTTGGCCCTGACTCCTCCCAGCTATGGTCAAGGAGTACTCCTGCTTGGCAAGGCTTCTGCTGGGAGAAGTACTCATTGGTAACCATAGAGACAGGCCAGCCAATTTCAGTCTGATAGCAGATGCTGAAACTACCTTATGACTCAGCTCCAGGCACTCCCCGCCATAGTCTGTAAACAGTCCTTTTGGCCCAGGGAACCACTAGGAGACATGCCTATTAGTATCCATGGAGAGAGGCCAAACAGTGTCCAACAGCAGATCCTGAAACAACCTTATGATTCAGACTCAGCCCCTCTGAGCTACAGTCTACGATCAGTCCTGCCTTCTCAGTAACCCACCAGAACACTTACACTATACTCCAACTGTAGATCCTGTAAATGTCCCTACCAAGAACAGTCTGGGATCACTTCTGTCTGCCCGGGAAAATGGGAGACACACCCGTTGGTTCCTGGGGCCAGGTCTGCAGACCTCAGTCTTGGCTGTGGACACAAAAGTAGCCCTGGGACTCAATTGAAGCCCCTATCAGTCACCGTCTAGGGCCAATCCTGTCTGTCCAGAGATTCACCCAGTAACCTGGGAACCGTAGGAATTCTGTCATGGATCTGTTCTGGCAGGAGACAAACACATCCATGCACCTGGTAACAGGCCTGTTATGGACTAAGCTGTGGATCTTAAAGTGGACTTTTGTCCAGGGTCAGACTTACTGAACAGTATCCTGGAGGTCATCCTAATCTATCCAAGGTCAAGACAGAATCAATTCCCAGCAATCCAAGCCTCTCTGGTAACAAGCCCACCAAATGGGGACACCACTGCAGATGCAGCAATAGCCACATGACCCAGCTCCAACCCAACTTGATTACAATTCTGGAGGTAATTACATCAACTCAGGAAAACAACAAGAAAATGTCCTTAGCTCTCCAAATCCAGTCTGTTAAGACCATAATATATGTCTATTTCTCCAAATGCACACATAAATGCATGGATCATGAAGAGGCAGACAAATATGACACCATGTAAGGAAGAAAAGTCTCCAGTAATTGACACTGAAGAAATAGAATCTATGAATTGCCTGACAAAGAAATAAAAATAATCATCTTAAAGAAACTCATTGAAATGCCAGACAACACAGACAACTAAATGAAATGAGGAAAACAATGCATGAACAAAAAGGAGCTTAATAAGGAAATATAAATTATAACAAAGAGCTAAGCAGAAATCCTAGAAGTGAGGAATAAAATAATGGTACTGAAAATTTTAATAGAAAGCTTCAACCACAGATTCAATCATGCAGAAGGATCTGAAAACTCAAAGACAGGTCACTTAAAATTACCCAGTTAGAGGAACAAAAAGAATGAAAAAAAATGAAGAAAGCCTACATAAATTATGGGACAACATCAAGTGAATTAACATTCAAATATTAAGAGTTCCAGGAGAAGAAAGAAAGGAACAGACATCTTATTTAAAGAAATAATAGTGTATGGGGATCCTGGGTGGCTCAGTTGTTTAAGCGTCCAACTTCAGCCCAAGTCATGATCTCTTCGTGGGTTCGAGCCCCACAACAGGCTCTATGCTGACAGCTCAGAGTCTGGAGCCTGCTTCAGATTCTCTGTCTCCCTCTCTCTCTGCCCCTCCCCTGATTGCACTCTGTGTCTCTGTCTCCCCAAAATAAACAAATATTAAAAAAGATTTTTAAAGAAATAATAATTTAAAAGATTCTTTTCTTTAAAGTTTACTTATTTTTGAGGGAGAGAGAGAGAGAGCAAGCTGGGGAGGGGCTGAGAGAGAGAGAGGGAGAATCACAAGCAGGCTTCATGCTGTCACTTCAGAGACTGACATGGGGCTTAATCTCACAAATGCTTAACCAACTGAGTCACCCAAGTGTCCCTAGCTAAAAAGATTCTAAATCTTGAGAGGGATATGGACTTTCAGGTACATGAAGCTCTAAAGACCCCAAGCAAGGAAAACATGAACTACAAAATAGGAAATAATAATCAAAATGTCAATAATAAATTCCTACCTATCAAAAATTACTTTAAATGTCAATAGATTAAGTTAGCCAATCTAAAGACATAGAATGGCTGAATGGATTTCACAAGATGTAACATGCTGTTTGTAAGAGATTCACTTATAGACACATATAGGTGGAAAGTAAAGGGAAATAAAAAGATATTCTATGCAAATGGAAACCAAAAGAGAGCAGAAGTGGCTATACCAAGATTATATACATATGTAGTCAAAATCAGCCATAAGAAACACAAAAGATTACTATATAGTGAAAAAGGGGTCAATTCATCAACAGGATTTAAGTATTTTCTACATATGTGGACACAACTTTCAAGAACTTAAATATTTAAATAAATATAATCAGAATAGAAGGAAGAAATAAGCAAAAATACAGTAACAACGGGGGTTTCAAAAATGTGCTTTCAACACTGAATAGATTATACATATAGAAAATCAATAAGAAAACACTGGATTTTAATTATACTGTAGACCAAATGGACCTAATGGACACATATATAACATTCCATCTAACAGAACCAAAAAACAATTTTTTTCTCAAGCACACATGGACCATTTTCAAAGATAGGTCACATGTTGGTCACAAAAGAAATACCAACAAGTTTGAAAAGATTTAAATGATATCAAGTATTTTTTCTGACCATAATAGTATGAAATGAGAAATGAATTACAGGAAGCAAATTGCAAAATTCACAAATATGTGAAAACTAAACAGTATACTCTTGAAAACCTAATGAGCCAAAAAAGAAATCAAAAGAAAAATCAGAAAGTATCAGACACAAAAAAATATGGAAACACAACATACCAAAACTTAAAGGATGCAGCAAAATCAATACTAAAGGAAAATTTATATAGCTAAATGAAAAAAGAAAGGTCTCAAATAAACAAGCTAACTTTACACCTCAACAAATGAGAAAAATAATGAACTGAGCTCAATGTTAGCATAAGGGAGAAAATAATGTAGATTAAAGCAGAAAAAAATAAAATAGAAACTAGAAAGATGATAGAAAACATCACTGAAAATAATAGTTGGTTTTCTGAAAAGTTAAACATTTTGACAAATGCTTACATAGAACCAAGAATAAAAAGAGAAGCCTCAAATAAAGAAAAGCATAAATGAGAGAGGAGACATTACAACTGATACCACAGACATACAATGATCATGAGAATAACATCTCAGGGTGCCTGTGTGGCTCAGTCAGTTAAGCATCCAACTTCAGCTCAGATAATGATCTTGTGGCTTGTGAGTCCCAGCCCTTCGTCAGGCTCTGTGCTGGCAGCTCAGAGCCTGGAGCCTGTTTTCGATATTATGTCTCCCTCTCTTTGCCCCTCCCCCTCTCACACTCTGTCTCTGTCTCTCTCTCTCTTTCTCTCAAAAATAAATAAACATTAAACAAGAATAACATCTCAAAAATTGGATAACCTAGAAAAATGGAAAAATTTCTAGAAACCTACAACCACCAAAATTAATCATGAATAGAAAACCTGAACAGACCAATAATGAGTAAAAAGGTTGAAATAGTAATAATAATAATAATAACTCTCCAACAAAGAAAAGTTCAGGACCAGATGGCTTCACTGATGGCTTCTATCAAACATTTAAAAAACAATCAATGCCAGTCCTTCTCAAACTCTTCCCAAAAATGGGAGACAAAGGAACAATTCTATACGCATTTTATAATGCAGAATTACTCACATACCAAAGCTAGACAAGGAAATTACAGGCCAATATTCCTGACGAAAATAGATGCAAAAATCCTTTAAAAAGTACTAGCAAACTGAAATAAATATTACATTAAAAGGATCATATACATGTTCAAGAGGGATTTATCCCTGAGATGTCAGGATAGTTTGACATATGCAAATCAATAAGTGTGATGTACCATATTAACATAATGAAAGGGAAAATTACATAATAATATCAACAGATGCAGAAAAAGTGTTTGATAGTGATCTTAAATTTGTATGGAACCACAAAAGACCCCAAATAGTCAATGCAATCCTGAAAAGGAAAAACAAAACTAGAAGCATCATGATTCTGGATTTCAAGCTATATTACAAAGCTGTAGTCACCAAGATACTATGGTGCTGGCACAAAAACAGACACATAGATCAATGGAACAGAATATAAAACCATAAATGGAACCACAAATGTATGGCCATCTAATCCTTGACAAAGGAGGAGGAGTATCCAATGGAAAAAAGACAGTCTCTTTAGCAAATGGTGCTGGGAAGACTGGACACTAGCTTGAAGAAGAATGAAACTGGGCCACTTTCTTATACCATACACACAAAAAAATTCAAAATGGATAAAAGACCTAAATGTGAGACAGGAAAACATCAAAATCTACAGGACAATGCAGGCAGCAACCTCTTTGACCTTGGCCAGAGCACCTTCCTACTAAACACGTTGCCAAAGGCAAGGGAAACAAAGGCAAACGTTTACTATTGGGACTTAATCAAGATAAAAAGCTTCTGAAAAGCTAAGGAAACAATCAAAAAAACTGAAAAGTAGCCTATGTAATGGGAGAATATATTTGCAAATGACACATCAGATAAAGGATTAGTATCCAATATCTATAAAAAAATGTATCAAACTCAACACCCCCCAAAAAATAACCCAGTTAGGAAATGTGCAGAAGAGATGAATAGACACTTTTTCAATGAAGATATCCCGATGTCTAACAGACACATGAAAAGATGCTCAACATCACTCATCACCAGCCATCAGAATGGCTGAAATTAGCAACTGAGGAAACAACAGGTGTTGGCGAGGATGTAGAGAAAAAGGAGCCCTCTTGCACCGCTGGTGGGAATGCAAACTGATGCAGCCACTCTGGAGAACAGTACGGAGGTTCCTCAAAAACTAAACATAAAACTACCCTACAATCCAGCAATTACACTATTAGATATTTACTCAAAGAATACAAAAAACAGATTTGAAGAGGTACATGCACCCCAATGTTTATAGCAGCATTATTAACAACAGTGAATCTATGGGCATAGCCCCAAAGTCCATTTACAAATAAATTGATAAAGAAGATGTGATATCTATATATCTTTCTCTATCTCTATCTTTATCTCTATCTCTATCTCTATCTCTATCTCTATCTCTGTATTTCTCTTTATATATAATGGAATATTATATATATATATATACACACACACATATATACACATATAATGGACTACTATTCAGCCATCAAGAAGAACGAAATCTGTCCATTTGCAATGACATGGATGGAGCTAGACTGTATTACGCTAAGTGAAATACATCAACTAGAGAAAAACACCATACGTTTTTATTCATATGTAGAATTTAAGAAACAAAACAGATGAGCACATGGAAAGAGGAGAAAAAAGAGAAGAGAGGAAAACAAACCATAAGAGATTTTTAATGAGAAATAACAAATTATGAACTTGATAGAGAGAGGTGAGTGGGGGATGGGCTAGATGAGTGATAAGTACTATGGAGGGTATTTGTTGTGACGAACACTGGGTGTTGTACATAAGTGATGAAACACTGAATTCTACTCTTGAAGCCAATATTGCACTAAATGTTAACTACCTAAAATTTAAATTAAAAAAAAGGAAAATAAAGAAAAGTTAATGCGTCTTCTCAAACTATATCAAAAAATCAGAAGTGTAAGAAAAACTTACAAATTCATTCTATGAGGCCAACATTTCCCTGATACCAAAACCAGAAAAAGACATGACTAAAAATACAACTACAGACTAACACCTTTAATGAACATAGATGCAAAAATCTGCAACAAAATGCCAGAAAACAGAATCCAACAGCACATTTAAAAAGTCATTAACCGGGGAGGGATCGGAAGATGGCGGCTTAGGAGGACGCTGGGCTCACCGCGCATCCTGCTGATCACTTAGATTCCACCTACACCTGCCTAACTAACCCAGAAAACCACCAGAAACTAGGAGAACGGAGCCTCCGGAGCCAAGCACAGACAAGAGGCCCACGGAAGAGGGTAGGGAAGGGCCGAGAGGTGGTGCACGCTCCACGGACTGGCGGGAGGGAGCGTGTGTGGAGGGCGGCCCACCGGCCAAGCAGAGACCCCAAGTCTGGCTCACAAAAGCGGAGAGGCCGGACGGAGTGTGTTCCGACAGCAAGCGGGACTTGCTTAGCATCTGGGAGGTCATAAGTTAACAGCTCTGCTCGGAGAGCAGGAAAACTGGAGGACAAAGGGAGGGAGAGTTGCTGAGCCCCAGGAGGACAGAGCTCAGTTTGGCGGGGAACAAAGGCACTCGCCAGCGCCATCTCTCTTGCCCATCCGCCAGCCAAAATCCCAAAGGGAACCAATTCCTGCCAGGGAACTTGCTTCCTCCTCGCAAACACCCAACGCTGTGCTTCTGCGGATCCATCCCTCTGGCAGCGGGTCTGACTCCCTCCCACTGCCACAGGGCCCCTCCTGAAGTGGATCACCTAAGGAGAAGGGAGCTAAGCCTGCCCGCCTGCCCTCCTGCCCCCATGCACCTTGCCTACTCACCCCAGATATTATGCCAGATCCCCAGCTCCACAAGCCTGGCAGTGTGCAAGTAGCCCAGACAGGCCACACCACCCCACAGTGAATCCCGCCCCTAGGAGAGGGGAAGAGAAGGCACACACCAGTCTGACTGTGGACACATCGGTGGGCCCGGGGAAGACATCAGGTCTGACTGTGGCCCCACCCACCAATGCAAGTTATTCAAGACAGCACAGGGGAAGTGCCCTTCAGGCCCGCACCACTCCAGGGACTATCCAAAATGACCACGGAAGAATTCCCCTCAGAAGAGTCTCCAGGAAATAACAACAGCTAATTAACTGATCAAAAAGGATTTAAATAATATAACAGAAAGTGCATTTAGAATAATAGTCATAAAATTAATCGCTGGGCTTGAAAACAGTATAGAGGACAGCAGAGAATCTATTGCTACAGAGATCAAGGAACTAAGGAATAGTCAGGAGAAACTAAAAAATGCTATAAACGAGCTGCAAAATAAAATGCAAACCACCATGCCTCGGATTGAAGAGGCAGAGTAGAGAATAGGTGAACTAGAAGATAAAATTATTGAAAAAGAGGAAGCTGAGAAAAAGAGATAAAAAAATCCAGGAGTAAGAGGGGAAAATTAGAGAACTAAGTGATGCACTAAAGAGAAATAATCTACACATAATCGTATTCCAGAGGAGGGAGAGAGAGGAAAAGGTGCTGAAGGTGTACTTGAAGAAATAATAGCTGAGAACTTCCCTGAACTGGGGAAGGAAAAAGGCATTGAAATCCAAGAGGCACAGAGAATTCCCTTCAGACGTAACTTGAATCGATCTTCTGCACGACATATCATAGTGAAACTGGCAAAATACAAGGATAAAGAGAAAATTCTGAAAGCAGCAAGGGGTAAACGTGCCCTCACATATAAAGGGAGACCTATAAGACTCGTGACGGATCTCTCTTTTGAAACGTGGCAGGCCAGAAAGGATTGGCACGAGACCTTCAATGTATTGAACAGAAAAAAATATGCAGCTGAGAATCCTTTATCCAACAAGTCTGTCATATAGAATAGAAGGAGAAATAAAGGCCTTCCCAAACAAAAACCGAAGGAATTCGTCACCACTAAACCAGCCCTACAAGAGATCCTAAGGGGGATCCTGTGAGACAAAGTACCAGAGACATCGTTACAAGCATAAAACATACAGACATCACAATGACTCTAAACCCGTATCTTTCTATAATAACACTGAATGTAAATGGATTAAATGCGCCAACCAAAAGACATAGGGTATCAGAATGGATGAAAAAAAAAAAAAAACAAGACCATCTGTTTTCTGTCTACATGAGACTCATTTTAGACCTGAGGACACCTTCAGATTGAGAGTGAGGGGATGGAGAACTATCTATCATGCTACTGGAAGTCAAAAGAAAGCTGGAGTAGCCATACTTATATCAGACAAACTAGACTTTAAATTAAAGGCTGTAACAAGAGCTGAAGAAGGGTATTATATACCCCACAGGGTCTATCCATCAGGAAGAGCTAACAATTATAAATGTCTATGCACCGAATACTGGAGCCCCCAACTATATAAAACAATTACTCACAAACATAAGCAACCTTATTGATAAGAATGTGGTAATTGCAGGGGACTTTAACACTCCACTTACAGAAAAGGATAGATCATCTAGACACACGGTCATTAAAGAAACAAGGGCCCTGAATGAGACATTGGATCAGATGGACTTGACAGATCTATTTAGAACTCTGCATCCCAAAGCAACAGAATATACTTTCCTCTCGAGTGCACAAAGAACATTCTCCAAGATAGATCACATACTGGGTCACAAAACAGCCTTTCCTAAGTATAAAAGAATTGAAATCATACCATGCATGCTTTCAGACCACAATGCTATGAAGCTTGAAATCAACCACAGGAAAAAGTCTGGAAAACCTCCAAAAGCATGGAGGTTAAAGAACACCCTCCTAAGAATGAGTGAGTCAACCAGGCAATTAGAGAAGAAATTAAAAAATATATGGAAACAAACAAAAATGAAAACACAACAATCCAAATGCTTTGGGACGCAGCGAAGGCAGTCCTGAGCAGAAAATACATTGCAATCCAGGCCTATCTCAAGAAACAAGAAAAATCCCAAATACAAAATCTAACAGCACACCTAAAGGAAAGAGAAGCAGAACAGCAAAGGCAGCCTAAACCCAGCAGAAGAAGAGAAATAATAAAGATCAGAGCAGAAATAAACAATATAGAATCTAAAAAAAACTGTAGAGCAGATCAACGAAACCAAGAGTTGGTTTTTTGAAAAAATAAACAAAATTGACAAACCTCTAGCCAGGCTTCTCAAAAAGAAAAGGGAGATGACCCAAATAGATAAAATCATGAATGAAAATGGAATGATTACAACCATCCCTCAGAGATACAAACAATTATCAGGGAATACTATGAAAAATTATATGCCAACAAATTGGACAACCTGGAAGAAATGGACAAATTCCTAAACAACCACACTCTTCCAAAACTCAATCAGGAGGAAATAGAAAGCTTGAACAGACCCATAACCAGCGAAGAAATTGAATCAGTTGTCAAAAACCTCCCAACAAATAAGAGTCCAGGACCAGATGGCTTCCCAGGGGAGTTCTACCAGACGTTTAAAGCAGAGATAATACCTATCCTTCTCAAGCTATTCCAAGAAATAGAAAGGGAAGGAAATCTTCCAGACTCATTCTATGAAGCCAGTATTACTTTGATTCCTAAACCAGACAGAGACCCAGTAAAAAAAGAGAACTACAGGCCAATATCCCTGTTGAATATGGGTGCAAAAATTCTCAATAAGATACTAGCAAATCGAATTCAACAGCATATAAAAAGAATTATTCACCATGATCAAGTGGGATTCATTCCTGGGATGCAGGGCTGGTTCAACATTCGCAAATCAATCAACGTGATACATCACATTAATAAAAGAAAAGATAAGAACCATATGATCCTGTCAATTGATGCAGAAAAGGCCTTTGACAAAATCCAGCACCCTTTCTTAATAAAAACCCTTGAGAAAGTCGGGATAGAAGGAACATACTTAAAGATCATAAAAGCCATTTATGAAAAGCCCACAGCTAACATCATCCTCAGTGGGGAAAAACTGAGAGCTTTTTCCCTGAGATCAGGAACACGACAGGGATGCCCACTCTCACTGCTGTTGTTTAACATAGTGTTGGAAGTGCTAGCATCAGCAATCAGACAACAAAAGGAAATCAAAGGCATCCAAATTGGCAAAGATGAACTCAAGTTTTCACTTTTTGCAGATGACATATTATACATGGGAAATCCGATAGACTCCACCAAAAGTCTGCTAGAACTGATACATGAATTCAGCAAAGTTGCAGGATACAAAATCAATGTACAGAAATCAGTTGCATTCTTATACACTAATAATGAAGCCACAGAAAGACAAATAAAGAAACTGATCCCATTCACAATTGCACCAAGAAGCATAAAATACATAGGAATAAATCTAACCAAAGATGTAAAAGATCCGTATGCTGAAAACTATAGAAAGCTTATGAAGGTAATTGAAGTAGATATAAAGAAATGGAAAGACATTCCCTGCTCATGGATTGGAAGAATAAATATTGTTAAAATGTCAATACTATCGAAAGCTATCTACACATTAAATGCAATCCCAATCAAAATTGCACCAGCATTCTTCTCGAAACTAGAACAAGCGATCCTAAAATTCATATGGAATCACAAAAGGCCCCGAATAGCCAAGGTAATTTTGAAGAAGAAGACCAAAGCAGGAGGCATCACAATCCCAGACTTTAGCCTCTACTACAAAGCTGTCGTCATCAAGACAGCATGGTATTGGCACAAAAACAGACACATAGACCAATGGAATAGAATAGAAACCCCAGAACTAGACCCACAAACGTATGGCCAACTCATCTTTGACAAAGCAGGAAAGAATATCCAATGGAAAAAAGACAGCCTCTTTAACAAATGGTGCTGGGAGAACTGGACAGCAACATGCAGAAGGTTGAAACTAGACCACTTTCTCACACCATTCACAAAAATAAACTCAAAATGGATAAAGGACCTGAATGTGAGACAGGAAACCATCAAAACCCTAGAGGAGAAAGCAGGAAAAGGCCTCTCTGACCTCAGCTGTAGCAATCTCTTACTCGACACATCCCCAAAGGCAAGGGAATTAAAAGAAAAAATGAACTACTGGGAACTTTGAAGATAAAAAGCTTCTGCACAGCAAAGGAAACAACCAAGAAAACTAAAAGGCAACCAACGGAATGGGAAAAGATATTTGCAAATGACATATCAGACAAAGAGCTAGTATCCAAAATCTATAAAGAGCTCACCAAACTCCACACCAGAAAATCAAATGACCCAGTGAAGAAATGGGCAGAAAACATAAATAGACACTTCTCTAAAGAAGATATCCGGATGGCCAACAGGCACATGAAAAGATGCTCAACGTCGCTCCCCATCAGGGAAATACAAATCAAAACCACACTCAGATATCACCTCACGCCAGTCAGAGTGGCCAAAATGAACAAATCAGGAGACTATAGATGCTGGAGAGGATGTGGAGAAATGGGAACCCTCTTGCATTGTTGGTGGGAATGCAAACTGGTGCAGCCACTCTGGAAAGCAGTGTAGAGGTTCCTCAGAAAATTAAAAATAGACCTACCCTATGACCCAGCAATAGCACTGCTAGGAATTTACCCAAGGGATACAGGAGTACTGATGCATAGGGGCACTTGTACCCCAATGTTTATAGCAGCACTCTCAACAATAGCCAAATTGTGGAAAGAGCCTAAATGTCCATCAACTGATGAATGGATAAAGAAATTATGGTTTATATACACAATGGAGTACTACATGGCAATGAGAAAGAATGAAATATGGCCCTTTGTAGCAACATGGATGGAACTGGAGAGTGTGATGCTAAGTGAAATAAGCCATACATTGAAAGGCAGATACCATATGTTTTCACTCTTATGTGGATCCTGAGAAACTTAACAGAAACCCATGGGGGAGGGGAAGAAAAAAAAAAGAGGTTAGAGTGGGAGAGAGCCAAAGCATAAGAGACTGTTAAAAACTGAGAACAAACTGAGGGTTGATGGGGGGTGGGAGGGAGGGGAGGGTGGGTGATGGGTATTGAGGAGGGCACCTTTTGGGATGAGCACTGGGTGTTGTATGGAAACCAATTTGACAATAAATTTCATATATTGAAAAAAATGAAAAAAAATAAAATAAAAAGTCATTAACCACAATAAAGTGGAATTAATTCCTAGTATGCACGCTGATTCAATGTTTACAAATCAATCAACGTGATACATCACATCAATAACACAAAGTATTAAAACAATATGATCCTTTTGATAGATGCAGAAAAAGCAGTTGACAAAGTACAACATCCATTCAGGACAAAAATCCCTTTAGAAAATAGGTTTAGAGGGAACATACTTCAACATAATAAAGGCCATAGTTGAAAAACCCATAGCAAACATCATACTCAATGAGGAAAAAACTGAGAACTTCCCTCTAAAGTCAGGGACAAGACAAAGGTCCACTCTAACCACTTTTATTCATCACAGTTTCTGGAAGTCCTAGCCACATCAGTTAGATAACAAAAAGAAATAAAAGGCATCCAAATTGGTAAGGACGAGGTAAAACTTTCAGTTTTTGCAGATGACATGATACTATATATAGAAAAACCTAAAGAATCCACCAAAAAAATTCTAGAACTGATAAATGAAGTCAGTAAGGTCACAGGATAAAAAAACATCAATGTTCAGAAATCTGTTGCATTTCTATACACTAATGATGAAATGACAGAGAAATCAAGAATACAGTCCTATTTATAAGGAGTCAAAACAATACATACAAATACATACAAATAAACCTAGCCAAAGAGGTGCCTGAAGTGTACTCTGAGAGCTATAAAACACTAACGAAAGACATTGAAGATGAAACCATGAATTAGAAACACATTCCATGTGGGGCACCTGGGTGGCTCAGTTGGTAAGCGTCTGACTTCAGCTTAGGTCATGATCTCGCGGATTGTGTGTTTGAGCCCCACGTCAGGCTCTGTGCTAACATCTCAGAGCCTGGAGCCTGCTTCAGATTCTGTGTGCCCCTCTCTCTCTGCTCCTCCCCCCACTCACACTCTGTTTCTCTCTCAAAAATAAATAAACATTAAAAAAAATGCTTTAGGAACACATTCCATTATCATGGATCAGGAAAAAGAAACACATTGTTAAAATGTCTATCCTATCCAAGATAGTCTACACATTTAATGCCAAAAGCATTTTTCACAGAACTAGAACAAAAATTCTATAATTTGTATGGAACCACAGAAAACCCAGAATAGTCAAAGCAATCTTGAAGAAGAAAGGCAAAGCTGGAGGAGTTATAATTCCAGACTTCAAGTTATAATACAAAGCTGGCGTAATCAAGACACTATGGTACTGGCACAGAAATAGACATAAAGATCATTGTAACAGAATAGAAATCCAGAAATAAACCCACAGCTACAAGGTCAATTAATCTTTGACAAATGAGGAAAGACAATACTGTGGGGGAAAATACAGTCTCTTTAAGTAATGGTATTGGGAAAACTGGTCAGCTATGTGCAAAAGAATGAAACTGGACCACTTTCTTATACCATACACAAAAACAAACTCAAAATGAATTAAAGACCTGAATATCAGACCTGAAGCCATCAAAAATCCTAGAAGAGAACACAGGCACTAAGTCTTTGACATTAACCATAGCAACATTTTACTAGATATGTCTCCTGAGGCAAGGGAAATAAAAGCAAAAATAAACTTTTGGGAAAAAAAAAAACAACTTCAGCACAGTGAAAGAAACAATCAAAAAATCTGAAAGGCAACCTACTGAATGCAAGAGGATAATGTATAAATTACATATCTGATGAAGTGTTAGTATCCAAAATACATAAAGAACTTTTACAGTTCAATACCTAAAAAACAAATAATCCAATTATGAAATGGGCAGAAGACATGAAGTGAAATTTCTCCAAAGAAGACATACAGATAAACAAAAGACATATAAAAAGATCTTCAACATCACTCATCATCAGTGAAATGCAAGTTAAAACTACAATGAGATGTCACTTCACACTGTCAGAATGGCTAAACTCAAAAACACAAGGAACACCAAGTGTTGGTGAGGGTGTGGAGAAAAAGGAACCCTCTTTGCACTGTTGATGGGAAAACAGCCACTGGTGCAGCCACTCAGGGAAACAATATTGACGTTCCTCAAAAAGTTCAAAATAGAACTACCCCATGATTGAGAAATTGCACTAGTGGGTATTTACCCAAAAATTACAAAAAAAGACCCCACAAATTCAAAAGGGATATGTGCACCCTTAAGTTTATTGCAGCATTATCTATAATAACCAAATTATGGAAGAAGCCCAGGTGCCGAATGACTTATCGAATGAATAAAGAAGATGTGATATATATATATATATATATATATATATATATATATATATATATTCCATTATAGAAGTAAATGGATAGAAGTAAATAGTACAATGCTAAGTGAAATAAGCCAGTCAGAGAAAGGCAAATACTATATGATTTCACTCATATGTGGAATTTAAGAAACAAAACATGAGTAAGAGAAAAAAATGAAAGAAGGAGAGACAAGCCAATAAATGAACTGGTAACAATCGAGAACAAACTGATGGTTACCAGATAGGAGGTGGGTGCAAGAATGAGTGAAATAGGTGATAGGGATTAAGCAGTATATATGTTGTGATGAGCACAAGGTAATGTATGGAATTGTTTAATGACTGTATTGTACACCTGAAACTAATATAAACTGTTAACTATACTGGAATTAAAATTGAATTAAATTTAAAAAAGAAATGGTGTAAATAACTGTATGGCAAAAATCAAATAACTCAGATAAAATTAATAAATTCCTAGAAAAATATAACTACCAACACTAACTCATGAAGAAATAGAAAATCTGAAATATATCTATAACAAGTAAAATAGTAATAATATAAGTAACAATAAAAATAATAAACATCCCATTAAAAAACCTAACTCAGATTGTTTTACTGGTAAACACTACCAAATGTCTAAAACCTCTTCAAAGAGTAGTATTAGCATGAAACCAAAATCAGAAAAAGATACCACACAAAAAGAAAACTACAAATCAATATCCCTTATGAATACAGATGCAAAAATCATCAATAAAATACTGGAAAAATGAGTCCAAGAACACACAAAAAATAATTACACACTATGATCAAATGTGAATCACCTGAGGAATGTAATGTTTAACTTATGAAAAGCAATACTGTAATACACCATCTTGATAAAATAAAGGACAAAAATCATAAGATAATCTTAATATATGTAGAAAAAACATCTGATAAAATAAACATCTTTTCATAACAAAATCAAACAACAAACTAAGAATAGAAGGAATCTTTCTCAACTTCATAAAAGGGAACTATGAAAAAATCATGCTAATATCCTACTTAAGGGTGATAAACTGAAAAAAAAATTAGAGAGGGAGATAGCCAAAACATAAAAGACTCTTAAAAACTGAGAATAAACTGAGGGTTGATGGGAGGTGGGAGGGAGGGGAGGGTGGGTGATGGGCATTGAGGAGGGCACCTGTTGGGATGAGCCCTGGGTGTTGTATGGAAACCAATTTGACAATAAATTTCATATTAAAAAAAAAACTGAAAACTTTCCCCCAAGATCAGGAAAAAAGGAAGTATGAATACTCTTGAAAATTCCATTCAACATCATTATTGAAGTTATTGAAGTCAAAGAAAAGAAACAAAAGCACCCAAGCTGAATAGGAAGAAGTAAAACTATTTCCATTTGCAGATGATATATTTTATGTAAAAAATTCAAAGGAACTAACAATTTATTAGAATTAATAAATTAATACAAGTAATAAACAAATTCAATAATATTGTATGATACAAGATCTGTATACAAAAATTAATTTTATTTCAATATATTCTCAATTAACAATCTCAAAATGAAAGTAAGAAAATTCCATTTAAGGAAGAAGGTAGTGACTGGGTAGGAGGACCCTAGTCTCAACTTATCCCATGTAGCAACTAGATAACTATAAAATCATCCTAATTACCTCAGAAATAAGTCTGAAGACTGACAAAAAAATAAACTCACAACTAAAGGGAAAGAAGAGGCCACATTGAAGAAGGTAGGAAATGCAGGTACTAGGTTTAGGGAAGAAACAGATCAGGGTGCTGCAAGGGGAGGGAGCCATTGTTGTGAAGGGCAAGAGAGAGAACACAGGAGAACCCAAAAGAAAGTTTCTCCAAAGCCATTTGCTTGAAAAACAAGAAAGAATGAATTTTGTGAATTCTTGCAACCAGCAGGATTTAAAGCCTGGAGTTTTAAAGGTCAGTGGGCTTAGGAGAGAGACCAGAGGCCACTGCAATGCTCCTTTAGTGAAGGCAGGCAAACAACCCAGGGGCAGACAGGATGGGCATAGTGACATGAATAATGCTTAAGCCACACAAGGGGAGATTATTCTTTATTCTTGTAGCACGTCTCTGATAGGCAGTGTAAAAGGAGATGCTTATCTAGGAAAAAAGGAGCTGGCTGGTGCTATTTCCTTCCCCCTATACAGCAACATGAACACAGAGCCACCTTTAGGAAGCAGCACAGCATGTACACTGATTGTCTAACTTGCATAACCAGGCTCCATCCCCCCTCACTCTGGCAAGGCTGCCTTTCTTGCTCAAGCTTGCTTCAGTCTCAGTACAGTGGGTCCCCCTACCCCCCAGAGGACCAGCACAAACCCCTATTCACACCACATCTCCCAACCAGAGTTCTGCAAGGCCTTAATTCTGGTGCAGGTGGTGTCAGATCTCATTTCACAAGCAGACCAAAGCATAACTACTTAAAAATCTCCATATTCAAGACATGGGCCAAACATTGTCCACAGTAGCCAAGGAGAGCCTCTACAGATGACTGGCATGAAAGATAGAGCAGCCAAACCACAACAGCATAGCACATGTAGCACACACCAGAGACACTCCTTGAAGTACCAGGCCCTGGGCACTACATGGCCTCTTTATAAGGCCACTACTTTCAGGAGCAGTAGACATAATTGGCTTTTCTAGCACAGAGACAAAGGCAGAGACTTAGACAAAATGTGAAGATGGAGGGATTTATCCAAAATGAAAGAACAAGATAAGACCATGGCCATAGATCTAAATGAAAGAGATTTAGGTCACATTCCTGTTGGAGAATTGAAAGCAACAATCATAAAGATAGTCACTGGGCTTGAGAAAAAAATAAAGACAATAGTGAGATCATTACCACAGATAAAATGTTAAAAAAGATTCAGAGATGAAAATTACAATAAACAAGATTGGAAAAAAGCTTGATGCAATGAGCAGCAGGCTAGAAAGCAGAGGAATAAATGAATGACCTAGATGTCAGAATAATGAAAAGTAATGAAGCTGAACAAAAGAGAGTAGGAAGAATTATGCAACATGAGAACAGATTTAGAGAACTAAGTGATTCCATCAACCATAATAACATACATATTATAGAATTATTAGAAGAAGAAGGTAAAGGGAGCAGAAAATTTATTTGAAGAAACAATAGCTGAAAACTTCCCTAATCTGGGGAAGGCAAGAGACATCCAGATCCAGGAGGCACAAAGAACTAC
This sequence comes from Lynx rufus, assembly GCF_022079265.1. Classification (NCBI taxonomy): domain Eukaryota; kingdom Metazoa; phylum Chordata; class Mammalia; order Carnivora; family Felidae; genus Lynx; species Lynx rufus. The sequence continues at coordinate 6,931,403 of NW_025814846.1, forward strand.
CATCAAAGTCAGTCAGAGACAGACAAAAATCATATTACTTCCCTCATATGAGGACTTTAAGAGACAAAACATAAGGGAAGGGAAGCAAAAATAATATAAAAACAGGGAGGGGGACAAAACAGAAGAGACTTATAAATATGGAGAACAAACTGAGGATTTCTGGAGGGGTTGTGGGAGGGGGGATGGGCTGAATGGGTAAGGGGCACTAAAGAATCTACTCCTGAAATCATTGTTGCACTATATGCTAACTAATTTGGATGTAACTTTTGAAAAGTAAAAAATGAAATTAAAAAAATGCTGGAATACCTGAATATTGGTATAAAAAATCAACGAAAGCAGGCCAATATCAAAACGTATTGTAATTAAATTTTTAATAATACACTGATAAAGAAAAAATCCTAAAATAAGCAAGACAAAGAAGTCATTAAATTACAAGGGAAAACCCAAAAGGCTTCGGATATTTCTCATGAGAAATTTGGCAACCAAGAAAGGAAGGTAATGATATATTTGAAGTCTTAAAAGGGAAAATCTTCAGGCAAGAATATTCTATCCAGCAAGGCTATTATTCAGAATAGTGGAAGAGATAAAGAGTTTCCCAGACCAAACAAACAAACAAGGAAAAAACAACTGAAGGAGTTTGAGAACATTAAGCCAGCCCTGAAAGAAATATTAAAGGAAATTCTTTGAGTGCAAAGGAAAGACCAAAAGTGATAAAGACAAGACACCCTCTGACCCTCTGGCAAGGGTCAGAGAACATCTCCAGAAACAATGGCAAAACAAGTAATAAAATGGAACTAAATATATATCTATCAATGATTACCTTGAATGTAAATGGACTAAAAACTTCAATCAAAAGATGTAGGGTGACAGAATGGATAAAAAAGGAAACTCATTGATATACTGCCAAAAAGAGACTCATTTTAGGCATAGACACCTGCCGATGGAAAGTAGGGGATGGAAAAAAAGTTTATCGTGCAAATGAATGTCAAAAGAAAGTGAGAGTAGTAATACTTATACGAGAAAAACTGGATTTTAAAACAAAGACTGTAACAAGACACACACAAAAAGCATTAGATAATCATAAAAGGGATAATCCACCAAGAAGATCTAACACTTTTAAATATTTATGCACTCAACAGAGACACCCATATATATAAAACAGTTAATAATAAAGATAAAGGAACAAATTGATAACAATACAATAATAGTAGGGGACTGTAACACCCCACTAATATCAGTGGACAGATCCTCTAAACAAAATCAACAAGAAAAATAAATAGCTTTGAATGACACCCTGCACCAGATGGATGTAACAGATATATTCAGAACATTCCATCCTAAAACAGTATAATGCACATACCTTTCAATTGCACATTGGAACATTCTCAAGAATAGATCACATATTACATCACAAAATGGATCAAAACAAATACAAAATGATTGAAGTCATACCAGGCACCTTTAATGACCGCAATGCTCTGAAACCAGTAGTCAGCAATAAGAAAAACTCAGGAAAGACCACAAATACATGGAGGTTATAACATGCTACTAAACAATAAATGAGTCAACCATGAAATCAAAGAAGAAGTAAAAAAAATACATGGAAACAAATGAAAATAAGAACACAATGGTCCAAAACCTTTGGGAGGCTTCAAAAGTGTAATAACAGGGAAGCATATAGCGCATACAGCAATACAGAACTTCATCAAGAAGCAAGAAAAATCTTCAAGTAAACAACCTAGCAAGCAAAGGAGCTAGAAGAATAACAACAACAACAAAAGCCTAAGGCCAGCAGAAGGACGCAAATAATAAAGCCTAGAACAGAAATAAATGATATAGAAACTAAAACAAAATACATTCAATGAAACCAGGACATGGTTCTTAGAAGAAATTAAGAAAATTGACAACCTTCAAGCCAGACTTAACAAAAGGAAAAGAGTAAGGACCAAATAAATAACATCAAAAATTATAAAGAAGAAATAACAGCCAACACCACAGAAATACAAAAAATTATAAGACAATATTATGAAAAACTATATGTCAACAAATTGGACAACCTGGAAGAAATGGATGAATTCCTAAGAACATATCCAATACCAAAACTGAAACAGGACAAAAGAAAATTTGAACAGACTGATAACCAGCAAATAAATTAAATCAGTGATAAAAAGTTTCCAACAAACAGAAGTCCAGGACCAGACGGATTCACAGGTGAATTCTACCAAACAGTTTTAAAAAGTTAATATCCATTTACGTCAAACTATTACAGAAAATAGAAAAGGACGAAAAATTTCCAAGCTCATTGTATGAGGCCAGCATTACCCTGATACCAAAACCAGATAAAGACATCACTGAAAAAAAGAATGCAGGCCAATATCCCTGATGAACATGAATGCAAAAATTCTCAATATAATAGTAGCAAACAAAATACATTAAATACATTAAAATTTTCTTAAAAAATCATTAAAAATCATTAAAAAGTCATTCTCCATGATCAAGTGGTGTTTTTTTCATGTGTTGGAAGCATGGTTCAATATTCCGTCAACATGATAGACTACATTCATAAAAGAAAGAATAAAAATCAATGTACAGAAATCTGTTGCATGTCTATAAACTAATAATGAAGCAGCAGAAACAGAAATCAAGGAATCAATCCCATTTACAATTGCACCAAAACCCATAAGATGCCCAGGAATGAACCTAACAAAAGAGATGAAAGTCCTGTATTCTGAAAAATACAAAACACTGACAAGAGAAATTTAAGAGAATATGAAGAAATGTAAAGACATTCCACATATATGCGTTGGAAGAACAAATATTGTTAAAATGTCTATACTACCCAAAGTAATCTATACATTTAATGCAATTCCTATCAAAATACCAACAACATTTTTCACAGAGCTACAAGGAACAATCTTAAAATTTGGACCCTGAATAGCCAAGGCAATCTTAAAAAAGAAAAGCAAAGCTGTAGGTATCACAATCCTGGACTTCAAATTATATTACAAAGCTGTTGTAATAAAAACAGTATGGTATTGGCACAAAGATAGACACATAGATCAATAGAACAGGGTAGAAAACCCAGAAATGAAGCCACATGTATATGGTGAACTAATCTTAGAGCAGGAAAGAATATCCAATGGGAAAAAGACAGTCTCTCCAACAAATGGTGTTGGGAAAACTGGACAGCAACATGCAAAGAATGAAACTGGACCACTTTCTTACACTATACACAAAAATACATTCACAATGGATTAAAGACCTAAATGTGAGATATAAAACTGTAAAAATCCTACAGGAAAACACAGGCAGTAAACCCTTGACATCAGCCATAGCAACTACTTTCTAGATTGTCTTCTGAGCAAAGGGAAACAAAAGCAGAAATAATTTATTGGGACTTCATCAAAAACAAAACAAAACATAACAAAACAAAACAACTTGTGCACAGCAAAGGAAATTATCAACAAAACTAAATGCAATCTACAGAATGGGAGAAGATATCTGCAAGTGAAATATCTGGCAAAGGGTTAGTGTCCAAAATATATAAGGAAGTTATAAAATTCAAAACCCCAAAAATTAATAATCCAATTAGGAAATCATTAGGAGACATAAATAGATATTTTTCTAAAGACATACAGATGGCTAACAGATACATGTTACTCAACATCACTCATCATCTGCGAAATACAAATCAAAACTACAATGAGATATCACCTATCAGAATGGGTAAAATCAATAACATAATAAACAACAGGTTTTGGAAAGGCTAGGGAGAAAGGGGGAACTTTCTTATACTGTTGTGGGAATGCAAACTGGGCAGCCACTCTGGAAAAGACTGGATATTCCTCAAAAAGTTAAAAATATAACTACTCTATGATCCAGTTATTGCACTACCAGGTTTACCCAAAGGATACAAAAATACTAATTTGAAGGGATAACTGTTCCCTGGTATTTATAGCAGCATTTTGTATAATACACAAATTATGGGAACAGCCTGAGTCCCTCAACTGATGAATGGATAAAGAAGTTGTAATATATATATATATAATTATATATAATAAAATATATATTATTATATATTACATCTTATAATTTATATATATTATATATTTATATATAATTATAATTTATATATATTATATATTCTTATATAATTATAATTTATATATATATATTACTCTGAGCCAACACACACACACACACACACACACACACACACTGGATTATTACTCAGCCATAAAAAAGAATGAAATCTTGCCATTTGCAACAACATGGATGGAGCTACAGAATATTATGCTAAATTAAATGTCAGTGAGACAAAGACAAATACTATATGACACCACTCATATGTGGAATTCAAGAAACAAATGGGCCTAGGGAAAAGAAGAAAATGATTGGCAAACCAAGAAAAAGACTCCTAACGATAAAGAGAAAACTGATAGTATCAGCAGGCAGCTGGGTGGGAAGATAGTGTAAATAAATGACAGGGTTTAAGTGCAGTTGTTGTTATGATCACTGACTGTTGCATGTAAATACTGAAACACTAAATTTTATATCTGAAATTAATATATTACACTATATATTAATTAACTGGAATTTAAATAAAAACTTTAAGACAAGGAAGACAATATTGTTAAGGTGTCAATGCTCCCCAACGTGATCTACTGATTTAATGCAATTCCTATTAGATTCCCAATGATACTTTTTCCAGAAATAAAAAAATGAACCTAAAATTCAGTGGAATCTCAAGTTACCAGAATACCCAAAACAATCGTGATAAAGTAGAACGAGTTTGGAGGTCTCAAACTTTCTAATTTCAAAACTTATTACAAAATTACAGAGGTAAAAACAGTGTGGTACAGGCATAAAAACAAACATTTATATGGAATACGATACAGAGCACATAAATGGTGAAATGATTTTCTGCAAAAGTGCCAAGAATATTCAATGAAGAAAACACACTCTACTCATCAAATATATTATTGGGAAAACTGGATATTCACATACAAAAGATTAATTTGTACACTTACCTTAAGACATATACAAATTGGCTCAAAGTGGACCTAAATGTAAGAGCTAAAACTATAAAAATCTTAGAGGAAAAAATAGAGAAAAAGTTTGATGACATTGATTTTATGACAATGATTTCTTGGATATGACACCAAATAGGCAATAAAAGTAAAAATACATAAATTAAACTACATCAGACTTTAAAACTTCTGAGCATAAAACAACACAGTCAACAGAGTGAATAGGGAACCTATGGAATAGGAGAAAACATTTGTAAGACATATATCTGCAAAGGTGTTAATAGCCATAATATATAAAAAATTCCTAAAACTCCACACAAAGGCGTAGTTAAAAGTAGACAGGGGTGCTTGGGTGACTCAGTCGGTTAAGGGGATGACTCTTGGTTTTGGTTCAGGTCATGATCTCATGGTTTGTGAGTTCAAGTCCTGAGTCAGCTCTGCGCTGACAGTACAGAGCCTCTGTTTCCCTCTCTTTCTGTCCTTCCCCTGTCTGCACTCTCTCTCTCTTAAAGTAAACAAATAAATATAAAAAAAATAAAAGAAGACAAAATATGTGAATAGGTATTTCTCCAAAGAAAATATACAAATAACCAATAAGCACATGAACAAATGTTTATCACTAATCATTAGGAAAATACAAATCCAAACTACAATGAGATACCATTTGCACTCATTAGGATGGCTACTATAAAAAATAAAAGAAACAGAAAATAACAACTGTTAGAAAAGATGTGGAGAAATTTGAACACTTGTACAATGTTGGTGGAAAAATAAAATGCAGTGGCTACCATGGAAATAAGTATGCAGGTTCCTCAAAAAAATCACAAATAGAATTACCATGTGATCTAGCAATTCCACTTATGAATATATGTACAAAAGCATTTAAAGCAGGGTATAAAAATTTATTGATCAAAGATTGACCAAAGATTCATTGTAGCAGATTCACAATAGCCAAAATGTGGGAGCAACCTAAATATCCATCAATGAATGAATGGATAAACAAACTATAATATACACATGCAATGGAATGTTCAACCTTAAAAAGGATGAAAATTCTGACATTGCTACAACATGAATGAAATTTGAAGGCATTATGCTAATTGAAATAAGCCAGTTACAAAAAGACAAATACTGCATGATTCCACTTATACAAGGCATCTAAAATAGATAAACACTTAGGAAGAAAAAGTAGAAGGATGGTTTCTAGGCACTGGGAGGAGGAAATGGGGAATTGGTCCACGGATATATAGTTTCAGCTTTCCAAAATATAAAAGTTCTGGAGATTTATCATATAATAATGTGTATATAGGCAACAGTACTATATCTAAAAATGAGTAAGGTGGTAAATTTTATGTTATGCATGCTACGTGTGTTTACAATTTATCAGTATTTTTTCCCAATGCAAGCGAGTTGGTATGACAGGATGAGGAGATAATCTGTTCAAACTTAAAAAAAAAATTGTTAAAACAGTGAATTTCATGTTATGTGCATTTGACTACATCTAAAAGTAAAAAAGAAAAAAAGATACTCTGAAACGTTTAGTTTTCATACACCTATCCACACATCCCTATCCCCAACCTCAAGCAATCACTGATCTACTTTATACATTTTCCTATTCTGGACTTTCACATGAATGGAATCATGTAGTATCTAGTTGTTTATGATTGGTTTCTTTCACTTCATGTAATGTTCTCAAAATTCATCCATGCCATAGAATGTATCAGTACTTCATTCTTTTTATAGTTGAATAATATTTCATTGTATGGATATAACACATTTTGTCTATCCACTCATTGGCTATTGGACATGGGTTATTACCATCTATTGACTATCAAAAACAATCCTGCTATATTCATGAATCTGTGTTTATTTTTTTCAACGTTTATTTATTTTTGGGACAGAGAGAGACAGAGCATGAACGGGGGAGGGGCAGAGAGAGAGGGAGACACAGAATCAGAAACAGGCTCCAGGCTCCGAGCCATCAGCCCAGAGCCTGACGCGGGGCTCGAACTCACGGACCGCGAGATCGTGACCTGGCTGAAGTCGGACGCTTAACCGACTGCGCCACCCAGGCGCCCCTTCATGAATCTGTGTTTATGTAAACATATGTTTTTATTTCTCTTAGATATAAATATATGAGTGGAATTTCACAAATGTATCATAATTCTATGTTCAATCACACAAAAAAACTGCCATACTGTGTTCCAAAGTGGTCCCACCATTTAACATTGCCATCAGCAACACATAAACATTCTGATTCCTCCACATTTTGTCACCACTTCTTGTTATCTAATTTTTAAATTCTAGCCATCTTTGTGGGTGCAAAGCATTATCTAATTGTGGTTTTGAGTTTCCATTTCCCTGATGACTACTAAGGCTGAGCACTTTTTCGTCTTTTGACTATTTGTGTATCTTTTGTGAACTGTCTATTCAGATCCATTGTCAACTTTTTAAACTGGGTTGTCTTTTTATTATTGAGTTGTAAGAGTTCTTTATACATATATACATATATACATTTATATATATGTATATATTAATTTTTAATTTGAGTATAGTTGACATACAATGTTACATTAGTTTCAGGTTAAGTAAAATTACCTTGTCAGATATATGATTTTTTTTAAAGTTTACAAACATTTATAGATTAATGAAACAATATGTTACTTGAAAGGCTCATTATACTCTTTCCATAATTTGGCTATTGTTGCCAAATTATGGAAAGAGCCTAAATGTCCATCAACTGATGAATGGATAAAGGAGATGTGGTTTATATATTCAATGGAATACTACTTGGCAATGAGAAAGAATGAAATCTGGTCATTTGCAGCAACATGGATGGAACTGGAGGGTATTATGCTAAGTGAAATAAATTAATCAGAGAAAGACAGATATCATATTTTTCACTTATATGTGGAACTTGAGAAACTTAACAGAAGACAATGGGGGAAGGGAAGGGGAAAAATAGATACAAACAGAGAGGGAGGGAGACAAACCATAAGAGACTCTTAAATACAGAGAACAAACTGAGGCTTGATGGGGGGTGGGGAGAGGGGAAAATGGGTGATGGGCATTGAGGAGTGTGGTTGTTGGGATGAGCACTGGGTGTTGTATGTAAGTGATGAATCATGGGAATCTACCCCCAAAACCAATAGTACACTGTTTACACTGTATGTTAGTCAATTTGACAATAAATTATATATATATGAAATATATAAACTATATATATATATATATGAAAGACTCATTATAAACAATGTAATTTCAAGGAGTTAATCACAGGATTTTCAAATAATTCTTCTGATTATATGGGCTGATTGTCTTTTCACTTTTTTGATAGATTCTTTTGAAGCACAAAAGTTTTTAACTTTGATCATTTCAATTTTTCTGCTGTCTTTTGTTCTTTGTGATTATGTTTTATATCTAGTAATGCATTGTCAAAAACCTAGGACATGAGGATTTACTCCTCTTTTCTTCTAAGGGTTTTCTTTTAGTTTTTTCTTACACTTATGTTTTTAATCCATTTTGAGTAAATTTTTGTATCTGGTATTAGGCAAGGGTCTAGCTTCATTCTCTTGCACACGATTGTCTAGTTGTACTATTTTTTGAAAAAACTATTATTTCCTTCATTGAATGGTCTTGGCACCCTTGTCACGAATTATTTGGCCATTACTTCTGGCTGCTTAATTCTGTTACATTTATCTATGTGTCTACCCTTTTGCCAATAAAACAGTATTTTTAAAAGTTTTTATTTAAATTTCAGTTATTTAACATACAGTGTAAATATTAGTTTCAGGTGTAGAATTTAGCGATTCAACACTTACATATAACAACTTGTGCTCATCACAACAAGAGCCCTCCTTAATCCTCATCACATATTTAACCCATCCCCCCTCCACTGGCAACAATCAGTTGTCTATATTTAAGAGTCTGTTTCTTGGTTTACCTCTCTTCTTCCCACTATGTTTGTTTGTGTTGTTTCTTAAATTCCACATATGAGTGAAAGCATATGGTCTTTGTCTTTGACTGACTTATTTCATGTATTATAATACTAACTCCATCCATATTGTTGCAAATGGCAAGATTTCATTCCTTTTTGTGGCTGATAAATATATGTGTGGAGATATATATATATATATATATCTCACATCTTCTTTATCCATTCATCAGTCAATAGACATTTGGGCTCTTTCCATAATTTGGCTATTGTTGATAATGCTGCTACAAACATCAGGGTGCATGTTAATCCTTTGACTTAGTATTTTTGTATTCTTTGGGTAAATACTATTACAATTGCTGGATCCATACTGAGTAACACATCTTGATTATTGTTGCTACATGATTTTCATAAGTTCTGAAATCAGGAACTGTGAGGTCTTCTGGGTTACTCTTTTTCACAACTATTTGGGCTTTTCTGGATCTCTTGCAGTTTTATATGAATTACGGAATCAGCTATTTTGTGTCTATAAAGAAGGCAGCTTGGATACTGATAAGGATTGCATTGAATTTGTAGATCTGTTTTGGAAGACTGCCATCTTAACAATGCTAAGTCTTCTGATTCATTTAAAAAATGGGATATTTTCCCACTCATTTAGATATTTAATTTTATTTGACAGTGTGTTGTATTTTTCAGATTGTAAGTTTTTCACTTCTTTTGTTTTTTAATTCATTTTGTGATTGTTTATTGGAAGTGCCTCAGAATATAATTGATTTCTTAAAATCTTTATAAATTTATTTATAAAATATTTATAAATTAAATTACACATTAATTAATATTTATAAATTAAAAATATTAAATCTGTATTCTGAAATGTTACTGAAGTATTTTATTAGTTCTAGTAGCGTTTTTTGTTAGATATACCTTAGAATTTTTAACTTATGTAATTATAACCTTTACAAATAAAGATCATTTTACTTTTTAATTTCCAATATGGATGTCTTTTATTTCTTTTCTTGCTTAATTAACTGGCTAGAATTTTAAGCACAATGTTAAAAGGAAGTGACAAAAGCAGACATCCTTGCCTTATTCCTGACTATAGGGGCATCCAGTCTTTCAACATTAAGTACAGTGTTAGTTTTTTTATGCCCTTTATCACATCGAAGGGGTTTCCTTCTATCCCGAGTTTGTTGAGTGATTTTATGAAGAAAGGGTGTTTGATTTTGTCAAATGCTTTTTCTTTGTCTATTGAAATGATCATATGATATATGCTTTCTATTGGTAGGATGTAAAACAATTGATTTTTTTTAATTTTTAAAAAAAAAATTTTTTTTTCAACGTTTATTTATTTTTGGGACAGAGAGAGACAGAGCATGAACGGGGGAGGGGCAGAGAGAGAGGGAGACACAGAATCAGAAACAGGCTCCAGGCTCTGAGCCATCAGCCCAGAGCCCGACGCGGGGCTCGAACTCACGGACCGCGAGATCGTGACCTGGCTGAAGTCGGACGCTTAACCGACTGCGCCACCCAGGCGCCCCAAAACAATTGATTTTTAATGTTAAACCTACCTTGGGATAAATCACAATTAATCATAATGTATAGTTATTTTTATATGTTTCTAAATTTTGTTTGCTAGTATTTTGTTGAGTTTTGTGCCCATATTCATAAGAGATATTGGTTTGTAGTTTTCTTGTGATAGGTTTGCCTGGTTTTAATCAGGGTAATATTGGCCCCAAAATGGTTTGGAAAGTGTTATCTTTTCTAATTTTTGGAAGAGTTTATAAATAATTAGTTATAATTATTATTTAAGTGTTTTATAAAATGTATCAATGAAGCCTTCTGGGTCTGGGCTTTTCTTCATGGGTAATTTCCATTACTACTACTGCTGCTATTACTGCTTAAATATCTTCACTTGTCATAGATCTATTTAGATGGTCTATTCCTTCTTGAGCCAGTTTTGGTGGTTTGTGTCCTTCTAGGAATTTGTCCATTTCATCTAAGTTATCTCATTTTTTCAAGTACAATTGCCATAGTATTCCTTCATAATCCATTTTATTTCTGTAAAATTGACAGTAACGTCTCCTCTTTCATATTTTCTTCCAGTAATTTGAGTCTTTCTTGGTCAAACTAGTAAAGGGTTGTTAATTTTGTTGATCTTTTCAAAGAACCAGCTTTTGGTCCAAATGAGTTTTTGTACTTTTATTCTATTCTTTATTTCATTAACGTTCACTCCAGTCTTTATTATTTCCTCTCTTCTGCTTGCTTTTGGATTACTTTACTGTTTTCTCTTCAGTGTCCTAGGTGGAAGGTTTGATTATTGATACAAGATTTTTCCTCTTTTAAACTACAGACAAGTACAACTGTAAATTTCCCTCTAAATGCTGTTTTTATCTGCATCCCATAAGTTTTAGTATATTTTGTTTTATTTTCACTTATCTCAGAGTATTATCTGATTTCATTTTTTATTTTTTTGACTCATTGTTTAAAAGTGTGCTGTCTAATTTCCACATATTTGTTTTTTTATTTTTTTATTTTTTTATTTTTTATATATATGAAATTTATTGACAAATTGGTTTCCATACAACACCCAGTGCTCATCCCAAAAGGTGCCCTCCTCAATACCCATCACCCACCCTCCCCTCCCTCCCACCCCCCATCAACCCTCAGTTTGTTCTCAGTTTTTAACAGTCGCTTATCCTTTGGCTCTCTCCCACTCTAACCTCTTTTTTTTTTCCTTCCCCTCCCCCATGGGTTCCTGTTAAGTTTCTCAGTATCCACATAAGAGTGAAACCATATGGTATCTGTCTTTCTCTGTATGGCTTATTTCACTTAGCATCACGCTCTCCAGTTCCATCCACGTTGCTACAAAAGGCCATATTTCATTTTTTCTCATTGCCACGTAGTATTCCATTGTGTATATAAACCACAATTTCTTTATCCATTCATCAGTTGATGGACATTTAGGCTCTTTCCATAATTTGGCTATTGTTGACAGTGCTGCTATGAACATTGGGGTACAAGTGCCCCTATGCATCAGTACTCCTGTATCCCTTGGATAAATTCCTAGCAGTGCTATTGCTGGGTCATAAGGTAGGTCTATTTTTAATTTTCTGAGGAACCTCCACACTGGTTTCCAGAGCGGCTGCACCAATTTGCATTCCCACCAACAGTGCAAGAGGGTTCCCGTTTCTCCACATCCTCTCCAGCATCTATAGTCTCCTGATTTGTTCATTTTGGCCACTCTGACTGGCGTGAGGTGATACCTGAGTGTGGTTTTGATTTGTATTTCCCTGATAAGGAGCGATGCTGAACATCTTTTCATGTGCCTGTTGGCCATCTGGATGTCTTCTTTAGAGAAGTGTCTATTCATGTTTTCTGCCCATTTCTTCACTGGGTTATTTGTTTTTCGGGTGTGGAGTTTGGTGAGCTCTTTATAGATTTTAGATACTAGCCCTTTGTCCGATATGTCATTTGCAAATATCTTTTCCCATTCCGTTGGTTGCCTTTTAGTTTTGTTGGTTGTTTCCTTTGCTGTGCAGAAGCTTTTTATCTTCATAAGGTCCCAGTAATTCACTTTTGCTTTTAATTCCCTTGCCTTTGGGGATGTGTCGAGTAAGAGATTGCTACGGCTGAGGTCAGAGAGGTCTTTTCCTGCTTTCTCCTCTAAGGTTCTGATGGTTTCCTGTCTCACATTTAGGTCCTTTATCCATTTTGAGTTTATTTTTGTAAATGGTGTGAGAAAGTGGTCTAGTTTCAACCTTCTGCATGTTGCTGTCCAGTTCTCCCAGCACCATTTGTTAAAGAGGCTGTCTTTTTTCCATTGGATATTCTTTCCTGCTTTGTCAAAGATGAGTTGGCCATACGTTTGTGGGTCTAGTTCTGGGGTTTCTATTCTATTCCATTGGTCTATGTGTCTGTTTTTGTGCCAATACCATGCTGTCTTGATGATGACAGCTTTGTAGTAGAGGCTGAAGTCTGGGATTGTGATGCCTCCTGCTTTGGTCTTCTTCTTCAAAATTACCTTGGCTATTCGGGGCCTTTTGTGGTTCCATATGAATTTTAGGATTGCTTGTTCTAGTATCGAGAAGAATGCTGGTGCAATTTTGATTGGGATTGCATTGAATGTGTAGATAGCTTTGGGTAGTATTTACATTTTGACAATATTTATTTTTCCAATCCATGAGCAGGGAATGTCTTTCCATTTCTTTAAATCTTCTTCAATTACCTTCATAAGTTTTCTATAGTTTTCAGCATACAGATCCTTTACATCTTTGGTTAGATTTATTCCTAGTTCTTTTATGCTTCTTGGTGCAATTGTGAATGGGATCAGTTTCTTTATTTGTCTTTCTGTTGCTTCATTGTTAGTGTATAAGAATGCAACTGATTTCTGTACATTGATTTTGTATCCTGCAACTTTGCTGAATTCATGTATCAGTTCTAGCAGACTTTTGGTGGAGTCTATCGGATTTTCCATGTATAATATCATGTCATCTGCAAAAAGCGAAAGCTTGACTTCATCTTTGCCAATTTTGATGCCTTTGATTTCCTTTTGTTGTCTGATTGCTGATGCTAGAACTTCCAGCACTATGTTAAACAACAGCGGTGAGAGTGGGCATCCCTGTCGTGTTCCTGATCTCAGGGAAAAAGCTCTCAGTTTTTCCCCGTTGAGGATGATGTTAGCTGTGGGCTTTTCATAAATGGCCTTTATGATCTTTAAGTATGTTCCTTCTATCCCGACTTTCTCAAGGGTTTTTATTAAGAAAGGGTGCTGGATTTTGTCAAAGGCCTTTTCTGCATCGATTGACAGGATCATATGGTTCTTCTCTTTTTTTTGTTAATGTGATGTATCACACTGATTGATTTGCGAATGTTGAACCAGCCCTGCATCCCAGGAATGAATCCCACTTGATCATGGTGAATCATTCTTTTTATATGCTGTTGAATTCGATTTGCTAGTATCTTATTGAGAATTTTTGCATCCATATTCATCAGGGATATTGGCCTGTAGTTCTCTTTTTTTACTGGGTCTCTGTCTGCTTTAGGAATCAAAGGAATACTGGCTTCATAGAATGAGTCTGGAAGTTTTCCTTCCCTTTCTATTTCTTGGAATAGCTTCAGAAGGATAGGTATTATCTCTGCTTTAAACGTCTGGTAGAACTCCCCTGGGAAGCCATCTGGTCCTGGACTCTTATTTGTTGGGAGATTTTTGATAACCGATTCAATTTCTTCACTGGTTATGGGTCTGTTCAAGCTTTCTATTTCCTCCTGATTGAGTTTTGGAAGAGTGTGGGTGTTCAGGAATTTGTCCATTTCTTCCAGGTTGTCCAATTTGTTGGCATATAATTTTTCATAGTATTCCCTGATAATTGTTTGTATCTCTGAGGGATTGGTTGTAATAATTCCATTTTCATTCATGATTTTATCTATTTGGGTCATCTCCCTTTTCTTTTTGAGAAGCCTGGCTAGCGGTTTGTCAATTTTGTTTATTTTTTCAAAAAACCAACTAATTTCCACATATTTGTGACTTTCTCAAATTTTGGGGTTCTTGGTTTCTAACTTCATTCCACTGTATTGTCAGAGAACATACTTTGTTTTATTAGTTTCTGTCCTCACATATAATGTATCCTAAATAGTGTTCCATGTGCACTTGAGAATATACATTATGGTTTTGCTTGGTGGTTCAATTTTGATCCTGCTGCTTTCTAGTTGTGTGACCAGTAGCTTTAGACTCCTCATATGCAAATTGGAAAAAATAAAACTTGCATCAAAATGTTCTTATGAGAAGAAAATTAGATAATATATATGAAAGAACTAGAACATTGACTAGAACACAGTAGACACTCAATAGATATTCTTTCTCTTCCTTTGTTTTATAACAACAGTGAGGAAATTATTAACCATGAAGCTCTCATAAAACAATTCATTCTATTTCATGGTATTGATTCTATGTAGGGAAACGTTCAGAAAAGATAAACTAATGAGATGATATTAATGATCAGGGAAGTCTCACCAACAATAATCCTGAGATTAGATCTTCCAGAAAATAAACTAAAATGATTTTTGAATTCCATTTTATAAAAATAGCTTCAGCTCTGTCAGTCCTGAAAATCAACAGACCCCACTCTGAAGGGCCCAATTTCAATACTGAAATATCTGGGGAGGGGTGGGTGGGCACTGGATTCACTTTAGAATTCATGTTCTGGAATCACTTATCCGACCTGAAATGAAAAGCTTCCTAAATTGACATCTTTTACCATTTGTTTGTTTTTCCTCCTTTTGGAAATTACAACAAACAACATAAGCGCCTTATGTAAGAGGAAGGTTTAAAGCAATCCACAGCTGAAGAAGGAGGAGTTTCCATGACTAGTTCCCTACCAAGGCATTTTCTTTCCTTCAGGAGAAGTCCAGAGATTGCAAAATTCAGGGATCAGCGCAAAAGCTTAACTCAGAACCCTCTCTTTCCTGAAAGGATGAAACATTCAGGATATTCATTTAGAAGGAATACATGGTTTGCCTCTTGGAAAAGGCTTGGGTTGTCAATCAATATCCTTCAGGGAGATGGTAAATGCTGACAGAGCTTAGACTAGAGAAAGAGTAGCATCTATTTCGGAGTGCTTGGGTCACTCATTCAAACATCTGAATTTTAATTTTGGCTCAGGTCATAATCTCATAGTTGAGATCAAGCCCCATATTGGGCTATGTGCTGACAGAGTGGAGCCTGCTTGGGATTCTCTCTCCTTCTTTATGCCCCTCTCCCATTCACACGTGTTCTCTCTCTCTCTCTCTCAAAACGAATAAATAAACATTGTAAAAAAGAGTAACATCTATTTTAGCCCCAGAGAGAATAATGTAATCTATCATAGAATTTTGACCTTCACGTAAGGGAAGCTTTTCCACTCCTTCCTTATTGAGGGTATACATAAGACTAAGAAAGACAGAGTAAAAGATTTCTGAGAAGCCTGAGAAAGTGACACTGAGTCTAGAAACTAAACCTCATACAATTTTACTCATAAAAGAGTCCCTTCACTCTGTATTCAAAGCCAACTGACCTGTATGATTAAAACAATTCATTTCTTTAAACTTTAAAAAGTATGGACAAACACCTTTGTAAATATTTGATTTTGGAGAAAATAGCATATTTTGCAAAAACAAGGAAGACTGATATTATTTTTATTTATAGGAAACAAATTGCACTATTAGGTATTTAGTCAAAGAATACAAAAATAGTAATTCAAAGAGATACATGAATCTCAATGTTTATAGCACCATTATCTACAATAGCCAAATTATGGAAACAGTCCAGGTGTCCATCAGTGGATGAATGGGTAAAGAAGATGTAGTATACAAAGGAATATTACTCAGTAATGGAAAAGAATGAAATCTTGCCATTTGCAATGATATGGATGGAGCTACAGAGTATTATGTTAAACCAAATAAGTCAGAGAAAGACAAATACCACATGATTTTACTTATATGTGGAATTTAAGGAACAAAAAAAATTAGCAAAGAGAAAAAGAGAGAGAGGCAAACCAAGAAACAGATTCTTAACTATAGAGAACAAACTGAGGGTTACTGGGGAGGAGGCGGGCAGGAGGGTGGGTTAAATAGGTAGTGGGTAATAAGGAGGGCACGTGCTATGATGAACACTGAATATTGTATGTTAGTAATGGATCACTAAACTTGAAACTAATATTACAATGTATGTTAACTAACTGGAGTGAAACTAATATTACACTGTAAGTTAACTAACTGGAGTATAAATAAAACCTTGAATAAAAAAAAAAAAGAAAATACTGAACACCAGACCTATGAAATAAGAATATGTATTTTAACTAGATCCCCAGGTAAGTTCGAGAAACACTGGTCTATGCTTGTGAAACATTTTTCCAATGGTGGTTTTTGACTACTTTCATCAAGATAATCTGGGGTATTGATTAAAAAAATTAAGGTTCTTAGGCCCTACCCACATGTACTAAATCATATCTCTCATAGTGTAACCTGGGATTGTACATTATTAACAAATATGGTAAGGAAGTAAATCTCAAACTTGAGCATACACCAGAATTAGTTGGAGGGACTTCTAAAACACAGTCCCTTCAACTGGGGTAGAATATACCCCAGAGTTACCTGATTCAGTAAGTCTGGAATGGGGCCTGAGATTCTGCATTTCTAGCATGTTTCTCCATGATGTTGATTCTACTTGTCTAAGGAACACAATAGGAGAACCATTATATAGACATACTTTTAAAAAGCTTAGTTATTTAGTTGTCCAATATTGATTAGGAGAAACAATTAGAAAGGGAATAGTCAGAGGCAGGAACAGAAATAACAGAAAGAAGCAACATTTGATAGGCTGAGAATTGGAGGATAAACAAAAGTTATTCAAAAAGAGACAAGAAATAAACATTTTTCTTAAGCTATTGAATGTAAGTTCCAAGAACCTTAAGTGTCTCACTCCTGCACCTATCCCATAACTACCAGTGTCCTAGTCCTTGAGGACTATCATTGTATCTTATGTGGTAGTGATGTGTGATAATGAATGTTCATTAATAATGGTCCCCAGTAAACAAGAAAATGTTTAATTCTGTTTAGTTTACTGTTGAAGCAGGTATAGAATTGAACCATATATCTTAAGAATATTTCCATTGAGGACAACTTTTAAACATGAATGTTAAATTTGATTTACATTTTCCCTTTTGAAAACCACTCTACAAATTGCAAATCCTACAGAATAAATGAGAATAATCTATAATGGAGTTCAAAGATAAAAATAATATCTAATATATATTTTTAATTTTTTATTGTTGTTTATTTTTGAGAAAGAGAGACAGACAGACAGAGCATGAGTGGGGTAGGGGTAGAGGGGGGGAGAGAGAGACACAGAATCTGAAACAGGCTCCAGGCTCTGAGCTGTCAGCACAGAGCCCAATGTGGGGCTTGAACACGGGAATGTCGAGATCATAACCTAGGCTGAAGTAGAAGGCTCAACTCACTGATCTAACCAGACATTGCACAATATCTAATATTTTTTAAAGTAAGCTAAAAAGGAAAACTATAGGCCAGTATCCTTGAACAACACGAATGCAAAAATTCTCAAGATAATAGCAAGTGGAATTCAACAGTATATTAAAAGAATTATTCACAATGATCAAATGGGACTTATTCCTGGACTGTGAGGCTGGTCCAATATTTGCAAATCAAACAATGTGATAAACCATATTAATAGAAGAAAAGATGACAACCATATAATCTTGTCAATAGATGCAGAAAAAACATTTCACAAAATACAGCATCCATTCTTGGATGTTGTTCTTAGGTGTTCATCTAAACACCCTAAATAAACTAGGGAAAGAGGGAACATACCTCAACATGATAAAGGCCATATGTGAAAGTCCCACAGCTAAGATCATTTTCAATGGGGAAAAACTGAGAACATTTCCCCCATGGTCAGGAAGAAGACAAGGAGGTACACTCTCACCATTACTATTTAACATAGTACTGGAAGGCCTAGCCTCAAAAATAAGGCAACAAAAAATAAATAAAGGGTATGCAAATAAGGAAGGAAGAAACCAAAGTTTCACTTTGTGCACAAAATGAACACGACATGGTATTATATGTAGAAAACCCAAAAGATGCCACCAAAAAAAAATGCTAAAACTAATACATGAATTCAGCAATGTTTCAGGATATAAAATCAATGTACAGAAATCTGTTGTATTTCTATACAGTAATAACAAAGCAGAAGAAAAAGAAATCAAGGAATAGATCCCATTTGCAATTGCACCAAAACCAATAAGATACCTAGGATAAATCTAACTAAAGAGGTAAAACATCTGTGTTCTGAAAACTGTAGAATGCTCATGAAAGAAATTGAGAAAGACACAAAGAAATGGAAAAACATTCCACGCTTACGGATTGGAAGAACAAACATTGTTAAACTCTCTATACACACAAAGCAGTCTACAGATTTAATGAAATCTCTGTCAAAATACCACGAGCATTTTAGCAGTGCTAGAACAAATAATCCTAAAATTTGTATGGAACCAAAAAAGACTCTGGATATCCAAAGCAATTCTGAAAAAGAAAAACAAAACTGGAGGCATCATGATTCTGGATTTCAAGCTATATTACAAAGCTGTCATCATCAAGACAGTATGGTCCTGGCACAAAAACAGACACATAGATCAATGGAACAGCATAGTAAACCCAGAAATGGAACCACAACTATATGTCAATTCATCTTCAACAAAGCAGGAAAGAATATCCAATGGAATAAAGGCAGTCTCTTCAACAAATGGACTTGGGAAAACTGGACAGCGACATGCAGAAAGAAATAAAACTGGACCACCTCTTTACACCATACACAAAAATAAATTCAAAATGGATAAGAGACCTAAACGTGACACAGGAAACCATAAAAATTCTAGATAAGAACGCAGACAGCAACCGCTTTGACCTTGGTCATAGCAACTTCTTACTAGACATGTCATCGAAAGCAAAGGAAACAAAAGCAAACATGAACTATTGGGACTTCATCAAGATAAAAAGCTTTTGAACAATGAAGTAAACAATCAACAAAACTAAAAGGCAGCCTATGGAATGGGAGAAGATATTTGCAAATGACATATCGGATAAAGGGTTAGTATCCAAAATCTATAAATAATTTATCAAACTCAATACCCAAAAACCAAATGACCAAGTTAAGAAATGGGCAGAGAGAGAGAGAGAGAGAGTTAAGATTGCAGAGAAGTAGGGGTACTGAGATTTTCTTGGTCCCTCAAACACAGCTATATTAAGGTCTGATCACTTGGAACAACCAAGAAATTGACCTGTGGAGCAGCAAAAGGATTTCCACAGTTTGAGGGAGACAGCTTGACAGGATCAAGGTGTGTGTATGTGAATTGGGGGAGATAAAACAGCATGGTCACAGAAGGGAAGGAACACTTTATGTGGAGAGAAATAAGGGAGAGAAAAAGAAGGGGTTGTAAAAGGGCGGCATTGAGTTAGCACATGAGGATAACATCTCTGGAGCATGAACAAAGGAACAAGAGGTACAGAGAATGCCAGATTTTTCTGAAAACAGCATTTGGTTCTGAAAGTCAGACGTTTTGGAAGTATGTGACTTTCTCCATAGCGGAGTTGTGGTGCATGCTCCAGGAGAGAAGGAATCCAGCCCCCAACTGCATAGCACAGTGTAGTTCCCAGAATTTTATGGGAAGAGGTTTATTGCCCCCCACTAAGGACAAAAAACCTTGCAGATGCAGCCAAAGGCCTTTAATCAACAGGGTTGAGAGTCTCTACTCCAGAGCAGGAGAGAGGAGCTGCCTCTTACCGTGTCCTTAAAGACATTGGTTTTTGAATCCCAGTCAAGTGTCAACAAGGCTCAGGAGAACTGTGGAGCACAGCAAGTTGACCACCCTCATTATTCTCTGAGGGCTGTAGAACAGTGAACAGTGTGGGTTGAGATAGCCGGTCAGGGAGGAGAAATGAGGTGATGCCATTTTGTTCCCAACACCAACACAATGGGATTTTAGAGAGCAGCACAGCAGTCCCCAGTGGGGGCGAGACACACTTACACCAAACCCCGCCACTCTGTGCCTGGCAACTGCTTATTTACTAGACCAAGATTGACCCAAATCAGCTGGCCTCTCCTCCAGACCAATACAGTCACCAGACCCATGCAACAATAGAAAATTTTTAAAAATATTTCTTGTCTCTTTCTTTCCTCCTTCTTGTTTTCTTTTCTTTATTTTTTTTCTTTTGCAATCAGGCTTATATTTTCTGTATTGATTTTGGTCAATTTTTATTACATATGTATATTTTCCTTTAGGTATTTTTATTCTAATATTTTTCTATATTTTCTCTTTCTTTCTTCTTTTTTATTTCCCTTTCTCTTTCTCTGGAATTAGACTTATAGTTTTTAATTCCCTGTTTGGTTTTGTTTCCTCCCCTTTCCTTTTTCTCTTTTTATCAGACTTCCATCAACTTCAATTCCCACCCCCCAAAGGTTATGTCAACAAACAAGGAAAAGAAAACCTAGTTAAAGTTCCAAACACTCCACCACTGCAAGCAAGGATAAGCTCTTGAGAGGACTTACAAGTGGTATAGAGAAGCCCAAATGCAACAACAGTGTATGCAGCATACACCAGAAACACTTTCTGGAGTGCCAAGCCCTGGGCAGTGTATGACCCCTTTTTAATATAGTTGTACTCTCAGGGGAAGGACACATATCGAGCTTTTAAAACATGCAAAAGGTAAAATTAGGCAAAATGACAAGACAAAGGAATTCTCCCCAAAAGAAGGGTCAAGAAGAAATCAAAGCCAGATAACTGCTCAAAACAGATACAAACAATATATCTGAACAAGAATTTAGAAAAACAGTCATAAGACTGAAAAAAGCATATAAGACACCAGAGAAATCGTTCCTGCAGAGATCAAAGACTTGTGAACTAGTCAGGATGAATTACAAAATGCTATAAATGAGATGTAAAATAAACTACAGAGAGGATTGACAGAGAGGATTGAAGAAGCAGAGGAGAGAATAGGTGAAATATATGATAGAATTATGAAAAATAATGAAACTGAAAAAAAGAGAGAAAGAAGATTACAAGATCATGAGGGAAGAGTTAGACAACTAAGTGATTTCATTAAATGAAACAATATCTGTATCATAGGAGTCCCAGAAGAAGAAGAATGGGAAAAAGGGACGGAATGTTTATAGGAACAAATCATAGCTGAGAACTTCCTTAATGTGGAGAAGGAAACAGACATCCAATTCTAAGAGGCATGGAGAACTCCCTTCAAAATCAACAAAAACAGGTCAACACCATGACATATCATAGTGAAACTGGCAAAATAAAAAGATACAGAGAAAATTCTGAAGTTGCTTAGGGACAAAACGTCCTTAAACTACAAGGGTAGATACATAAGTTTAGTAGCAGACCTGTGCACTGAAAGTTGGCAGGACAGAAGGGAGTGGCATGAAATATACAATGTGCTGATTAGGAAAAATATGAAGCCATGAATCCGTTATCCAGCAAGGCTGTGATTCAGAATAGAAGGAGAGATAAAGACTTTCCCAGACAAACAAAAACTAAAGGAGTCCATGACCACTAAACCAGCCTTGCAAGTGATTCTAAAAGGGACTCTATGAGTGGAAAGCAGTAAAGAGTACAAAGGACCAGAGAACATCATCACAAACATGAAACCTACAAATAACACAATGGCATTAAATTCATACCTTTCAGTAATCACTCTGAATGTAAATGGAATAAATGCCCAAATCAAAAGACATAGGGTATCAGGATGAATAAAAACAAACAAACAAACAAACAAACAAAAACAAGATCCATTTATATGCTGCATATAAGAGACTCTAGTTCTGAGGACTTTAGTTCTCAGGACACCTAAAGGTTGAAAATTAAGAGATGGAGAACCATCTATGATGCTAATGGACATCAAAAGAAAGCTGCAATTGTCATACTTATATCAGACAAACTAGATTTAACAATTTTTTAGGGTTTATTCATTTTTTCAGAGACAGAGAGACAGAGCATGAGTGGGGGAGGGACAGAGAGAGAGGGAGACACAGAATCTGAAACAAGCTCCAGGCTCTGACCTGTAAACAGAGAGCCAGATACGGAGCCCAAACTCACGGAGGGCGAGATCATGACCTGAGCTGAAGTCGGGTGCTTAACCGACTGAGCTACCCAGTGCCCCTCAGACAAAGTAGGTTTTAAAACACAGTCTGTAACAAGAGATTAAAGGCATTATATCATAAATAAGTGGTCTATCTATGAAGAAGATCTAACAATTGTAAATATTTATGTACTCAACTTGGGAGAACCCAATTATATAAATTGATTAATAATAAACATAAAGAAACTCATTGATAATAATGTCATAATTGTAGGAGAGTTTAATACCCCACTTAAAGCAATGGAAAGATCATTTAAGCAGACAATCAACAAGGAAACAATTCTGAGAGACACATTGGACCAGATGGGCTTAACCAATATATACAAAATATTTTATTCTAAAGCAGCAGAATACACGTTCTTCTCAAGTGCACATGAACATTCTCCAAAGTAGATCGCATAATGGATCACAAATCAGCCCTCAACAGGTACAAATATATTGAGATAATACCATGCATATTTTCAGATTAAAATGCTATGAAACTTGAAATTAACCACAAGAAAAAATTTGGAAAGTCCTCAATGGGCTAACCAAGAAATTAAAGAATAAATTAAAAATTACAGGGAAGCAAATAAAAATGAAAACACAACAGTACAAACCCTTTGGTATGCACCAAACACAGTCCTAGGAGGAAAATACATTGCAATTCAGGCCTATCTCAGGAAACAAAGGGGTGCTTGGGTGGGTCAGTTGGTTAAGCGTCCGACTTCAGCTCAGGTCATGATCTCACAGTTTTTGAGTTCGAGCCCCACATTAGGTTCTGTGCTGACAGCTTGGAGTCTGGAACCTGCTTCAGATTCTGTGTCTTATTCTCTCTCTGCCTCTCCCCCACTTATGCTCTGTCTCTGTCTTTCAAAAATAAGTAAAGTAAAGAAAAAAATTATAAAGAAGCAAAAAAGTCCCAAATACACAACCTAACATCACACATAAAGGAGTTAGAAAAGTGGCAGCAAATAAAGCCCAAAGCCAGCAGAAGAAAGGAAATAATAAATATTAGAACAGAAATAAAGAATACAGAGTCTCAGTAAAACAAAACAAAACAAAACAAAAACATTAGAACAGATCAATGAAAGTAAGAGCTGGCTTTTTGAAAGAATAAACGAAATTGATACCCCCTAGCCAGACTTCTCAAAAAGAAAAGAGAGAGGACACAAATAGATAAAATCACAAGTGAAAGAGGTGAGAACACAACCAACATCACACAAATACAAAAAATTAGAAGAGAATACCATGAAAAGTTATATGTCAACAAACTGGACAATATGGAAGAAATGGACAGATTCCTAGACACTAATACACTACCAACACTCAAACATGAAGAAATAGAAAATTTGGACAGGCCCATAACCAGTAAATAAATTGAATTGGTTATTAAAAACCTCCCAACAAATAAGAATCCTAAGTCAGATGGCTTCGCAGGGCAACTCTACCAGACATTTTTTTTTAATTTTGTAATGTTTATTTATTTATTTATTTATTTATTTATTTATTTTTTTAATATGAAACTTATTGTCAAATTGGTTTCCATACAACACCCAGTGCTCATCCCAACAGGTGTCCTCCTCAATACCCATCACCCACCCTCCCCTGCCTCCCACCCCCCCATCAACCCTCAGTTTGCTCTCTACCAGACATTTAAAGAAGAGTTAATACCTATTCTTCTCAAAGTATTCCAAAAATAGAAATGTAAGGAAAGCTTCAAAACTCATTCTATGAAGTCAGCATTACCTTGTTTCCAAAACCAGGCAAAGACTGCACTGAAAAGGGGAATTACAGGCCAATATTCCTGATGAACCTGGATGAAAAAAAACTCAACAAGATACTAGTAAATTGAGTTTAGCAGTACATTAGAAGAATTATTCAGCATAATCAAATAGGATTATTTTCCTGGGCTATAAGCCTGGTTCAATATTCACAAATCAGTCAACATGATACACCACATTAATAAAAGAAGGCTTAAAAACCATATGATCTTCTCAATAGATACAGAAAAAGCACTTGACAAACACAACATCCTTTTTGTATAAAATCCTTCAAGAAAGTGGGGATAGAAGGAACATACCTCAACATCATAAAATCCATATATGAAAGGCACACAGCTAATATCATCCTCAATGGGAAAAAAATGAGAGCTTTACCAAAAGATTAGGAATATGACAGGGATGTCCACTCTCACTACTGTTGTTCAACATAATACTGAAAGTCCTAGCCTCAGAAATAAGACAACAAAATGAAATAAAATGTATCCAAATTGGCACAGAAGTCAAACTTTCACTCTGCACAAACGACATCATAATCTACATGGAAAACACGAAAGACTCCATCACAAAATAGCTAGAGCTGATACATGAATTCTGCAAAGGATTTAAAATAAATGTACAGAAATTGGTTGTATTTCTATACACCAATAATGAAGCAGCAGAAAATATATCAAGGAATCAATCTCATTTATAACTGCACCAGAAACAATAAGATAACTAGGAATAAACCTAACCAAAGAGATAAAAGATATTTATGCTGAAAACTACAGAAAGCTTATGAAAGAAATTGAAGGAGACACAAAGAAATGGAAAAACATTCCATTTTCATGGATTAGAAGACAAAATGTTGCTAAAATGTTGATATCCAAAGCAATATACACATTCAATGAAATCCCTATTACATAACAACATCGTTCCTCATAGAGCTAGAACCCAAAAACTGTAATGGAACCATAAAAATCCCAAATAGCCAAAGTAATACTGAAAAAGAAAAACAAACCTGGAGGTATCACACTTCTGGATATTAAGCT
Organism: Lynx rufus; assembly: GCF_022079265.1. Lineage (NCBI taxonomy): Eukaryota > Metazoa > Chordata > Mammalia > Carnivora > Felidae > Lynx > Lynx rufus. The sequence goes on from NW_025814846.1 coordinate 6,956,856, forward strand.
GTATAACAAAGTTGTAATCATCAACACAGTATGATATTGGCATAAAAACAGACACAGAGATCAATGGAATAGAATAGAGAACCCAGGGGTGCCTGGGTGGCTCAGTCAGTTAAGTGGCCAATCAGGTCTTGATCTCAAGGTTCATGAGTTCAAGCCCCGCATTGGGCTCTGTGCTGACTCTTCAGATTCTGTGTCTCCCTCTCTCTCTGACCCCCTCCTTCTCTCTCTCTCTCTCTCTCAAAAAAAAAGCATTAACATTTAAAAAAAAAAGAATACAGAACTCAGAATGGGCACACAAATATATGGCCAGCTAATCTCTGTCAAAGGAGGAACAAGTATCCAATGGAAAAAAGACAGTTTCTAAAGCAAATGGTGCTGGGAGGACTATACAGTGACATGCAGAAGAATGAAATGGGATCACTTTCTTACACCCTACACAAAAATAAACTCAAAATGGATTAAAGACCTAAGTGTGATACAGGAAACCATAAAAATCCTACAGGAGAAATCTCTTTGACTCAGGCATGTAACTTCTTCCTTAATTTGGTTCTGGAGGCAAGGTAATAAAAGCAAAAATGAACTATTGGCACCTCATCAAGATAAAAAGCTTACGCACAGTGAAGGAAAAAATCAACAAAATTAAAAGGCAACTGATGGAATGGGAGAAGACATTTGCAAATAACATATCAGAAAAAGGGTCAGTATCCAAATCTATTAAGAATTTACCAAACTCAACACCCAAAAAACAAAGAATCCAGTCAAGAAATGGGCAGAAGACATGCATGGGAACTTTTCCAAAGACCTCCAGATGGCTAACAGACACATGAAAATATACTTAACATGACTCATCATCAGGGAAATACGAGTCGAAACCACAGTGAAATGCCACCTCAGACCTGTCCGAATGGCTAAACTTAAAAACTCAGGAAGAACAGATGTTGGTGAACATGCAGAGAAAGGGGAACCTTTTGTACTGTTGGTGGGAATGCAAACTGGTGCAGCCACTCTGGAAAACAGTATGGAGGTTCCTAAAAAATGAAAAATAGAGCTACCCTACAACCCAGCAATTGCACAAGTACATGTTAATCCAAGGATACAAAAAATGCTGATTCAAACGGGAGCATGCACCTCAATGATTATTGCAGCTCTGTCAACAATAGCCAAACTATGGAAAGAGCCCAAATGTCCATTGACTGAAGAATGGATAATTAGATGTTCTATATATGTGTATACACACATATCTATATACACAATGGAATACTACTCAGTGATGGTAAAGAATGAAATCTTGCCATTTGTGACAACATGGATGAAAAAAAAATATATGTATATATATATATATACACATATGTATATACACAATGCAATAGTACTCAGTGATGATAAAGAATGAAATCTTGCCATTTGTGACAACATGGATGGAAAATATACATATATATACGTATATGATATATACGTGATGATACGTGATGATAAAGATGATAAAGAATGAAATCTTGTCTTTGTGACAACATGGATGGAACTACAGGGCATTATGATAAGTCAGTTAGAGAAAGACAGATATCATAAGATTTCACTCATATATGGAATTTGAGAAACTCAATAGAATTGCATAGGGGAAGGGAAATGTTAGATAAAAACAGAGATGAGACAAACCATAAGTGACTCTTCAATCCAGAAAACAAACTGAGCATTACTGGAGGGGGAATGGGTTCAGGGGATGAGTTAAATTGTTAATGGGAATTAAGGAGGTCACTTGTTGGGATGAGCAATGGGTGTCATATGTAAGAGACTGGGTTCTACTCCTGAAGCCAAGACTACACTGTATGTTAACTAACTTGTATTTAAATAAAAATAAATAAATAAAAATTAAAAAGGAAGAAAAAAGTGGCACTTGTGTTTTCTCATCTAAGGCTAATTACCTTAATGTTTTGCTTAACTATCACTATAATATTCTTGTTTCCTTGGCAAGTTTAGAGTTACATAAAAATGACTAACATTACCCTTGGAATTAAGCCATATATACTGAGAACTGACTTGAAATAATCATCTACTATAAAGTCCAACCTGATTAAAGTTACTCGGGTGGTCTTCCCTGAGATAAATTGGCATTAGGTACTGATTAACATCCAGAATAAGTGAGCTGAAAGATAAAACTGTGACTCTTCTCTCTGTTTTCTGTACTTTGGGTTAGAACATCTTCCCCAACGAATCACCTTCTTAATTTGGGAATGCAAAGAATCTTCTTTTAGGAGCAAAATTCAGAAACAATAAGCTGATCTAAGAAAATTGCCTTCCAATTTTTTAATTTCCATATTTTTGGAATACGGTAATTAGAAGAAAAAGGAAGAGTCTGCATTGAAATAAATATAATGCTTTACTTCAGTCAACATTATTAAAAACATTAAAAGTAAAAAAATTATTAATTCAAGTCAATTTATAAGATTAATAAAAAAATCTGTGGTACTATTTTCTAAATTAACAGAATTTGGGAGATTAATGACTATGTAGAGACACAGATCAGTTTCCTTAGTAGATACCAGACCATTTTCTCCTCCAGCCTCCTTTTTAACAAGCACCAGATGGGGTTAGATCACATGACCTTTGAGGTCCCTCTTTGCCCTGAAATTTTATAACTCTCTGAGTTAGTAGTAGGAGAGTTGTCCATTCTTAAAACAATACCCTCACTGTAAGCTGTATGTACACACATCAATCACATGCACTCACACTTTCATACTTTAGCAAGTATTAGTAACAGTTTACATTGTTTAGTGCTTTTTTTTGTCCATAGCCAAAATTTATTGAAAAACTGACACCAAAATAGACAACTGATGTGCACCTTACAAAATTAAAAACAATTACATTATCTTTATAGATTAACTGGAATTACTGAACTGATAAGGCTCTCTGTGATATAACACAAATTCAGGAGGATATAACACTAATATGGATCATTAGTGTTGCTTTCTTCTAAATGAAAAGCCTTCTGTGAGTCTGGCCTTTCCTCCTCTTGGCTGGCGCAACAATGTTAAACAACCTATACAAAAAAAAAAAAACACCGTCTGATCATGGCTGAAAACCGTGGTACTCTTGTAACAACCTGAACATTTTACATCCATAAAATAGGAACCTGGGCTTTGAGCTAGCTATTTCTTTTTATATATTTTTTTCTTTTCCTCTTTTAAGGATAGGTGTAGTAAATTTCTAGCTAAAGGCATATTGATTCTTTTGTAAGCCTAGCCAGTCCTTAATTCTTTTTAATTTACCAAATATTTTCACATATGCCACCTTATTCAACCATAGCAATGATATAGGAGAGAAGGGGACAACATCATCCCTTTTTTTACCAATGAAGAAGCAGATTCAGAGACAAGACATTCTCTTTTTTTCTGTAACTAGACAATCTGCAAGACTTACCTTAGGTACCATCTTTCATGAGGAAAGCACGGACTGATTAAGATAAAAATGGAATTCAGAACACTTTTATCTGAATTCCTATTGTACTTAAGGTATGTTATATGCATTTTACTACTAAAGTGTTATTTTTTTCTTGTCTGTCTTGTCCAATGTGTTGTATAAAGAAATATAGAGTGAGTTAAGATGGTAGAGGATTAGGGGGACCCTAGGCTTGTCTCATCCCTTGAACACCACTAGATAGTTATCAAATCGTTATGAACATCAAAGAAACCAACTAGAGGTTTGAGTGAACAAAACCTGTAAGACTACATGTAGAAAAGGTACCACCATTTGGAAGGTAGGAGGTGCTGTGAGTTTAAGTGGGGAGGTACTGCTCTGGGTCCAGCTGGGGTGAAGAAGCTTGCTTACTTGGGCTACTGCAAAGTAGTATAAGCAGGGGAGCACAAAATATGAACTTTTAGCAGACAGCTGCCATGGGGGAATTGCCTGGCTTTAAAGTGCTCAAGTGGTGAAGCGGGGTAGAGTCCCAAGAGTGACAGCATGGTTCGACAATCCATTGGGTAAGAAGAAAGACTGGTTGTGCCAATGTGCTATGCTGTTTCCAGGCATGAGAGGGGATTCTTTCTGGCTGAGGGCTGCAAGCAGGGGGGCTTGTTTTTTGCTCTGTTTTGACAAACTCTGAATAGCTGGACAGTCATGCCACTCCCCCCTCCCCCAACATAAATGGGCCAGCAAAAGCCTGTTGAGTCCCTCTCCAAGATCCCAGAGGAGCAGTGTAGATCTGCACCCCTGGAATCCCTAAAATTTGGAGTTTTGAAACTCAGTCATGTGCCTGAGATAAAAAGCCTGGACACAGGCTGGTGAATATGGGGCTCTGAGGGAAATCAGAGACACAATAGGAGTGATTAATTGCTCTTCTCTGAGAGTTCCCTGAAGAGTGTGTGTGTGTGGGAGGATGTGCAAACATTCAGCTCAGGAGCTTATAGAACAGGGGGAGGCCATATTCATTCCACACTTCAGAGCTGAAAAACCTTCAAGGAGCAAAGCAGTACCAACTGGTGGAAGCCGGAGCTAATTAAACCAAGCCCCGTCCCCCTGAACCCTGGAGGCACATTTGCACCTAAACAAGTGAGTCTGAGAATCATCACAGCAGATCCTTCTTTCTTCCAGAACCAGCACAAACAATTCCCTTGCACCAAGTCTATGGAGCATAGTGTTGCAAAGCTTCAGCTCTAGGGGAAATAGGATCTAACTTCCGTTTTACTTTTATTCTTCATTATTATTTTTTCATTTATTTTATTTTTCAATTTCTTTTTTTTACTTTTTAGTATTAGTATTTTTATTTTTATATATACATATTCTTTTATTCTTTCTTTTATTGTTTTTTGTTTGTTTGTATTTATTCTATTTTATTCTATTTTTGGACCTAGATTCTTTTAACAAGCAAACCAAAACACACCCAGAATCTGGATTTCTGGTTTTCTTTGTTTGTTTTTTGTTCCTTTTTTTTCTTTATTTCTGTTTGTTGTTTGTGTTTCTCTTTCTTTTAGTTTCTTTTCTTTCTTTGCTCTTTTCTTTTCTGGACAAAATGATGAGATGGAGAAACTCACCCCAAAAGAAAGAACGGACAATAGAACTCATGACCAGGGATTCAATCAGCACAAACATAGTAAGATGTCTGAAATAGAATTTAAAAACAAAATTATAAGAATATTAGCTATGGTTGAAAAAAGAATAGAAGACACCAGAGAATTCCTTTCTGCAAAGAGAAAAGAACTAAAATTTCATCAGGGCAAAATTAAAAATGTATAGCAGAGATGAAATCTTGAATGGATGCCATGACAGAGAAGATGGGTAAATCAGAATAGTGAATCAGTGATATAGAAGATAAAATTATGGATAATAATGATGCTGAGAATATGAGGGATACAAAGGCCAAAGATCATGATACAAGACTTAGAGAACTCAGTGACTTATTAAAGAAGAATTACATTCAGATCATAGGAATCTTAGAAGATGAAGACAGAGAAAAGGGGCAAAAGGTTTATGTGAGCAAATTATAGCTGAAAACTTCCTTAATCTGGGGAGGAAACATAGACATCAAAATCCAAGAAGCACAGAGAACTCCCATTAAATTCAACAAAAGCTGGCCATCACCAAGACATATCATAGTCAAATTCTCAAAATACACATACAGGGAAATAATCATGAAACAATCAAGGACAGAATTCTTTAACCTATAAGGGAGAACAAATCAGATTCACATTAGGTCTGTCCACAAAACTTAGCAAGCCAAAAAGGAGTGGTAGGATATATTCAAAGTGCCGAAAGGGAAAAAATATGCAGGCAAGAATCCTTTATCCAGCAAAGCTATTATTTAGATTAGAAGGAGAGATAGTTTTCCACACAAATAAAAATTAAAGGAGTTTGTGACCCCTAAACCAGCCTTGCAAGTAATGTTACAGAGGAATTTTGAGTGCAGAAAAAAAAACAAAAACAAAAACAAACAAAACAAAACAAAACAAAAAATACCAAAAGTAACACAGAGTAAAAAGGACCAGAGAACATCACCACAAACACAATGTCTACAGATAACACAATGGCACTAAATTCATATCTTTCAATAATCACTTCATATATAAATGGAATAAATGCTCCAATCAATGACATAGGGTATCAGAATGGATTAAAAAAATGTACATTCTGACTATAAGAGACGTAACAACATTTTAGACCTAACATTTTAAACCTAACAACACCTGCAGATTGAAAGTGAGGGGATATAGAACCATCTATCTTGCTATGGACATCAAAAAAAAAAAAAAAAGCCAGAGCAGCCATACTAATATTGAACAAACCAGACTTTAAAACCAGACTATAACAAGGGATTAAGAATGGCATATCATAATTAAGGGGTCTATAGATTAAGATCTAGCAATTGTAAATATTTATGCCCCCAACTTGAACACTCAAATATATAAATAAATAACAAACATAGCGCAGCTCATTATTGTAGGAGACTTTAATCCTTCACTTACAACAATGGACAGATCATCTAAGCAGTAAATCAATAAGGGAAAAAATGGCTTTTAACGCACTGGACCAGATGGACTTAACAGATAAATTCAGAACATTCTATCCTAAAACAGCAGAATACACATTCTTCTGCAGTGCACATGGAGCATTCTCCAGGATAGATCAAATACTGGGTCACAAATTAGCATTCAAAAAGTACAAAAACATCAAGATCATATACTGCATATTTTTGGATTATAATGCTGTGAAACTTGAAGTAAACCACAAGAAAAAAATTGGAAAGCCCTCAAATATGTGGCGGTTATAGAACATCCTACTAAAGAATGAATGGGTTAACCAGGAAATTAGAGAATAATTAAAAAAAATACATGGCAACTAATGAAAATTAAAATATGACTGTCCAAACCCTTTGGGATACAGCAAAAGCAGCCCTAGGAAGAAATTATATTGCAATTCAGACCTATCTCAAAAAGCAAGAAAGGTCCAAATACACAATCTAACCTTACATGTAAAGAAACTAGAAAAGGAACAGAAAGTAAAGCCTAAAGCCAGCAGAAGAAGGGAACTAATAAAGATTAGAGCAGATATAGAAGACATAGAAACAAACAAACAAACAAAAACAATAGAACAAATCAACAAAACCAAGAGCTGGTTCTTTGAAAGAATTACCAAAATTGATGAACCCCCTAGCCAGACTTAGTAAAAGCAAATAGAAAGGACCCAAATAGATAAAATCATGAATGAAAGACGAGAGACCACAACCAACCATAGAAATACAATTATAAGAGAATACTATGAAAAATTATATTCCAACCAATTGGACAATCTGAAAGAAATGGCCAAATTCCTAGATACGCATACACTACCAAAACTCAAACAAGAAGAAATAGAAAATTTGAAAAGAACGTGTAATAAGAAAAGAAATTTAATCAGTAATTAAAAATCTCCAGATAAACAAGAGTACTGTGCCAGATGGCTTCCCAGAGGAATTCTACCCAACGTTTAAAGAAGACTTAATACCTTTTCTTTTCAAATTGTTCCAAAAAATATAAATGGAAGGTCAACTTCCAAACTCATTCTATGAATCCAGCATTACCTTTGTCCCCAAACCAAAGACCCCAGTATAAAGGAAAATTACAGGCCAATATCACTGATTAACATGGACGCAAAAAAATCTCAACAAGATATTAGCAAATCGAATTCAACAGTACATTAAAAGAATTATTCACCATGATGAAGTGAGTATTCCTGAGCTGCAGGGATGGTTCAATATTCACAAGCCAACTCACGTGATACACCACATTAATAAAAGAAAGGATAAGAACCAGATAATCATTTCAATAGATGCAGGAAAAACATTTGACAAAATACAGCATCCTTTCGATAAACACTCTCAACAAGCAGGGATAGAGGGAACATATCTCAACATCATAAAAGTGATATATGAAAACCCCACAGCCTATATCACCTTTATAAAGGAAAAACTGAGACCCTTTGCCTACCATCAGGAACAAGAATAATGATGCCCACTCTTACCATTACTATTTAACATAGTACTGGAATACTTAGCTGCAACAAATTGGACAACAAAAAGGAATAAAGGGCATACAATTTGGCAAAGGAGGAAGTCAAACTTTCACTATTTGCAGATGGCATGTTGCTGTATGTGGAAAACCCAGAAGACTCCACCAAAACTGTGAGAACTAATACATGAATTCACCAAAGTCACAGGATATAAAATCAATGTGCAGAAATCTGTTGCATTTCAATACACCAATAATGAAGCATTAGAAAAAGAAATCAAGGAGTTGATCTCATTTATATTTGCACCAAAAAACAATAACATAACTAGGAATAAACCAAAATTAAGAGGTAAAATATCTGTTCTCTAAAAAGTATAGAATACTTATGAAAGATATTGAAGAGGACACAAAGAAATGGAAAAGCATTTCATGCTCATTGATTGGAAGAACAAATATTGTTAAAATGTCTATACTACCCAAATCATGCTACACATTTAATGCTATCCCTATCAAAATACCACCAGCATTCACTGCAGTTCTAGAACAAAGAGTCCTAAAATTTTTATAGAACCAAAAAAGTCCCTGAATAGCCAAAGCAATCCTGATAAAGAAAAACAAAACTGGAGGCATCGCGATTCTGAATTTCAAGTTGTATCAAGACATTATGGTGCTGGCACAAAAACAGACACATGGATCAATGGAACAGAATAGAAAGTCCAGAAATGGAACCACAATTATATAGTCAATTCATATTCAATAAAGCAGGAAAGAATATCCAATGGCAAAGAATGTCTTCAGCAAAGGGTGTTGGGAAAACTGGACTGCAACATATAGAAGAATGAAACTCTACCACTTTCTTACACCATACACAAAAATAAATTCAAAATGGATGAAAGTCCTATATGAGAGACAGGAAACAATCAAAATCCTACAGAAGAAAATAGGCAGCAACCTCTTTGACCTTGGTCACAGCAATTTCTTACTAGACACGCCACCAAAGTTAAGGGAAACAAAAGCAAACATGAACTATTGGGACTTCATCATTAAGATAAAAAGTTTCTGCACAGCGATGGAAGCAATCAACAAAACCAAAAGCCTACAAGATGGGAGAAGATATTTGCAAACAATATATCTGATAAAGGTTTAGTACCCAAAAATCGATAAAAAAAAAGTTTATGAAACTCAACATTCAAAAAGCAAATAAACCAGTTAGGAAATGGGCAGAATATGTGAATAAACATTTTTTTAAAGAAGACATCCAGATGGATAACAGATACATGAAAATATCCTCAACATCACTCAGCATCAGGGGAATATAAATCAAAATCAGAATAAGACACTATCTCACACTTGTCAGAATGGCCAAAATTAACAACAGAAGAAACAAAAGATGTTGGTGAGGATGCAGAGAAAGGGTAAGCCTCTTGCATTGCTGGAGGAATCCAAACTGGTTTAGCTACTCTGGAGCACAGTATGGAGGTTCCTTAAAAAAAAAAAAAAAAAAAAAAAAAAAAAAAAACAGAAAATAGAACTACCCTATAATTCAGAAATCACACTATTAGATATTTACCCAAAGGATACAAAAATACTGACTTGAAGGGATACATGCACCCAATGTTTATAGCAGCATTATCAACAATAACAAAACTATGGAGATAGCCCAAATGCCCATCAACTGATGAACGGCTAAAGAAAATGTGGTATAAGAAGACATCCAGATGGCCAACAGGCACATGAAAAGATGTTCAGCGTCGCTCCTTATCAGGGAAATACAAATCAAAACCACACTCAGGTATCACCTCACACCAGTCAGAGTGGCCAAAATGAACAAATCAGGAGACTATAGATGCTGGAGAGGATGTGGAGAAACGGGAACCCTCTTGCACTGTTGGTGGGAATGCAAATTGGTGCAGCCGCTCTGGAAAGCAGTGTGGAGGTTCCTCAGAAAATTAAAAATAGACCTACCCTATGACCCAGCAATAGCACTGCTAGGAATTTACCCAAGGGATACAGGAGTACTGATGCATAGGGGTACTTGTACCCCAATGTTCATAGCAGCACTCTCAACAATAGCCAAATTATGGAAAGAGCCTAAATGCCCATCAACTGATGAATGGATAAAGAAATTGTGGTTTATATACACAATGGAATACTAGGTGGCAATGAGAAAAAATGAAATATGGCCTTTTGTAGCAACGTGGATGGAACTGGAGAGTGTGATGCTAAGTGAAATAAGCCATACAGAGAAAGACAGATACCATATGGTTTCACTCTTATGTGGATCCTGAGAAACTTAACAGGAACCCATGGGGGAGGGGAAGGAAAAAAAAAAAAAAAGGACGTTAGAGTGGGAGAGAGCCAAAGCATAAGCGACTGTTAAAAACTGAGAACAAACTGAGGGTTGATGGGTGGTGGGAGGGAGGGGAGGGTGGGTGATGGGTATTGAGGAGGGCACCTTTTGGGATGAGCACTGGGTGTTGTATGGAAACCAATTTGTCAATAAATTTCATATATATAAAAAAAAAGAAAATGTGGTATATATATACAATAGAATATTACTCGGCCATCAAAAAGAATGGAATCTTACCATTTGCAACAACACTGATGGAGCTAGAATGTATTATGCTAAGCAAAATATGTCAGAGAAAGAAAAATACCATATGATTTCACTCATATGTGGAATTTATTAAACAAAATAGATGAACACATAGGAAAGGGGAAAAAAGAGAAAGGAGTCTCACAAGAGACTCTTATTGGTAGAGATTAAATTGAAGGTTGAAGGAGGGAGTTGGGTGGGAAATGGCCTAGATGGGTTTGGTGTATTTAAAAGAACACTGGTGGGGCACCTGGGTGGCTCAGTCGGTTAAGCGTCTGACTCTTGATCTCAGTTCAGGTCATGATCTTGAGGTTCGTGGGTTCAAACCCTGCTTCAGGCTCTGTGTTGACAGCGCAGAGCCTGCTTGGGATTATGTCTCTCTTCTCTCTTCCCCTCCCCTGCTGTACTCTCTGTCTCTCTCAAAATAAATAAAATGAAAACACATTTTTTAAAGGGCACTGGTTGTGATGAGCACTGGGTGTTGTGATGAATCACTGAATTCTACTCCCAAAATGAATATTGCACTGTATGTTAACTAACTAAAATTTAAACAAAAAATAATGAAAAGGAATGCTGAAGAAATTTTTAAAAAACAAATAAATAGATTTTGCAATCAAAATAAAAAAAATGAGTGAATCCTGAGCTTGCCATATAGTAGCTGCGATTATATTTATTGGGGAGGTAGTGGAAGAAACATAAGAAAAAGGAGGGAGTACAGAAATTGCCTCAAAAGTCTATACTAACACAGTAAATGTGATACATCATCCCTAGACAAATAGATTTCTTATATACCATCCTTTATTTCTTGCTTTTCTGTTGTATCTGTAAGGGTGATAGGTCTAAATATTATACTTAGTCTTTTTCTTCCAACGATCTTGAAGTCTGTTACAAATACTATTTTCTTAAACTTTCAAATCCATAGGACTATGAAAGAAGCATTTATATACTATTTGTGCATCGCTTGAACATGGTTAGCAGTGTCAGTCTCAAATGTGAAGACTTTGTTAAAGTTTTTATTTAAATTACACTTAGGTAACATGCAGTGTAATATTAGTTTCATATATACAAATTAGTGATTGGACACTTCCACACAACACCTGGTGCTCATCACAACAGATGCACTCCTTAATCCCCATTACATATTTAACCCATTCCCTCACTTACCACCCCCCTGATAATCATCACTTTGTTCTCAATAGTTAAGAGTCTGCCTCTTAGTTTGCCTCTCTTTCTCTTTTATTCTACTTTGTTACTTTGTTTTTTTTAGATTCCACGTATAAGTGAAACCATATGGTATTTGTCTTTCTCTGACTTATTTACCACATCATAATACTCTTTAGCTCCATCCATGTCACTGCAAATGGCAATATCCCACTCTTATTTATTGCTGAGTAATATTCCATTGTGTGAATACACACACACACACACACACACACACACACACACACACACGTCACATCTTCTTTATACATTCATCAGTTGGGCAGTTACCATACCATATTATAGCTATAATAGATAGAGCTGTTATAAACATTGGAGTGCATATATCCCTTTGAATTAGTATTTTTGTATTCACTGGGTAAATACCTACTAGTGAAATTACTGGATTGTAAGGTAGTTCTATTTTTAACTTTTTGAGAAAACTAAATACTGTTTTCCATAGTGGCTTCACCACTTTGCATTTCCATGAATAGGGCAAGAGCGTTGCCATTTCTGACAACCTCTCCAGCACCTGTTGTTTCTCGTGTTGTTGATTTTAGCCATTCAGAAAGGTGCAAGATGATATTTCATTGTTTTGATATTGTATTTTCCTGATGATGAGTAATGTTGAGCAACTTTTAATGTGTGTTATCCATCTGTATGTCTTCTTTGGAAATATGTCTCTTCAAATCTTTTGCCCATTTTTAAATTGGATTATTCATTTTGGGGGGTGTTGGTTTTATAAGTTGTTTATATATTTTGGATACTAATCCTTTATCAGATTTGACATTTGCAAATATCTTTTCCCATTTCATAGGCTGCTTTTTACTTTTGTTAACTGTTTCCTTCACTGTGCAGAAGCTTTTTATTTTGATGAAGTCCCAATAGATTATTTATGCTTTTGTTTCCCTGGCCTTAGACAATGTATCTAGTAAAAATTGCTACAGCTGGGTTAGAGTTTCCTGCCTGTGTTCTACCCTAGGATTTCTATCATTCAAGGTCTCACATTTAGGTCTTTCATATATTTTGAATTTATATTTGTGCATGGTGTAGGAAAAAAATATCGTTTCAATTCTTTTGCATGTTGTTCAATTTTCCAAGCACCATGTTTTGAAGAGACTATCTTTTTCTCATGGAATACTCGTTCCTGTTTTGTAGATTAATCGACCATATGGTTGTGGGTTCATTTATGAGATTCATATTCTGTTCTGTTGTTCCATGCGCTACTTTTATGCCAGTACTATACTATTTTGACTATGACAACTTGTAATATAACTTGAAGCCTGTAATTGTGATTCCTCCAGCTTTGCTTTGCTTTTTCAAGCTTGCTTTGACTATTCAGGGTGTTTGTTGATCCATACAAATTTTTAAATTGTTTATTCTAGCTCTGTGAAAAAAATGCTGGTGGTATTTTGGTAGGGATTGCATTGATTGTGTAGATTGTTTTGAGCAGTATAGACATTTACTATTTGTTCTTCCAATGCAAGAGCTTGGAATGTCTTTCCATTTCTTTTCATTCTCTTGAATTTATTTCATTACTATTTTATATTTTTCCAAGTACACGTCTTTCACCTCTTTGGATAGGCTCATTCCTAGGTATCTTATGGTTTTTAGTGCAAAAGTGTAAATGGGATTTATTTTTTTATTTTTCTTTCTGTTGCTTCATTGTTGGTATACAGAAAAGCAACAGACTTCTATATATTGCTTTTTATATCCTATGACTTTAGTGAATTCGTGTGTAATGTCATCTGCAAATAGTGAAAATTTGACTTCTTCCTTGCTGATTAAGATATAGTTTATTTTTTCTTGTGGCCCGATTTCTGTGGCTAGGACTTCCAGTTTTATGTTAAATAACAATGGTGAGAGTGGATATTCCTGTCTTGTTCCTGACATTACAGGAAAATCTTGAGTTTTCTCCACTGAGTATGATATTAGTTATGAGTTTTCCATAGATGGCCTTTAATGTGCTGAGGTATGTTTCCTCTAAAACTACCTCGTTGAGGGTTATGATTCTGAATGGATGTTGTATTTTGTTATTTTTTCTCCATTTATTGAAAGGATAATGTGCTTCTTATACATTATTTTATTAATTTTGTGTATCATGTGGCTTGAATTCTGAATATTGAACCACGCTTGCAACCCAAGAAGAAATCTAAGGAGATCATGATGAATGTTTTTTTTTTTAAATGTATTGTTGGTTTTGTTTTGCTAGTTATTTTATTGAGAACTTTTGCATCAGTGTTCATCAGGGATATTGGCCTGCATTTCTCTTTTTTAGTGGCTTCTTTATCTAGTTTTTGTATTAGGGTAATAATGGCCTCATAGAATGAATATGGGAATTTTCTTTCCTTTTTTTTATTTTTTGGAAAAGTTTGAGAAGAATAGGTATTAACTCTTTTTTAATGTTTTGTAGAATTCGCGTGTAATGCCATCTGGCCCTGTACTTTTGTTTGTTGGGAGTTTTGTGATTAATGATTCAATGTATTTGCTTGTTACTGGTCTGCTCTAGTTTTCTATTTCTTCCTGTTTCAGTTTTGGTGGTTTATATGTTTTTCGGAATTTATCAGTTTCTTCTAGGTTGTCCAATTTGTTGGCACATAGTTTTTCATGATATTCTCAGAACTTTTTGTTTTCCTGTGGTGTTTTTTTTATTTCTCCTCTCTAACTTGTGATTTTATTTATTTGGGTCCTTTCTCTTGTTTGTTTGATAAGTATGGATAGAGTTTTATCACTTTTGTTAATTTTTTTTCAAAGAACTTGTTCATTTGATATACTTTATTCTTTTTGTTTGTTTCTATATCATTTATTTCTGTTATTTCTGTTCTAACCTTTATTATTTGCTTCCTTCTGCTGGCTTTAGGTATTGTTTGTTCTTTTTTTTAGCTCCTTTATGTGTAAGGTTAGCTTTTCATTTGAGATTTTTCTTGCTTCTTGAGGCAAGCTGTATTGCTATATACTCTCTTATGACTGCTTTTGCTACATCCCAAAGGTTTTGGACCATCATCTTTTACTATTCATTTGTCTCCAGTATTTTAATTTTTCTATTATCTCCTGGTTTATCCATTTATTGTTTAGTAACATGTTGTTTAACCATCATGTATTTGTGATCTTTCAAAATTTGTTCTTATGGTTGACTTCTAGTTTCATAGTATTATGGTTAGAAAGTTTCCATGGTATAACTTCAAACTTTTTGAATTGGTTGAGGCCTATTTGGTGATTTAACATGTGATTTATTCTGGAGAATATTCTATATACAATTGAAAATAATGTGTATTCTGCTGTTTTAGAATGGAATTTTCTGAATATATCTGTTAAATTCATCTGGCCCAGTGTGTCATTTAAAGACATTGTTTTCTTGTTGGCTTTATGTTTAGTGATCTGTCCATTGATGTAGGTGAGGTGTTAAAGTCCTCTACCATTATTGTATTATTATTGATTAGTTCCTTGAGGTGTTTTTAATTGTTTTATATATTTGGGTGCCTTCATGTTGGGTGCATACATATTTAAAATTGTTAGATTTTCTTGTTGGATTGTCCTTTTTATGATTATATAGTGCTGTTCTTTGTTTCTTGTTAGACTCTTTGTTTTAAAGTCTAGTTTGTCCGATAGAAGTGTTGCCACTTTAGCTTCCTTTTGACATCCATGTGCATGATAAATATTTCCCCATCTTCTCACTTTCAATCTGCAGGTGTCTTTAAGTCAAAAATGAGTCTCTGGTAGGCAACATATAGATCAGTCTTCTTTTTTATCCATTCTGACACCCTATGTCTTTTGACTGGGAATTTTAGTCCATTTACATTCAAAGTAAGTATTGATAGAAATGTATTTATTGCCACTTTATTACTTGTTTTGTCATTGTTTCTAGAGATTTTCTCTGATCCTTTCTTGTCTTTGTCACTTTAGGTCTCTCCTTTGCACTCAACAAGTCCCTTTTAATATTCCTTGGAGGGCTGGTTTAATGGTCACAAACTACTTTAGATTTAAATTTCTGGGAAACTCTTTATCTCTCCTTGTATTGTGATTGTGGCTGCAGATTTTTCCCATTCAGCACTTTGAATATATCATGCCAATCCCTTCTGGCTTCCTAAATTCCTTTGGTGAAATCTGTAGCTAGCCTCTTGCGTCTTCCCTTGTAAGTTAAGGACTTCTTTTGTCTTTCTGCTTTTGAGAATTTTTCTTTATCACTATTTCTTGCCAAAGCAATTACACTATATCTTGGTGTTGGCCTGCCTCTGTTGATTTTGAAGGGAGTTCTCTGTGCCTCCTCAGTCTGGATGTCTGTTTCCTTCCCCAGATTAAGGGTGTTTTCTTTTATTCTCTTTTCAAATAAACTTTCTTCCTCCTTTTCTCTCTTCTTCTAAGACTCCTATAATATGAATGTTATTACATTTGATGGAGTCAATGAATTACTTAAGTCTATTCTTGTGTTCCACAATTCTTCCCATTCTCTTTTGTTCATCTTCATACTTTCCTCTACTTTGTCTTCTAAGTCATTAATTCATTCTTGTGTTTCTTCTAGCCTGCTGTTCATTGGATCAAGCATGTTTCCAATGTGGTTTATTGCACTGTTTCTTTTTGAGTGATTATTTTTAACACTTGTATCTCTGTGGTAAGGGTCTCACTGATTTCTTCTATTTTGTTCTCAAGCCCAGTGAGTATACTTATGATTATTGCTTTAAATTTTCCATCAGGCATGTTGCTTATACCTGTTTCACTTAGATCTCTAGCCATGGCCTTATCTTGTTATTTTGTTTAGGATGAATTCCCCCATAACTTTGTCTAGGTCTCTGCCTTCTTCTTTGTGTTAGAAAAGCCAGTTATATCTCTTGCTTCTGCAAGTAATGGCTTTATGAAGAAGAGGTCATGGGTCATGTAGTGCCCATGGCCTGGCACTTCAGGGAGTGTTCTGGTATGTGCTCCATGTGTTCTTCTGCTGTGTTTCGGCTGCTCTGTCCTTTAGGTCAGTCATCTGCAGAGGCTCACTTTGGTTGCTGTGGGTAGCATTTGGCAATTGACCTGAATATGGTGAATTTTAACTAGGTGTTATCTTGTCTGCTTTGAAATGAGATGTACACCACCTCCAGCAGAACTGAGGCCCTGCAGAACTCTCTGGTCAAGAGATGTGGTGTGGGCAGTGTTTGTGCTGGTCTTCTGAAGAAGGGGCCTGGTACATGCAAGTTAGGCACCCAGTGTTGGTCTTTACTTCTTCCCACAAGTGGCTCTGTGTCAGTGCTAAGGTGCAGTTGAGCGCAATGGAACAGGCCAGCTCTTTTTTTCCCCAAGAGTCATCTCCATGAACATTGATTTTCAAGGATGTGCTCCAAGAAGAGTGAAAAATCAGGCATTTTTCAGATCACCGTTTCCATGCTGTCTGATCCTGGGCCTGCCTTCTCTCCAGGAACAGCCTCTGGGCTCTACCCAAACCAGGACCTTATCCTAACAGCTGACCTTTAAGACTCCATGCTTTAAGCCTTGCTGGTTGCAAGAGCTCATGAAATTCAGCTCCTCTAATTTTCCAAGCCAATGGTTTTGGGGAAACATTCTCCTTGTGCATTCCTCTATGTGCTCCTCTCTCTCACCCTTCTCTGGGACCATAGTCACCTCCCCTCCACAGCACTCACAATGCATTTCTACCCTAAAACTTGTCTCTTCACTTCTTACCTTCTCTGATGTGTTTTCTTGTCTCCCTTTCCTTGTGGGTTTGTTCTTTCAGTCTTCAGGTCTATTTCTGGGTCATTTAGGATGATTTGATAGTTATATAATGCTGTTAGTGGGAAAGGCAAGCCTAGGGTCCTCTTACTCTGTGGCCATCCTCCACTCTCACTAATTATTTTTATTAGATTTATTTTTGATATGTGTTACACTTACTCTAAGACTGGATAAAATCAACTAGGCTGTTTGGTATAGTGAGAAAAACATTGGACTTAGAGACACACAGTGCAAAGTTGGATTTCTGGTTCTATCATGTAATAGCTATGTGACTTTGTACTAATTTTTGAGCCCTCAATTAAAAAATTATTTTGAAATTCTTAATTTATTATAAAATGCTGAGCCTCAGTTTCTTTTTTTTCTTTTTCAAAAGTCTCTATTTAAATTCCAGTTAGTACACATACAGTGTAATATTAGTTTCATGTGTAAGATTTATTGATTCATCATTTACATACAATACCCAGTGTTCACCAAAACAAATGCCATCTTTAATCCCCATTAACCATTTAACCAACCCCCTTACCCACATTACCTACAGCAAACTTCAGTGTGTTCTCTATAGTTTAGAATCTACATTATGGTTTGCTTCTCACTTTTTCCCCCATGTTCATCTGATATCCTTCTTAATTTTCACATATGAGTGAAAGTGTGTGGTATTTGTCTTTCTCTGACTGACATTAGGATAATACTCTCTAGCTCTATCTGCATTGTTGCAATGGCAAGAGTTTATTCCGTTTGATGGCTGAGTTTTATACACACACACACACACACACACACACACACACCACGTCTTCTTTATCTATTCATCAGTTCATCTGTCAATGGACATTCAGGCTCTTTCCATAATTTGGCTATTTGTAATGCTGCTATAAACATCAGGGTGCATGTGTCAATTCAAATAACTATTTTGTATCCTTTAGGTAAACATCTTGCAGTGCAGTTACTGGATCCTAGTGTAGTTTTATTTTTTAAGTTTTTGAGAAATGGCCATACTGTTTTCCAGAGTTGCTGCAACACTTTGCATTCATAACAGTGTAACAGGATTCCCTTTTGTCTGCATCCTGGCTGACATCTGTTGTTTCCTGTGTTGTTATTTTTAGACACTCTGACAGGTGTGAAGTGGTATCTCATTGTAAATTTGATTTGTATTTCTTTGATGATGGGTAATGTTGAACATCTTTTCATGTGTCTGTTACTCATCTATACGTCTTCTTTGAAAAAAATGTCTATTCATGTCTTCTACTCATTTTTTAAACTAGATTATTTGTTTTTCAGGTGTACAGATTGATAATTTCTTTGTAGATTCTGGATACTCACCCTTCATGTCATTTGCAAATATCTTTTTCCATTCTGTCAGTTCCCTTTTAGTTTTGTTGATTGTTTCCTTCACTGTGCAGAATCTTTTTATCTTGATGAAGTCCCAATAGTTCATTTGTGCTTTTGTTTCTCTTCCCTCAGGAGACAAGTATAGTAAGATATTGTTATGGCTTATGTCAAACAGGTTATTGCCTGTATTTTCTTCTCTGACTCTGATGGTATCCTGTCTCACAATTAGGTCTTTCATTCATTTTTTAAAAATATTTTATTTTGGGGGGGGCGCCTGGGTGCCTTAATCAGTTAAGCGACTGACTTCAGCTCAGGTCATGATCTCATGGTTCATGGATTTGAGTCCCACATTGGACTCTGTGCTGACAGCTCAGAGCCTATAGCTTGCTTCAGATTCTGTGTCTCCCTCTGTCTCTTCCTTTCCCCTGCTCACACCCTGGCTCTCTCTCAAAAATAAATAAAACATTTTTAAAAATTTAAAAATACATAAAGATTTTATTTTTAAGTAATCTCTACACCCAATGTAGGGATCGTACTCATGACCCGAAGACCAAGAGTCACATGCTTCACTGACTGAGCGAGTCAGGTGCTCCATGATCTTTAATCCACTTTGAATTTATTTTTGTGCATGCTGTTAGAAAGTGGTACACTTTCATTCTTCCTATTTTGTCAAAGATTAGTTGACTGTATAGTTGTGAGTCTATTTTTGGGTTTTCTCTTCTTTCTAAATGTTTATTTGTTTATTTTGAGAGAGGGCAAGAGACAGCACGTGAGCAGGGGAGGTTCAGATAGAAAAGAGAGAGAGAATCCTAACCAGGCTCTGACTGTCAGGGCAGAGCCCAATGCAGGGCTCAAACTCATGAACCGTGAGATCATAACTAGAGCAGAAATCAAGAGTCAGATGTTTAACTGACTGAGCCACTAAGGTGATCCAATTTCTGGGTTTTCTATTCTGTTCCTTTGATCTATCTGTTTTTATGTCATCACCATACAGTCTTGGTCACTAAAGCTTTGTAGTATAACTTGAAGTCTGGAATTGCGATGCCTCTACCTTTGTTTTTCATTTTCAAGATTGCTTTGACTATTCGGGGTCTTTTCTTGTTCCACACATATTTTAGGATTGCTTGTTCTAGCTTTGTTAAAAATGCTGTTGGTATTTTGATATGGATTGCATTAAATGTATAGATTGTTTTGGGTAACATTGACATTTTAACAATATTTGTACTTCCAGTCCATGAGCATGGAAAGTTTTTCATTTTTTTTTGTCTCATATTCAATTTCTTTCATAAGAGATTTATAGTTTTCAGAATACAGATCTTTTACCTCCTTGGTCTCATAGTGGTGAAAGTGGACTCCCCTGTCTTGTTCCTGACCCTAGAGGAAAATCTCAGTTTTTCCCCACTGAGGTGATATTAACTGTGGGCCTTTTGTATATTGCCTTTATGATGTTGAGGTATGTTTTCTCTATCCTTACTATGTTGATTTTTTTTTAATCATGAATGGATGCTGTACTTTACTTTGTCAAATGCTTTTTCTTCATCTATTGAGAGGATCACATTGTTCTTATCCTTTCCTTTATTAACGCGGTGTATCATGTTGGTTGATTTATGAGTATTGAACCACACTTGCAACCCTGGAATAAATTCCACATGATCGTGGTGAGCAATTCTTTTAATGTACTGTAGAAATCGATTTTTCCATACTTTTTCTTTTTAGAATATTTTCGTCCATGTTCATCAGGGATATTAGCCTGACATTCTCTTATTAATCTGGTCTTTGGTTTTGGAATAAAGGTAATGGTGGCCTCAGAGTAGTTTGGACATTTTTTTTTCATTTCTATTTTTTGGAACAGCTTGAAGAGAAAAGGTATTAACTCATCTTTAAATGTTTTGTAGAATTCCCCTGTGAAGTCATGTGGCCCTGGACTTTTGTTTGTTAGGATTTTTTTCATTAGTGTTTCAATTTTTTGCTGATTATGGGTATGTTCAAGTCTTCTCTTTCTAAGTTTTGGTGGTTTACATATTTCTGGGAATTGATACATTTCTTTTAGATTTCTCAATTTTTTGGCATATAGTCTTTCATAATATTCTTTTATAATTGTATTTCTGTGGTGTTGGTTGTAATCTCTACTCCCTCATTTGTGATTTATTTATTTTGGGTCCTTTCTCTTTTCTTTTTGATAAGTCTGGCTATGAGTTTATCAATTTTATTAAGTTTTTCAAGGAACCAGCTCCTAGTTTCATCGACATGTTTTTATTTTTTACTTCTATATAATATATTTATGTTGTAAACTTTATTATTTGCTTCCTTCTATTGGCTTTAGCCTTCATTTGTTGTTCTTTTAATGTGTAAGTTCACATTTTTTTACTTGAGATTTTTCTTCCTTCTTGAGGTTGGACTCTTTTTTTACATACTTCCCTCTTATGACTGCCTTTGCTGCATCCCAGAAATTTTAGACCATCATGTTTTCATTTTCATTAGTTTCCATTTACTTTTTATTTCTTTAATTTCCTGGTTGACTCATTTATATTTTTAGTTGGATGTTATTTAATATCCATGTATTTGTGGTTTTTCAACTATTTTCTTGTGTTTGACTTTACATTTCACAGCATTGTGGTCAGAAAATATGCATGGTATGATCTCAATCTTTTTGCACTTGCTAAGCCTGATTTGTGACCTAGCATGTGATCTATTCAGGAGACTGTTGCATGTGCACTTGAAAATAATGTATATTCTGTTGCTTTAAGATGAATTATTCTGAGCACATCTTTTAAGCCCATTTATTCCAGTGTGTCACTCAAAGCCATTGTTTCGTTGTTGATTTTCTGCTTATATGATATGTCCATTGATATTAATGGGATGATAAGTCCCCTACTATTATTGCATTATTATCAATGAGTTCCTTATGTTTGTTAATTGTTTTATATATTTGGGTTGTTCTAAGTTGGTGGCATAAATATTTATAATTGTTATATTTTCTTCTTGGATGGACCCCTTTATTATTATATATAGTTCTTTCTTCATCTCTTGTTATAGTCTTTGTTTTGAACACTAGTTTGCCTGTTGTAAGTTTTGCTACTCCAATTTTCTTTTGATGTCCATTTTCATGGTAAATGTTTCTTCATCCACTCACTCTCAATCTATAGGTGTCTTTAGATCTAAAATTAGTCTCTTTTAGGTAGTATATAGATAGATTTTTATATCCATTCTGATACCCTACATCTTTTTATTGGAGCATTTACTTCATTTACACTCAGAGTAATTATTGACAGATGAATTTAGTGCCATTTTATTGTTTGTTTTGTCATTGTTTCTGGATTATTTTCTGCTGCTTTCTAGAGTTTTTCATACTCAACAAATCCCCTTTAATATTTCTTGTAGGTTTGGTTTAGTGGTCATGTACTCCTTTAGTTTTTGTTTGTCTTGGAAACTCTCTCTTTCTGTTTTGAAGGATTGCCTTGCTGGACAAAGTATTCTTGGCTGTAGATTTTTCCCACTCAGTACTTTGAACATATCATGCCTCTCCCTTCTGACCTGAGCCTCAGTTTCTTAATTTATTATGCACCGATAAATGATAAAATGTCATTATTTTGAGAGTCAAGTGAAATATTAAACGTTAAGATACTTTGAAAATATAAAGTACTGCTTTAATTATACTTAAAAAATTCTTTTTTAATGTAATTTATTTACAAATTAATACAAATGAATGATTGTTATATACAACACAGAAATATTTTTTTTTCAATTTTTTTCCATTTGGCACGTAAAATAGCTTCATAAAGTCTATACAATTTGAATATTTTAACTATAATTAAAATTGGCATTACAGAATATCAATGGTGGAGTAGATATTGGAGATAATATAGTCCACCTCACGTCACTGTATAGAGAGGATGCTTGAGACCAAGAGAGAAAAGGGATTTGCCTTAGGTTATGCAATTAATGGTAGTAAAACCAGGATTGGAACTCTGGTCGCCTTTCTTATCTAGTGTCTTTCCTACTCTACCACAATGCCTCATTACAATGGTCCTTTTGGTTTTCGTTATAAAATTACTGTTCATCCCAAACTTACCTTTCATTACCCTGGCTCCTCCATGAAGATAAGTTAGTTTACATGAAGAAATAACCTAGGAAGCATTTCTTCCATACATGTTTACCTTCCTGCTAGTATGTTGTCAACTACTGCATAGCTCCTAAGGCAATAGGTAAGAGATTCAGAAAATGTGACTCGGTGTGAAGGCATGCACTCTTTCACAGGAATATGGGATATCCAGACCTTGGTCTTGCTGGAAGTAACAAAAAGAAAATAAGTTACCAACTACACAGTGGTGTTTCCTTAGTGTTCATTTGATTCCTTTTCCTCTCACACTGTGATAAAAATTTTTATTTTCTACAAAGTACATTCCCAGGTATTATCTCAAGTTGTTCATACAACAACTATATGAGATAAGAATTATTATCCTCATATTATAGCTGAGAAAAAAAGGCTCAGATGGATGAATGGATAACGAAGATGTGAGATATGATATATATATATATATATCATGGATTATTACTCAGTCATAAAAAAGAATAAAATCTTGTCAATCTTTCCATTTGCAACAACATGGATGGAGCTAGGGAGTATAATGCTAATCAATATAAGTCAGTCATAGAAAGAAAAATACCATACAATTTCACTTATATGTGGAATTTAAAAAACAAAACAAATGGTCGAAGTTAGAGAGAGAGAGAGAGAGAGAGAGAAACCAAAAAACAGACCCTTCACTCTAGAGGACAAAATGATGGTTATCAGAGGGGGGATGGAGGTGGATAAGTGAAATAAGTGATGGGAATTAAAGAGTACACTTACCATGATGAGCACTGAGTAATGTACAGAATTGCTGAATCACTATACTGTACACGTGAAACTAACGTAACACTGTATGTTAACTATACTAGAAGTAAAATTTAAAACTCAATAAATAGAAAACTGAGGGTCAGAGAAAGTAAATGAATTATCCAAATTTACATTGTAAATAAGAAGCAGAGCTAAAATTTCAACGCAGTTTCTTGATTACAAATCAAAAGATCTTGCCATTATACCACAGTTGCCAATAATTTTGGTCACCAAAATTTTCCAGTTATGTGCCATACCACAGTTTGCCAAGAATTTACTTAGTGAATTACAAAAAAAATATTATTAAAGATGTAATTGGGGTGCCTGAGTGGCTCAGTCGGTTAAGTGTCCGACTCTTGATTTTGGTTCAGTTCTCTCACAGTTTTGGGGATTAAGCCTCACGTCTGGCTCTTTGCTAAGAGTGTGGAGCCTGCTTGGGATTCTTTCTCTCTCTCCTTTTCCCTCTGCCCCTCCCCAGTTCACACATGCTCTCTTTCTCAAAATAAATTCATAAATTAAAAAATGTAATTATAAGCTTAAACCTAATGTGGAACAACTTTTAAATGATATAAGTTAATAAAAATATTTCCACCTTTTTTTGAACCTACCTAAACATTTCTAAATTATAAAAATAAAAGAGGCTTAGATTCTTTAGACTGATCAAATATCCAAAAATATGTGACATGAGTCTACAATCAGTTGGAATAAATTGATTAATTTGATTAATTTTAACTTGTTGCTTTAGCTAAATAAATTAAAAAGATTCTACAAAAGGCTTACACTTACCAAGGATATACCTGTTTTATGCAATTTGGTTCCTATTTTCATACTATTTGAGAAAAATGCAGAAGCAAAAAGGAAAAATGTCAGAACCACAGCTATTTCATTGCTGAGAATGGTTGCTCCTTCCTCTAGCACTGGTTCTTCTTCAGTTGCATATATTCTAATTGCTGAGGAATTTTCTGAATATACTATGTGAAAACATCCCTCAGAAAATTAAAGTGAAGTAGAAGTTTATTTCTTCATAAGAAAACCATGAAATTATATAGTTATGGTTTTATTTTAGATATTTAGTCCTCCAGAAATACAGTATTAGAAGTCAGGCAGATGTGGATCTAAAACACAGCCCTGAACAAGGCTCATGGCCTTGAACAAGTCATGTAAGCTGTTTAAGACTGTTTTCTGTCTGTAAAATGAAGATGATAATAGTATGTACATCATAGGTTATTGTGAGGATTAAATGGGGTACCCCACGTTTTGGTACTTAATTAGTAAGTCTCAATTAATGAGTTATTTTTTATTACCCCCTCCTAGCCTTATTCTGGTTAAAAAGCCTAATTTTTTTCAACCTAAGAAGATACTCTCATTAGCTATGTTCTTCAGGTTTTCACTACCACTTCAATAGCTCAGCTTTTCTGAAAGAAAACTTAACTTTCTTATAAAAGTAGCCTAAACTTTGCATATTATACAGATCATGACAATATTCTTACATTGGTCTAACCTTTCTAACACACACACACACACACACACCCCTCAACAGCAATAACTACTAAAGTACCTACCTCTTAATATCTTAGACATTTCCAATATCTGTCACATAGTCTTAACAAGCTCAGTTCTTTGGAGATCTGTAGTCCACATCTGTATTTCTTAATTGTGTGGCTTATCCATCACATCATGGCTTTTATCCTCTGTTGCTGAGGCAGAATTGTCAAAAGAATCCAAAGCCATGGAATGGGAGATTCCAATAGAGTTGCATAAGCAGAAGGCAAACCTATGCTGAGAATTCAATAAATCACTCTCTGAAACACATTTTACCCATTTAAAGTTCAGTACTACAGTCAGGTGAGCAAAAGATTTGGATCTCAAAAGTTGGTAGTTCTTTTCAACAATTGTGGTAATCTGAGGAATAGCATCTTTTTAGTCATAGATAGATAGATAGACAGACTCAGGATTTTCCATAAGCTTAAAACAACTTATTTTGTGACTATGGATAAGAGTATAATCTAAAGAACTGTAGCCAAATTATGTGTGTGCGCATGCACACACACGCACACATACATTTAAAAAAGAAAAACACAAATGAATAGTGAATTTAAGGAGAACGACTTCATCTAGACTTTTCACTAAGTAGCATACTGTTTCCAGATAGATCCTATGTACAATTTACAGATTACGTATGACTATTCCCTCTTATCGATCTATGCAAAACAAAGTAACTTTATAAATTTTAAAGGGTCACAATTTAGAACAAATATTAATTTTCTAAAGACTTGAAATGTATATTTTCACCGAGATTTTTCTTTTAGTTCACTCGCAGTCATATTAACTAAAAAGTCAGACACGTGGTTTACAAAGTTGACAGAAATAAGAAAAATACTTGGATAAAACTAGCCTTGAACCTTGTACTCATTCCCTTCTACCTCACTTCAAAATAAATGAATAAATCATCTCTTTTAAAAATTTTAAATGCTAAATTATTATACTAATAACTAATTATTTTATAATTTTAAGTTGCTTAAAACATATTTCCCAACTAGAAGTTAGAGCATTAAACCATGGTCCAGGAGCAAAGTATGGCCTAACAAAGGTTTGTGGAGGTCCTTAGCATTATCCCCCAATTACTAGCTTTAAGTTGTTTTTTTTTCATTCCCTGAATATTACTTTTAGTAGTGTTGTGACTACACTTTTCAAACTTTAAGTCCGATCATAATATATGATAAATAAGAGTTTTGTGTTGCTTCTTGGTACCAGGTGCAATCCAAAAGATGTAAGTAAGATTTTGAAAGAACTGCAACTTATGGGACACTCTGATGACTTGAAAGGATAATAGGAGAAAAGCCTTGAAATTAAGAATGTCTTGGAAAATTTGATTACCATATGAATAAGGTGTCTGAGTCAATGATACTGGATAGGTGAAAAAAAATCAGTTAAAAGTCACAATAACAAGAAATCTCTCCTTCACTCGCCTCTGACAGCTTGCCTGACCACTGGCATGCCCTGCCATTGCCCCATGGAAATGTTTTGATTACTTGCTGTCCTTTTAAAAATTAATCCAGTGTCTAGGGCACTGACTCCTCATCTCATTTGAAATTATGCCAGAGAAGTTAAATTTGGTGTAGATGTCCAAGATTTATTGCTTCAAAAGTTTTAGCTGTAGCTGTTACAATGGGGCCAAATGGAAAATCAGTGACTATTCAACAGAATTGGGGAAGACCTAAAGTAACAAAAGATGGGGTGACTGTTGCAAATTCCATTGGCTTAAGAGATAAATATGAAAATATTGGCACTAAACTTGTTCAAGATGTTTCCAGTAACACAAATGAAGAGGCTGGTGATGTCACCACTAATTGCTACTGTACTGGCACTCTATTGCCAAGGAAGGCTTTGAGAAGATTAACAAAGGTGCTAATCCTGTGGAAATCAAGAGAGGTGTTATGTTAGCTGTTGATGCTATAATTGCTGAAGTTAAGAAGCAGTCTAAACCTGTGACAACACCTGAAGAAATTTCTCAGATTGCTACAATTTCTGCAAATGGAGACAAATATGTGCAACATCATTTATGATGTAATGAAAAAGGTTGGAAGGAAGGGGATCATCACAGTAAGGAAGTAAGGAATGGAAAAACACTAAATAATGAATTATAAACTATTGAAGGCATGATTTTTGACTGAGATTTTATTTCTCCATACTTCATTAATACATCAAAAGGTCAGAAATGTGAATTCCAAGATTCTTATGTTCTACTGAGTGAAAAGAAAAGTTACAGAATCCAGTACATTGTACCTGCTCTTGAAATTGCCCATGCTCACCATAAGCCCTCGGCCATAATTGCTGAAGATGTTGATGGAGAAGCTCTGAGTACACTCATTTGAATAGGTTAAATGTTGGTCTTCAGGTTGTACCAGTCAAAGCTCTAGGTTTTGGTGACAATAGAAAAAAGAATCAGTTTTAAGTGATGGCTATTGTTACTCGTGCAGTGTTTGGAGAAGAAGGATTGACACTAAATCTTGAAAATATTCAGTCTCACGACTTAGGAAAAGTTGGGAGCTCATTGTGATGAAGATAATGCCATGATCTTGAAAGGAAAATGAGACAAGCATTTTGAAAAACATATTCAAGAAACCATCAAAAGGTTAAATATCACAACTAGTGAAAATGCAAAGGAAAAACTCAATGAACTCTTGGCAAAACTTTCAGATGAAGTAACTGGGCTGAAGGTTGGTGGGACAAGTAACGTTGAAGTGAAAAAAAAGAAAGTGTTACAGATGCTTTCATTGCTCCATGAGCTGCTGTTGAAAGGCATTGTTCTGGGAGGGGGCCATGCCCTGTTTTCATGAATTCCAGCCTTGGATTAAATAACAGCTCCTGAAGATTAAACAACTGTTATCTAAATTATTAAAAGAAAATTAAAATTCTTGCAACGACCATTGCCAATAATGCAGGTATTTAAGGATCACTAATAATTGAGAAAATTATGCAACATTTCTCCAAAGCTGGGTATGATGCTATTCTTGGAGATTTTGTGAATATGGTGGAAAAGGAATCATGCATCCAACTAAGATTGTAAGAACACTTTATTGGATGCTGCTGGGGTGGCCTCTCTATTAATTACAGCAGAAGTTGTAGTCACTGAAATTCCTAAAGACAAAGACCCTAGAATGGTGGAATGGGTGGAATGGAAGGTGGTATGTTCCAAGTCCTGTAGTAGTGTTTTATTAATAAACTGTGAGAGTAGGTTCAAGGCAGTGATCCTCACCAATAACTTCAGAGAAGTCAGTTGAAAGAAATGACTGAAGAAAAGTCTGGCTGATGTTTAAGAAAATCACTATAACCATCAGTTACTGGTTTCAGTTAACAATGTATAATGGTTTACTGCTGCCATTGTTAGTGCCCACAGATCATTTATTTTGTATTTTTTGAATAAAAATACTTTTGTCCATTCCTGATAACTGAGTGCAATAGACATGTAACAAGTGCATTGATTTCAACTTAAATCACTGAAGCATTTTTAGTACTATTTTGTTAAAATTAAGATTTTAGTGATTGCCATCACCAGTGAAAAGTTAAGAAAACTTTTTGTGGAAAGTAAGCATAATTGTGCACAAAGTAGAAAAATATACAATTATGTGACAATCTCTGTTAATGAAAATTTGTTTAAAGTTTTTAAAAAATGCAAGACAGGAGGAACTGGCAATATGTAACATGAAATCATCAAAAAATATATTCCAGATTTCATTTAGATGTATATTAATTTCAAGGGCATGGCATATGACTTTATGAGAAGAAACCCATCTCTCTTTCTAAGATGTGAAACATGTTCAAGAATGAAATGCTGCTTTGGAGCTGATACCCATGATATGTTATCAGGATATTAAGGTTACTTGATGCTCAACCTGGCATCACCAATTTGTGGAGAAATTTATTCCCACTGGCATATAAGTTGGTCATACCAGCAAATATGTTGTTAGTTGTAGCTTCTTGTTGCCACAGATACCATGATAAAAGGTTAAGCCTTGCTTATCCACATATGTTCCTAAAAGGTTCCCTTCTGATTCTACAGTTTTATAGATGAAATAATACTACATTTGTGGGCAACCAAGAAAAGGCTCACAATCTGCTTCTTGAGTCTAAAAGGGCATTAACAAGAGTGTTCTCAGTGGCATTCATTCTGCTATACTAAACTTCTTAAGGACAAGGTAAGTCTTATTCATACCTAAGTCCCCTGTGCTAAGTTTCACATATAGGAAATGTTCCAAAAAATAGCTGATAAATAGCTTATAAGATCTTCCATAAAGAAAGCACTTTTCTGACCTTTCAAAATTTTCTTTTTGTCTTCATCACTGAATAGCAGCTGTTTCTTTGATTATTATCTTATAGGCAAGCAGAATAAGAAGCAATGTTTTGAAGCAGCAGATAAAATTATTCACACAATGATGCAAATGTGGATATATGTCTTGAAAGAACTGCTACTCACCTACCTTCCTGTGTGCCCAGGATGAAGGAGAAAGGTGGTCATTATCTCTCTTTCCAAGTGCCACCTATGAAACTATGGTCCTTAAAAGAAGCAGCAGTATCTCACAACTTGGCTGTTTAGACTACTTCCTTGTAGGGGAGTAAGAAGAGCACAATTGGTACTATTAACCATATGTCTCTCTCAGAGTAAAATCTTGCTAGA
The DNA here is from genome assembly GCF_022079265.1 of Lynx rufus. NCBI lineage: Eukaryota > Metazoa > Chordata > Mammalia > Carnivora > Felidae > Lynx > Lynx rufus. The sequence goes on from NW_025814846.1 coordinate 6,986,720, forward strand.
ATATAATAGAGAGTGAAGAAGGTTAAGAAATGTGTCAGTATTTGATAGCTTTCCAAAAAATCTGAACTTTACCATGGTCTGGACAAAAAATAGAGAGAAAGAGAGAGAGAAGCATATTAAAATAAACATGAACTTGCAATAGCAAAGAACAAATTCATATACAATAGGAATCTAAGAATTTTCTAAATTCCATGATCAAGCTAAAGGGATATCTATCACAACACATGACCAGCACAAGGAAGAAAGAAGTCTGTATTAGAAAAAGAATCCAAGCCAGATAACTTTTCTTCTATTTCTACCAGTTGGAAAGAAGAATCATCTCCTTTTGTACATCTGTTAAATTAAAAACATTTGTTCCTCTAATGGGAAAAAAACACCTTGCTTTTGCTCTAATATGTATTTTCTAGAGCAAGAGAAAGTAGTAGGTATAGTATGTACATAGTATGTATAGTATGTACTAGTATGTATGGTACTTATGTTATCTCTTTCATATTCATATATATATAATTATATATATGTATGTATATATATATATATATGTGTGTGTGTGTGTGTGTGTATGTGTGTAATTTTATACCAAGGAAGATATCACTGCAATACACAGTTCATATGTACTAAATCATTAATGTATGTTAAGCCAATAAGAACCAAACAGATACAAATTGAGACTATTAAGTAGTGTAATGATATGTACTAGTCCAATGATTGAGTTACTTTCATATATTTTGAGGGAATAAGCTTTTTATGGTTTTGTTTTGTTTTCTTACACAAACATTGCATTAAGAAAGCCACTAAACCATAGAGAATAAATCTGCACAATTTAGAAGCCAAACTTGCATGTGTAAGTAATAATCATGTTTTCTCATAATAAAAATATGCTCCAATCAGAAGACTTTATTTGAGTTTGGCAAAGTAAAAGTAACAGATGGATTGGATATTTTAGTGTCCCAAATCTCTTATTGGATTCCAGAAGCAAAGCAATAGAATTCAGACTGAGTATAAATATTGTTGTGCTAAAATGTAAATAGTCATGATAGTTTTATCACCTTTTAGTCAACATAAATCAAATTTCTAAGAATGTCAAAATTTATCAATTATTACTTAAGATTTAAAGGAGCTCTCACACTATATAGTCTTTAATATGACAAAACATTAGAAGAAAAATAAAATTTCAGAAAAAATATTTTCATAAGTTCAATAAAAAAAGGAAATAATGTGCTAACTGTAATAAGTCAGAGAAACATAATTTTACTTATATGTGGATCCTAAAAACAAAAAACAGCCCACCATCAAAACAAATGGAATCATAAACACAGGAAACCAACTGGTGGTTGCCAGAAGGGATGGGATTGAGGGGGATGAGCAAAATAGGCGAAGGAGATTAAGAAGCACAAGCTTCCAGTTATAAAATAAATAAATCACAGGGATAAAAAGTACAGCATAGAGAATATAGGCAATAGTATTGTAATATTGTTGAATGGTGATAAATGGTAAATACAGTTATTGTGTTGAGCATAGCTTAATGTATAGAACTGTAAAATCAATATGTTGTACACCTTAAACTAGTATAACATTGTCTGTAAAATATGTTTCAATTTTAAAAAATGACATACAAATTACAGTTTACCAAAATATTACATACATTTACATCAATTGAATTTTAAAACCAACATATGAAATAAACAAGGTAAATATTATTTCCTCCATTACCTAAATGACAAAATTGAGGCTGTGAAATGTTAAGTGACTTATTCCGTGTCATAAAACTCCAAACTGGTGAGCTTGAACTGGGATATAGGTCCTCTGATCCCTAGCACATTTTTCCTTATGCTTTCCAGACTACTGATGAGTAGTATTCCACTGTATGGATATTTTACAGTTTGTTTATTCACTCACTTGTATATAAACATTTGGGTTATTTGAAGTTTTACAAATAAAGCTGCTATGAATATTTGTATACAAAATTTTGTATGAACATATGCTTTCCTTTCTCTTGGTTAAAAACTAAGAGTGGAATGACTGGTTCATATAGTAGTTCTATGTTTAACTTTTTAAGACACTGTCAAATTGTTTTTTTTTTCCAATGTGGTTGTATCAATTTATGTTCTCACCAGGAGTGTATGTATGAGTCTAGTTTCTTTACATCCTTGCTAACATGCTCAGTTTTTGGTGTACTCTTTTTTTTTTTTTAATTTTAGTCATTCTAATAATACCATGCCATTGTGGTTTTAATTGCATTTATCTAATGATTAATGATTTGAACATATTCTTATACTTATTTGCATTATCTTTTTATTTTCTTCCAATGCTTTATTTAAATTCAAGTTAGTTAACATATGGTATAGTTTTGGTTTCAGGAGTAGAATTTAGGGATTCATCAATTACATGTAACAACCAGTGCTCTTCACAACAAGTGCCCTTCTTAATGTCCATCACCCATTTAGCCCATCCCTTCACCCACCTCCCCTCCAGCAACTCTCAATTTGTTCTCTATGTTTAAGAGTTTTTTGTGGTTTGCCTCCTTCTCTGTTTTTATCTTATTTTATTTTTCCTTCCCTTCCCTATATCCATCTGTTCTCTCTCTCTCTCTCTCTCTCTCTTCTTCTCTTTCTTTCTTTTTGAGAAAGTGTACTAGCAAGTGAAAGTTGTGGGGGAGGGGAGAGAGAGAGAGAGAGAATATCCAAAGCAGTCTTCATGCTCAGCATGGAGCCAAATGCGTGGCTCAATCCCACAACCCTGGGATCAAGACCTGAGTCAAAGTGAAGAGTTGGGTGCTCAACTGACTGAGACACCCAGGTGCTCCTTATCTGTTTTGTTTCTTAAATTCTACATATGAGTAAAATCATATGGTATTTGTCTTTCTCTGACTGGATTATTTCGCTTAGCATAATACTCTAACTCCACCCATGTCATTGCAAATGGCAAGATTTCATTCTTTGGGTGGCTGAGTAATATTTCACTATATATTTCACGTCAGCCTTATCCATTCAATTGATGGACATTTAGGCTTTGTTCATAATTTGGCTATTGTTGATAGTAAAAGCCAGTCTTTTCAACAAATGATGTTGGGAAAACTGGACAGCTCTATGCAAGAGAATAAAACTGAAAAATTTCTTACACCTCACACAAAAATAACCTCAAAATGGATTAAATACCTAAATGTGAAACCTGAAACCATAAATTTCCTAGAAGAAAACATAATAAGTAATCTCTTTGACATCAGCCATGAATCATTTTTCTAGATATGTCCCCTCTGGCAAGGGAAACGAAAGCAAAATTAAATTATTGGGACTACATCAAAACATCAAAACAAAAAGCTTTCACTCAGTGAGAAGAACCATCAACAAAAGTAAAAGTCAACCTATTTAATGGGACAGGATACCTGCAAATAATGTATCTGATAGGAGGTTAATGCGCAAAATATATAAGGAACTTTGGCAAATCAACAGCAAAAAAAAAATACTCCAATTAAAAGATGGGCAAAGAACATGAATAGACATTTTTTTTCAATGAAGACATACAGATAGCCGACAGACACATTTAAAGTTGCTCAATATCATTAATAATCAGGGAAATGTAAATCATAACAGTAATGAGATGTCACCTCCCACCTGTCAGAAAAGCTAAAATGTGGAGGATGTGGAGAAAAAGAAACCCTTGTGCATTATTTGTGGGAATACAAATAGGTGCAGCTACTGTGGATAACAATATGGTGGTTCCTCAAAAAAATTAAAAATAGAATTACCACATGATCCAATAATTCCACTGCTGAGTATTTACCAAAAGAAAATGAAAATGGTACTTCAAAAAATATATGCACATCTATGCTTAGTGCAGTATAATTTACAATAGCCAATGTATGTAAGGAACCTATCTGCCCATCAATACATGAATGTAAAAGGAAAATATTGTGTATATATAAGCAATGGAATACTAAACAGTCATTAAAAATAAAGATGAAATCATGCCATTTGCAACAATATAGATGGCCTAGGGGGTATTATGCTAAGTGAAATAATCAAAGAAAAACACATTCCATCTATTTTAACTTATATAATAGAATCTGAAAAAGAAAACATACAAGAATCAGAAACAGACCAATAACTACAGAGAACAAACAGATCTTTGCCAGAAGGGAGAAAGGTGAGAGAATGGACAAACTTGGTGAAAGGGAGTGTGAGATACAGGCTTTCAGTTATGTAATTATTGAGCCAAAGTGACAATAGATACAGTATGGATAATGTAGTAAATGCTATTGTAAGATCATTGTATGGTAACAGATGATAGCTACACTTGTGAGCATAGCATAACATACAGACTTATCAAATAACTATTTAGTACACCATAAACTAACATAATATTGTGAGTCAACTGCACTTCAACAAAAATATTACAAATAATAATCATAATCATAAAAAGTTAAGAAGGGCTGACATCTTATCCATAGTGAAGCTATTGATAGCAGGAGGATAGTAGTAGGAGGCTATTGATAAAAATGTGAAATATATCTCCAATTATCTAGATTTTCCTTAACAGCTTTCCACAGTGTTTCATAGTTTTCTGGATATACATTTGTACTTACTTTCTTAGAATTGTAAGTAAGGAGTTTGTTTTTTATAAATGTTTTGTTTTAAATTTCATTTATTCATTCCTGACACAGAGAAGAACAATTGACTTTTGTATTTTGCTTATTGTTATCTCAATCTAATTTCATCAAGACATGGAACACTATACTCCAAATCCATTTGTACTTCAAAAATTAAAATATTGAATATGCTGAAGAAAAAAATAGAACCACTATATTTTTCCAGCAATCTAACTTCTTGGTATTTACCCAAAGAATATGAAAACATGATGTCAAAGAGATATATGCACTCTCATATTTATTGTTTATTATAGCATTATTCCCAGTAGTCAAAATATAGAATTAACCTAAGTGCCCATCAATGAATGAAGAAAATGTAGTGTGTGTGTGTACATATGTACACATACATACATATATATACATTCATATTATGGGATATAATTCAGCCATGAGAGAGAAGGATATCCTGCCATTTCTGACAACATGGATGAACCTAGAATATATTAAGCTAAATGACGTATGTTAGAGAAAGAGAAGCAATATGTGATATCACTTACACATCAAATCTGAAAAAGTCAAACTTGTAAAACCAGAAAGTAAATTGTTGTTAGCAGAGATTGGTGGTGGGAGGATAAGCCACATGTTGCTTAAGGGTACAAATTGTAACAAGTAGTAGAGATATAATGCACAGTATAGTGAATATATACAACAATACTCCATTATAATCATCAAGCATCCTAACAGACTGGAAGTTTGATTCCAACCTCTAAAAAGAAAGAACCAGGGGCACCTGGATGGCTCAGTCAGTTGAACGTCTGACTGCGGTTCAGGTCATGATCTCCCAATTCATGAGTTTGAGGCTTGCTGCTGTCAGCCAATGTCAGCGTAGAGACTGCTTAAGGTATTTTATTCCCCTCTCTCTGTCCCTCCCCTGCTCATGCTCTCTCTCTCTCTCTCTCTCTGAGAGAGAGAGAGAGAGAGAGAGAGAGAGAGACAAAACTTAGGCAATCAATCAATCAATCAATTTATTTATTTATTTAAAAATAATCATTATGTAATGTGATAAACATACTACTTATTACTACAATGGCAATAATATTACAATATATCAATGTTCAAATTAACATGTTGTACATACTAAATTTTCAAGTAATGTGTCAAATACACCTCAATTAAAAATATTTAAAAGTTACCATCTACCTTTACTCTCTTGAAAAAAATTTAGTAGCATCAAGTTGAGATGAAGAAAGTATCTAAAAGAAATACCTACAATATAAAGAATAAAAGTATAAATGGTTGGTATTACTGATTGTTTAATCTTTTAAGTATAGAATTAACAAAATAAAGGCAATAATTAAGAATGCTATAAAGTGAAAAAAAATGATTATTAATCAAAAATCCAAGCTATGAAGAGTCCACTATAGAGATTTTTTTAAACAAATGGAATGGAAGAAACGTAAGCAAAGTAAACAGTCAAAAGGAAATGATAATGATACTAAAAATCTCTTCATGGATGAAAGAACAAGATCCTCAACAATATTTCCTGCAAAGTTTATAATTATCTTTGTTGGGAAAAACTTTCCTAAGACTGTGAGTCAGACAACAACAGTCTGGAATGTATCCAAGTGTTGTTCTGTACTGTATGGAAATGATAAGGACAAATATATTCATTCATATTTGATAGTAAATGAAAACACCCTAGAACCACACACATACAATGAGACAAAACTTAGCCAAATCACCAGGCATTTAGATAAACAATCACATCCAGATAGCCTGATCCTCTACCAAAGTACAGGAATACCTCATTTTATTTCATTTTGCTTAATCAAGCTTTGCAATAACATGTTTTTTACAATTTGAAGTTTTGTGGCAATCCTACATCAAGCAAGTCTACCAGATGTCACCATATTTTACAACAGCATTTGTTTACTTCATGTCTCTGTGTCACATTTTGGTAATTCCTGCAATATTTCAAACTTTTTCATCATTATTATATTTGTTATGGTGATCTGTCCTCAATGGTCTTGATGTTAGTATGGTAATTCTTTCGGGGCACCATGAACTGTGCTCATATGTGTAAACTTAATTGATAAATGTGAATGTTCTGACTATTCCAATAGCCAGTTATTTCCTTGTCCCACTCTCCCAGGACCTCCCTATTCCCTGAGAAACAACAATATTGAAAGTAAGCCAATTAATAACCCTACAATGACTTCTAAATTTTCAAGTTAAAGAGGAGTTGCATATCTCTCACTTTAAATCGAAAGCTAGAAATAATTAATCTTAGCAAAGAAGGCGTGTTAAAAGCTGAGATAGGCAAAAAGCCCAGCCTTTTGCATCAGTTTAGCCAAATTGTGAATGCAAAGGGAAAATTCTTAAAAAAGTTAAAAGGTCTACTCCAGTGAATACACAAAAAATAATTTTAAAAATAGCCTCGTTGATGATATGGAGAAAGGTTTAATGGTCTGGATAGAAGATAAAACAAGCTGCAACAGTCCCTTAAGCTAAAAGCTAATCCAGAGAAAGACCCTAACTCTCCTCAACTCTGTGAAGGCTGAAGAAGATGAAGAAGTTGCAGAAGAAAAGTTTGAAGCTGGCAGAGGTTGGTCCATATGTTTTAAGGAAAGAAGATGTCTCTATAACATCAAACTACAAGGTGAAGCAGCAAGTACTGGTGTAGAAACTGCAGTAAATTATTCAGAACATCGAGATAAAATAATTAATGAAGATGGCTTCACCAAACAACAGATTTTCAATGAAGAAAAACAGCATTATATATTGGAATGCCATCTAGGACTTTCATAGCAAGAAAGGAGAAGTCAATGCCAGGCTTCAAAGCTATAAAAACCAGGCTGGTTCTCTTGTTAGTAACTAACACAGCTGATGATTTTTAAGATAAAGCTAATGCTCATTAACCATCCTGAAAATCCTAGGACCATTAAGAATTATGCTAAATATACTCTGCTTGTGCTCTACAAATGGAACAACAGGGCCTGGATGAGACCATATCTATTTATGACATGGTTTACTGAATATTTTAAGTCCACTGTTGAGGCCTACCATAAAGAACTAAAGATTCTTTTCAATGTTATTGTTCATTGACAATGCACCTGATTACCCAAGAGGTCTGATAAAGATGTACAATGAGAAGAATGTTGTTTCCATGCCTATTAATACATCTATTCTGCAGCTCATGGATTAAAGAGCAACTTTAAATTTCAAGTTTTATTATTTATGAAATATATTTTGTAAGTCTATAACTGTCATAGTATAGATTCCTCTGATGAACATGGGCAAAGAAAATTGAAAAACTACTTTAAAGGATTCACCAAATTACATGCAGTTAAGGACATTTGATTCATGGGAAGAGGTCTGAATGTCAGTAACAGTAATTTGAAAGAATTGATTCCAGGTCTCATGGGTGACTTTGAGGGGTTCAAATTTTCATTAAAGGAAGTAGCTGATGATGTGGTGGAAATAGCAAGAGAACTAGAATTAGAAGTGTGGTCTGTATCTTTACAAATTAGTCTTTTCATTTTCCTTGGGTAAATACCCAGTGGTGAAATTACTGGGTTATATGGTACTTCTATGTTTAATTTTTTTGAAAAACCTCTACTTTCAACAGTCGCTGTACCAATTTACATCCCCAAAATAGTGCACTCATTCTTTTTTCTCAACATCCCCGCCAGCACTTGTTGTCTCTTGTGTTTTTCATTTTAGCTGTTCTGACAGGTGTAAGGTTGTGGTTATCTCACTGTGGTTTTGATATGCATTTCCCTGATGATGAGTGATGTTGAACATCTTTTCTTGTGTCTGTTGGCAAAGTATATTCCTTCTTTGGAAAAATGTGCATTCTGGTTCACCACTCATGCTCTTATAAAATTGTTTGTTTGGAGTTGAGTTGTTTAAGTTCTTTTTAAAGAAAAATTCCAGTATACGGTGCCACATTAGTTACAAGTGCACAATGTAGTGATTCAACAATTCTATACATTACTCAGTGCTCACCATGATAAATGTACTCTTAATCCCCTTCACTTATTTCACCCATCCCTCCACCCACTTCCACTCTGGTAACCATCAGTTTGTTCTCTACAGTTTCTTTATTCCTTTTTTTGTGTTTCTTATATTCCGCATATGAGTAAAATAATGTGGTATTTGTCTTTCTCTAAATAACTAAGCATTATACTCTCTAGATCTATCCATGTCATTGCAAAAAACGAGATTTTTTTCCACATCTACACTTATGTGTTTTTTTTTAATTTTTTTATAATTTTTAGTTTCAGGTGTAGAATTTAGTGATTCATTACTTGCATACAACACACAGTACTCATCACAAGTGCCCTCCTTGATATGCATCACCCTTTTAACCCATCCCCCTGTCTGCCTCCCCTCCAGGAACCATCAGTTTGTTCTCTATATTTAAGAGTCTGTTGTATGGATTGCTTCTCTCTTTCCCCCCATGTTCATCTGTTTTGTTTCTTAAATTCCACACAAAACTGGAATCATAGGGTATTTTCCTTTCTCTGCCTGACTTATTTCACTTGGCAATATACTCTCTAGCTCCATCCACATCGTTGCAAATGGCAAGACTTTTTTTTTATGGTTGAGTAATATTTCATTGTATATATATGCTACATCTTTTTATCCATTCATCAGTCGATGGACATTTAGGCTTCTTCCATAATTTGCCTATAATTGATAATGTTGCTATAAACATTGGGGTGATGTGCCCCTTCATATCACTATTTTTAAGCTTATTTTGAGAAAAAGAGCATGAACAGGGGAGGGGCAGAGAGACAGGGAGAAAGAGAATCTCAAGTGGGTTCCACAATGATATTGTGGGGCTCGAACTCACAAACCATGAGATCATAACCTGAGATAAAATCAAGAGTTGGGAGCTTAACTGCCTGAGCCACCCAGGTGACCCAGAAATCGCTATTTTTGTACCCTTTGGTAAATACCTAGTAGTGCAATTGCTGGGTCATGGGATGGTTCTACTTTTAATTTGTTGATGAACCTCCATACTGTTTTCCAGAGTGGCTGAACCACTTTGCATTCCCACCAACAGTGTAAGAGGGTTGGCCTTTCTCCACATCCTCGCCAACACCTGTTGTTTCTTGTGTTGTTAATCTTAGCCATTCCGACAGGTATGAACTGGTATCTCATCATAGTTTTAATTTATTCCCCTGAGGATTAGTGATATTGAGCATCTTTTCATGTGTCTGTTAGCCATCTATATGTCTTCTTTGGGGAAATGTCTATTCATGTCTTCTTCCAAATTTTTAAGATTTTATTATTTTTATGGTTGAGTAATATTCCAGTGTGTGTGGGTGTGCGTTTGCGTGTGTGTGTGTGTGTGCGCGTGTGTGTGTGTATCTTTTTATCCAAAAATCTATCAGTGGACCCTTGAGCTGATTCCACAATTTGGCTATTCTAAATATTGCTGTACTAAACATAGGGATGCATATAGCTGTTCAAATTAGTGTTTTCATGACCTTTGAGTAAATACCCAGTAGTGCAATTATTGGATCATAGGGTAGTCCTATTTTTAATTTTTTTAATGGAACCTCCATACTGTATTTCAGAGTGGCCACACCAGTTTGCATTCCCACCAACGGTTCACAAGTGTTCCTTTTTCTCCACATATTTGCCAACAGTTGTTGTTTCCTGTGTTGTTGATTTTAGCCATTCTGATAGGTGTGAGATGATAACTCATTGCAGTTTTGATTTCCATTCTCCTCATGATGAGTGATGTACAGGGTCTTTTCATATGTCTGTTAGCCATCTGGATGTCTTTTTTTAAAGAAATGTCTATTCATGTTTTTCTGTATTTTTTAATTGAATTATTTGTGTGTGTGTGTGTGTGTGTGTTCAGTTTCATAGCTTCCGTTTTATTTCAATTCAACTATAGTTAACATACAGTGTTACATTAGTTTCAGGTGTACAATATAGTGGGTCAACAAAGTCAACAATTCCATACAACACCCAGTGCTCATCATGACAAGGGCATTCCTTAATCTCCATCCCCTATTTCATCCATCCTTAGACCCATGTCTCTTGTGGTAACCATCAGTTTTCTGTTTACAGTTAAGAGTCTGTTTCTTGGTTTGTCTCTCTCTCACACTTTTTTTTCCTTTAGTCATTTGTCTTGATTCTGAAATTCAACATATAAGTGAAATCATATGTTGTCTTTCTGTGACTGATTTAATTCGCTTAACATTATACACACTAGTTCCACCCACGGCATTGCAAATGGCAAGTTTTCATTCTTTTTTATGGCTGAATAATATTCAATCACATATATGTATATATAGAACCAATTTTTAACTATACATCTATTTATGGACACTTGAGCTGTTTCCATAATTTAGCTATTGTAAATAATGCTGCTATGAATATATGGCTACATATATCTCTCTGGATTAGTGTTTTTGTCTTTTTAGGGATTACTGGATCATAGAGGATCTATTTTGCACTTTCTGAGGAAACTTCATACTGTTTTCCACAGTGGTTTTACCAGTTTACATTCCCAAAAACAGTGCAAGAAAGTTCCTTTTTCTCCACATCCTTCCCAATGCTTGTTTCTTCTGTTGTTGATTTTACACATTTTGACAAGTTTGAAGTCATATCTTATTGTAGTTTTGATTTCTATTTCCCTGATGATGAGTGATGTTGAGCTTTTTTTCATGTGTCTGTTGACCATCTGGATGTCTTTGGAGAAATGTTTTTTCTTGTCTTCTCCCCATTATTAAAGTGAATTATTTGTTTTTGGGTGCTGATTTATTTTATTTCTTTATATATTTTTGATACTAACCCTTTATTGGATATGTCATTTGCAAGTATCTTTTCTCATTCAGTATGGTGTATTTTAGTTTTGTTGATTTTTTTTCCTTTCTTGTACAGAAGATTTTTATTTTGTTGTATTTCCAATAAATTTCTTTCTTTTGTTTCTTTGCCTTAGGCTATATATCTAGAAAAATCTTGATAGGGCCAGTGTCAGAGAATCAACTGCCTGTGCTCATTTGTACAATTTTTATGATTTGGGGTCTCACATGTCAGGCCTTGATCCACTGTGAGTTTATTTTTGTGTATTATGTAAGAAAGTGGCCTAGTTTTGTTGTTTTGCATGTAGCCATCCAGTTTTCACAACACCATTTGTGAAGAAGACTGTACTTTTCCCATTGCATGTTCTTTCCTCTTTTGTTGAAGATTAATTGATCATATAATCATGGGTTTATTTCTGGGCTCTCTATCCTGTTTTATTTTTTTAATACTGATTGATTGATTGATATTTTTAAATATATTTTTAAAATTTACATCCAAGTTAGTTAACATATAGTGTAAAAATGGTTTCAGGAGTTGAATTTAGTGGTTCATCACTTATATATAACACCCTGTGTTCATCCCAGCAAGTGCCCTCTTTAATACCCATCACCTATTTAGCCGATCCTCCCACCCACCACCCCTCTAGCAACCTTACATTTGTTCTCTGTATTTTAAGAGCCTCTTATGGTTTGTCTTGATCTATATGTCCGTTTTTGTGCCAGTACCATATTTTTTTGATTATTACACTTTTGTAGCATATCTTTAAATTTGGGATTGTGATGTGCCCAATTTTATTCTTCTGTTTCAAATGTCTTTGGCCAATAAGGGTCTCTTGTGGTTCCACAATTTTGAGATTATTTGTTCTAGTTCTGTGAAAAATGCTTTTGGTATTTTAATAGTGATTGCATTAAATCTGTAGACTACTTCTGGTAGGATGGACATTTTTACAGTATTTGTTCTTCCAATCCATGAGCATGGGACATCTTCCCATTTGTTGTTTTTGTCTTCAATTTCTGTCATCAGTGTTTTACTTTTTCCAAAGTAAATAATTCTTTCACCTCATTTATTAAGTTTATTCGTAGTTTTTAAAAAAATTTTTTTGGTGCAAGTGTGAATAGGATTATTGTCTTAAATTTTCTTTCAGCTGCTACATTATTGTTGCATAGAAATGTATCAGATTTCTATATATTGATATTGTGTCTTTCAACCTTAGTGAATTCATTTATCAGTTATAGCAGTTTTTTTGATTTTCATGGAGTCTTTATGGTTTTTTATACATAGTACCATACCATCTGCAAACTGAAAGTTTTACATCTTTCTTATTAACTTGGATGCTTTTTATTTCATTTTCTTCTCTAATTGCTATGGCTATGATTTCCAGTACTAAGTTAATTAAAAATGGTGAGAGTGGACATCCTTGTCTTGTGCCTAATTTTAGGGGAAAAGGCCTCAGGTTTTCACCATTGAGTATAATTTTAAATGTGGGTTTTTCATATATGGTCTTTATAAATTTGAGGTATGTTTCCTCTAACCTACTTTGCTGATGGTTTTTATCATGAATACATATTGTATTTTATCCAATGCTTCTTATTCATCTATTTAAATGATTCTCTTGTTGATGTGATGTATTATGTTGATTGATTTGTGAAAGTTGAAACACCCTTGTATTGTGGGAATGAATATTACTTGATCCAGGTTAATGGTTTTTTTGATGTATTGTTGGATATGGTTCACTGATATATGGTTGAGGATTATTGCAGCAATGTTAATCATAGATATTGGCCTTTAGTTTCTTTTTTTTAGTGTCTTTATCTGGTTTTGATATACAGGTAATGCTGGATTCACAAAATGAATTTCAAAGCTTTCCTTCATCTTCTATGTTTTGTAATAATTTGAGAGGGGTAGTTATTAACTCTTTATAAATGTTTCTTTTGTATTTCTTCTGTGTAGAATCTCCTCGTGGACTTTTGTTTGTTGTGAATTTTTTGTTTACTGATCCAATTTCATTGCTGGTAATTGACTTTTTCAAGTTTTCCATTTCTTCCTGATTCAGTTTTGGGAGGTTATATATTTCTGGGAATTTATCCGGTTCTTCTAGGTTGTCCAATATCTTGGCATAGAATTTTTCATAATATTTTATTATAATTTTTTTTGCATTTCTGTAAGTCCACTTTTTTGTTCTTTGACAAGGAAGATAAAAGTTTATACATATTTTTTTTCCTAGAATCAACTCCTGGTTCTATTGATCTTTTAGTTTCTATATAATTTACCTTTACTCTAATCTTTATTATTCCCTTCATTCTAATATTTTGGGTTTGCTTGTTCTTTTTCTAATTCCATCAGGTGTGAGATTGGGTTGTTTATTTTATTTCCTTATTTGTTTTTTGCTTCTTGAGGTAGACCTGTATTGCTGTAACCTTCCATTTTACAACAGCATTTGTTTTATCCCAAAGATTTTGGATCATTCTTTTTATATTTTCATTTTTTTCCATGTATTTCTAACTTACTCTTTGATTTCTTGGTTGACCAATTCATTGTTTACTAGTATGTTATTTAACTTCCTTTTATTTGTGTTTCTTCCAGAATTTGCCTTGTGGTTTGCTTCTAGTGTCATAGCCTTGTAGTCAGAAAAAATGCATGGTATAATATCAATCTTTTAATGTGTTGAGACTTGTTTGGTGGCCTATTCCAGAGAATGCTCCATGGGCATTTGAAAAGAACGTGTATTTTGCTAATAGGATAGAATGTTCTGAATATGTCTGTTAGGTCCGTCTCTTCCAATGTGTCATTAAAAGCTAGTGTTTCCTTGTTAATTTTATGTTTGCATCATTTATCTATTGATGTAGGTGTGGTGTTCAAGTCGTCTATTATTACTGTATTACTATTGATTACTTTATGTATGTTTGTTATTAGCTGTTTTATTCATTTGAGGGCTATCATGTTGGACGCATATTTACATTTGTTATATCTTTTGTTATTTCTCCTTTTATGGTTATAAAGTGTCCTTCCTTACCTCGTGCTACATTCTTAGTTTTAAAGTCTATTTGTCTAATACAATAGAAGCAATCTGGTCCTGGACTTTTATTTGTTGAGAGGTTTTTGATTACTGATTCAATTTTCTTGTTGCTTATTGGTCTGTTCAACATTTATATTTATTCCTGTTCTAGTTTTGGTGCTTTATATATTTCTAGGCACATATCCATTTCTTCCAGGTTGTCCAATTTGTTGGCATGTATTTTTTCATAATATTCAATTAGAATTTTTGTATTTCTGTGGTGTTGGTTGTTATTTTTCTCTATCATTTGTGATTTTATTTATTTGAATATTTTCACCTTTCTTTTTGATAAATCTGGCTAAAGATTTCTCAATTTTATCGATTTTCTCAAAGAACTAGCTCCTCCTTTCATTGATCTGTTCTATTGTTTTTATTACTTTCTATATCATTCATTTCTACTCTAATCTTTATTATTTCCTTCATTCTGTTGGCTTTAGGCTTCAGTTGGTATTCTTTTTCTAGCTCCATTTGATGTAACTTTATATTGTTTATTTGAAATTTTTCTTGCTTCTTGAAGCAAGTCTGGATTGCTGTATCCTTCCCTTTTATGACTGCTTTTGCTGCATTCCAAAGGTTTTTCACCATTGTGTTTTTGTTTTCATTTGTTTCCATGTATTTTTTATTGATTTCCTTTTTGAAATTTTTAATGTTTTTTTAAATTTATTTTTGAGAGAAAGAGAGACAGGGCGCGAGTGGGGAAGGGGCAGAGAGACAGGGAGACACAGAATCCGAATCAGGTTCCAGGCTCTGAGCTGTCAGCACAGAGCCCAATGCAGGGCTAGAACTCATGAACCATGAGATCATGAACAGAGCCAAAGTTAGAGGTTTAACTGACTAGTCACTCAGGCACCCCTATTTATTGACTTCTTGATTGACCTATCCATTGTTTAGTAGCATGTTGTTTAACCTCCATGTATTTGTGACCTTTCCAATTTTTTTCTTATAGTTGAGTTCTAGTTTCATAGCATTTTGGTCAGAAAAGATGTCTGGTATTACTTCAAACTTTTGTATTTCTTGAAGCCTGTTTTCTGACCCATTTGATCTATTCTGGAGAATGTCACATGTGCACTTGAAAGGAATGTGTATTCTGTTGTTTTAGGATGAAATGTTCTGAATATATCTGTTAAGTCCATCTGGTCCAGTGTATCATTCAAAGTCATTGTTTCCTTGGTTTTCTGTTTAGATGATCTGTCCATTAATGTAAATGGGGGTGTTAAAGTCCCCTGCTATTATGGTATTTTTATCAATTAGTTTCTTTATATTTTTTATTAATTGTTTTATATATTTGGGTGCTTCATGTTGGGTGCATAAATATTTATAATTATCAGATTTTCTTTTTGGATTGTCTTCTTTATTACGTTAGACTGCTCTTTTTTAAATGAAATTTATTGCCAAATTGGTTTCCATACAACACCTAGTGCTCATCCCAACAGGTGCCCTCCTCAATGCCTTACACTGTTCATTTTTTTGCCTCTTTACAATCTATTTTGTCTAATATTTGTGTTGCTACTCTGGCTTTCCTTTGACATCCATTTGCATGACAAATGTGTGTGTCCCTTATAGGCAATAAATGCTGTGTTTTTATAAATTCTGAGACCCTATGCCTATTTTTTTGGAGCATTTAGTCCATTTACATTCAAACTAATTATTGATAGATAAGAATTTATTGCCATTTTGTTACTTTTTTGTGGTTGAAGTTTTTATCTGATCCATCTTCTCTTGCTCTCTTTAATGGATTTCTAGTCTTCTTTTATTATTATTACTGTTGTTATTATTATTATTATTTTTTTATTTAATTTATTTTTTTAATTTGCATCCAAGTTAGTTAGAATATGGTGCAACAATGATTTCAGGAGTAGATTCCTTGATGCCTCTTACCCATTTAGCCCATCTCCCTTCCCACAACCCCTCCAGTAGCTCTCTGTTCTCCATATTTAAGAGTCTCTTATGTTTTGTCCCCCTCCTTATTTTTATATTATTTTTGCTTCCTTTCCCTTATGTTCATCTGTTTTGTATATTAAAGTCCTCATAGGAGTGAAGTCATATGATATTTGTCTTTCTCTGATTTACTAATTTTATTTAGCATAATACCTTCTAGTTCCATCCATGTAGTTGCAAATGGCAAGATTCCATTCTTTTTGATTGCTGAGTAATACTCCATTATATATATGTATAACACATCTTCTTTATCCATTCATCCATCAATGGACATTTGGGCTCTTTCCATACTTTGACTATTACTGATAGTGCTGCTATAAACATTGGGCTGCATGTGTTTCTTCAAAACAGCATACTTGTATCCCTTGGATAAATACCTAGTAGTGCAATTGCTGGGTCATAAGGTAGTTCTATTTTTAATTTTTGAGGAATCCCCATACTGTTTTCCAGAGTGGCTGTACCAGTTTGAATTCCCACCAGATTGCTACTTTTCTTTAGTGATATACTTGAATTACTCTTTATTCTTTGCATATCAAATACTGATTTTTGATTTGTGGTAACCATTAAGTTTCTAGATTAGCATAGTTAGTTATATACCTGGGTGTATAGTGGTCTATTTCTAGTTGATGGTTATTTAAGCATTAATGTATTCTTTACTCCTTTTCCTTCCACATTTTAAGTGTATGATGTCATATTTTATATTCTTTTATTTTGTGAATCCCTTAACTGATATATTATTACTGATATATTTATTTTTATTGTTTTTGTGTTTTTTACTTTTCATACTCTTATTTTTTGTCTTTCCTTTCCACTTAAAAACTCTCCTTTAATATGTCTTATAGGGCTGGATTAGTGGTCATATGTTCCTTTAGTTTTTGTTTGTCTGGAAAACATTTTATCTCTCTTTCTGCTGTGAATAATAGCCTTGCTGTATAGAATATTCTTGGCCATAGATTTTTTCCTTTCAGCACTTTGAATATATCTTGCCACTATTTTCTGGCCTGCTAAGTTTCTGCTGAACAGCCCATCATTTTCCTTATGGAGTTTCCCTTGTATGCTGTCTTCCTTTCTCTTGCTGATTTTAATTTATTTTAATTTATTTATTTTTTTTGCTTTCACCTTGATCAGAAGAAGATGGCAATGGAGTAAGAGGACCCTAGGCTTGCCTTGCCCATGAATACAACTAGATAACTATAAAATAATCCTAAATACTTCAGAAATTTACTGAAAGACTGGAGGAGCAAACACAACTAAATGTAGAGGAGGCCACGATGAAAAAGTCAGGAAGTGTGGAGTTGTGGTTTTGGAGAGAAGAGGATCATGGCCACTGTAGGGGGTAGGGAACTGCAATCATGAAGAGCAAGAGACAAATACACAGGGGAGCATAGGTTGGAAACCACTCACCATAGCAATTGGTGTGAAAGGTGAGAAAGGCTGAGTGTCAAGCTCTGGTAACTAGTGGTGCATAAATTTTTAATTTCTAAAGGTCAGTGGGCTTGGCTGGTATAGAGCCTGGCTGGCATTGTGCTGCTCTGGGATAGAAGGTAGGGAAACAGCCTATGCACATACAGTGTGAAAATAGTGATTTGGAAAGCCACTGGGGCATGGAGGGGGGAGGTAATTTGCTTATTTTCAGAGTATGACTCAGAGGGACAATATTCACAGAGAGATGACTTTGGGAACAAAGAAACTGTCAGGAGCCATTTCCTTCACCCACCCATCAATATAAACACATAGCCTCCTGTGGGAACAAGCACAGTGCTGGCACTCACTACCAAACTTGCTTACACCAAGCCCCAGGGCCCACATTACAGTGGACCCACATTCCCAGTCATGTTTGCCACAGTCCCAGTGCATTGGACCCCTTCCTCAGAAGACTGTCCCAAACTCCTGCCCACACCACATATCCTGACCTTGGAGTTTTGCAGAGCCTTGTTTATAGTGTCAGTGATGACAGGCCTCATTTTACAAGCAGACCACATCACACCTAGTGAAAATGTGCCACCTTTAAGCCAGGGACCAAACACTGCCCACAACAGGCAAAGAGAGCCTCTACAGATGAATTGCCTGATAGATAAAGCAGCCAGGACAAATCAGCAGAGTTCATGCAGCACAAATTGGAGACACTGCTGGAAGTGTTGAGCCCTGGGGAACAGGGGACAGTACATGGCAGAACATTACAGGACCTATTCTTCTTAAAGCTATTACTCTCAAGAATAGGAGATGTAGCTGACTTTCCTAACACATAGAAACAAGCACAGTGACAAAATGACAAGACAGAGAAATTTGTCCTAAATGAAAGAAAAGGACAAGGCCACCGCCAGAGATCTAAGAGAAACAGATATTAGTAACATGCTTGATGGAGTATTTAAAGCAATAATCTTAAGGACACTCAGTGGTTTTGAGAAAAGTGTGGAAGACATCAGTGAGACCCTTAACACTGAAATAAAAGAAAAAAAATAGGACATGAAGGGTGCAATAAACAAGATTAGTAACACACTTGATGGAATTAACAGCAAGCTGGAAGAAGCAAAGGAACAAAACAATGACCTAGAAGAAAGAGTAATGGAAAGTAGTCAAGCTGGACAAAGAGAGAAAAAGGAATTATGCAAATGAGAATAGAGTTAGGGAACTCAGTGACTTCATCAAATGTAATAGCATTCATGTCATAGGAGTCTCAGAAGAAGAAGAGAGAAAAAGGGGTAGAAAATTTATTTGAAGAGACAATAGCTAAAAACTTTCCTAATCTGGGGAAAGAAGCAGATATCCAGATCCAGAAGGCACAGAGAACCTTCAGCAAAATTAACAAAAGTCGATGCACACCAAGATATATCATAATTAAATTGGCAAAATATGTTAATAAAGAAAAAAATTAAAGCAGCAAGACAAAAGAAGACAGTGGCATACAAGGTAAAAATCCATAAACATATCAGGGGCTTTTTCAACAGAAACTTTCCAAGCCAGAAGGGAGTAACATGATATGTTTAAAGTGCTGTGTGGGAAAAACCTGAAGCCAAGATTATTGTATCCAGCAAGGCTATCATTCAGAAGATAAAGAGAGATGAAGTATTTCCCAAACAAAAATTAAAAGATTTAATGACCACTAAAACAGCAATAAATATTGAAGGGGATTATTTGAGAGGAAAGGAAAAATCAAAACTGACAATATAAAGGTAAGAAACACAAAACCAGTAAAAATGAACATTTCTGCAAAAAAACAGTCAAAGGAACTCACAGAATAAAGGGATGTAAAATATGACAACATATGCCTAAAACATGGGGAGGAGAGCAATGAACAATGGGTTCAACTTAAACAACCATCCACTTAATAGAGACTGCTATATGCAGATGATGTTATATACAAACCTAATGGTATCCATATATCAAAAACCACTGTTACATATGCAAAGAATGATGAGAAAGAAATCCAAATATATCTGTTAATAATACCAGAAAACCCTGAAAAAAAGAAAAATAAGAAGGAATCACAGAAAATCTTCAGAAACAACCACAAAAGAAGTAATAAAATGTAATGTAAATGGATTAAAAGCTCCAATCAAGAGACATAGGGTTACAGAATGGATAAAAAAGCAAGACCCATATATAACCTGCCTAAAAGGGACTAATTTTAGACCTATAGATACGTGCAGATTGAAAGTGAGGTGATGGAAAAACATCTATCATGCATGTTGATGTCAAAAGAAAGCCAGAGTCACAATACTTATATTGGACAAAATAAACTTTAAAACAAAGATTGTAACAAGAGACAAAGAAAAACAGTATATAATAATAAAGGGGACAATCCAAAAATAAAATACAACAATTATAAATATTTATGCATCCAAAATAGGAGACCCTAATACATAAAACTGTGATAACAAACACAAAGTAACTAATCAATAATAATACAATAATAGTAGGTAATTTTAACACGCCACTTACATCAATGGACAGATCATCTAAACAAAATCAACAAGTGAACATTGGGTTTGAATGACACATTGGAGCAGATGTGAGGTGATATCTCATTGAATTTTGATTTGCATTGCCCTGATTATTAGTGATGTTCAGAATCTTTTCATGTGTGTGTTGTCCATCTGTATGTCTTCGTTGGAGAAATGTTTGTTCTTCTCCCGATTTTTAAATTTATTTGTTTCTTGGGTGTTGGATTAAATCTTTAAATATACTTTGGATAATAACCCTTTTTGGATCTGTTGTATTTATAAACACTAATAATAAATCAGCAAAAATAAAAATTAATAATACAATCCTATTTACAATTGCATCAAAAATAGTAAGATACCTAAGAATTAACATAACCAAAAAGGTGAAGGGATTGTACTTGGAAAACTATAAAACACAGATGATAGAAATTGAAGGAGAGGGGCGCCTGGGTGGCGCAGTCGGTTAAGCGTCCGACTTCAGCCAGGTCACGATCTCACGGTCCGTGAGTTCGAGCCCCGCGTCAGGCTCTGGGCTGATGGCTCGGAGCCTGGAGCCTGTTTCCGATTCTGTGTCTCCCTCTCTCTCTGCCCCTCCCCCGTTCATGCTCTGTCTCTCTCTCTGTCCCAAAAATAAATAAATGTTGAAAAAGGAGTTGTTTAAAAAAAAAAAAAAAGAAATTGAAGGAGAGATAAAGAATTGGAAATAAATTCCATGCTCATGGATTGAAAGAAAAAAATATTGCTAAAATGTCTATGCTAACCAGAGCAACATACATATGTAATGCAATCCCTATCAAAATACCAATAACGTTTTTCAAAGAACTAGAACAAACAATCCTAAAATATATATGAAACCACAAAAAGGCCTGAATAGCCAAAGCACTCTTGAAAAAGAAAAAAAAATGGAGGTATTAAAATTGAAGATTTCAAGTTATAAGACAAAGGTGTAGTAACCAAAAGAGTCAGGAACTTGCACAAAAATAGACATATAGATCAATGGAACAGGATAGAAAACCCAGAATTAAACCCACACTTATATGGTCAATTAATCTTTGACAAAGCAGGAAAGACTATCAAATTGGAAAAAGGTAGTCTCTTCAACCAAGGTGTTGGGAAAACTGGGAAACTACACACAAAATAAAGAAACTGGACCACTTTCTTAGACCATGAACAAAAATAAATTCAAAATCAATGAAAGACCTGAATGTGAAACCTAAAACCTTAAAAAATTCTAGAAGAGAACATAAGCAGTAATTGCTTCGACATTGGCCATACCAACTTTTTTCTAGATGTGTTCCTCAGGCAAGGGAAACAAAAGCAAAAACAAACTATGGGATTACATCAAAATAAAAGTTTCTGCTCAGAGAAGGAAACAATCAACAAAACTAAAAGGCAACCTATGGAATGGAAATAAACATTCGCAAATGACATATCTGATATATGGTCAGTATCCAAAATACTATAACTATCCAAAATGTATAAAGAAATTATAAAACTCAACGCCTCCTAAATGTAATCTAATTAAAAATGGACAGAAGATATGAATAGATATTTTTCTAAAGAAGACATACAGATGGCAAACAGACACATGAAAAGGTGCTCATCATCACCATAAGGTAAATACAAATCATAACTACAATGAGGTATCACCTCAAACTTGTCAGAATGTTTAAAACAACAGCACAAGAAACAACATATTTTGGTGAGAATGTGGAGAAAAGGGAACTGTCTTGCACTGTGGTGGTAATGCACGCTTCTACAGTCAATGTCAATAACATTATGGAGTTTCCTCAAAAAGTCAAAAATAGAACTACTCTATGATCTGGCAATTACGCTACTAGGTATTTGCCCAGAGAACACAAAGATACTAATTTAAAGGGATACATGCACCCAATATTTATAGCACCATTATTTACAATAGCCAAGATACTGAAACAGCCCCAGTTTCCATCAATTGATAAATGGATAAGCAAGATGTAATATATAGAGATATGGATATAGATATAGATGATATAGATATAGATATATAGATAGATATACATATAGATATAGATATAGATGATATATATAGATAGACATAGATATAGATATAGGAACATGACAAAGCCATATAAAAGAATGAAATCTTGCCATTTCCAATGACATGGATAGACCCAGAGAATATTATCCTAAGCAAAATAAGCCATTCAGAGAAAGACAAATACATTAATGATTTCATTCATTTGTGGAATTTAAGGAACAAAACAATCCAGCAAAGGGCAAAAGAAAAAATAGTGAGAGAGACAAACCAAGAAACACCCTGTTAACTGCAGAGAAAAAACAGACGGTTACTGTTGATGGGGGTATGATGGGAGGGGGTGTATGTTTGATAGGTAATGGGATTTAAGGACCACACTTCATGATAAGCACCAGGTGATGTTTGGAATTGTTGAATCACTGTGCACTGAAAACTAATATAACACTGTATGTTAACTAACTGAAATTAAAGTAAAAATTTAAAAAAAATAAAAAATACATAACATTTTTCCTTTATCTAATTTTTGCCATTTTAATTACTATGTGCCCTAATGTGGGTCCGGAATTTTGGGATTCCGTGTGTTTCCTGGATGTAGGTATCTGTTTCCTGCCCTAAATTCAGCGTGTTTTCAGCCATTATTTCTTCAAATAAATTTTACGCCCCATTTCCTCTCTTCTTCTCCTCCCCCTCCTCCTCCTCCTCCCCCCTTCTCCCTTCCCCCTCCTCCCCTCCCTTCTTCTTCTTCTTCTTCTTCTTCTTCTTCTTCTTCTTCTTCCTGTAATGCAAATGTTATTATGCTTGATGGAATCACTGAGTTACCAAATCCATTCTAATTTTGCATAATTATTTTCCTCTCATTTGCTCAGCTTGACTAATTTAATTACTGTGTTCCAGGTAATTAATTCATTCCTCTGCTTCATCTAGACTATTCCATTAAGTGTATTTTTAATTTCATTATTGTATTATTCATCTCTGATTGGTTTTTCTTAATCTCTTTGTTAAGGGTATTAATGAAGTCCTCTACTGTTTTCTCAAGCCCAGTGAGTATCTTTCTAATCATTACTTTAAATTCTCTATCCAGTATATTCCTTATATTAGTTTCACTTAGGTTTTTTTCTGTGTTTTTTTTCCTGTTATTTCATTTGGGATGCATTCGTCTGTATCCTCATTTTGTCTAAATCTCTGTGTCTGTTTCTGTGTGTTAGGAAAGTCAGCTACATATCCAGCTACTGATGGTAATGACATTATGAAGAAGAGGTCCTATTATGTTCCATTGATCTGGGTGTCTGTGTTTGTGACAGTACCACACTGTCTTGATGGCTACAGCTCTGTAACACAGTTTGAAATCTGGAATCGTGATGCCTCCACTTTTGTTTTTCTTTTTCAGAATTGCTTTAGCTATGGGGGTCTTTTGTGATTCCATACAAATTTTTAGGATGGTTTGTTCTAGCTCAGGGAAGAATGTTGGTGGCATCTTAATAATGATTAGATTAAATGTGTACATTGCTTTGGGTAGTATAGATATTTTAACAATGTTTTTTCTTCAGATCCACGAGCATGGAATGTTTTTCCATCTTGTGGTGTATCCTTCAATTTCTTGTATAGTTTTCAGAGTACAGGCATTTTAGCTCTTTACTTAGGTTTATTCCTAGGTATCTTATTGTTTGGGGTGTAAATGTAAATGGGATTGATTCCTTGATTTCTTTCTCTGCTGGTTCATTATTGGTGTATTGAAATGCAAGAAATTTCTGCACATTGATTTTATATACTGTGACTTTGCTGAAATCATATATTCAGGTCTAGAAGTTCTTTGGTGTTTTTTCAGGTTTTCTACATAGAGTATCATGTCATCTGCAAATACTGAAAGTTTGACTTGTTCCTTGCCAATTTGGATGCCATTTATTTCTTTTTGTTATATAATTGCTGAGGCTAAGACTTACCGTACTGTGTTAAATACTTATGGTGAGAGTGGGCATCCTTATCTTGTTCCTAACTGTAGGGGAACAGGTCTCGGTTTTTTCCCATTGATGGGAAAGCCATGGGACTTTTGTATATGGTTTTATGATGTTGATGTATGTTCCTTCTATCCTTTCTTTGTTAAGGATTTTATAATTAATGGATACTGTACTTTGTCAAATGCTTCTACTGCATCTATTGACAGGATGACCTGGTTTTTATCCTTACTTTTATTAATTTGGTGTATCATGTTGATTGATTTGCAAATAATGTACCAGCCCTGCAGCACAGGAATAAATCCCACTTGATGGTGGTGAATAATTCTTTTGATGTACTGCTTAATTCTATTTCCTAGTATCTTGTTGAGAATTTTTGCCTCCAGATTCATCAGGGATATTTTGTCTGTAATTATCCTAAAAAGGAGATCTTTGGGATCTTTGGTTATAGAATCAAGGTAATGTTTGCTTCATAGGATGAGTTTGTAAGCTTTCTCTCCATCTCTTTTTTTTTTTTTTGGAACATTTTGATAAGAAACCCAGAAATAGACCCACAATTATATGGTCAACTCATCTTTGACAAAGCAGGAAAGAATATCCAATGGAAAAAAGACAGTGTCTTCAACAAATGGTGTTGGGAAAAGTGGATGTCAACATGCAGAAGAATGGAACTGGACCACTTTCTAACACCATACGCTAAAGAAAATTGAAAATGTGTGAAAGACCTAAATATGAGACAGTAAAAGATCAAAATTCTAGTGGAGAACACAGGCACAAACATCTTTGACCTTGGCTAGAGCAGCTTCTTAAAAAAAAAAGCAAGTATGAATCATTGGGATTTCATCAATATAAAAAGCTTCTGCACAGTGAAGGAAATAATCAAAACTAAAAGGCAGACTACAGAATGGGAGAAGATACTTGCAAAGGACATATTTGACAAAAGGTTAGTATCTAAAATGTATAAAGAACTTATCAAACTCAACACCCATAAAGTAAACAACCGAGTTAAGAGATGGGCAGAGGAAGTGAATAAACATCCAAAGAAGACATCCAGATATTTAACAGAGACATGATAAGATGCTCAACATCACTCATCATCAGGGAAATACAAACAAAAACCATGATGAGATGCCACATCACATCTGTCAGAATGGCTAAAATTAACAACTGAGGAAACAGGTGTTGGTGAGGTTGCAGGGAAAGTGGAAGACTTTTGTACAGTTGGTGGAAATGCAAACTGGTGTAACCCCTCTGGAGAACCATATGGAGGTTCCTCAAGAAACTGAAATTAAAACTACTATACAACCCAACAATAAAACTATTAGGTATTTACCCAAAGGATACAAAACTACTGATTTAAAAGGGTACATGTACCCCAATTTTATAGCATCATTATCAACAATAGTCAAACTATGGAGAGAGCCCAAATGTCCATCAACTGATGAATGGATAAAGAATATGTGGTATTCACACTCAGGTATCACCTCACACCAGTCAGAGTGGCCAAAATGAACAAATCAGGAGACTATAGATGCTGGAGGGGATGTGGAGAAATGGGAACCCTCTTGCACTGTTGGTGGGAATGCAAATTGGTGCAGCCGCTCTGGAAAGCAGTGTGGAGGTTCCTCAGAAAATTAAAAATAGACCTACCCTATGACCCAGCAATAGCACTGCTAGGAATTTATCCAAGGGATACAGGAGTACTGATGCATAGGGGCACTTGTACCCCAATGTTCATAGCAGCACTCTCAACAATAGCCAAATTATGGAAAGAGCCTAAATGTCCATCAACTCATGAATAGATAAAGAAATTGTGGTTTATATACACAACGGAATACTACGTGGCAATGAGAAAAAATGAAATATGGCCTTTTGTAGCAACGTGGATGGAACTGGAGAGTGTGATGCTAAGTGAAATAAGCCATACAGAGAAAGACAGATACCATATGGTTTCACTCTTATGTGGATCCTGAGAAACTTAACAGGAACCCATGGGGGAGGGGAAGGAAAAAAAAAAGAGGTTAGAGTGGGAGAAAGCCAAAGCATAAGAGACTGTTAAAAACTGAGAACAAACTGAGGGTTGATGGGTGGTGGGAGGGAGGAGAGGGTGGGTGATGGGTATTGAGGAGGGCACCTTTTGGGATGAGCACTGGGTGTTGTATGGAAACCAATTTGTCAATAAATTTCATATATATATAAAAAAAATAAAAAAAAATAAAGTGTGTGCCTGTTTGCTTGTAAATGAGACCTGCAATTGCCACCATAACTGAAGCCCTATGAAATGCATGGGATACGTGACATGAGATTGACATGGTTTGCCCAGGTCTTCTCGGGGTAGGAACCTGCAGCACTGGGACTGAGACAAGCCTAACTGGAATGGATGGATCCACTTATGTGGGTGGGGCAGGGCTGGTGTAAGCAAGTTAGGTAGTGAGTGTTGGTGCCATGTTGGCTCCTGCAGGTGGCAGTGTATTTTGTGCCAAGGGATGGGGGATAGAAATGTTGTGTTCTATGTCCTTTGTTCCTGGGAGGGGGGGGGGTCTGTGTGTGATCCCTGCCTCTTGGAGACATGCTCTGAGATGAGTAATCACTCTCCTCTCATATGTCCCAGGTGTTTTTCAAGCTGTTCTTTCCATGGTGTATCTCAGCTGGTTGTTTTTATGTTGTCTCTTTAAAGTCTTCTGGCTCTCTCCCCACCCCCACCTCCTGCCACCAAACAGAGCCTGCTGATTTTTAAAATTCCAGGCACTAGGTCTTACTGGTAAAAGAACTCATGAGATTTGCTCCCTTTCACCTTCAAAACCAGATATTATGGCAATTCATCTTTTCTTTGAGGGCTCTCAGGTATGACAGTCTGTTTCTCAACCCTTCACTGCACTCTTCTCACCCTCTTGACAACATATGGCTATGGTCCGTTTAGCTCACAAAACATGACTCTGCCTTTCCTACCTTCTTTGATGTGGTATCTTTTCTACCTTTAGTTGTAGAGTTTATTCTGCCAGTCTTCAGGTCATTTACACTGATGTGATATCATCTAGTTGTATCCATGGGATGAGGTAAGCTTTGGATCCTCTTACTCCACCATCTTGTAAGCCTTCTGCATTCAGACTTCTAAAAAACTCTCTTACTCCATGAAAAAGTATTCTATTTTTAAATATACAAGTCAATGAATTTTTAATAGATTCACAATGTTGTGTAACTATATCATCATCTCATTCCACAACTTTTTATCATCTAAAAATGGAATCCCAATATCCAGTAATCAGCCACTCCCCACTGCCATGTCCTGACAGTCTTTAGTAATCACTAATTTCCTTTCTGTCCCTATGGGTTAACCTACTATAGAATTCAAAATGGATGGGGCACCTGGGTGGCTCAGTCGGTTGAGTCCAACTTTGGCTCAGGTCATGATCTCACAGTTCATGAGTTCAAGCCCTGCATTGGGCTCTCTGCTGACAGCTCAGGGCCTGGAGTCTGCTTCAGATTCTGTGTCTCCCTTTCTCTCTCTCTCTCTCTGCCCCTACCCTGCTCATGCTCTCTCTCTCTCTCTCTCTGTATCTCTTTCTCAAAAATAAATAAACATTTAAAAATCAAAATGGAATCATAACAGGCTTTTTGGGTCTAGCTTGTTTCATTTAACATAATGCTTTCAATGTTCATGCATGTTTTAGCATGTGTCAGTATTTTATTATTTTCCAATGGCTGAATAATATTCTAATGTATAGGCAGACTACATTTTATTATCAATTCATCCACTGATGGGTCCATTGATGGAAACTGACTCTCAAATTTATATTGAAGAGCAAAAGACACATAATCTCAACATAATACTAAAAAAAAAGTTGGAATACTGGCACTACTCAATCTCAAGACTTATGGTAAAACTACTGTGATTATACAGTATGGCATTGACAAAAGAATAGACAAATACATCGATGGCACACAGCAGAAGGCCAAAAATAGATCCACATAAATACAGTCCATTGATTATTGACAAAGGAGCAAAGATTAGTAAATGAAGAAAGGAAATATCCAGAGAAAAGTGTTTTTACCAAATAGTACAGGAACAATTGGACATCCACATGCTAAGAAATAAATCAAGACATAGACTTTACACCTTTCACAAAATTAACTCAAATTACAACATAGACCTAAATGTAAGACACAAAACTATGCAACTTATAGTAGACAACACAAGAGACAACCTAGGTGACCATGAATTTTTCAATGACATTTTAGATATAACAGCAAAAGCATGATCAACAAAACACAAAATTGATACGTTGGTCTGAAATACAATTACAAACTTCTGTTCTGTGATATATACCGTTAAGAGAATGAAAAGACAAGCCATACACTGGGGGGAAAATGTGAATCACATATCTGATAAATGATTAGTATTAAAACATGCAAACTGAAAATAAACTTAATTAAAACGCAAACAACCTAATTACAAAATGTCAAAGGATTTAAACAGACGCATCACCAAGAAGGTGGTCAACATCCTTTATCATTAAGAAAATGCAAATTGAAATAATAATGAGATGCCACTACACACTTATCAGAATGTCTAAAATCCAAAACACCAACACCATGAAATGCTGGCAAGGATGTGGAGCAACAGTAAATCTCATTCATTGCTGTCAGGAATACAAAATGGTACATCCAAATTTGGAAGACAGTCTGGCAGTTTTTACGAAGCCAAACATAAGCTTACCAAATGATCCGGCAATCCCAATATTAGTATTTAATCAAATGAGTTGAAACTTAGGTACACATGAAAATCTGCATACAAATGCTTCTAGTAACTTTTTTTTTCATAATTGCCAAAATATGTAAGCAACCAAGACGTCTTTCAATCGATAAATGTATGAACAACTTATTACACATCCATAAATGAAGTATTATTCAGTGATAAGGAGTGAGCTACAAAAAGACATGGAGGAACCTTAAATGTATTTTGCCTAGTCAAAAACGCCAGTCTGAAAAAGCCACATACTGGATGAATCCAAGTATTTGACATTTTGGAAAATAGAAGTTTAGACGGGAAAAATATTATGATTGTCAGGGATTCAAAAGAAGGTGGAGATGAATGAATAAGTGGGCACAGGGTTTGTTTAGAATAGTAAAACGTTTCTACATGATACTGTATTGGTAGATACATGACATTTGTCGAAATCCATATAATTGTATAACACAAATAAAGAATCCTAGTGTTAAGTAGAAATTGTAGATTTAATAATGTGTCAATATTTGTTAATTAATTATTGCAAATATACAACATGAATGCAAGATATTAAAATAGGAATAACGTCCAGGGGTAGGGAAAGGAAGTATATGAGAACTATGTACTTTTTGCACATTTCTGTAATCTTACAATTGTCATAAAAAATTCCAGCTAAAAAACATCTTGCTCTTTGGTATACATTGCTATGAAAATGAAATAACAATCCACAAATTGGGGAGTTTTGTAGAGCACATATCTCAAACAACTTCTTTTTTTTAATTTTTTTAATGTTTATTTTTGACAAAGAGAGAGACAGAGACAGAGACAGAGACAGAGCATGAGTGGAGGAAGGGCAGGGAAAGAGGGAGACACAGAATCCGAAACAGGCTCCAGGCTCTAAGCTGTCAGCACAGAGCCCATTGCGGGGCTCGAACTCAAGGATGGTGAGATCATGACCTGAGCTGAAGTCGGACGCTCCACCGACCAAGCCACCCAGGTGCCCCTATCTCAAACAACTTGTACCTAGAATTCATAAAGAATCTCAAACACAATAATAATGAGCAGCATTGAAAAATAAGCAAAAGTTGTAACACTTTACCATATGAATGGAAATTAAGCACATGGAAGGATGTTCAACATCACCAGTATTTAGGGAAGTGCAAATTAAGCACACAATGAGATGTCACTACATCCTTATTAGAATGGCTAATTTTTTTTAAAAAATGACATAATCAGAGTTTGGCAAGGATGAAGAATAACTGGAACTCCCATACATTGTTGTTGAGAATATGACATGGTTCAGCCACTTTGGAAAACAGTTTGGAAGGTTTTTTTTGTTGTGTTTTGTTTGTTTTTGTTTTTGTTTTTTTTTTTTGTAAAGCTTAACATACACTTATCATAAAACCCAACAATCACACTGTTAGATATTTACCTAAGAAAAATGAAGACATGTGTTCCTACAAAAACCTATATGTGCATGTTTACAGTACCTATATCCATAATCACCAAAATCTAAAAATAGCCCAAATGTCCCTCAATTGGTTAATAGAGAAACAAGTTGGGATATACCATACAATGAAATACAACTCAGCAATAAAAATGAAGAATACATTACTAATACATGAAACAACACCAAGTGAATCTCAAAAAGCATGATCTGAAGTAAAAGAAGCCAGAATCAAAAGGCTGAATTCTATATGCTTCCACTTATATATGGCATTCTATAAAAGACAAAACTGTAGTATGGGAGAACAGATAGGTTGTTACTATAGGATAGGGATGAAGGAGTGAGATGAATACAAAGTGGCATGAGGAATCTTTTGGTGGTGACATAATTAATTGACATCTTGATTATGGTGGTCATTAAAAAACTATGTTTTTTATAATTTATAAAACTGTACACCTAAAAAGTGTGAATTTTAGTGTATATAAATTGTGCCACAATAAAACAAATGTACCACAATAAAACAAAAAATTGTTGAGTGCAAAATCATAGGTGTAGTAAATACTGTTTCTGTAAATTTAAAAAGCAAAATATATACTTTATGATTATGCAAATGAATATACAAAGGACAATATACATTAAATACACAGGTGTGTGTGCTCCCATCTCAAAAGGGAGATGGAAAATGTGGATAAATAAAACAGGAAGTATGTATAAAGGAGACATGAACAGATATTCACAAAATGCAGGGCAGTGTTTGAATCCATAAGGATGATTAATCCTATCATTCAAACTATGTTTATCTAATGTATAAAAAGAAAAAGAGACCATAGTCCAAAAACACAAAAATGAGTGGATGTGTGGTGATTAACTTTATACAGTGGAGAAAAAATGTAAGTCCATTCCTATGACCCAACAATTTCATTTTATGCTATCTAATTAAGGAAACATTTTAAAATATGCAAAAGGATGCCTGCTATAAAAGTATGTGAAATTATAAAAAAAAATACAAACTAAATGTCCACAATGGGAAAAGGCAAAATCAACTATGGTATATCCATGTTATAGGAAATTAAATAATAGTTTTTAAAATAATTAGGTAAAATTATCTGTACCAGCATAGGAAAAATAAAGACACTGATAAGTAAAAGACAAAATGCAAAACAAAATGGTCAGTATGATCTTATTCATATGTTAGTAATGAATAAAGATACTATACATACTTAAAGGTATAGATAAATATTAAAATGCATGGGTAAAGTTCTGAAAGGATCTGCATCAAATTATTAACAGTGAATTCCTCGGGGGGTAGTGATTAGGATTATGGGTTACAGTTCAGGCAACCTTAACATTACCCCTAATGTTTAATTAATCTTTGCATGAGTGTATTTTTACAATGCTTTATAATCTAAAACTTAGTAAAATGTAAACATCAATAATTGTTGTTTTATTGATACATTTGTCTCAAACATTAAGCTATTATTCAGATGTAAAGCTATGTCAGATGAACTTTGTTTATTAGATTTAAAGTCAATTTTTAACCTGTGGCTAGATTGCAACTGTGGTAGGTAGGAATCTAACTTTGCCCCCCAGATCTCGCCACCCACTGGTGTACATTCCCAGTATAACCCCTTTTTACCTTGAGTGCGGACAGGTCTGTGGATATAATGTATGTTCTTCCCACAATTATGTTATATGGCAAAAGCAAAGGCATATTCTCAGATCTTATTTAAGTCTCTAACCAGTTGACTTAAAGTTAATTAGGAAGGACATATTCAGTGTGGGCCTAAACTAATCAGATGCCCCTTAAAATAGGATCTACAGGTAATAAATGTAAAGGACCGGAGACTCTCCCCTTCTTGTTGTTTATTTTTTAATGTTTTTTAAATAAATATTCTAGTTAACGTATAGTGTAACATTAGTTTCAGGAGTAGAATTTAGTGATTCATCACTTACATATAACATCCAGCGCTCACCACAAGCACCTTCCTTGATATCAATCACCCATTTAGCCCATCACCCATCCAAAAACCCTCAATTTATTCCCTATAGTTAAGAGATTCTTATGGTTTTCCTCCCTCTTTTTTTCCTTCCCTATGTTCTTTTCTTTGATTCTTAAATTCCACATATGAGTGAAATCATATGGCATTTGTCTTTCTCTGATTGACTTATTTCACTTAGCATAATACACTGTAGCTCAATTCATGTCATTTCAATGACAAGATTTCATATATATATGTGTGTATGTGTGTGTATATAGATATATATAGATATAGATATAGATATAGATATAGATATAGATATAGATATATACTGTGTCTGAGGCCATCTGGATGTCTTCTTTGGAAAAGTGTCTTTTCATGTCTTCTGCCAATTTCTTGACTGGATTTCTTTGTTTATTGGGTGTTGAATTTGATAAGTTCTTCATAGATTTTGGCTATTAACACTTTATCAGATATGTCATTTGCAAATATCTTCTCCCACTAAAAAGTTTGCCTTTAGTTTTGTTGTTTCCTTTGCTGTGCAGAAGCTTTTTATTTGATGAAGTTCCATAGTTCATATTTGATTTTGTTTCCTTTTCCTCTGGAGGTGTGTCTAGTAAGAAGTTGCTCTGGCCAAGGCCAAAGAGGTTGGTACCTGTGTTTTCCTCTAGGAGTTTGATGGCTTCCTGTCTCACATTTAAGTCTTTCATCCATTTTGAATTTATTTTTGTGTATGGTGTAAGAAAGTGGCCTAGTTTCATTATCCTAACTGTTGCTGTCCAGGTTTCCCAAAACCATTTGTTGAAGAGACTTTTTTCCAATGGATATTCTTTCCTGCTTTGCTGAAGATTAGTTGACCAGATAGTTGTCTATCCATTTCTAGGTTCTCTATTCTGTTCCATTGATCTATGTGTCTGTTTCTGTGCCAGTACCATACTGTCTTGAGGACTGCAAGTTTGTAATATAACTTGAAGTCTGGAATTGTGATTCCTCCAGCTTTGCTTTTCTTTTTTCTAGATTGCTTTGGCTATTTGGGGTCTTTTCTGGTTCCACACAAATTTGAGGATTGTTTGTCGTAGCTCTGTGAAACTGCTGTTGGTATTTTGATAGGGATTGTACTAAATATGTAGATTTCTTTGGGTAGTATAGACATTTTAGCAATATCTGTTCTTCTGATCCGTGAGCATGGAATGTTTTTCCATTTCTTTGTGTCCTGTTCAATTTCTTTCATCAGTGCCCTATAGTTTTCAGAGTAAAAATCTTTTACCACTTTGGTTAGGTTTATTCTAGGTATCTTATGGTGTTTGGTGCATTTGTAATAAAATAAATTCATTCATTTCTCTTTCTACTGCTTCATTATCGGTGTATAGAAATGAAACAGATTTCTGTATGTTGATATCCTGTGACTTCACTAAATTTGTGTATCAGTTGTAGCAATATTTTGGTGGAGTCAGGTTTTCTGCAAATAGTGAAATTTGATATCTTCCTTGCCAATTTTGATTGATTTATTGAATTTTGTTGTCTGATTGCTGAGGTTAGGGCTTCCAGTACTATGTTAAATAGCAGTGGTGATATTGGGCCACTGTTGTGGCTGACCATACAGGAAAAGATCTCATTTTTTCCCTATTGAGGATGATATTAGCTGTGGGCCTTTTGCATATGGCCTTTATGATATATAGGTTTATTCCCTCTATCCTTACTTTGTTGAGGGTTTTTTTAATCAAGAATGGATTCTGTACTTTGTCAAATGCTTTTTCTGCATGTATTGAGAGAATTACATGGTTCTTATCCTCTCTTTTATTTATGCAGTATATCACATAGATTTGTGATCCCTGAAGTCCAGGAATAAATCACACGTGATCATGGTGCATAATTATTTTTATGTACTATTTGATTCAATTTTCTAATATCTTGTTGACAATTTTGCATTCAGGCTCATCAGGGATATTGGCCTGTAATTCTCCTTTCTTAATAGGGTCTGTCTGATTTTGGAATCAAGGTAATGTTGGCCTCATATATTGAACTTGGAAATTTTTCATTTCTATTTTCTGGGACAGTTGAGAAGAATAGGTATTAACTCTTCTTTAAATGTCATGTACAATTACCCTGGGAAGCTGCCTGGTCCTGGGCTTCTGTTTTTTGGGACACCTTTTTTCATTAAATATAATTTATTGTCAAATTGGTTTCCATACAACACCCAGTTGGGACACTTTTGAGTAGGGATTCAATTTCATTGCTGGTTAGGGGTCTGTTCAAATTTTCTATGTCTTCTTGCTTCAGTTTTGGTAATTTATATGTTTCTAGGAATTTATCCACTTCTTCCAGATTGCCCAATTTGTTGAAATATAATTTTTTTATATGAAGTTTATTGACAAATTGGTTTCCATACAACACCCAGTGCTCATCCCAAAAGGTGCCCTCCTCAATACCCATCACCCACCCGCCCCTCCCTCCCACCCCCCATCAACCCTCAGTTTGTTCTCAGTTTTTAACAGTCTCTTATGCTTTGGCTCTCTCCCACTCTAACGTCCTTTTTTTTTTTTTTACCTTCCCCTCCCCCATGGGTTCCTGTTAAGTTTCTCAGAATCCACATAAGAGTGAAACCATATGGTATCTGTCTTTCTCTGTATGGCTTATTTCACTTAGCATCACACTCTCCAGTTCTATCCACGTTGCTACAAAAGGCCATATTTCATTTTTTCTCATTGCCACATAGTATTCCATTGTGTATATAAACCACAATTTCTTTATCCATTCATCAGTTGATGGACATTTAGGCTCTTTCCATAATTTGGCTATTGTTGAGAGTGCTGCTATGAACATTGGGGTACAAGTGCCCCTATGCATCAGTACTCCTGTATCCCTTGGATAAATTCCTAGCAGTGCTATTGCTGGGTCATAGGGTAGGTCTATTTTTAATTTTCTGAGGAACCTCCACACTGCTTTCCAGAGCGGCTGCACCAATTTGCATTCCCACCAACAGTGCAAGAGGGTTCCCGTTTCTCCACATCCTCTCCAGCATCTATAGTCTCCTGATTTGTTCATTTTGGCCACTCTGACTGGCGTGAGGTGATACCTGAGTGTGGTTTTGATTTGTATTTCCCTGATAAGGAGCGACGCTGAACATCTTTTCATGTGCCTGTTGGCCATCTGGATGTCTTCTTTAGAGAAGTGTCTATTCATGTTTTCTGCCCATTTCTTCACTGGGTTGTTTTTCGGGTGTGGATTTTGGTGAGCTCTTTATAGATTTTAGATACTAGCTCTTTGTCCGATATGTCATTTGCAAATATCTTTTCCCATTCCGTTGGTTGCCTTTTAGTTTTGTTGGTTGTTTCCTTTGCTGTGCAGAAGCTTTTTATCTTCATAAGGTCCCAGTAATTCACTTTTGCTTTTAATTCCCTTGCCTTTGGGGATGTGTCGAGTAAGAGATTGCTACGGCTGAGGTCAGAGAGGTCTTTTCCTGCTTTCTCCTCTAAGGTTCTGATGGTTTCCTGTCTCACATTTAGGTCCTTTATCCATTTTGAGTTTATTTTTGTAAATGGTGTGAGAAAGTGGTCTAGTTTCAACCTTCTGCATGTTGCTGTCCAGTTCTCCCAGCACCATTTGTTAAAGAGGCTGTCTTTTTTCCATTGGATGTTCTTTCCTGCTTTGTCAAAGATGAGTTGGCCATATGTTTGTGGGTCTAGTTCTGGGGTTTCTATTCTATTCCATTGGTCTGTGTGTCTGTTTTTGTGCCAATACCATGCTGTCTTGATGATGACAGCTTTGTAGTAGAGGCTGAAGTCTGGGATTGTGATGCCTCCTGCTTTGGTCTTCTTCTTCAAAATTCCTTTGGCTATTCGGGGCCTTTTGTGGTTCCATATGAATTTTAGGATTGCTTGTTCTAGTTTCGAGAAGAATGCTGGTGCAATTTTGATTGGGATTGCATTGAAGGTGTAGATAGCTTTGGGTAGTATTGACATTTTGACAATATTTATTCTTCCAATCCATGAGCAGGGAATGTCTTTCCATTTCTTTAAATCTTCTTCAATTACCTTCATAAGCTTTCTATAGTTTTCAGCATACAGATCCTTTACATCTTTGGTTAGATTTATTCCTAGTTCTTTTATGCTTCTTGGTGCAATTGTGAATGGGATCAGTTTCTTTATTTGTCTTTCTGTTGCTTCATTG
Organism: Lynx rufus; assembly: GCF_022079265.1. Classification (NCBI taxonomy): domain Eukaryota; kingdom Metazoa; phylum Chordata; class Mammalia; order Carnivora; family Felidae; genus Lynx; species Lynx rufus. Next base: position 7,023,361 of record NW_025814846.1, read on the forward strand.
TTAATGTATAAGAATGCAACTGATTTCTGTACATTGATTTTGTATCCTGCAACTTTGCTGAATTCATGTATCAGTTCTAGCAGACTTTTGGTGGAGTCTATCGGATTTTCCACGTATAATATCATGTCATCTGCAAAAAGCGAAAGCTTTACTTCATCTTTGCCAATTTTGATGCCTTTGATTTCCTTTTGTTGTCTGATTGCTGATCCTAGAACTTCCAGCACTATGTTAAACAACAACGGTGAGAGTGGGCATCCCTGTCGTGTTCCTGATCTCAGGGAAAAAGCTCTCAGTTTTTCCCCGTTGAGGATGATGTTAGCTGTGGGCTTTTCATAAATGGCTTTTATGATGTGTAAGTATGTTCCTTCTATCCCGACTTTCTCAAGGGTTTTTATTAAGAAAGGGTGCTGGATTTTGTCAAAGGCCTTTTCTGCATCGATTGACAGGATCATATGGTTCTTCTCTTTTTTTTTGTTAATGGGATGTATCACGTTGATTGATTTGCGAATGTTGAACCAGCCCTGCATCCCAGGAATGAATCCCACTTGATCATGGTGAATAATGCTTTTTATATGCTGTTGAATTCGATTTGCTAGTATCTTATTGAGAATTTTGGCATCCATATTCATCAGGGATATTGGCCTGTAGTTCTCTTTTTTTACTGGGTCTCTGTCTGCTTTAGGAATCAAAGGAATACTGGCTTCATAGAATGAGTCTGGAAGTTTTCCTTCCCTTTCTATTTCTTGGAATAGCTTGAGAAGGATAGGTATTATCTCTGCTTTAAACGTCTGGTAGAACTCCCCTGGGAAGCCATCTGGTCCTGGACTCTTATTTCTTGGGAGATTTTTGATAACCGATTCAATTTCTTCGCTGGTTATGGGTCTGTTCAAGCTTTCTATTTCCTCCTGATTGAGTTTTGGAAGAGTGTGGGTGTTCAGGAATTTGTCCATTTCTTCCAGGTTGTCCAATTTGTTGGCATATAATTTTTCATAGTATTCCCTGATAATTGTTTGTATCTCTGAGGGATTGGTTGTAATCATTCCATTTTCATTCATGATTTTATCTATTTGGGTCATCTCCCTTTTCTTTTTGAGAAGCCTGGCTAGAGGTTTGTCAATTTTGTTTATTTTTTCAAAAAACCAACTCTTGGTTTCGTTGATCTGCTCTACAGTTTTTTTAGATTCTATATTGTTTATTTCTGCTCTGATCTTTATTATTTCTCTTCTTCTGCTGGGTTTAGGCTGCCTTTGCTGTTCTGCTTCTATTTCCTTTAGGTGTGCTGTTAGATTTTGTATTTGGGATTTTTCTTGTTTCTTGAGATAGGCCTGGATTGCAATGTATTTTCCTCTCAGGACTGCCTTCGCTGCGTCCCAAAGCATTTGGATTGTTGTATTTTCATTTTCGTTTGTTTCCATATATTTTTTGATTTCTTCTCTAATTGCCTGGTTGACCCACTCATTCGTTAGTAGGGTGTTCTTTAACCTCCATGCTTTTGGAGGTTTTCCAGACTTTTTCCTGTGGTTGATTTCAAGCTTCATAGCATTGTGGTCTGAAAGTATGCATGGTATAATTTCAATTCTTGTAAACTTATGAAGGGCTGTTTTGTGACCCAGTATATGATCTATCTTGGAGAATGTTCCATGTGCACTCGAGAAGAAAGTATATTCTGTTGCTTTGGGATGCAGAGTTCTAAATAGATCTGTCAAGTCCATCTGATCCAGTGTCTCATTCAGGGCCCTTGTTTCTTTATTGACCGTGTGTCTAGATGATCTATCCATTTCTGTAAGTGGGGTGTTAAAGTCCCCAGCAATTACCACATTCTTATCAATAAGGTTGCTTCTGTTTATGAGTAATTGTTTTATATATTTGGGGGCTCCGGTATTCGGCGCATAGACATTTATAATTGTTAGCTCTTCCTGATGGATAGACCCTGTAACTATTATATAATGTCCTTCTTCATCTCTTGTTACAGCCTTTAATTTAAAGTCTAGTTTGTCTGATATAAGTATGGCTACTCCAGCTTTCTTCTGGCTTCCAGTAGCATGATAAATAGTTCTCCATCCCCTCACTCTGAATCTAAAGGTGTCCTCAGGTCTAAAATGAGTCTCTTGTAGACAGCAAATAGATGGGTCTTGTTTTTTTATCCATTCTGATACCCTATGTCTTTTGGTTGGCGCATTTAATCCATTTACATTCAGTGTTATTATAGAAAGATACGGGTTTAGAGTCATTGTGATGTCTGTATGTTTTATGCTTGTAGTGATGTCTCTGGTACTTTGTCTCACAGGGTCCCCCTTAGGATCTCTTGTAGGGCTGGTTTAGTGGTGACAAATTCCTTCAGTTTTTGTTTGTTTGGGAAGACCTTTATCTCTCCTTCTATTCTAAATGACAGACTTGCTGGATAAAGGATTCTTGGCTGCATATTTTTTCTGTCTAGCACCCTGAAAATCTCGTGCCAATTCTTTCTGGCCTGCCAAGTTTCAAAAGAGAGATCAGTCACGAGTCTTATAGGTCTCCCTTTATATGTGAGGGCACGTTTACCCCTTGCTGCTTTCAGAATTTTCTCTTTATCCTTGTATTTTGCCAGTTTCACTATGATATGTCGTGCCGAAGATCGATTCAAGTTACGTCTGAAGGGAGTTCTCTGTGCCTCTTGGATTTTAATGCCTTTTTCCTTCCCCAGTTCAGGGAAGTTCTCAGCTATGATTTCTTCAAGTACCCCTTCAGCACCTTTCCCTCTCTCTTCCTCCTCTGGGATACCAATTATGCGTATATTATTTCTTTTTAGTGTATCACTTAGTTCTCTAATTTTCCCCTCATACTCCTGGATTTTTTTATCTCTCTTTTTCTCAGCTTCCTCTTTTTCCATAACTTTATCTTCTAGTTCACCTATTCTCTCCTCTGCCTCTTCCATCCGAGCCGTGGTGGTTTGCATTTTGTTTTCCATTTCCTTTAAAGCGTTTTTCAGCTCCTCGTGACTGTTCCTTAGTCCCCTGATGTCTGTAGCAAGAGATTCTCTGCTGTCCTGTATGCTGTTTTCCAGCCCAGCGATTAATTTTATGACTATTGTTCTAAATTCACTTTCTGTTATATTAGTTAAATCCTTTTTGATCAGCTCGTTAGCTGTTGTTATTTCCTAGAGATTCTTCTGAGGGGAATTCTTCCGCTTGGTCATTTTGGATAGTCCCTGGTGTGGTGAGGGCCTGCAGGGCACTTCCCCTGTGCTGTGGTGTATAACTGGAGTTGGTGGGCGGGGCCGCAGTCCGACCTGATGTCTGCCCCCAGCCCACCGCTGGGGCCACAGTCAGACTGGTGTGTGCCTTCTCTTCCCCTCTCCTAGGGGCGGGATTCACTGTGGGGTGGCGTGGCCTGTCTGGGCTACTTGCACACTGCCAGGCTTGTGATGCTGGGGATCTGGCGTATTAGCTGGGGTGGGAAGGCAAGGTGCACGGCGGCAGGGGGGGCAGGCTTAGCTCGCTTCTCCTTAGGTGATCCACTTCAGGAGGGGCCCTGTGGCAGCCGGAGGGAGTCAGATCGCTGCCGGAGGTTTGGCTCCGCAGAAGCACAGAGTTGGGTGTTCGCGCGGAGCGAGCAAGTTCCCTGGCAGGAACCGGTTCCCTTTGGGATTTTGGCTGGGGGATGGGCGGGGGAGATGGCGCTGGCGAGCGCCTTTGTTCCCCGCCAAACTGAGCTCTGTCGTCCGGGGGCTCCGCAGCTCACCCTCCCTTTGTCCTCCAGCCTTCCCGCTTTCCAAGCAGAGCTGTTAACTTATGACCTCCCAGACGCTAAGTCGCGCTTGCTGTCGGAACACAGTCCGTCAGGCCCCTCCGCTTTTGCAAGCCGGACTCGGGGGCTCTGCTTGGCCGGCGAGCCGCCCCTCCGCCCCGGCTCCCTCCCGCCAGTCCGTGGAGCGCGCACCGCCTCGCAGCCCTTCCTACCCTCTTCCGTGGGCCTCTCGTCTGCACTTGGGTCCGGTGACTCTGTTCTGCTAATCCTCTGGCGGTTTTCTGGGTTATTTAGGCAGGTGTAGGTGGAATCTAAGTGATCAGCAGGACGCGCGGTGAGCCCAGCGTCCTCCTACGCCGCCATCTTCTGAAATATAATTTTTTGATTATATTCTCTTATAATTGTATTTCTGTTGTGTTGATTGTCAACTGTCCTCTCTCGTTCTTGATTTTATTCATTTGCATCCTTTCTCTTCTCTTTTTAATAAGTCTGGCTTAGGATTTATCAATTGTATACATCTTTGAAAGAATCAGCTCCTAGTTTCATAGATCTGTTCTATTGTTTTTTTTTTTCTATATCACTTATTTCTGCTCTAATCTTTATTGTTTTCATTCTTCTGCTGGCTTTAGGCTTTATTTGATGTTCCTTTTCCAGCTCTTTTAGGTGTAATGTTAGGTTATGTATTTCAGCACTTTTCATGGTTTTTGAGGTACACTTATATTGCTATATACTTTCCTCTTAGGGCTGCTTTTGCTGCATCCCAAAGGTTTTGGACCATATTTTTTCCATTTTCATTTACTTCAGTGTATTTCTTTATTCTTTAATATCCTATTTAACCCATTCATTCTTTAGTAGGATGTTCTGTAACCTCCATGTATTTGTGATCTTTCCAAATATTTTCTTGTGGTTGACTTCACGTTTCACAGCATTATGGTTGGAAAAGGTGCATAGTAAGATTTCAATCTTTTTGTAATTGTTGAGGTCTCATTTGTGATCCAATATGTGATCTATTTTGAAGAATGTTCCATGTGCCCTCAAAAAGAACGTGTATTCTGCTGCCTTAGGATGAAACGTTCTGAGTATATCTGCTATGTTTCTCGGGTCCAGTGTGTCATTCAAAGTCATTGTTTCCTTGTTGATTTTCTGCTTAGATGATTTGCCCATTGTTGCAAGTGGGGTGTTAACATTACTACTATTATTGTATTGTTATAAATGAATTTCTTTATGTTTGTGCTTAATTGATTTATATATTTGGGTGCTTTCAAGTTGGAGTCATGAATATTTACAATTCCTAGATCTTGTTGGATAGATGCCTTTATTATAATATTGTGACCTCTTCATATCTTGCTACAGTCTTTGGTTTAAAATCTCTGTCTAATATGAGTATGCCTACTCCAGCTTTCTTTGGTTGTTCAGTAGCATGATAAATGGTTCTCCATCCCCTCTCTGTCAATTTGCAGGTGTCTTTAGGTCTACAATGAGTCTCTTGTAGGCAACATATAGATGGATCTTATTTGTTTGTTTGTTTGTTTTGATTGGAGAATTTAGTCCACTTGCATTCATTGTGATTATTGATAGATATGAATTTAGTGCCATTCTATTACCAGGTAGGTCATTGTTTCTGGAGATTCTCTCTGTTCCTTTCTCATCTTTGTTGTTTTTGGTCTTCCCACTCAAAGAGTCTCCTTTAGTATTTCTTGCAGAACTAGGTTGATGGTCACAAACTCCTTTAGTTTTTGTTTGCTGGAAACCTCTTTATCTCCACTTCCATTCTGAATGACAACCTTTCTGGATAAAGTATTATTGGATGTGTATTTTTCCTATTCAGTACATTGAATATATCCTGAAATTCCCTTTAGGCCTGCCAAGTTTCTGTGGACAGGTCTGCTGCTAACTTTGTCTTCCTTCATAAGTTAGATATTTCTTTTCCCTTGCTGCTTTCAGGATTTTTTCCCTTATCTCTGTATTTTTCAAGTTTAACTACAATGTCTTGGTGTTGGCCTGCTTTTGATAATTTTGATGGGAGTTCTGTTTGATTTCTGGATTAGGATGGCTGCTTTTGTCCCCAGATTAGGGAAACTTTCAGGTATAATTTAGTCAAATAAACCTCTGCCCCCTTTCCCCTCTCTTCTTCTGGAACTCCTATGATATGAGTGTTATTATACTTTATGTAGACACTGAGTTCCATAAGTTTACATTCATGTCCAAATATTTTTTCTTCCCCTCTTCTTTTCAGCTTCTTTATTTTTCACAATTTTATCTTATGTATCACTTATTCATTTATTTTCATTGTTCTATCTTTGTGGTTACTATATGAAGTCAGTTTTGCATCTCAGTTGCATCATTATTTTTTTATTTTGGCCTTACTAGTTTTTAGGTATTTTATGTCTGCAATATGTGACTCCCTGCTGTCTTCTAGGCTTTTCTAAAGCCCACTTAGTATCCTTATGATTATTGTTTTAAATTCTGGATCAGGCATATTACTTATATCTGTTTTGATTAAGTCCCTGGCCATGAGCTTTTTATGTTCTTTCTTTTGGGAAGAATTCCTCCATCTTAGCATTTTGTTTAGGTTTCTGTCTTCTCTGTGTTTGGAAAACCTGTTATGTTTCCTGGTCTTGAGAGTAATGGCTTTATGAAGAAGAGGTCATATACTGTCCAGGGCCTGGCACTTCAAGAAGTGTTTCTATGTGTGCTATGTGCACTCTGCTATTGTGTTTTGACTACTCTTTCCCTCAGATCAGTCCCCTGCAGTGTTTCTTCTTGTCTGCAGTGGGAAGTGTTTGGACCTTGTCTCATGTGTGGGGGGTCTCAAATAGGTGTCCTCTGGTCTTCTTGTTAAGATAGGTCTGATCCTATTTCCACTAGAGCTGAAGCTTTTCAGCACTCTATATTCAGTAGTCTGTTCATCTTCTCTGGATCTCAGGCACACTTGCCTTAGTATAGAAGCACTACAGAGTCCAGGGGTTTGGGGCTAAGTGTAAGCAGCTCAAACCTCCACTGTGGGTGATGTGCTGCTCACTGAAGTCCATCCATGCTGATGGACAAGGGAGAAAAATGGCACCAGCCCACTCCCTTGCTCCCAGAGAAGAAAGCTCACATCCACCACTGTCCAGGAAGCTCTCACAGAAGAGTGATCAGTCTCCCCTCATGCGTCCCTGCCTTCACCATGTGTCTGGGTTCTCTGCCCACCCAGCATCAGAGTCCATCTGTGTTTTATCTCAGTCATGCTGACTGAGTTTCAAGACTTCAAATTTTAGGGACCCAGCATGGCACTGACCCATGCTGATTCCCTTGGGGAGGGTCTTACCCTGCTGGAGTTAGTGCAGGTTTGTCCCAGAGGGTAGTCACACAAACACACAGGAATCTGAGGTTAGAATAAGTACAGCAAAAAACTGGCATCCAGGTTAGCTGCCCTCAGAAGGTGTCTCTGTCCCTATGCAAATGAATGGGCAGTAAAATGCCACTCACTCTTTTGTCCCCAGAGAGCAGTGCCACCTCTCCCAAATGCATGCCAATAAGAGGAATTGTCTCTCTCAGTACGACTCAGGGGGTCCTCAGACAATGCTGTCTGTTCCTGGGCTTCTGCTTTCCTTCTCCACAAGAACACCACTATGCCCCCCAGTGTCCACACTGGCTGTGGAGGGGACTTCTAAAACTTCAGTCTTTGAACTCCAGTGGTTGTAAAAATTTACTGAAATCAGTCCCTCTCATTTTCCCAGTCGATGGATTGGGACAAGTGTTTTTCTTGTGCAATCCCCTGTGCACTGCTCTCTCTCTCTCCTCTCTCTGTGATCAGGGCTCCCCCTTCCACCTCTGTAGCACTTGCAATTATTTCCTCCCTCAAATCATATCTTGGTACCTCCTACCTTCCATGATGTGACCTCTTATTCCCTCTAGTTGTATAGTTTGTTCTCTCAGTCCTCAGATCGATTTCTTGGATGTTCACAATTATTAGATATTTATCTATCTGTGTTTGAGTGATGAGGCAAGTATATGGTCCCCTTACTACTCCACCATATTAAACTATATCCCCTCCTTCCTGATGGTTTGAAGAAGCAAGCCACCATGATTTTTACAGTTGCAAAAAAATAATAATTCTGTTAACTCTCACATGAGTTTAGAAGAGATTGCTGAGCTTCAGATGATACTTCAAACAACTTTATTGCAGCTTTATGAGACCCTGAGCATAGCACCCAGTTAAGGTATGCCCAGATTTCTGACCTGTGGAAACTGTAAGAAAATAAATGTAGGTTTCTTTACCCTACTTAATTTGTGCCATTTTTTATACAGAAACAGAAAACCAACACAAAGTTCTATAGTTATAAGCCTACCTTCCACAAGATTGTAAATGTGGAGTTTGCATTTAGAATGGGTAGTATCTTATTCATATTTTATTCCTGGCATTTAGTATCATTGTGATACATATTATGTTCTCAGTAAATGTTCACTAACGGAATATTTATTCTTATATGCTAAATTAAGTAATTTAAAGCTGAAGTTTACATATGTTCTGATCTATTTAACCTCTCTGATACAGAAACTTTAGGATGTTAATAAACTGTATGCACCTATTAATCTACAACTATTATTTAGAAACAGTATGTGGGTTGTGTTAAGCATGTCAGACTAAGATTTAGGAGACTTATATTTTTGTCCCAGATTTGCAATAAATAGCTATGTAACCAAGGAAATGACGATATGATTTCTCCAGTTGTGTCACTTCTTTGGGCCTCAGCTTCCTCATTCATAACAGAAAAAGGATAGACTGAGACAGCTCAAACTCCCTATCAATTGATGATTCTAAGTATCTTAAACTCTCTAAGGTTCAGGTTTCTCATTTAAACAAAAAAAAAGTTCAGATAAACTGCTCTACCCTCCATCAGTTGTTGTGAGTTTGAAATCAAGTTAAATAATGAATATGAAAATGCTACAAAAAACAAGTATTGTAATGTCAATCTTACAATTCCAGAAACATTATTCATGAGATGAAAGAAAGGTGAAGATAATATTTTATAAAGCCATTATTTTTAAACATACATACATACGTACATACATACATACATACGTATGTACATACACACACGTACATACATATATTAATACATATATACATATAGTGAAAGAAAAATGCCAAGTGTAATGCCAAGGAAATTTCCAATATCTAATTGGTTATTTTAATCAATTCATTAATTGGGCAACATTGCAACTAGCAAGTAGAAGAAAGCTCCAAAGGATTATAAAAAAGGAAAGGTTTTTAATTGTAGAGAGGGAGTGGTAAAAAGGAAACTATTAGCAAAAAAATCCATTGTTTTAGGCAAGGCTACCCTCCTAAGAGAAACAGAAGTGGCCTATCAGTAAATTTCCTAGTGCTAACCAGGAAATTCCTGTGTTGATATGTTAAAGATTATATTTCTGGGGGGTTGAAACTGAAGTTAGGTTGGGTATTAAGTCTTAGTTTAGTGGCTTGGGGCCTTAGCCTAAATGAAGCCATTTGGGGCCTATGGTTTTATTTCTTTATTTTTAATATGAAATTTATTGTCAAATTGGTTTCCATACAACACCCAGTGCTCATCCCTAAAGGTGCCCTCCTCAATACCCATCACCCACCCTCTCCTCCCTCCCACCCCCGTCAACCCTTAGTTTGTTTTCAGTTTTTAAGAGTCTCTTATGCTTTGGCTGTCTCCCTCTCTAACCTATTTTTTTCTTCCCCTCCCCCACAGATTTCTGTTAAGTTTCTCAGAATCCACATAAGAGTGAAAACATATGATATCTGTCTTTCTCTGTATGATTTATTTCACTTAGCATAACAGTCTCCAGTTCCATCCATGTTGCTACAAAGGGCCATATTTCATTCTTTCTCATTGCCACCTAGTATTCCATTGTGTATATAAACCACAATTTCTTTATCCATTCGTCAGTTGATGGACATTTAGGCTCTTTCTATAATTTGGCTATTGTTGAGAGTGCTGCTATAAACATTGGGGTCCAAAGTGCCCTATATATCAGCACTCCTGTATCCCTTGGGTAAATTCCTAGCAGTGCTATTGCTGGGTCATAGGGTAGGTCTATTTTTAATTTTTTGAGGAACCTCCACACTGTTTTCCAGAGAGGCTGCACCAGTTTGCATTCACATCAACAGTGCAAGAGGGTTCCTGTTTCTCCACATCTTCGCCAGCATCTATAGTCTCCTGATTTGTTCATTTTAGCCACTCTGGCTGGTTTGAAGTGATATCTGAGTGTGGTTTTGATTTGTATTTACCTGATGAGGAGCGACGTTGAGCATCTTTTCATGTCCTGTTGGCCATCCAGATGTCTTCTTTAGAGAAGTGTCTATTCATGTTTTCTGCCCATTTCTTCACTGGATTATTTGTTGTTCGGGTGTGGAGTTTGGTGAGCTCTTTATGGATTTTGGATACTAGCCCTTTGTCCAATATGTCATTTGCAATTATCTTTTCCCATTCTGTTGCTTGCCTTTAAGTTTTGTTGATTGTTGCCTTTGCTGTGCAGAAGCTTTTTATCTTGATGAGGTCCCAATAGTTCATTTTTGCTTTTAATTCCCTTGTCTTTGGGGATGTGTCAAGTAAGAAACTGCTGAGGTCTGAGAGGTTTTTTTCCTGCTACATCCTTTAGGGTTTTGATGTTTTCCGGTCTTACATTCAGGTCCTTTAGCTGTTTTGAGTTCGTTTTTGTGAATGGTGTGAGAAAGTGGTCTAGTTTCATTCTTCTGCATGTTTCTGTCCAGTTCTCCCAGCACCATTTGTTTAAGAGACTGTCTTTTTTCCATTGGATATTCTTTCCTGCTTTGTCAAAGATTAGTTGGCCATACTTTTGTGGGACTAGTTCTGGGGTTTCTATTCTATTCCATTGATATATGTGTCTGTTTTTGTGCCAATACCATGCTGTCTTGATGATTACAGCTTTGTAGTAGAGGCTAAAGTCTGGGATTGTGATGCCTCCCACTGTGGTCTTCTTCTTCAAAATTATTTTGGCCTTTTGTGGTTCCATACAAATTTTGGGATTGCTTGTTCTAGCTTCGAGAAGAATGCTGGTGTCATTTTGTTTGGGATTGCATTGAATGTGTAGATAGCTTTGGGTAGTATTGACATTTTGACAATATTTATTCTTCCATTCCATGTGCACGGATGTTTTTCCATTTCTTTCTATCTTCTTCAATTTCCTTCATAAGATTACTATAGTTTTCAACATACAGATCTTTTACATCTTTGATTGGGTTTATTCCTAGGTGTTTTATGTGTCTTGGTGCAATTGTGAATGGGATCCGTTTCTTTATTAGTCTTTCTGTAGCTTCATTATTAGTGTATAAGAATGCAACTGATTTCTGTACATTGATTTTGTATCCTGCAACTTTGATGAATTCATGTATCAGTTTTACCAGACTTTTGGTGGAGTTTATCGGATTTTCCATGTGTAATATCATGTCATCTGCAAAAAGCGAAAGCTTAACTTCATCTTTGCCAATTTTGTTGCCTTTGATTTCCTTTTGTTGTCTGATGGCTGATGCTAGAACTTTCAACACTATGTTAAACAACGGTGAGAGTGGACATCCGTGTCATTGTCCTGATCTCAGGGAAAAAGCTCTCAGTTTTTCCCCGTTGAGGATGATGTTAGCTGTGGGCTTTTCATAAATGGCTTTTATGATGTTTAAGTATGTTCCTTCGATCCCGACTTTCTCAAGGGTTTTTATTAAGAAAGGGTGCTGGATTTTGTCAAAGGCCTTTTCTGCATCGATTGACAGGATCATATGGTTCTTATCTTTTCTTTTATTAATGGGATGTATCACGTTGATTGATTTGCGAATGTTGAACCAGCCCTGCATCCCAGGAATGAATCTCACTTGATCATGGTGAACAATTCTTTTTATATCCTGTTGAATTCGATTTGCTAGTATGTTACTGAGAATTTTTGCATCCATATTCATCAGGGATATTGGCCTGTAGTCCATTTTTTTTTCTGGGTCTCTGTCCGGTTTAGGAATCAAAGTAATGCTGGCTTCAAAAAATGAGTCTGGAAGTTTTCCTTCCCTTTCTATTTTTTGGAATAGCTTGAGAAGGATAGGTATTATCTCTGCTTTACACGTCTGGTAGAACTACCCTGGGAAGCCATCTGGTCCTGAATTCTTATTTGTTGGGAGATTTTTGATAAATTATTCAATTATTCGCTGGTTATGGGTCTGTTCAAACTTTCTGTTTCTTCCTGTTTGAGTTTTGGGAGTGTGCAGGTGTTTAGGTATGTTTCCATTTCTTCCAGGTTGTCCAGTTTGTTGGCATATAATTTTTCATAGTGTTCCCTGATAATTGCTTGTATTTCTGAGGGATTGGTTGTAATAATTCCATTTTCATTCATGATTTTATCTATTTGGGTCATCTCCCTTTTCTTTTTGAGAAGCCTGGCTAGAGGTGTATCCATTTTGTTTATTTTTTCAAAAAACCAACTCTTGGTTTCATTGATCTGCTCTACAGTTTTTTTAGATTCCATATTGTTTATTTCTGCTCTGATCTTTATTATTTCTCTTCTTCTGCTGAGTTTAGGGTGTCTTTGCTGTTCTGCTTCTATTTCCTTTAGGTGTGCTGTTAGATTTTGTATTTGGGATTTTTCTTGTTTCCTGAGATAGGCCTGGATTGCAATGTATTTTCCTCTCAAGACTGCCTTTGCTGCATCCCAAAGCGTTTGGATTGTTGTATTTTCACTTTCATTTGTTTCCATATATTTTTTAATTTCTTCTCTAATTGCCTGGTTGACCCATTCATTCTTTAGTAGGGTGTTCTTTAACCTCCATACCTTTGGAGGTTTTCCAGATTTTTTTCTGTGGTTGATTTCAAGCTTCATAGCATTGTGGTCTGAAAGTATGCATGGTATGATTTCAATTATTGTATACTTATGAAGGGCTGTTTTGTGACCCAGTCAGTATGTGATCTCTCTTGGGGAATGTTCCATGTGCACTCGAGAAGAAAGTATAGTCTGTTCCTTTGGGATGCAGAGTTATAAATAGATTTGTCAAGTCCATCTGATCCAATGTATCATTCAGGGCCTATGTTTCTTTATTGATCCTGTGTCTAGATGATCTATCCATTGTTGTAAGTGAAGTATTAAAGTCCCCTGCAATTACCACATTTTTATCAATAAGGTTGCTTATGTTTGTGGTTAATTGTTTTATAAATTTGGGGGTTTCCATATTCGGTGCATTGACATTTATAATTGTTAGCTCTTCCTGATGGATGGACCCTGTAATTATTATATAATGCCCTTCTTCATCTCTTGTTACAGCCTTTAATTTAAAGTGTAGTTTGTTCGACATAAGTATGGCTACTCCAGCTTTCTTTTGACTTCCACTAGCATGACAGATAGTTCTCCATCCCCTCACTTTCAATCTGAAGGTGTCCTCAGGTCTAAAATGAGTCTCATGTAGACAGAAAATAGATGGGTCTTGTTTTGTTTTGTTTTTTTTTTTATCCATTCTGATACCTTATGTCTTTTGGTTGGAGCATTTAGTCCATTTACATTCAGTGTTATTATAGAAAGATATGGGTTTAGAATCATTGTCCTGTCTGCAGGTTTCATGCTTGTAGTGATGTCTCTGGTACCTTGTCTCATAGGATTCCCCTTAGGATCTTGTAGGGCTGGTTTAGTGGCGATGAATTCCTTCATTTTTTGTTTGGGAAGACCTTTATCTCTCCCTCTATTCTAAATGGCAGACTTGCTGGATAAAGGATTCTCAGCTGCATTTTTTTTCTGTTCATCACATTGAAGATTTCCTGCCATTACTTTCTTGCCTGCCAAGTTTCAGTAGATAAATCCGTTACTAGTCTTATTGGTCTACCTTTATGTGTTAGAGCATGTTTATCCTTAGCTGCTTTCAGAATTTTCTCTTAATCTTGTCTTTTGCCAGTTTTACTATGACATGTCTTGCAGAAGATCGATTCAAGTTTTGTCTGAAGGGAGTTCTCTGTGCCTCTTTCATTTCAATGCCTTTTCCTTCACCAGATCAGGAAAGTTCTCAGCTATGATTTATTTCTTCAAGTACACCTTCAGCACCTTTCCCTCTCTTTTCCTCCTCTGGAATCCCAATTATGAGTATGTTATTATGTTTAATTTGTCACTTAGTTCTCTAATTCTCCCCTCATACTCCTGGATTTTTTTATCTCTCTTTTTCTCAGTTTCCTCTTTTACATCATTTTATCTTCTAATTCACCTATTCTCTCCTCTGCCTCTTCAATCCGAGATGTGGTCGCCTCCATTTTATTTTGCAGCTCATTTATAGCAGTTTTTAGCTCCTCTTGACTCTTTCTTAGTCCCTTGATGTCTGTAGCAGAATCTCTGCTGTCTTCTATACATTTTTTCAAGCCCAGCGATTAATTTTATGACTATTATTTTAAATTAATTTCCTGTTACATTGCTTAAATCATTTTTGATCAATTAATTAGCTGTCGCTACTTCCTGGAGTTTCTTTTCAGGAGAACTCTTCTGTTTCATCATTTTGGATAGTCCTTGGAGCAGCATGGAACTGCAGGGCTCTTCCTCTGTGCTGTCTGGAATAACTTGTGTTGGTGGGTGAGGCCGCAGTCAGACCTGATGTCTGCCCCCAGCCCACCACTGGGGCCACAGTCAGACTGGTGTTTACCTTATCTTCCCCTCTCCCAGGGGCAGGATTCACTGTAGAGTGGTGTGGCCCCTGTCTGGGCTACTTGCACAGTGCCAGGTTTGTGGTGCTGCTTTGATGGGATCTGGCGTATTAGCTGGGGTGGATCCTCCTCTGTGGACCTCTCATTTACACTTGGCTCCGGAGAGTCCATTCTGCTAATCTTCTGGCGGTTTTCTGGGTTATTTAGGCAGATGTGGATGGAATCTAAGTGGTCAGCAGGACGTGGTGAGCCCAGTGTTTCCTTTGCCTCCATCTTCCATTTTATATCTCTCCCCTATGGTTTTATTTTTAAAAATCCCCCCCTTTTACATGAGACTTTCAGCTTAACTGAGAAATGTGATCAAAATCTAAAGCATTAGTGCTACTCTCAATTACTGCTCCATAGTTCTCAAGGCTTTTTTTTAAATTTATTTGTGTGGTATTCACGTGTCATGACATTTTTATGCAATCTCTGTAATATTCACAGGTTGAAAATTTTTAAGTCAGTTATCCTCTTTGTTACTTTTTTAATGTTTGGATGTTAGGGACATCATTTGCTTGGTGGGTAGTTGCCGCAAAGATGCACTTAAAAACTTTTTGAGAGAATATATTCCACCAGAGGGATTATTATGATTACTATAAGTAGAATAATTCCCAACATTTGGAGCGCACTTTGAAGCCAATGTCCCCAGACCCAAACCAATCAAAATCAAATATATCGAAGAAAGACCCTGCTGAAGGAGTCATTCTTTTAAGCCAAGTGGCTTGTTCAGTGACCTCATGTAATTGTGTGTCCACTTCCCCAAAGTGTTTATCCAGGTGCAGCAAATGGTGTTGGCTACTGCAAACACTTTCTTGTTTAGCTGAAAGATAATCAAGGGCTATTCTGTAATCAAGAATAACTGGCTACAGTCTAGGAATTATTGTTGGGCAGATGTTGCTTTAGCAGCAGCATTTCAAAAAATTTTAAGAATTAATGTAAATCTCTTTATCATAGCCTCATTTACATTTATCTCTAACCAAGCAAGTAGAGACTTGCCCAAAGGAGTGAGTTCTGAATCATGAAAGCCTCTTGGGAGGTCCTTTCCAACTCGATGATGCTAACTTAGGGAAGTTGACCAATGAGATGCCATTTTACTTGTGAAAAGTTACAGGCACAGATTTTCTCTTAGCCCAAAATAGTCACTCTAAATTCCAAACGTTACCTTCTTTAGCTATGTCCCAAGAGATAGAGATAAAGGCATTATATTTCTAGGCCAATGCCAAAGTAAAGGAAAGGAAAAGAAGGAGGAATGTGTTTCATGTTTAAAGTTTAAAGTCTTGATCCATAGTCTTGGGTGGAAGCAGTCTGCCATGACATCAGCTACTTCTCTTTCTTGTCAATTTGATTCAGAGGTTTCCAGCATCTATACAGGATCAGGTGTCAGGTGGACACTTTTTTTGTTTTTTGGTTTTTTTAGCAATGTGATGTATACTCAAGCCTCACTACCTTTTAGTTTGAAGCAGTGTTAGTCATCAGTTGCACTTGGTAAGTTTCCTTCCAATGAGGCTTGAGGGTTGTCTTCCTCTCATAACGTTTCCAGGATATCTAATCACCAGGCTCTAAACTGTGACTAACAGGGTCTTATGAATTGGGTTCTAGTAAGGTTTCTTTAACCTGTTGATGATAGGTTTCAGTATAAGACATTAGACACTTAGAGTAGATATTCATATAAGCGTGAGACAACAAGGGATCAGCAGAAGGTTGTACACTGATAGAATTTCAAGAAGTTTGTATGGTTTTGTTAAGGTATGTGTGATTTTCCCATATTGAAGTGGGTGCTTCAATCACCAGAGATTACAGAAGGTATATTCCAAATGGGAAATATATTTTTAACAGTTTTTTTTTTCCATTTTGAGGTCATCAGCCTTGCGGCAGGGAAAGGCTCCAACCCATCTGGAAAGCATACAAACAAAAACAAGAACATATTAATAACCTATACTAGGTGGCAATTGAAGGAAGTCCAGCTGCAGGTGTTTAAGTGTCCAGAAGGAGGGAAGCTAAGACCTCCAAGAACAAAAAAGTTTCTCCAGGATTATGGACCTAAGTAGTCAGAAATTATTGGTACGGAAGTCTCTGTCCCCATGTATATTTATAATTTCAGTCATCTTAAATACTGTATGGTGGGTGAAGGAATGTAAAAGCCACAAAATGGATTTTATCAGCAAGCTGAGAAGAACCGACTGCCTAGAGCTTCCCATAGACCAGACTGTGCATTGAATTTGCAGCTATTATTTAGCCATCTTATCTGATTTAGGTACAGACTATTTGCCATGTTACAAGGACATCAGGATGACAAAATTTTGGCAATGAGGGGCCATTTTTGTTGAAACAGGATGGATTTTATTCACATGTGCAACAATCTTACACATAAAACATAAAGAAAACTTACTATGACTTCCTGTTTGACAATGCTTCCCATATAATTTAACATATCAAATAAATCTAATTAGTTTAGCAAATCCTTTGTAATATTCCAGGTCAAAAAGAATTAAACAAACCAAAAGTCTAGAATATACTTTTGTCTTGTAAACAGAAAGAGAAGCAAATTCTAAGAAAATCCTTTTGTCTTTTTAACAGAAAGAGAAGCAAATTCTAATTTTACACCAGGTCACTTTTGATATTAGCGATATAGTCCTGACCACACACAAAAAAATTATTTTTCAAGATTATATTTCCATAAACATTTTACAACTTTTTTTTTACATTTATATTTTTTTCCTGAGTATTTCCTCTTTAAAGAACCAGCCTCATTTGGATAAAATTACTTTTTCCCCCCTCAAAAATAATGTATTCTCATTCCTCATACTGTTTTTAAACCAAAAACAATCACTTTAATTTCCTTGTATCATTGTTTCCTTTATTAGAATTTTTTAACTTTTAGTAACTTTAATTTCTAGTGAAAGCTAATAAGGAAGCAATTGTGAACTGTATGTTGCACCAGCATTCCTTAGGTTGGCAAATTAATGAATACATTTTATAATTTTTAGAAATGCATTTCTCTTAGTACAATCTTTTAATAAAGCACAAAACTTGTTTACTAACAGACCCAAATTTATCTTGAGTTTCTCTGTAATAAAGAAGCCAAAAGTAGATAAATCTATGTTCAGAATTAGTGTTTCAGCATTTTATCTTATTTGGAAATGATCTAGATGTTTAATGTCTTTAACCTGATTTGTCATCTAAACTAACTCAGCAAAATTTTAACGTTTTAAGCTACCAAAAAAATTTAGTAGACTTTTTAAAAGTTTACCAAAATTTCAAAAATTTTATTTACACCTACTTTATTTGCTTGTTTTTTTTTAATATTTATTTATTTATTTATTCATTCATTCATTTATTTTTGGAGAGAGAGAGAGACAGAGAGACAGAGAGAATCCCAAGCAGGCTCCACGCTCAGTGTGGAGCCTGACACAGGGCTTGATATCTGTAAGATTATGACCAGAGCTAAAATCGAGAGTTGGACATTTGACTGAGTGAGCCACCCAGGTGCCCTGTAATTTGCTTGTTTTTAACAAAAATCTTTAAAAAAAAATTTTTTAATGTTTATTTATTTCTGAGACAGAGCATTAGTGTGGGAGGGGCAGAGAGGGGGGAGACACAGAATTAGAAGTAAGCTCCAGGCTTTGAGCTGTCAGCACAGAGCCCGACACAGGGCTCAAACTCACAAACCATGAGATTATGATCTGAGCCAAAGTCGGTAGCCCAACCAACTGAGCCACCCAGGCGCCCCTTAACAAAAATCTTATTTCAGAGTTTCCCTTTGGCTGTTTAAGAAGATAACAGCACTTGATAAGAAAATCCTTCAGTTTTGATAACCATGAAAATTGCCTGTATGAGGGCTCTCTTTTGAAAGTACATAGGGATGTCTGTAAGCCAAGTAACTTAGCAATATTTTTTTATACTGTGTAGCCTTTTTAGAGTGGAAAAAAATAAAGGATCAATAGAATGAGTACTCAAAAGAAAGTGGGGAGCAGTATGTCTTTTGTTTTAGGTGCCTCTTACATCTTTCATTTTTCATTAGCTTTTCTGTAATGAATCTTTTAATGAAACTACTTTGAAATTTTGAAAAATTTGGAGACTTCTGCTTGCCAATTAGAACAGGTATCCCATTTTGTTTAATTTTGGGACCCTTGTTTTTAACTGAACTTTGTAAATGATCTTACCTAATTGGAGTGTTCCAAATAATGGTCATTATATTTCTAGGTTGTAATTCTCCTGAGGGTTGGAAACACTTTGGTAGGAAGCTGGCCACAAATTAAGTTACCCCAATTTTTTTTTTTAATTCAAGTACAATGAACAGACAGTGTTGTATTACTTTAAGGTGTACAATATAATAATTCAACAACTCTATACATTACTCAGTGCCCATCATGATAAGTGCATTCTTAATCCCCTTCACCTATTTCACACACCGACCTAACATCTGGCAACTACCAGTTTGTTCCCTATATTTAAGTCTTTTTGTTTGTTTGTCCCTTTTTTCCTTTGTGTCTTTATTTTGTTGTTTCTTAAAATCCATATATGAGTATAATTATATGGTACTGGTCTTTTTCTGACTTATTTCACTTACGATTATACCTTCAAGATCCATCCATGTTGTTGCAAATGGAAAGATTTCATTATTTTTTTTATGTATGAGTGATATTCTATTGTATATATACATAACAATTCATCAGTGGATAGACACTTATGTTGCTTCCATATCTTAGCTATTGTAAATGATGCTGCAATAAGAATGGGGGTGTATATATGTTCTCAAATAAGTGTTTTCATTTTCTTTGGGTAAATACCCAGGAGTGGAATTACTGGATCATATGATAATTCTACTTCTAATTTTTTAAGGCACTTCCATACTATTTTTCACAGTGGCTGAACCTGCTTGCACTCTGAACAACAGTGCACAAGGATTACTTTTTATCCACATTCTCACCAACACTTATTTCTTGACATTTTGATTTTAGCCATTCTAACAGATGTGAGGTAATATGTCATGATTGTTTTGATTTGTAATTCCCTGATGATTAGTGACATTGATCATCTTTCTATTTTTATGTTGGCCATCTGTATGTCCTCTTTGAAAGAAATGTTTATTCATGTCCTCTGCCCATTTTTTATTGGACTGCTTGATTTTTTTTGGTGTTGAATACTATAAGTTCTTTCTATATTTTGGATGTTAACCCCTTATCAGATACATTATTTACAGCTATTGTCTCACATTCAGTAGGTTGCCTTTGGTGATGCAAAAGATTCTTACCTTTGTATACTCCCAATACTTTAATTTTGCTTTTGTTTTCTTTGCCAGAAGAGACATATATAGAAAAATGTTGTCATGGCTCATGTTCAAGAGACTGGCAGTAGCCTATTGTTTTCTTCTAGGAAAGTTATGGTTTCAGGTATCACATTTAGGTCTTTAATACATTTTGAGATTATTTTTGTGTATGGTGTAAAAATTTGGTCCAGTTTCATTCTTCTACAGATAGCTGTTCAGATTTCCCAACATCATTTATTGAAGCGATTGTCTTTTTTCCCATTGTACTTCTTGCCTCTTTGGTAGTACATTAATTGGCTATATAATCGTGGGCTTATTTTTGGATTCTGGATTTTGTTCCATTGATCTATGAATCTGTTTTTGTGCCAGTGTTACTACAAAAAATGTTACTACGACTTTGTAGTACATCTTAAAATCTGAGATTGTGATATCTCCAGTTTTGTTTTTTATTTTCCAAGATTCCTTTGTGTTACTACACAAAGTGTTACTACAACTTTGTAGTACATCTTGAAATCTGGGATTGTGATATCTCCGGTTTTGTTTTTCTTTTCCAAGATTGCTTTGGTTATTCAAGTTCTTTTGAGATTCCGTACAAATTTTAGGATTAGTCATTATACTTCTGTTAAAAATGCTGTTGGTATTTTGATAGGGATAGCATTAAATCTGTATATTGCTTTGGGTAGTATAAACATTTTCAAACTATTGGTTTTCCCAATCCAAGAAGATAGAATATCTTTCCATTTATTTCTATCATCTTCAATTTCTTTCATCATTGTTTTATAGTTTTTGCAGCACAGTCTTTCATCTCTTTGGTTAAGTGTATTCCTAAGTATTTCATTCTTTTTGTTGCAATTGTAAATGGGATTGTTTTCTTAATTCCTTTTCCTGCTATTTCATTATTACTGTATAGAAATGCAACAGATTTCTGTATGTGAATTTTGCATCCTGTGACTTTACTGAATTTCAGTTCTAGTAGTTTGGGGATGGAGTTTTTAGGGTTTCCCACATACATAGTATCACGTGATCTGTAAATTCTGAAAGTTTTACTTCTTTCTTACCAATTTGGATGCCTTTTATTTTCTTTCTGTAATTGCTGTAGCTAGGACTTCCAGCACTATGTTAAATAAAAATGGAGAGTGGACATCTTTGTCTTCTTACTGGTGTTAGAGGAAAAACTCTTAGTTTTTCAGCACTAAATATTATGTTAGCTGTGCATTTTTCATATATTGCCTTTATGTTGAAGTAAGTTCACTGCAAGCTTACTTTGTTGAGAGTTTTTATAATAAATGGATGTTGTGCTTTTTCAAATGCTTTTTCAGCATAAGTAATCATGTTTTATTTTTCCTTTCTCTTTTTGATGTTATGTATCATGATTAATTTGCAAATATTGATCCACTCTTGTATCTCTGGAATAGATCCCACTTGATTATGGTGAATAACTTTTTTTTCAAATGTATCGTTGGATTCAGTTTTCTTATATTTTGTTGAGGATTTTTGCATGTATGTTCATTAGAGATATTGGCTTGTAGCTTTCTTTTTTCTTTTTCTTTCTTTTCTTTTTCTTCTTTTTTTATAGGGTCTTTATCTGATTTTTTTTTTTTATCATGGCAATGTTGGCCTCATAGAATAACTAGCTTTATTTCCTCTTCTACCTTTTGGAATCATTTGAGAATAATGGCTATTACTCCTTAAATGTTTGGTACAATTTATCTATGAAGCCATCTGGTTCTGCACTTTGATCATTGTGAATTTTTTGATTACTGAATCAATTTAATTGCTAGTTATTGATGTTTTCAAATTTTCAATTTCTTTCTGATTCAGTTTTGGCAGGTTATATATTTCTAGGAATTTATACATTTCCTCTAGGTTAGCCAATTATTTTGCCCATAATTTTTCAAAATTCTTTGTATTTCTATGCCAAATAATTGACATTTAATTCCATAATTCTTTGTCATTTAGGCATATCAGGTGTTATTTATCCTCTTTCATTTCTGGTTTTACTTATTTGAGTCCACTCCTTCACTCCCTTCCCTTTTTTTTTTTTTTTGTTTTTGATGACACTGCTAAAGTTTTGTCAATTTTGTTGATCTTTTTAAAGAACCATCACTGATGTGCGTTGAGGAGGGCACCTGTTGGGATGAGCACTGGGTGTTGTATGGAAACCAACTTGACAATAAATTTCATATTAAAAAAAAAAAAAGAACCAGCTCCTGGCCCTTCTTTCTACTGGCTTTGAGCTTTGTGTCTTCTTCTTTTTCTAGCTCCCTTACCTGTAAAGTCAGGTTGTTTATTTGACATTTCTCTTGCTTCTTCAGGTAGGCTCATATGCTATAATCTTTCCTCTTAGAATAGCTTTTGCTTCATGTCTAAGGTTTTGAATTATTGTGTTTTGATTTTGATTTGTCTGCATGTATTTTTAAATTTCCTCTTTGATTTCTTGGTTGACTCATTCATTGTTCAGTAGCAAGTTATTTAGCATACATGTATATAATGTATTCTTTCTAGATTTTTTTCTTGTTATTGAAAACCAGTTTCATACTGTTGTGGTTGGAAAGAATACATAACGTGATTTTAATTTTTTGAATTTGTTGAGCCTTGTTTTATGGCCTAACACGTGATCCATTCTGGAGGATGTTCCTTGTACACTTGAAAATAATGTGTATTCTTCTGTTTTTGGATGAAATATTGGAATATGTCTGTTAAATCTATCTGGTCCTGTGTGTCATTCAAATTCACTATTTCTTTGTTGATTTTCTGTCTGTGTAATATGTCCATTAAGATATGTGGAGTGTTATAATCCCCTAGTATTATGTATTGTTACTAATTTCTTCCTTTATGGCTGTTAATAGTTGTTTTATGTGTTTGCATGCTTGTGTTGGGTGCATAAATATTTACAATTTTTATCTCTTCTTGTTGAATTGTCCCCTTTATGATTATGTAATATTGTTTTTTGTCTTTTGATAAAGTTTTTGTTTTATTTTTTCTGCTATAAGTATTGTTACCTCAGTTTTCTTTTCACTTCCATTTGCACAATTAATGTTTATCCATCCCTTCACTTTTAATCTACATATGTCTTTAGGTCTGCAAATTTTCTCCCGTAAACATCATTTAGATGGATCTTGTTTTTTATCCATTTAGTCACCCAATGTTTTTTGATTGGATCATTTAGTCTATTTACATTCAAAGTAATTATTGATAGGTGTGAACTTATTGCCATTTTGTTACTTGTTTTACAGTTGTTTTTGTAGTTCTTCTCTGTTCCTTTTTCCTCTCTCTTGCTGTTTGATGGCTTTCTTTAGAGATTATGCTTGGGTCCCTTTCTTTTTATTTTCTGAATACCTTTTCAGGGTTCTGATTTCTGTTTACCACTAGGCTAATATATGACATCATATTTACACAGCAGTCCACATTAAGTTGATGGTCACTTAAATTTAAACCTATGCTAAAGCATTAAATTTTTATATTCTTTCCCATGTTTTATGTATATGATACCATACTTTAAATCCTTTTATTTTGAGAATACCTGGACTGTTACTTATGGATAAAATTGATTTTAGTGCTTTTGTGCTTCAACTTCTATAATGGTTTTAAAATCCAGGAATCTACTACTTTTATTATGTTTGTAGGAATTGTGAATTTTTTTCCTTTTCCAAATTTTACTCTTGATTGTGACCTTTTCTTTCCTCGCAGAGAATTCCCCTTAATGTTGCTTGTAAGGCTGATTTAGTGGTGATAAAATCCTTTACGTTCTGTTTGCTTAGGAAATTCTCTCCTATTCTGAATGATACCCTTGCTGGATAGATTCTTTGTTGCAGATTTTTACTTTCAGCACTTTGAATATATTGTGACACTTCCTTCTGGCCTGCAAAGTTTCTGCTGATAAATCAGCTCATAAACTTATGGGGTTTCTTGTATATAACTGTGTTCTTTTCTGTGACTGGTTTTATTTTTTTTTTAATTTTTTTAATGTTTATTTATTTTTGAGACAGAGAGAGACAAAGCATGAACAGGGGAGAGGCAGAGAGAGAGGGAGACACAGAATCTGAAATGGGCTCCAGGCTCTGAGCTGTCAGCACAGAGCCCGACGCGGGGCTCGAACTCACGGACTGTGATATCATGACCTGAGCCGAAGTCGGACGCTTAACCGACTGAGCCACCCAGGCGCCCCCTGTGACTGGTTTTAAAATACTCTCTTTGACACTACTTTTTCCAATTTTATTTATTATGTATCTTGGTGTGGAGTTCCTGAATTGATTTTGTTGGAAGCTCTGTGTAAATCTTGGATTTGGATGTCCATTTCCTTCCCCAGAGTAAGAATGTTTCAGTTATTATTTCTTCAAATAAACTTTCTGCCAACTTTTCTCTCTTTGAGATTTCTATATTTCAAATGTTATTATGCTTGATGGTGTTGCTGAATTCTCATAACCTATTCTAATTTTTTGTTAGTTTTTTTTTCTTTTTGCTGTTTAACTGGTTTGTTTCTCATTACTCTGTTTTCCATCTTGTTGAATTGTTCTTCTACTTCCTCTACTATTTATTCCATCTACTGTATTTTTAACTTAAGTATTGAGTACTTCATCTCTGTTTTTTTTTTTAATTTACATTTTCTATCTTTTTGTTGAAGATCTCACTGAGATCCTCCACTCTTTTTTCAAGGCTAGTAAATGTGTTTATGAGCATTACTTTGAATTTTCTGTCAGGCATATTTCTTATCCTCATTTCACTTAGCTTTTTTGTTCTGGTTTTGTCCTGTTCTTTCATTTGGGACATATTCTTCTTTCTTCTCGTTTTGTCTAACTCTCTGTGTCTGTTTCTGTGTATTAGGAAAGTCAACTATGTCTCCTGCTTTTTAAAGTAGTGGCCTTATAAAGATAAGGTCCTATAGTGCCCTGTGGCACAAAGTCTTCTGTTCACCAGAACCAAGCACTTCAGGTGTTTTGTTTTCCCCTATGTGTGTTGCATGTACCCTACTGTTGTGGTTGAGCTGCATTTGATTTCAGTCCAGTTGGCTGTGATGACTCTCTTCAACTGTTTTGGAAAGGGTTTAATCCCTGTGCTGTTAAAAGACTAGTCTGGGGTCCTCTTGGACTTGAGTTATGTCAGACCAGATGTCTTCCCTCAGCCCAGTTTCCAGAAGCACAGTTGTGTTAATGTGTAGGGTGTTATTCCTGTGTTTTCCCATGAGATGCTTTCATTGGTGGGTTGGGCCGGTAGTTAGACTGCCAGTTCTGCCCCCAGATGTCTGCCCCCAGTTCATCTGTTGGTTATGGCAGTGACCTCAAACTACAGGGTTCTCTTTTCTGCCTCTGTGATGTTTTTTTCGGTGAGCAGGGTGGCTGTCAGTTCAGATGTGTGCCCCCAACCCATATTGGAGGCTTCAGTTGAACTGGTGTTTGTGTTTATATTCCTTTTTCCCCAGGACGAGTCACTTTGGAGTGGTCCTCGTAGGACATGGAATGTTAGGTAGCTGTTTGGAGAGTACTTATGCTGGTTCTTACAGGTGTCCTGTTATCTTCACTGGGTGAAGTGGGAGGGGATAGACATGGTGCCAACTAACTCTTTTGTTCTTAGGAAATCTCCTAAATATCCATCCCCCTTCAGCACAAGTTCTGATATTAGTAAATAAATTTTCCCATATACCCCAGACACTCTTCAAACTGCTGTTTCTATGCATATCTCTGGGAGTCTATACATTGTGTTATATATTTCAGGGTAGTGATATAGTTTCCTATCACCTTCTAGCTCTCCCAGAGCCAAGCTCACTAATTTTTGAAGTAACAGATTAAAGCCTCACTGATTGTAAAAGCTCACAAAGTTAAGCTCCACTGCTTCATTAATTCAACAGTTCCATGCATCACCCTGTGTTCATCTTGATAAGTACATTCCTTAATCCACATCACCTATTTCACCTGTCTCTCCACCTCCTTCCCCTCTGGTAGTCATCAGATTGTTCTCTATTATTAAGAGTCTGTTTCTTGCTTTGTTGTTATTTATTTATTTATTTATTTATAATGTTTATTTTTGAGAGAGAGAAAGATAGTGGGAGAGGGGCAGAGAGAGAGGGAGACATAGAGTCGGAAGCAGGCTCCTGGCTCTGAACTGTCAGCACAGAGCCCGATGTGGTGCTCGAACTTACAGACCATGAGATCATGACCTACTCATCAACTGAGCCACCCAGGCACCCGTGTTGTTTTCTTTTTAACACAACTGTTGACTTAAGTTTCCTAAGAGACTTCTAATGTTAGTATTTTTATTGTGAGAAAATATAAAGGACAAAAAATTATCATTTTAATAATTTTAAATGTAGAGATCAGTTGTCTGAAGTACATTCACATTGTTTTCCAACCATCATCACTATCCATTTCCAGAACTTTTGTTTATCATTCTATACTAAAACTCTGTATCCATTAAATAATAACTCTCCATTCCTTTCCCATCTTCCACAAACCTTGTTAACTACTGTTCTACTTTCTGTCTCTATGAATTTGGCAACTCTAGGTACCTCACGTAAGTGGAAGCACACAGTATTTGTCCTTTGGGTCTGGCTTATTTCATCTAGCTTACTTTCTTCAAAGTTCATTCATGTTGTAATATGTATCAGTATTTAATTTCCTTTGTAAAAATATGTTTTAAATAGAAATTGTATATATTTAAGATACAAAATAAGTTCACATGTCATTTCCACACATAGTTAACTTTTTCTTATTTGTGATGAGATCACCTGGAGTCTACTCTCATAGCATATTAGCATTGTGCAGTATAGTATTATTGTGTATAATCATCATCACATTGTGTATAGTCATACATAAGTTCACTAGACTTATTGATCCTACATGACTAAAATTGTGTACTCCATGACAACATCTCTCCTTTATCCACTCACTCAGTCCCTGGTAACCACCATTTTAATCTGCATCTAAGTTCGACTTTAAAAAAAATATGATAGATTCTATACACAAGATCATATAGTACCTGACTGTCTGCCTTATTTCACTTAGCATAATGTTCTCTAGGTTCATCCATGTTGCCACAAATGGCAGGAAAAACTTCATCTCTTGGCTGAATAATATTCCATTGTGTGTGTATACATAATATATAAATAATATTTATCCATTCATCTGCTGACACTTGAGTTGTCATATCTTGTCTATATCTTGACTATAAGTTGTTTATATCTTGACTATTGTGAATAATCCTGCAGTAAATATGGGATGGCACATATCTCTATGAAATACTAATTTGACTTCATTTTGATATATCCTCGAAGTGGAATTGCTGAATCATATGGTAGTTCTATTATTAAATGTTTATGGTAGTTTTTACTGAGATGTAATTGATATACAGCAGGTATAAGTTTCAGGTGACAGAATAAAGACTTGACTTACATATATTGTGAAATGATTACCACAATAAGTTAACATCCATCACTTTATATGGTCATTTTTCACCTGTGATGAAAACTTTTAATATTTATTCTCTTACCAGCTTTCAAATATACCATAAACCAGTGTTAAGTATAATGATCATGTTGTTTTGCTCTGGATTGTTTTAAGTTTTTTGGTCCTTTGTGGTTCCATATGAATTTTGGATTTGAAAATAAATATTTCTGTAAAAAATAGCATTAGAATTTAGTAGAGATTGCATTGATTGCCTTGGGTAGTATGAACATTTTAACAATATTAAATCTGATTTCATGAACAATGGATATCTCCATTTTTTTGGTGTGTCTTACTCCATTTCTTCCTTCAATGTTTTATAACTTTCAGGGTATAGATCTCTCATTTTTGGATAAATTGGTCCCTATTTTATTGTACTTATGCTGCTATAAGTGGAGTTGTTTCCATAATTTCTTTTTCAGATATTTTGTGGTTGCTATAGAGAAATACAACTTTTTTGTGGATTTTGTACCCTACAACTTTATTGAACTTTGCTTTTTTTTAGTTATAACAGTTTTTATAACTGTGAGATCATGTCATTTACAAACAGAAAATATCACCTCTTCCTTTTGAATTTCAATGCATTTTATTTCTTTTTCATGCCTACTCTGGCTAAGATTTCTAGTACTATATAGAATAAAAGTGTTTAGAATTGTGATTTATGTATTTTTCTTGTCATTGACACAAAAGCCTTTAGCATGATGTTAGCTGTTGGCTTGTTATATATGGCCTTTATTATTTTTGAGGTACATGTCCTTTATACTTACTTTGTTTATAGTTTTATCAAAAATGATGTGAAAAATTTTCAAATGATTTTTCTGCATCTATTGAAATAATCATATGAATTTATCCTTCATTCTTTTCATATGATGTAAAATATTTACATATTGTGTATGTTGAAACACAGTTCCATCCCAGAGATTAATCCCACTATTGATCATAGTGTTTGACACTTTTAATATGCTGTTGCATTTGGCCTGCTAGGGTTTTGTTGAGATTATTGGCACTTATGTTTAGTAGAGTTATTGGCCTGTAATTTTTTTTTTCTCATATTGTCCTTGTCTGGCTGTGACATAAAAAGAATGCTGGCCCTGTGCAATGAGTTTTGAAGTGCTCCTTCCTCTTCAGTTTTTTGAAAGAATTTTAGGATTTTTATTGGCATTAATTTTTCTTTAGATATTTGGTAGAATTCAACACTGAAGTCATTAATTGGTGGGCTTTATTTATTGAAAGTTTTTTTTATTACTGATTCAATCTTCTTTGTCTCCATTGATCTGTTTACAACTTCTCTATAATTCAGTCTTAATACGTTGTATATTTCTGGGGAAATATTTATTTCTTATATGTTATCAAATTTATTGGCACATTAATGTCCATGGTAGTTCTAATGATCCTTTGTATTTCTGCGGTATCAGATGTTGTGTTTGCTGTTTCATTTCTAATTTTACTTCTCTGAGTCCTCCCTTTTTGCTTTAGTCTAACTAAAGATTTGTTAATTTGTATATCTTCTCAAAAAAAACGCAATACTTATTTTTATTGATTTTTCTAGTTTCTATTTCTACTCTGATCTATATTATTAACTTTTTTGTTAACTTTAGGTTTAGATTTTCTTCTTTGTCTAGTTCCATGAAGTTTAAAGTTTGGTTGTTTAAGATGTTCCTTTTTTAAAAATGTTTGTTTATTTTTCAGAGAGACAGAGAGAGAGAGTGAGCACAAGCAGGAGAGGGGCACAGAAAAAGAGGGAGACACAGACTCTGAAGCAGGCTCCAGGCTCTGAGCTGTCAACGCAGAGTCCAATGTGGGGCTCAAACTCACAAACCATGAGATCGTGAGCTGAACCAAAGTCAGAAGCTTAACTGAGCCACCCAGTTGCCCCAAAATGTGTCTTTTTTCTTAATGTAGGCTTTTATTGCTCTCAACTTACTCTCAGAACTGCTTTTAATACGTCCCATAAGTTACAGTATGGTGTGTTTTCATTTTCATTATTTGACATACATTATATTAGTTTCAGGTGTATAATAGAGTTATTCAACAGTTTCAAGATAACTTTATTTTCCTTTTTATTTCTTCTTTTACTCATTTTTTTCAGCTCTGTTTTGTTTAATTTTTACATATTTTTTTCAGTTTTCCTTTCATTATTGATTTCTAGTTATATACTGTTATGGTCATAAAACATACTTGATATGATTTCAGTCTTCTTAAATTTTTTAAGATGCATTTTTGGCCAAGCATAAAATCTATTCTGGGGTATTGACCCATGTGAACTTGAAAAAAAGTGCATTTTACTGTTGTTCGATGGAATACACTGTATATATCTTTTAGGCCTGTTTGGTCTATAGAATTGTTCAAATCTGCTTTTTCCTTATTGATTTTCTGATTAGATGTGCCATCCAGTGTTGAATGTGAGATCCCTTATTATTACTGTATTGATGCCTGTTTCTCTTTTAGGTTCTGGAAATATTTTCTGAAAATATTTAGATGCCCCAATTTGGGTGTATACCTGTTTACGGTATTTATAATTTCATTATGAGTTAACCACTTCATCATTATATAACTGCCTTATCTGTCTCTCTTGATAATTTTTTTTATGTAAAGTCTATTTTGTCTGATACAAATACAGTGGCTCATGCTCCCTTTTGATCTCCATTTGCATGGATATCTTTTTCCATCCTTCCACTTTCTGTTTATCTGTGTTCTTAAAATTAAAGTGGATACACTTGTGGTGAGTATAGTATATCATATAGAAAAGTCTACTTACTATGTTTGACACCTGAAACAAATGTAAAATTGTGTTTTAAATATATTCAAATTAAAAAAATTAAAAAGTATAATATTTATTTAAGTAACTTTTAATGTCAAAATTAAAAATAATAAAGTGTCTCTTGTGGATAACACATTAATGGAACATTTTTTTATCCACTCAGCCACCTTGTATATTTTGAAGATTTTAATCCATTTGCACTTAATTATTTATGAGTAAGGATTTATTACTGTAGTTTTGTTCATTGTTTTCTGCTTGTTTTCTAGTTACTTTGATCTTTTTTTCTCTTGCTGTTTTTGAAATTTTTTTTTCTGTAGTGTCATGCTTTGATACATTTCACTTTATGTTGTTTATCTATTCCAGGTTTTTTATTTTGGGTGAAATTGAAGTTTACAAAAGCATTTTAAAAATTTTTTTTAACGTTTATTTATTTTTGAGACAGAGAGAGACAGAGCATGAACGGGGGAGGGGCAGAGAGAGAGGGAGACACAGAATCGGAAACAGGCTCCAGGCTCTGAGCCATCAGCCCAGAGCCCGATGCAGGGCTCGAACTCACGGACTGCGAGATCGTGACCTGAGCTGAAGTCGGACGCTTAACCGACTGCGCCACTCAGGTGCCCCTACAAAAGCATTTTATATAAGGGGGAAGGAAATAAGATGGTGGAGAAGTAGGGGGACTCTGGGAATTTTAGTCCCTCAAACACAACTGTGTTGAGATCAGATCACTTGGAACACACAGGGAATTGATCTGCAGACTGGCAGAAGGATCTCCACAGAGGGAGGGAGACAGTGTGGCAGGTGCAAGATGTATGGAAGTGAATTGAGGGAGAGAAAATGGCGGTGCTGCAGGGGGTGCAAATCCTTTCCAATGGGAGACAAAAAGGAGAGAAAGAGAGAGGGGATAAGAGAGTGTGGTATCAATTTGCAGAGGAAGGAAACCTCTCTGGACAACTGACTGAATAGTGAGAAGTACTGACTGTTGTAGGTTTTTTTTTTTTCAAACAACATTTGAAGTTCAAACTCTGAGGTTTTGGAAATTCATTACTTTCTTTAGAGCAGAACTTTGCCACATGAACATATGGTGGGGAAAGCTGCCCTGGAGGGCATATAATGGTGCAAAGATCTCCAGGGTACATAAGGAGAAAACATTTCCTTTTCTGGGTTACTTTTGGAAGGGACTATATTGCCTCCCCGAGGATAAAGGACACTGCAGGCACCAGGCAAAAGCCTTTCATCAGCAGGGGACAAAGGCACACCCAGAGGGAGTAGACACATTGCTGCTCTTAGCAGTGCTACACAATAGGTACTACACATTGCACAGACGTGGGACTGTTTTCAGGGACAAAGGACTTCAGACACAGCATACAGAGACTTTGGAGTACAGGGGTGGGTGCACATTGTGCCGAGTCCTTTAAGACTTTGAGTTTTAAATCCTGCCACACGCCAAAGAAAAAACACAGGAGAGTTGTGGTGCAGAGCGAGCTCACTGCCCTTGCTATTCTGTGAGGGCTGCCTGAACAACGGGCAGTGTGAAATCCCTTGCCCTGAGATGAGACATTGGGATTATGACATTTCCCCCCAACACCAACAAGGTGAGACTTAGAGCACAAAAGCGGCCCACAATGGAGGCAGGACTCATACACCACACCCTGCCCCCAGTGCCTTGCAGCTGCTTATTTACTGGGGCAAGACTGACTCTGAATCAATGCAGTGAGCTTCTCCTCCAGAAGACCAACACAGCCAGCACCCCGCATGCACCACGTATACTGAAAATCCAGTGCTTCAAAATGACACCTGGAGTTCTGCTGGAAATAGGACCAGGCTTACTTTTTTTTTTCCTGTTTTTTTTCTTTTTTCTTTTTTTCCTTTCTTTTAGAATCAGGCTCATAGTTTCTTGTTTGTTCTTCTTCGTTTGTTTCTTTTCCTTTTGGGGATCAGGCTTCATTCTTCTTTTCTTTCTTTCTTTCTTTTTTTCTTTTCTTTTTCTTCTTTTTACTCTTCTTTTTCTTTGGAATTACCCTTATAGTTTTTGATTCTCTGTTTGGATTTTTTTTTTTTGGTGCCTTTTGCTTTTCTCTTTTTGGGGGATTTGGGTTTTTTTTTCTTTTTCTTATTTTTTTCCAGGAATAATCAAACAAAAAAGCCAAAGCACACCTATTAAAAGACCCAAACACTCCCCACTGCAAGCAAGGAAAAGCTCTGCAGAGGACTATCCATTACGAAAGAGTAGTCAAAATGCATCAGTGGAGTGGGCACAGCATACAACAGAAACATTTCTTGAAATTCCAGGCCATGGACAGTGTATTCCCCTTTTTAATATAGCAATACTTTCAGGTGCAGGAAACAGAACAAGCTTTTAAAATATACAAAAGACAGAAACTTAGTCCAAATCACAAAATGGGCAAATTCTCACCAAATTAAAGGTCAAGAAGAAATCACAGCCAGGGACATGCTCTAAACAGATATAAGCAATATATCTGAATAAGAATTTAGAACAAGAGTCATAAGATTACCAATGGGCTTTCTGAAAAAATGCATAGAAGACACCAGAGAAATGCTTGCTGCAGAGATCAAAGGCCTAAAAATTAGGCTGAAATAAAAATGCAATAACTGAGATGTAAAAATGAATTGATACAGTAACAATAAAGATTCAAGAAGCAGAGGAGAGAATATGTAATATAAAGGATAAAATTATGGAAAATAATGAAGCTGAAAGACAAGGGAAATAAACTATTAGATCATGAGGGAAAATATAGGGAACTTAGTGCTTCCATAAAATGAAACAATATCTGTATCATAGAGGCCCCAGAAGAAGAGTGGGAAAAAGGGGATAGAAGGTTTATTTGAACAAGTTATAGGTGAGGATTTCCCTAATTTGAGGAAGGAAACAAGCATTCAAGTCTTAGAGGCACAAAGAATGCCCCTCAAAATCAACAATTGGTCAACACCAGGACCTATCATAGTGAAACTTGTAAAATACAAAAATAAAGAGAATTCTAAAAGCATCTAGAGACCACAGGTCCTTAACCTACAAGGGTAGACACAAAGGGTTAACCGTAGACTTGTCCACTGAATTTTGGCAGGCCAGAAGGGAGTGGCAATCTGTTGAATGGGAAAAATATGCAGCGAAGGATTTATACAGCAAAGTTATCATTCAGCATACAAAAAGAGATACAGATTTTCCAAGACAAACAAAACTAAAGGAGTTTCTGACTATTAAACCAGCCCTGCAATAAATTTTAAGGGGGACTCTGAATGAAGAAAAAATAGAAGGCCAAAGCAACAGAAGCACCTGGGTGGCTCAGTCAGTTAAGCTTCCGAATCTTGGTATCAGCTCAGGTCATGATCTTACAGTTTGTGAGGCCGACGCCCACATCAGGGCTCTGTTCTGACAGTGCTTGAGCCTGCTTGAGATTCTTTCTCTCCCTCTCTCTCTGCCCCTTCCCTGCTCACTGTCTCTGTCACTCTCTTTCAAAAATAAATAAATAAACTTAAAAATTAAAAAAAAAGAATACCAAAGCAACAAAGACTATGAAGGACCTGACAACATCACCAGAAACACCAATTCTACAGGTAACATAATGGCACTAAATTCACATCTTTCAATAATCGCTGTAATATAAATGGACTAAATGCTCCAATAAAAAGACAGAGTATCAGAATGTATAAAAAAACAAGATCCAGCTATATGCTGACTCCAAGAGACTAATTGTAGATCTAAAGACACTTGCAGTTTGAAAGTGAGGGGATGGAGAGACACTATCATGCCAATGGATGACCAAAAACAAACAAACAAACAAGCAAACAAAGCCAGGGTAGCCATACTTATTTCAGACAAACTAGATTTAAAAAAAGAGTCTAAAAAGAGATGAAGAAGGGCATTATATCATAATTAAGTCATCTATTCATCAAGATCTAACAATTGTAAATATTTATGCCTCTAACTTGCAGGCACCCAAATATATAAACCAGTTAATCACAAACATAAAGAAACTCATTGATAATACCACAAGAGTAGGAGACTTTAATACCCCACTTACAACAATGTACAGACCATACAAGCAGAAAGTCAGCAAGGAAACAATGGCTTTGAATGACACACTGGCCCAGATAGACTTAACAGATATATTCAGAACATTTCATCCTAAGGCATCAGAATGCAATTCTACAACTGCACATCAAACGTTCTACAGAATAGATCACATACTGGGTCACAAATCAGCCCTCAACAAGTACAAAAAGACTGAGATCATAAAATGCATACTTTCAGAACACCGAGCTATGAAACTTGAAGTCCACCTCAAGAAAACATTTTGAAAGCATCAAATTACACGGATGTTAAAGAAAATCATACTAAAGAATGAGTGAGTTAACCAGGACATAAAAGAAGAAATAAAAAATACATGGAAGCAAATGAAAATGAAAACAAATGGGAACAAACCCTGTGAAATGCAGCAAAGGCAGTCTTAGGAGGAAATTATATTGCAATTCAGTCCTATCTCAACAAGGAAGAAAGGTCCAAATTCACAATTTAACCTTACATCTAAAGGAGCTATAAAAGGAGCAGCAAATAAAGCCTAAAGCAAGTAGAAGATAGAAAATAGTAAAGATTATAGCAGAAATAAATGATATTGAAAAAAACGACAACCCAGTAGAACAGATCAATGAAACTAAAAGCTGGTTTTTTTGAAAGAATAAACAAAATTGATAAACACCTAGCCAGACTTCTCAAAAAGAAAAGAGAGAGGACCCAAATAGGTAACGTCATGAATGAAAGAGGAGGGATTACAACCAACACCATAAAAATACAAAGAGTTATAAGAGAATACTATTAAAAATTATATGCCAACAAACTGGGAAATATGGAAGAAGTAGATAAATTCACAGGAATTCATATCCTATGAAAACTGAAGCAGGAATAAATAGAAAATTAAAAAAATAGCATGTATTCATTTTTGAGAGAGAGAGCATGAGCAGGAGAGGGGCAGAGAGAGAGGGAGACACAGAATCAGAAGCAGGCTCCAGGATCTGAGCGGTCAGCCCAGAGCCCAACGCGGGGCTTGAACTCACACACTGGGAGATTATGACCAAAGTCGGACGCTCAACTGACTGAGCCACCCAGGCACCCCAAAAATTTGAAAATACCCATGAAACCAGCAAAGAAATTGAATAAATTATGAAATTTCTCCCAACAAACAGGATTCCTGGGTCAGAAATTCTACCAGACATTAAAGAAGAGTTAATACCCATTTCTCTCAAATTTTTCAAAAAAAAATTGAAATGGAAGGAAAGCTTCCAAATTCATTCTATGAAGCCAGCATTACCTTGATTCCAAAACAAGACAAAGACCACCTAAAAAGGGCAATTACCAGCCAATATACCTAATGAGCTTTGATGAAAAAAATTCTCAGCCAGAAACTAGCAAATTGAATTCAAAAGTACACTAAAATAATTATTCACCATGATCAAGAGGGATTTATTCCTGAGATGCAGGGCTGGTTCAATATTCTCAAATCAATGAACGTGATGTACCACATTAATAAAAGAAAGAATAATAGCCATATGATCCTTTCAGTAGATGCTTAAAAAGTATTTGACAAAATACAGCATCCTTTCTTCATAAAAAACCCAAGAAAGTAGGAATAGAAGGAACTCAACTCAATATCATGAAGGCCATATATGAAAGACCCACAGCTAATATCCTCAATGAGGAAAAACAGAGCATTCTCCTTAAGGTCAGGAACATGACAAGGATGTCCGTTTCACCACTATTGTTCAAAATATTACTGGAAGGCCTGGCATCAGCAATCATACAACGAAAAGTAATAAAAGACATACAAAATGGCAAGGAAGAAGTCAAACTTTCACTATCTGCAGATACCATGATACTCCATGTGGAAAACCTGAAAGACTCCACCAAAACACTGCTAGAACTGGTATATGAATTCAGTAATGTTTCAAGATATAATTTAATCTTACAGAAATCAGTTGCATTTGTATACAACAATAATGAAGCACCAGAAAGTGAAATCAAGGAATCTATCCTCTTACAATTGAACACAAAAAAACCCATAAAACCTAGGAATAAACCTAAAGGAAAAGGTAAAAGATCTGTACGCTCAAAGCTATAGAATACTTAAGAAATTGAAGAAGACACAAAGAAATGGAAAAACATTATATGCTCATGGATGGGAAGAAGAAATAATTAGGAGTGCCTGTGTGGCTCAGTCATTTAAGCATCTGACTCTTGATTTTGGTTGAGGTCATTATCTCTTGGTTCAAGAGTTTGAGCCCCATGTTGAGCTCTGTGCTAACAGTACAAACCCTACTTGGGATAATCTGTCTCCATCTCTGTTTCTCTCTCTCTCAAAAATAAACAAACAAACAATCATTAAAAAAGAACAAATATTAAAAGGCAACTGACATAATGGGGGAAGATATTTATAAATGACATATTGGATGGATAGAGGGTTACTATCAAAAATGTATAAAGAATTTATCAAAGCCAACAACACAAAACAATTAATCCTGTGAAAAAATGAGCTAAAGACATGACCAGACACTTTTCCAAAGAAGACATCCAGATGGCTAACAGACACATGAAAAGATGCTCAATGCCACTCATCATCAGGGAAATAAAAAGCAAAACCACA
This sequence comes from Lynx rufus, assembly GCF_022079265.1. Classification (NCBI taxonomy): domain Eukaryota; kingdom Metazoa; phylum Chordata; class Mammalia; order Carnivora; family Felidae; genus Lynx; species Lynx rufus. The sequence goes on from NW_025814846.1 coordinate 7,059,891, forward strand.
ATGGGATACCACCTCACACCTGTCAGAATGGCTAAAGTTAACTCAGGAAACAACAGATGTTGGCAAGGATGTAGGGAAAAGAAAACACTTCTGCACTGCTGGTGGGAATGCAAACTGCTACAGCCTCTCTGGAAAACCATATGGAGGTTCCTCAAAAAATGAAAACTAGTGCTACCCTACTACACAGCATTGTGCTACTAGGTATTTATCCATAGGGTACAAAAATGCTGATTTGAAGGAGCAAATGAACCTCAATGTTTGTAGCACCATTATCAACAATAACCAAATTATGGAAAGAGCCTAAATGTCCATCAATTGATGAATGGGTAAAGCAGATGTGGTAAATTTATATACACACACATAATGGAATATTACTCAGTGATCAAGAAGAATGAAATCTTGCCATTTGCGATGATACAGATGGAACTAGAATGTATTATGCTAAGCTAAATAAGTCAGTCAGAGAAAGATAAATATATTATTTCAATTATATGTGGAATTTAAGAAAACAGATGAACATAGGAGAAGGGAAGGAAAAATAAGATAAAAACAGAGAGGGAGGCAAATCCTAAGACACTTTTATTTTATTTATTCAATATATGAAGTTTATTGTCAAATTGTTTTCCATACAACACCCAGTGCTCATCCCAAAAGGTGCCCTCCTCAATACCCATCACTCACCCTCTCGTCCCTCCCACCTCCATCAACCCTCAGTTTGTTCTCAGTTTTTAAGAGTCTCTTATGCTTTAGCTCTCTTCCACTCTAACCTCCTTTTTTTCCTTCCCCTCCCCCATGGGTTTCTGTTAAGTTTTTCAGGATCCACATAAGAGTGAAAACATATGGTATCTGTCTTTCTCTGTATGGTTTATTTCACTTAGCATAACACTCTCCAGTTCCATCCATGTTGCTACAAAGGGCTATATTTCATTCTTTCTCATTGCCATGTAGTACTCCATTGTGTATATAAACCACAATTTTTTTTATCCATTCATCAGTTGATGGACATTTAGGCTCTTTCCATAATTTGGCTATTGTTGAGAGTGCTGCTATAAACATTAGGGTACAAGTGCCCCTATGCATCAGTACTCCTGTATCCCTTGGATAAATTCCTAGCAGTGCTATTGCTGGGTCATAGGGTAGGTCTATTTTTAATTTTCTGAGGAACCTCCACACTGTTTTCCAGAGAGGCTGCACCAGTTTGCATTCCCACCAACAGTGCAAGAGGGTTCCCATTTCTCCACATCCTCGCCAGCATCTATAGTCTCCTGATTTGTTCATTTTGGCCACTCTGACTGGCATGAGGTGATATCTTAGTGTGGATTTGATTTGTATTTCCCTGATGAGCGACGTTGAACATCTTTTCATGTGCCTGTTGGCCATCCAGATGTCTTCTTTAGAGAAGTGTCGATTCATGTTTTCTGCCCATTTCTTCCCTGGGTTATTTGTTTTTCAGGTGTGGAGTTTGGTGAGCTCTTTCTTTATAGATTTTGGATAGTAGCCCTTTGTCCGATATATCATTTGCAAATATCTTTTCCCATTCCGTTGGTTGCCTTTTAGTTTCGTTGGTTGTTTCCTTTGCTGTGCAGAAGCTTTTTATCTTCATAAGGTCCCAGTAGTTCATTTTCGCTTTTAATTCCCTTGCCTTTGGGATGTGTCAAGTAAGAAATTGCTACGGCTGAGGTCAGAGAGGTCTTTTCCTGCTTTCTCCTCTAGGGTTTTGATGGTTTCCTGTCTCACATTCAGGTCCTTTATCCATTTTGAGTTTATTTTTGTGAATGGTGTGAGAAAGTGGTCTAGTTTCAACCTTCTGCATGTTGCTGTCCAGTTCTCCCAGCACCATTTGTTAAAGAGACTGTCTTTTTTCCATTGGATATTCTTTCTTGCTTTGTCAAAGATGAGCTGGCCATACGTTTGTGGGTCTAGTTCTGTGGTTTCTAGTCTATTCCATTGGTCTATGTGTCTGTTTTTGTGCCAATCCCATGCTGTCTTGATGATTACAGCTTTGTAGTAGAGGCTAAAGTCTGGGATTGTGATGCCTCCTGCTTTGGTCTTCTTCAAAATTACTTTGCTATTCAGGGCCTTTTGTGGTTCCATATAAATTTTAGGATTGCTTGTTCTAGTTTCGAGAAGAATGCTGGTGCAATTTTGATTGGGATTGCATTGAATGTGTAGATAGCTTTGGGCAGTATTGACATTTTGACAATATTTATTCTTCCAATCCATGAGCAGGGAATGTCTTTCCATTTCTTTATATCTTCTTCAATTTCCTTCATAAGCTTTCTATGGTTTTCAGCATACAGATCTTTGACATCTTTGGTTAGATTTATTCCTAGGTATTTGATGCTTCTTGGTGCAATTGTGAATGGGATCAGTTTCTTTATTTGTCTTTCTGTTGCTTCATTGTTAGTGTATAAGAATGCAACTGATTTCTGTACACTGATTTTGTATCCTGCAACTTTGCTAAATTCATGTATCAGTTCTAGCAGACTTCTGGTGGAGTCTATCAGATTTTCCATGTATAATATCATGTCATCTGCAAAAAGCGAAAGCTTAACTTCATCTTTGCCAATTTGGATGCCTTTGATTTCCTTTTGTTGTCTGATTGCTGATGCTAGAACTTCCAACACTATGTGAAACAACAGCGGTGAGAGTGGACATCCCTGACGTGTTCCTGATCTCAGGGAAAAAGCTCTCAGTTTTTCCCCATTGAGGATGATGTTAGCTGTAGGCTTTTCATAAATGGCTTTTATGGTCTTTAAGTATGTCCCTTCTATCCCGACTTTCTCGAGGGTTTTTATTAAGAAATGTTGCTGAATTTTGTCAAATGATTTTTCAGCATCGATTGACAGGATCATATGTTTCTTATCTTTTCTTTTATTAATGGGATGTATCACATTGATTGATTTGCGAATGTTGAACCAGCCCTGCATCCCAGGAATGAATCCCACTTGATCATGGTGAATAATCTAAGACACTTTTAAATACAGAAAATAAACTAAAGGTTGCTGGATGGGGGATGGGTAAGGGGATGGGCTAAATGGTGATGGGCATTGAGGAAGGTACTTGTTGGGATCAGCAGTGGATGTTATATGTAAGTGATGAATCCCAGGGTTCTACTCCTGAAACCAATACTACAGGGTATGTTAACTAACTTGTATTTAAATACACATTTTTTTTAAAAAAAGAGGGTCCTTGTGTTGAGCACTGAGTGCTATATGTAAGTTATGAATCACTAAATTCCACTCATAAAACCTATATTACCAATGTAAGTAATATGTTAACCAGCTAGAATTAAAATAAAAACTTGTAACAAAAAAACTTAGATTAGTAACCACCTATTTTATGCTAATAACAAATTAAAATCCACCTCATACAAAAACTGTATACTTGAAATCCTCCCCTCACATTTTATATGATGATGTTACGATTCATACCTTTTTTACATGTGCATATATTAAAAACTATTTTAGCTGAAGTTAGACTTATACTCTGTTTTTTTATAGGAGTAAAATATGATTTACTCACCATCATTACAATATTAGAGTATTCTGAATTTAACAATATTTCTAACTTTACACTGAGTTTTACACCTTAATATGTTTTCATGTTAGCATATTTTTATTTCATTTTGAATAGCTCCCTTTAGCATTTCTTGTAAGTCTGGGAAAGTGATTATGTCTCCTTTTTTATTTTCAAAAGCATCCTTGGCCGCTATAGGTTTCTTGGTTGGAAGTTTGTGGTCAGTACTTAGAATATATTATCCCATACTTTGCTTGCCTGCGAGAATTATGTAGAGAAATCCACTGATAATTTTATGGGGGCATCATTTGTCTATGACAAGTTGCCTTTCTCTTGCTACATTCATAATTCCCCTTTTGCTTTTGCCTATTGATAATTTGATTATGTTTCTTGGTGAATATCTATATTTCATCTACTCGGGTTTCTTTGGAATTCATGGACCTATATTATCCCTTCTTTTTCCATATTAGGGAAATTTTTATGTAATTATTTATTTACATAAGTTTTCTGCCCCCTTTCTCTTCCTCTTTCTCTTTCTCTGTGCCTACTGGGACTCCCATAATGCATTTTTTTTCAAATTTTTTATGTAAATTCTAGTTATTTAACATAAAGTGCAATATTGGTTTTAGGAGTAGAATTTAGTGATTCATCACTTACATACAACACCAAATACTCATCACAACAAATCCTTCCTTAATACCCATCACTCATCTAGATCATCCCCCACCTTTCTTTATTCATCAAACTATTTTTTCTCTTTTAATATTATCTCATAAGACACATAGGTTTTCTTCATTCTTCTTTATTATTTTTTTTTCCTTTTTGTTCTTCTTACTGGGCAATTTAAAAATTATCTGTCTTCAAGCTCACTGAATCTTTCTTCTGCTTGATTGAGTCTTTTGTTGAAACTATAAAATTTTTCCGTTCAGTCAATATGTTTTTCAGATCCCAAATTTGTTTGATTTTTTTATGGTTTATATCTCTGTTAAACTTAATATTTTGATCATGTTTTCCTGATTTCACTTAGTCATGTATCTGTGTTCTCTTGCAGCTCACTGAGCTTCTTTAAGATGATTATTTTGAATTTTTTGCCAAGCAGTTTGTAGATCTCCATTTCTTTATAGTTGGTTATTGGCACTTTATTGGTCAGTTTTAGTGGTGTCATGTTTTTTTGATTATTCATGATCCATGTAGCCTTTCATTGGTATCACAACATTTCAAAATGTAGTCATCTCTCCTAGGCTTTATAAACTTGCTTTGGCAGGTAAAGCCAGTCACCAGTCAACCTGACCAGAGATTTTCTGTTGGCCATCTTGTGTGGTTTGTTGGTGGACTTGCCGCTGGTGTCCTTGAGCTGGTAAATCAGGTGCCTGGGTCTTGAGAGTCAATCTTGGTTGACTCAGGTCCCACTGGTGTGGTCCTATTACTTGGGTCCATTTGTGAGCTTGGTGCTTGAGTCTGTGATGTTGGGCCTGAGACCTGGGTCTGCATGGGCAGGCCTACATCCTTGGTACATGGAGGTTGAGTAGGGACCAAGGACTACTTGAGAAACCCTGGCAATTGGGTCTGTAGGGACAGGTCTTGTGCCTGGGTCCACAGAGGTGGGCCTGGAACCTGGATCCATAAGGGATGACCTGGTCCCAGAGCCCACTGGGGGCAGGTTCACTGCATTTTTCACAGAGGCAGCCCTGATGTCTGAGACCGTGGTGTTGATCCAGAAGCCTGGTACACCAGGGGTAGGCCTAAAGCCTATGCCAGTCTGGCCTTCAGATGGGCCTTGGATTTCTGTCATGGGGCATCCCTGAAGTATAATTCCACAGTGTAGGCCTGGACCTGGAGTATTCCTGGAACCTGGTTCTGCTGGAACCTTGGTACACAGGGGACACTCAAGCACTGGTGTGAGCTAGGAGTCTGGAGATAGGAAGGCTATTCCAAAGGGTCTGTCTGTACTGACCACGTGCTTGGTGCCACAGGGGCTGACCTGATGCAGGGATGGGAATAAAACCTAGGACTTCAGAGGCAGATATGGATCCTTGATCACAGGAGCCAGACTGGAGCCTCCGTTTTGGAGGCTGGGCTGGCATTAAGTCAGACCACTAAGTGCCTGGGTCTGTGGGGGCCAGCCTGGACACTGAATCCACAAGAGCTGGCCTAGCAAAAGGGCACACCTAAAGGATGGGCCTACAAATGTTGCTCTGGAGCTTGGGGCTGCAGGGATTTGCCTGTACCTGGGGCAGTCCAGTACCCTATGATTTTGTGTGCCACCTTGCAGCTTGGGGACAGCGAGGAGCTTGGGACCCTGGGAACCAGCCTGGAACCTAGTTCCATAGGAGATTCTCTGGGAGCCTAGGATCTGCAGGAGCTGGTCTATAGGCTGGGACTCCCACAAACCTTATTGGTGCTTGTGTAACCTGGGAATTGGTCTCATTGTGAGCTGAACCATGAGGCTGGGTGGGTTCATGGGTGTCTGTGGCCACAGAGGCCAACATAGTGCCAAGGTTTACTGGAGTGTGTTTGTTGCTGGTGTCTGCAGTAAAGTCGGATGTTCACTTTACTTCCATTCCCCCAAAAGGAAGGTGTCTTTCTCCGTTGTTGGGTTGTCTGGGCTTAAGTAAGAGGTACTGGGGTAATATTGAAACTAATTTCTATCCTCTTCAATATGTCTTCTTATTCTGTGCTCCATCCATGTTGTAATCTCTCATCTGGAATCCTTAGTTCTTGTGAAGGTATATTTGTGCATGGATAGTTGTTCAAAATGATGTTTCTATGAGGACATAAGCACTAGAATCTCCTATACAACATTTGCTGACATTCCATAATTTCATTTCTTTCTAATGCTGAGTAATATTCCATTGTTTGCATATATCACATTTGATATATCCATTCATCTGCTGATGGGCAACTGGATTGCATCCACCTTTTAGCTATTGTGAATAGTGTTTCCATAAACATTGTTGTACAAGTCTTTGAGCCCCTACTTTCAATTATTTTGGGTATATATCTAGGAGTAGATCTGTTGAATAATGTAGCAATTATATATTTACTTGATTGAATTGCCATACCATTTTCCATAATACACCATTTTTCATACCCATCAGCAAAGCACAAGGGTTCCAATTTCTCCACATCCTCACCAACATTTATTTCTATTTTTTTGTTTCCATTGTGGCTTTTTTTTTTGAGAGAGAGTGAGAGAGAGCGAGAGAGCGAGAGAGAGCAAGAGAGTGAGAGAGACAGAGAGAGGTTGAGGCAGAGAGAGAAGGAAAGAGAGAATCCCCAGCAGACTCAGTGCTGAGAACGGATCTTAAGAACCATGAGATCATGATCTGAGCTGAAATCAAGAATGGACGCTTAACTGACTGAACCACCCAGGTACCCCTCATTGTGGTTTTGATTTGCATTTCCCTAATGATTAATGACATTGACTATCTTTTCATGTACTACTTGGCCATTTATATCTTCTTTGGAGAAATGTTTCTTCAAGTTCTTTGACCATTTTTGAATCTGGCTATCTGCTTTTCGTGTTGTTAAGTTGTAGGGATTCTCTATGCATTCTGGATATTAATCTTTTATCAAATATGTGATTTTCAAATATTTTCTCACATTTTGTGGGGTGCCATTTTGCTCTGTTGGTAGTGTCATTTGAGGAACAAAAGTTACAATTTTAATGAAGCCCAGTTTGTTTAATTTTACTTTTATTGGCTGTGCTTTTGTTGTCATACCTAAAATATTATTGCCAAATCCATTTTCTTCTAAGAGTTTTATGGTTGTAGGTCTTACATTTAGATCTTTAATCCATTTTTAGTTAATTTTTGTATATGGCGTTAGGTAAGGGACCAACTTCATTCTTTTGCATATAGATATCCAGCTTTCTCAAAACCATTTATTAAAACATTGTTCTTACCCACTGACTGATCTTGTCACCCTTATTAAAAATCATTAGACCATATATGCAAGGGTTTATTTCTAGGCTCCCTATTCTATCTCATTTGTTTATATATTTGTCTTAAGTGATTTTTAAATGCGAAGAAATCATTTGTACTTTGACTTAGAAAGTCATGAGAAGTAACAAAGGATTGTTTCCATCCTTAATGCTAAGACAACTTGCTAAATAAGTGATAATTTGAGGCAAAATATTTAAATACCCAATGAAGTTCTTTATTCTTTTTTATTTATTATTTTTAGTTTTTTATTAATAAAATTTATTGTCAAATTGGTTTCCATACAACACCCAGTGTTCATCCCAACAAGTGCCCTCCTCAATGCCCATTATCCACTCTCCCCTCTCTCCCACTCCCCATCAACCCTTAGTTTGTTCTCTGTATTTAAGAGTCTCTTATGGTTTGTCTCCCTCCCTCTCTTTTTGTAACTTTTTTCCCCTTTCCCTCCCCCATGATCTTCTGTTAAGTTTCTCCAGATCCACATATGAATGAAAATATATGGTATCTGTCTTTCTCTGACTGACTTATTTCACTTATTATATTATTTCACTTATTTCACTATTATAATATGTCACTTATTATATTATTTCATAATACCCTCCAGTTCCATTCATGTTGCTGCCAATGGCCAGATTTCATTCTTTCTCATTGCCAAGTAGCATTCCATTGTATATATAACCACATCTTTATCCATTCATCAGTTTATGGATATTTAGGCTCTTTCCATAATTTGACTATTGTTGAAAGTGTTGCTATAAACATTGGGGTACATGTGCCCCTATGCATCAGCACCCCTGTATCCCTTGGGTACGTTTTTTATTCTTTTGCAATAACACTGGAAGTTACACATTCTACAAATCCCATCACTTTGAGTTCTGATTCTTCTATCAAATCATCCCATTTCCTCCTCTAATTCCCTTAGGTCACATTGGCCAAGGTTTCCTCCTTTTAACCTCTTCTTTCACACTCGTGTAAAATGCCAAGCCCTCTTCTAAAAAAAATTGAAGAGTAAATTCACATCCACTCTAACAAACAACCAATAACTTCACAGGAAATGACTGCAACACTGTTAATTTTTTTAAGTATGCAAAAGCTAAACAATTTATCAACTCTCTTTTTTTTAAAGCTTATTTATTGTTGAGAGAGTGTGTGCACATGGGAGCATGCACAAGTGGGGGAGGGGCAGAGAGAGGGAGAGAATCTCAACCTGGCTCTGCACTGCCAGCACAGTGCCCAACACATGGCTTGAACTCACAAACCTTGAGATCATGACCTGCGCCATAACCAAGAGTTGGACCCTTAACTGACTGAGCCACCCGATCTCCTTTCAAACTCTCCTTTCAAACACATTTACTCTTCTGGTCTCTCAAGCTAGAAACCCTGGAGTTATGTTTTATAAGCTGAGCTATTGTTTTGTAAAAAATCACACACACTAATTAGAAAAATTCAAACAATAGAGTATGAGAAAGTAATCACCCTATATCCAACCACCCAGAAATATCATCCTAATGGGTATCTTTCACCCTCTCTCTCTCTCTCTCTCTCCCTCTTCCTCTTCCTCTCCTCTCTCTCCCTGTATCCCCCTCTGTCTCGTTCTATATATATTACACACACACACACACGGTACAAAGGATTGATGGATGGACAAACATGCAAAAATAATTTTATCGAAATGGGATCGCATTATGCATTTTCTTTAAAATAAATGTGTCATGTCCATATTTCAGACACCATTAATCCTTTTCTTGAAAGTTAAGGATATTAACATTCTTACATTTAGTACTACTGTCCTTTACCCCATGCCCTGATTTTGGTTACCTATATTGTCATTTTTACATTGTGAACTTTTATAAGACTTTGATTCATTTTTCTAAACATATTCATTTTTGTTTAGTCTTAGTTTAAATACACTCAAATTTCACTACCAGTCACATATATATGAGTTCTCAAATGCTTAGTTTATTTCTTGGCAGTATCATATTTGACTTGATTTTCACTTCAAGTAGTTTTTTCTAGTATTTCTCAGATACTATGTTCCCTGAATTTGTGCATGCTGAGAAGGTCTGCCTATTTCATTTACACTCAAAGAAAAATGTGACTAAGTTAAAAAAGAGACAGTTTTGACATATGTATATCCATAAAACCAACATGAAGATAATGAACATTTTAATTATCCCCAAACATTTTCATTATGTCCCTTTGTAATTCATCCTTACATCTATCTCTGTCCCTAGGAAACACCTGATCTGTTTTCAATCCATATAAAGTGGATTGATTTTTTTTAGAATTTTATATAAATGGCTTTGACACTACATTTTTATCTGTTTTCTTTTATGCAGCAGAAGTATTTGTACATTTATCCATGTTACTACATGCATAGGTATTTTCCCTTATTCTAAAAAAAAAACTTTTGAGGACTTTACTGACATACAGTGTACACACCACACAATTCACCTATTAAAAATGTACAATTCTATATTTTTTTCCTTTGTTTTTAGAAAGTAGCCCCACACCCATTAGCAGTCACTACCCATCCTCCCATTGCTCCACATACCCCACCCTAGGTGACCATTAACTATTTTCTGTTTCCATAGCTTTTCCTATTCAGGACATTTCTTATAAATCAAATCACATAATATGTGGCCTTTTGTGAATGGTTTCTTTCACTCAGCATAATGTTTACAAGGCTCATCTATGTTACAGAACGTATCAGATTCTTTTCCATTCCCCAATATTTTTGCATTGTATGGGTATATCACATTTTATTTATCAGTTAATTAGTGGACATTTGGGTTGTTTCCACTTTATGGCTATTATAAATATTGCTGCTGGGAACATATGTATACAATTTCTTGAACACCTGATTTTAATTTTATTGTGTTTATATCTATGTAAAGAAAAGTACTGGATCATATAGTAATTCTTTGTTTTGTTATTTGTAGAACCGCCAAATTCTCTTCCACAGTGGCTGCTCCATTTTACATTCCTACCAGTAGTGGACAATATTTCTAATATTTCCAAATCATTGCCAACGCTTGTTATTTTTTGTATTATAGCTATCTTAGTGGGCTTGAAGTGGTATTTCATTGTATATTTGATTTTCATTTCCCTATGGGCTAATGATGTTAAGCATCTTTTCCTATGTTTGTTGGTCAATTATATATCTACTTTGGAAAAATACCCAAATTTTTGTTTATTATTTATTTGGGTTACTGGTCTTTTTGTTGTTGAATTGTAAGAGTTCTCTATATATTCTGGATAACAGACCCTTTTAAAATATGTGATTTGTAAATATAGTCTCCCATTCTATGGGTTCTCATAAATATAGTCTCCCATTCTATGGGTTCTCATTCCACATTTTTTATGGTATCGCTTGCATCACGTAAGATTAAATTTTGATGTAGCATATTTATCTTTCCTTTTTTGTGTATGTCTTCGGTGTCTTATTTAAGAAATATATTCCTAACCCAGAATTACAAAAATTTACTCCTGTTTTATTCCATCAGTTTTATAGTTTAGTTCTTATGTTTAGATTTTTGCTCCATTTTCAGTGAATTTTTGTGTATGGTGAATAGTAATGCCCTAATTTCAAAGTTTGTTCTATGAATATTTTCTTTATAATTCAATTTCATCTGTTCTGTGGGCTTATTAACTAAAATTTTGTTTTGAAAATGTTTATGTGTTTGTTCAATTGTTTTTTAATGTTTTTATTTAGTTTTGAGAGACAGAGCATGAGGAGGGGAGGGACAGAGAGAGAGAGAGAGAATCCAAAGCACGCCCCAGGCTCTGAGCTGTCGCGGGGCTCAGACCCACGAGCTGTGAGATCATAACCTAAGCCGAAATCTGACATTTAACCAACTGAGCCATCCAGGCGTCCCTGTTCAATTGTTGGCTTAGAGTTTATATAATACATTTTCAACCTGTTACAGCCCACTTCCAAATGATATTATACCAACACACATATAGTATAAGAACCTTACAAAATTACACATTTGTTTTTGCCCTCTAAGATTTAGTGCCATTGTTGTCATACTTGACCCTATATATGTGATTAATATAATCACATATATGTAAACCATATATATGCTACTCTTTATTCCTTTGTATAGATCCACATATGGTACATTCTACTTATGCTTGAAGGAATACATTCAGCATTTCTTACAGCATGGGTTCACTATAAACTATATATACATATACATATATACATATATGAAAAGGTATTCACTTTTATTTCTCAAAGACATTTTGGGGGTATAAGATTTTAGGTTGATAGTTTGGTTCTTTCAGTATTTTAAAACTGCCCACATTTTTCTGGATCACAAGGTTTCCGATAAGCAGTCTGCTATCATTTTTATTTTGTATTTAGTTAGTCTTTATTTGTCTGAATTTCTCTTCATTTCTCCTATTAAGTCAATTTGACAATGATGAGTTTTAGGGTAGTTTTCTTCATGTTTCTTGTGTTTTAAGTTGTCTGAAATTCTTGAATCCATGCCTATATTTTTTTATCAAACTTGGAAAACTTCTGTCCATTGTTTCTTCTAATACTTCTTTTTTCCAGTTCCAACACTCCCTCCCTTCAAATTTCCACTACTTCTGGGATTCCAATTACATGTATATTGGACTATCTGAAGTTATATCATCGTTCACTGATAATCTGGTTTTTTTTTCAGTATTTTTACTCTTGTTTTTCATTTTGCATAGTTTGTATTGCTACAATTTCAAGTTCACTAGTATTTTCTACTGAAATATCTAATCTGGTGTCAATTTTATTCAGTTATTTTTCATCTCAGGTGCTCCAATTCTCTGCTTCTCTAGAAAAATATTTCAGTCATTTCATACCTTCAATTTAATGCTCACCATGCTCAATATGTCTTTAAGCTTTCTTGAATATATGTAATATAACTGTTTTAATGTTCTTATATAATAATATTATTATCTCTAATTTCTGTGTAAGTTGTAATTATTTTTTCTCATTATAAGTCACATTTTCGTTTCTTTGTAAAACTTATAATTTCTTATTGTATGCAGACACTGCAAATTTTACTTCATTGGCTACTAATATTTTTGTATTCTCACAACTATTCTTGATATTCATTCAGGAATGCTCTTATGTTACTTGGGAACAATTATATTTTCACATCTTAATTTTAAGTTTGTTAGAAGGACTAGAGAAGCATTTAGTTTATGGTTAATTTTCTCCATAACTGAGGCAATATTTTGTGATTTTTCCACACAATGTCTTGGGCTTTATGAGGAATTTCACCCTAACTGGTGGGAGAAGGCACATTTTCATGAACCATGTAAAATATAGTCATTACTCTCTCTACATTTTAGCTGGTTCTTTCCCTAATCTTACAGTTTTCTACCGCTTTTGTGCTGACCAACACTCAGCTAAATATTCAAGTGAAACCCTCTGAAGATCTCTGTTGTTTCTATGGATTCAAATGAAATTAAACTATTACGTTTTTTTTTCTATTACAGGAACAAGGGTTCAGAGAATCAGAAATGTTACAATTGTAATAACTTTTTAAAACCATATAATTCCGCATTAATATTTTTCATATAGGAAACCCGAGTCGCTGAGATATTAAATGCCTTGATTAAATCATTTTCATACATCTGCTGACAGAGCTAGGACTAAAAATAGATTTCCTAAATCATAGTACATTGTTGTGTTAGGTAATTTCCACCACACTTCATTCAAGAAATTTATAGGGGGAGCCTGGGTGGCTCAGTCTGTTGAGCATCCGTCTTAGGCTCAGGTCATGATCTCACGGTCTGTGTGTTCAAGCCCCGTGTTGGACTCTGTGCTGACAGCTCAGAGCCTGCAGCTGCTTCGGATTCTGTGTCTCCCTCTCTCTCTCTCTCTGCCCCTCCCCTGCTCACGCTCTGTCTCTGTCTCTCTCTGTCCCTCAAGAATGAACATTAAAAAATGGGGGAAAAAGGAATTTATAAAACTCATCCTCTTAAATCACCAAATCTAAAGTATTCTTTAAATTTATGTCCAAGTCACACTTGAAGAGGGATGTTCACTGAAAGCAGAGAAGATTTCAGAAAAGAATATATGTATAGAAGAACTTAAAAGATAGGTAAGAATTCATGTAGGCAGACAGTAGAGAAAAGTATGAGCAAATACTCAGAGGAGATAAAATTCATAAAAGCATTTTAGCTTGAAATAGCATGGTAAATTCTGGGGAAATAGAAGTATCTTGATATAGGTGGAGCAATAGACATGACAAAGAGTTCAATTTTTATTCTGTAGGAAATGATGAGTCACTGAAGCATGGGAACAAATCAAAATTTCACTTTAGATGCATCATTCTGGAGTCAGTATAAAGGAAGCAGTGAAGAAAATCTAAAGGTTAGGGAGACTGTAGACCCAGAAACTACTTAGGTGACTACTGCAATCATCCAGGCAAAAGAAACAGAGAGTCTAAATTAAAACACTAAAGGAGTATCAATGATGAAGGTATAAAAAAAAGAGATAAATATCTCTATCTATCTATGAATCTCTCTATCATCTATATATCTTGAGTGATAGATTCTTAGTTCTTAGGAACAATTCAATATAAAGGTTGGGAAGAGAAACTATGTGGAATGATTATGATTACCAGATTTCTGACTCCTTTTGTAACTTGATAGATGATAATATCATGAACTAAGGAAAGGACCTTAAGGTAAAGAGTAGTTTTGAAAGAAATATTATGAATTCAGCATTAGATACTCTACATTTAAGGAAACAAAGCAAATTTTAGGTCAAGAAGTCAGGTAGGCAGTTAGATTATGTGCGTGGACCTCATGCAGGAGATCTGATCAAGGTATATAAACTTTGTAGTCTATAAGTATGGAGTTTATAGTGGAGTCTGTGGGTATGAGTGATAGCACCTATATTGTGAAGATAAGAAAGTAGGTCCAAGGACAGTGCCTTAGAGAAAAACAAATTTCAGTGTGGATGGAAAATAAGGACTGACAATAAGACTGAGAGGGGAGGGATGCCTGGGTGGCTTAGTAGGTTAAGCATCCCACACTTGATTTTGGCTTGGGTCATGATCTCATGGTTGGTGGGTCTGAGACTTGCATTAGGCTCTGTGATGACGGTTCAGTGACATCTTGGTCTTCTCTCTCTCTCCCTCTCTGTCTCTCTCTGCCCCTCTCCCACTCTCACTCTTTCATAAATAAATAAATAAATAAACAAATAAACAAATGAATAAACATTAAAAAAAGACTTTCTCTCTACCCCTCTCCAGCTTGCTCTCTCTCTCTATCTCAAAAAATAAACATTTTTTTAAAAAATTTAAAAAGGGGGAGCCTTGGTGACTCAGTCAGTTAAGTGCCCAACCTCAGCTCAGGTTATGATCTCACAGTTCGTGAGTTTGAGCCCTATGTCAGGCTCTGTGCTGACAACTTAGAGTCTGGAGCCTGCTTCAGATTCTGTGTCTCCCCCTCTCTCTGCCCCTCCCCAGCTTTCACACTGTCTCTGTCTCTCTCTTTTTCAAAAAATAAATAGACATTAAAGAATTTAAAAAAAAAAAACCTGAGACACATCAAGAAGTTGCTGTGGCTCAGGTCAGAAAGGTTGCTGCCTGTTTCTCCTGCAGGACTTTGATGGTTTCCTGTCTCACATTTAGGTCTTTCATCCATTTTAAATTTAATTTTGTGTATGGTGTAAGAAAGTGGTCCAGTTTCATTCTTCCACATGTCACTATCCAGTTCCCCCAGCACCATTTGCTGAAGAGACTCCCCCCACCCGCCCCATTGGATACCTTTTCCTGATTTCTTGAAAATTGTTGGCCATATATTTGAGAGTCTATTTCTGGGTTCTCTATTTTCTTCCATTGATCTCTGTGTCTGTTTTCTGGAAGTACTCTACTGTTTTGATGATTACAGTTTGGTGATACATCTTAAAGTCCAGAATTGTGATGCTTCCAGCTCTGGTTTTCTTTTTCAACATTACTTTGGTTATTTGGTGTCTTGTTTTGTTATGTTACTTAACTTGAATTTAAATTAAAAATGTACTGAGAGGGGAGTCATAAGAGTAATCAAAAGCTAAGCAAAGTTTTAAAGAAGAGGTGCACTTTATAAAGTGTGTAGAAAAGTCAAGGCAGAGATTTAATGTTATTTGTATCTTCAAACTGAGGCATTTATGAAGAAGATATTTTAGCTATCTTCTAAAACAACAAAATAATAAGAACATGGTGTTTGGTTTCTGATCCATATTACTGCTCTGAATTTGCCATACTATTAATAAAAATGCTATTGATGCTGTTGTGGCAAGCCATTTAACAGTTAAATTTACTATAGAGATAAGAGGTCAAAGTCAGTTTGTTAAACATCATACATTAATGTTTCCTTAAGGTTAACTTAAAATTACACCGCTGTATAAGTAAACTGGTAGGAAAATAATCCTTCTAATTTTACAGTCTATAATTTTAACCATCTTATACTAAGAAACTGAAAAATGTGCACAAAATAACTTATCTCGCTCAGAGTTGGAAGGAATCATAAAATAACTTAGTTCAATATTACATGTGATAGTTGAGTATCCTCTAAAAAAACTACAGAAAAGTGGGATATGCAGCCTCTGCTTGAGGAATGAACCTGGAAATACATTTCAGCGATATGTTCCTGTAAAAACAATTCAGCGGATTTTAGTACATAATTTATACATATTTAATATTTTTAGCCTTACATTCATAAGAAAATACATGAAAAAATGTAAAGACAAAAAGTGTAAAAATGGCCTTTAAAGCAAAAAAAGAACAATAAAATTACAAAGTTGCCCACTGTTACTATAGTTGACAGATCTAACAAGTATTAGAATTCGCATTGTAGAAATTCCTGAGAATAGGGTAACATGAAAGTGTCATTAAAATAAGTAATGATAGGGTAGGGGCCAACATGGAGGAGAAGTAGGGAAACCTACTTCCTGTGTCTCTCAAACAAAGAAGTGCTGAAGCCAAAGGACTTTAAACCATAAGAGTCTGGGAGGAAAAGAGACTGAATCTAGTGGGAAGAAAATAAGACAACTTGAGAAACCATAGGTGGGTGACAGTGAACTGGGAGTGATAAAGCCGGCTGTGTAGGCACACGGGGAAGGGATCCCCTTCAGCAGAGAGACAAAGAGAAGAGAAAGAGCAGCTGGGGAAGTGTAGGACTGTATCTGGAGAAGAGAAAAACCTCGATCTGGGACTGAGAGGGATCCGATCTCTAACTGTGGAGCTTTCTTCAGACTGGGGCCAGTTCCTTGTTTTGGCACCTGGGGAGGAGGGTAGCCAGCCCTGGGTTTGATGGTAGAACAGGGGTGCAGTCCGCAGTAGGAGAAAGTGGTCCCCTCCCTGGAGTGCTGTGAGAAAAGACAAAGCTTGCCTGCACCTGCCCGCCCCCCTCACCGGACTCAGTGTGGAGGTCAGCGACACAGTCCAGCACAGGAAAAGGTGGTCCTCCTTGAAGTGCGGTGGCACAAAGCCAGCTGGGACCACATATCAAGCTGCACAGAGAGGCACCCCCACCCCCAATTCCAGAGCGCATGGAGCAGGACTTTGAATCTTAGACAAGCGCTGGGCCAGGGGAGTCAGTGGAACAAGGACTGCCCCATCTGCACCTCCGACACAGTGAGGATGACTGGAAAGGAGGCCACCGGGTCATGGAAAAGACACTGGGGGATCGCCATTTCCCCACCACCACCACCAAGGCGGGGCCTTAGGGATCAGTCCCAGGACCCATAGTGGAAGTGGGACCAGCCTACACCAAAGTACACCCCTCCCTGCTGGGTAACTGCATTTCTGCTGGAGCCAGATAGATTCCGTTCAACCAGACGGCTCCATTATCCATAGCCTGGGTTAATTCCAGGACAATTCTTGTTATTTATATTCTCCCTTCCTATCTCTTCCCTCTTCTAGTCTGGTTACTCTGGCTGATGGTTTGTTTAAACAGATATATTTAATCCATTCCCTTGATAGATTTTCTACATCTCTTTCTGTACTTTCCTTTCTCTCTTTCTGGAATAATCAAGCCATATAGTTTCTCTGGGTAACTTTATCTTCATTTTTTTTTCTTCCCCACCTCCTTCTTTATCTTCCTCTCTCTCTCTCTACATTAAGCCACTTAGTCTCTCTGCCTGGTCAATGTTTATTTTCTCTTTGTCCCAGCGTCTGTCATTTCTCTCTTAGTATGTGTTCTTCCATCAGCACTGCCTCCACCCTGTTCCTTGCTTGTAGCTGGTGTTCCTGTTTTTTTTTCATTTTACTTTTGGACTGTTTCTCGTTTATTTGTGTGTGGGGTGTGTGTGTGTGTGTGTGTGTATTTGTCCATTTGTTTGTTTGTTTTATTTGTATGTGTGTTTCCGTGTCTTTGTTTCCTGTTTGTTTGTCTCTTTGTTTTCCTTTCCAGGGCTACTTCAAGGGACAACTCAAAGCACACCACGTGGAGGATCCAAAACGTCACTACAAGTGGAGAAATAAAATAACAAAAGTCACAAAAACAGACAGCAAGTAACACTCTCCAAAAAATATCACTGAAGGGCCAGGCCATGGACAGTGTATGACCCCCTTTAATATAGCAGTGCTTGAAGGTATGAAGCATATAACAAGCTTTTAAAACTCATAAGAGATGGAAAACTAGCCAAAATGATGAAATGGAAGAATTCTCTTCAAAAAATTCCAGGAAGAAGTGACAGCTAAAGAATTGATCAAAACAGATATAAGCAATATAACTGAACAAGAATTTAGAATGATAGTCATAATATTAATCAGTGGGATTAAAAAAAGCATACAAGACAGCAGAGAATCTATTGCTCTAGAGATCAAGAAACTAAAAATTAGTTATGATGAATTAAAAAATGCTGTAAATGAGGTGCAAAACAAAATGGAGGCAGCCACAGTGAGGAGCAAAGAGACAGAGGGGAGAATAGGTGAATTGGATAATAAAATTATGGGGAAAGAGGAAGCTGAGAAAAATAGAGATGAAAAAATCCAGGATCACAAGGGGAGAATTAGAGAAAAAAGTGATACAATCAAACAGAACAATATCCATATCATAGGAACTCCAGAAGAAGAAGAGAGAAAGGGGCTGAAGGTGTACTTGAACAAATCATAGCTGAGGACTTTCCCAATCTGGGGAAGGAAATAGCATTGAAATCCAAGAGGCACAGAGAACTCCCTTCAGAAGTAATTTGAATCTATCTTCTGCATGACATATCATAATGAAAATGGGAATACACAAGGATAAAGAGAGAATTCTGAGAGCAGCTAGAGATAAACATGCCTTAACATGCAAAGGTAGACACATAAAGGTAGTAAGAGACCTATCTACTGAAACTTGGCAGGCCAGAAAAGAATGGCAGGAAATCTTCAATGTGATGAACAGGAAAAATATACAGCCAAGAATTCTTTATACACCAAGCCTGTCATTCAGAATAGAAGGAGGATAAAGGTTTTCCAGACAAACAAAAACTTAAGGAATTCATCACCACTAAACCAACCCTACAAGAGATCCTAAGGGGTACTCTGTGAGTGAAATGTTGCAAGGACCACAACAGACCAGAGACATCACTAAAAGCATGAAACCTACAGATAACAAAATGACTCTAAACACATATCTTTCAATAATAACACTGAATGTAAATGGACTAAATGTTCCAATCAAAAGACATAGGGTATCAGAATGGATAAAAAAACAAAAAACAAAAAACAGACCCATCTCTTTACTGTCAAAAAGAGACTCAGTTTAGACCTGAAGGCACCTTCAGATTGAAAGCGAGGGGATGGAGAACTATCTATCATGCTATTAGAAGTGAAAAGAAAGCTGGAGTAGTGATACTTATATCAGACAAAGTACACTTTAAATTAAAGGCTGTAAAAAGAGATGAAGAAGGGAATTATATAATAATTACAGGTTCTATCCATCAGGAAGAGCTAACAATTATAAATATCTATGCACCGAATTTGGAGGAACCCAAATAGCTAAAACAATTAAGCACAAACATAAGCAATCTTATTGATAAGAATGTGGTAATTGCAGGGGACTTTAATACCACTTACAGAAAATCAATAAAGAAAAAATGGCCATGAATGATACACTGGACCAGATGGACTTGACAGATATATTTAGAACTCTACATCCCAAAGCAGTAGAATATACTTTCTTCTCAAGTGCACAAGGAACATTCTCCAAAATAAACCACATACTGGGTCACAAAACAGCCCTCAATAAATATAAAAGAACTGATATCATACCATGCACACTTTCAGATCAGAATGCTATGAAACTTGAGATCAACCACAGGAAAAAACTCTGAAAAACCTCCAAAAGCATATGGAGGTTAAAGAACATCCTAGTAAAGAACGGATGAGCCAACCAGGCAATTAGAGAAGAAATTAAAAAATATATGGAAACAAATGAAAATGAAAAGACAACAATCCAAATGCTTTGGGATGCAGTGAAGGCAGTCCTGAGGGGAAAATACATTGCAATCCAGGCCTATGTCAAGAAACAAGAAAAATTCCAAATACAAAATCTAACAGCACACCTAAAGGAAATAGAAGCAGAACATCAAAGACACCCCAAACCCATCAGAAGAAGATAAATAATAAAGATCAGAGCAGAAATAAACAGTATAGAATCTAAAAAAAAACTGTAGAGCAGATCAATGAAACCAAGAGTTGGTTTTTTGAAAAAATAAACAAAATTGATAAACCTCTAGCCAGGCTTCTCAAAAAGAAAAGGGAGATGACCCAAATAGATAAAATTATGAATGAAAATGGAATTATTACAACCAATCCCTCAGAAATACAAGCAATTATCAGAGAATACTATGAAAAACTATTTCCTGACAAACAGGACAACATGGAAGACATGGGCAATTTCCTAGACACCCACACACTACCAAAACTCAAAGAAGAAATAGAAAATTTGAAAAGACCCATAACTAGTGATGAAATTGAATCAGACACCGTATGTTTTCACTCTTCTGTGGATCCTGAGAAACTTAACAGAAGACCATGTCGGAGGGGAAAGGAAATAAAAAGAGAGGGAGGGAGGCAAACTGTAAGAGACTCTTAAGGATAGAGAACAAACTGAGGGTTGATGGGGGGTGGGAGGATGGGGAGGGTGGGTGATGGGTATTGAGGAGGGCACCTGTTGGGATGAGCACTAAGTGTTGTATGGAAACCAATTTGACAATAAATTTCATATTAAAAAAAAAAGAGTGGGATGCTCAACCAACTAAGCCATACAGGCACCCCTATGTGTGACCGTATATTTTCTCTAAACCTATGTTGAAGGTTTTTATCATGAATAGATATTGTATTTTTGTCAGATGCTTTTAATGGATCTATTGAAATGATCATATGGTTCTTTACATTCCTTTTATTAATGTGATGTCTCATTTTGATTGATTTGCAAATATTGAACCACCCTTGCAACCAAAGAATATATTAATTTGGAGAATTATTATTTTAATGTTTTCTAGAGAATAGCTATTTTAATGTTTGCTAGTATTTTATTGCAAATGTTTGCATCTGAGTTCATCAGGGATACTTTCCAGTAGTTCCTTTTTTTGTGGTTTTTGTTTCAGGGTAATGCTGGCTTCATATTATGAATTTGGAAGTTTTCCTTCCTTTTCCATTTTTGGAATAGTTTGAGAAGAATACATATTAACCCTTCTTTAAATGGTTGGTAAAGGTTACCTGTGAAGCCATCTGGTTCTGGACTTTCATTGGTTGGGAGTTTTTTGATTACTTATTCAATCTTTCCTGGTTATCAGTCTGTTCAAGTTTTCAATTTCTTCCTGTTTCAGTTTTGGTAATTTATGTTTCTAGTAATTTAGCCATTTCTTCCAGGTTGTCCATTTTGTTCGCATATAGTTTTTCATAATATTCTCTTAGAATTTCTGTGGTGTTGGTTGTTATATCCCCTCTCTCATTTCTGACTTTATTTGGGTCTTTTTTCTCTTTGATGAGTCTGTCTAGTAATTTCTCAATTTCAATTGATTTTTTTAAACAACTAGCTCCTGATACCATTTTTAAAAGTTTCTATATAATTTAGTTTTATTCTAATCATTATTATTTCCTTCCTTCTGCTGCCTTTAGGCTTCTTTTTTTGTTCTTTTTATATCTCTTACGTGTAAGGTTAGGTTGTTTATTTGAGATTTTCCTTGCTTCTCAGTGTAGGTCTGTATTGCTATATACTTCCATCTTAGGACCACATTTGCTGCATCCCACAGGTTTTGGACCATTGTGTCTTCATTTTCATTTTTTCCATGTATTTTTCATTACTTCTTTGATTTTTCTGGTTGACTCCATTCATTAGTAGCATGTTGTTTAACCTCCATGTATTTGTGGTCTTTCCAGATTTTTTCTTGTGGTTGACTTCTTGTTTCATAGTGTTGTGGTTGAAAGAGGTGCATGGTATGACTTCAGTGTGTGTGTGTGTATATATATATATATATACTCAACATATATATGTGTGTATATATATATAAACTCAAATATATAAATATTTGAGTGTGTCACTCAAAGCCATTGTTTCTGTGTCGATTTTCTGCTTATGTGATCTGTCCATTGATGTAATTGGCATATTAATATTCCCTACTATTATTGAATTATTATCAATTACTTCCCTTATGTTTGTTATTAATTGACTTATACATTTGGGTGCTCTCATGTTAGGTGCATATATATTTACCAATGTTAGATTTTTTGTTGTATTGTCCCCCTTATTATGATATAGTGCCCTTCTCCATTTCTTTTTACAGTCTTTCCTTTATCTTCTAGTTTGTCTGAATTAAATATTGTTACTCCAACTTCATTTTGTTCAATTTAAATTTTAGTTAGTTAACATACGGCACAATATTGGTTTCAGGAGTAGAATTCAGTGATTCATCACTTACATACAACAGCAAGTGTTCATCACAATAATTGTCTGCCTTAATACCCATTACCCATCTAGCCCATCTCCTACCCATCTCCCTCCAACAACCCTCAGTTTGTACTCTATTGTTAAGAGTCTCTTGTGGTTTGTTTCACTCTCTTCTTTTCTCCCTCTTCCCATATGTTCATCTGTTTTGTGACTTTCTTTTGACATCCATTTGCATGATAAATGTTATTTTATTCCCAATTCTTTCAACCTGCAGGTGTCTTTAAACACCTCATTTTAATGAGTCTGTTGTAGGCAGCATATTGATGGGTATTCCTCTTTTAATCTATTATTGGAGTGTTAATACTTTTACATTCAAAGTAATTATTGATAGATATGTATTTATTGCCATTTTATTACTTGATTTATCATTATTTCTGAGATTTTTTCTGATCCTTTATTGTCTTTGTCACTTTGGGTCTCTCTTGTCTACTCAAAAAGTTCCTTTTTATATTTCTTGCAAGAGTGGTCACAAACTCCTTTAACTTTTGTTTGTATGGGAAACTCTACTTCTTATTCTATCCTGAATGATAGCTTTGCTGGATAAAGTATTATTGGCCACACATTTTTCCCATTCAACACTTTGAATATATCATGCCATTCCCTTCTGGCTTGCTAAGTTTCTGTTGAGAAATCTCCTGCTAGGCATATAGAACTTCTTTCGTCTTGATGCTTTTAAGATATTTTCTTTATCAGTATATTTTACAAGTTTAGTTACAATATGTCTTGGTGTTGGCCTGCTTTTTGTTGATTTTCATGGGAATTTTCTGTGCCCTCTGCATCTGCATGTCTGTTTCCTTCTCCAGATTAGGAAAGTCTTCAAGTGTTATTTCTGTGTTTTTTTTAAGTTTATTCATTTTATTTTAAATAATCTCTACTCCAAATGTGGGGTTCGAACTCATGACCACATGATCAAGAATCACATGCACTCCTGACTGACCTAGCCAACTGCCCTGGGTACTATTTCTTCAAGTTAATTTTCTATCCCTTTTTCCCTCTTCTTATTCTGGAATTTCTATAATATGAATATTTTACATTTGATGGAGTCATTGAGTTCCTTAAGTCTATCCTCGTGTTGCATAATTATCTCTCACAGTATGGAGGTTTCTCAAAAAGTTAAAAATAGAACTATGCTACAATCCAGCAATTGCACTACTAGGTATTTACCCAAAGGATACAAAAATATAGATTGCATGTGTACGTGCTCCCTGATGTTTATAGCAACATTATCAACAATAATCAAACCATGGAGAGAGCCCAAATGTCCATCTACTAACAAATGGATAAAGAAAATATGTGTGTGTGAATGAAATCTTGCCATTTGCAATGGTGTGGATGAAGCTACAGTGTATTATGCTAAGCAAAATAAGTCAGCCAGAGAGACACATACCATATGATTTCACTCATAGGTGGAATTTGATAATCAAAATAGATGGGGGGGAGAGAAGGAAGCAAACCATAAGAGACTCTTAATGATAGAGAACTGAGGGTTGATGGAGGAAGGTGGGTAGAGGGTGGGCTAAATAGGTGATGGGTATTTAGCAGGGCACTTGTGATGAGCACTGGGTGTTGCAAGTGATGAATCACTGAATTCTACTCCTGAAACCAATATTGCATTGTATGCTAACAAACTAAAATTTAAACAAAAATTGAGAAAAATTTCTTTCTCTCTTTTATTCAGCTTCTTTACTTCCCATTAATTTGTCTTCAATGTCACTAATTCATTCCTATGGTTCTTCCAGCCTGCTGTTCATTGCATCAAGCCTTTTGCCCGCCTCATTTTATACACTCTTCATCTCTGATTGTTTTTTAAATGTTTCATCTCTGTGGTAAGGATCTCCCTGATGTCTTTTCTTTTCTCAATTTTGGTATTTATCCTTATAATCACTGAAGTTGTCTATCAGGCATTTTACTTATATCTGTTTTGCTTAGATCTCTGGCCTTGGCCATCTCTTGTTCTTTCATTTGGGGTAATTCCTCTATTTTGGCTTTTTTTCTGTCTCTGAATTCTTCTCTGTGTTAGAAAACCCATTTAATGTATTTTTCTTCTGAAAGTAATGGCCTTATGAAAAAGAGGTTTTGTATGCCCAGGACCTGTTGGTTTGGGGAGTGTCTCTTGTGTATGGTGCATGTGCTCTACTGTTGGGCTTTTGCTTCTCTATCTTTCAGGCCAATCATCTGCAGAGGCTCTTCTTGTCTTCCGTAAACAGTGTTCATTCCTTGGCTTTGTGGCACATTTTAACTAGGTGTGTTCTAGTCTGTTTGTGAAATGAGACCTGACACCACCTTCACCAGAACTTAGGCCCTGCAGAATTGTGGTCAAGAGATGTGATGTGGGCAGAGGTTTGTACTTATCTTCTGGGGGAGGGACCCACTACACTAGGACTAGGCAAGCATGACCATTAAAGGTAGTCCCAATAGAGTATGGGGGGCAGGGCATAGTGTATGCAAGTTAGGCAGCCAGTGTTGGGCCTCCTGTTTTCTGCAGGCGACACTGTATTTATGCTGAGGGTAGGTATGGAAATGGTGTGGTCCAGCTCTTTTGTTCCTGGGAAGTTGTCTTGGTGAAATTGCCTCTCAGGGACATGCCCTGAGAAGAGTGAATATTCTTCCCACTGTGTGCCCCAGACACTCTCCAGATTGCTGTTTTCATGCTATCTGACTCAGGTTGTTTGCCTGCCTTCTCTCCAGGAGCAAGGCAGTGCCCTCTGGGTTCTAACCTAGCCAAGCTTTTTGACCTTAGCAGCTCCAGGCGTTACACCTCCTGGTTGCAAGAACTCATGAAATACAGCTTATCTCATTTTCTGTACCGAAGTTTTTTGGGTTTTTTTTTTTAGGGAACATTTTCCTTGTGCATTTCCCTGTGTGCTCCTCCCTCTTTCACCTTCTCCACGACCATGACTCCCCCCTTCACAGCACCTGTGATCCGTTTCTCCCATAAACTATCTCTCTTCACTTCCTACCTTATTTGATGTGGCCTTTTCTATCCCTTGAGTTGTGGAGTTTGTTCTGTCAGTCTTCAGGTTGATTTCTGGTGTATTTAGGATGCTTTGATAGTTATCTTGTGTTCATGGGATGAGGCAAACCTAGGTTCCTCCTCCTCCCCCTCTATCTTCCTATGTCAGGTTTATTTCTTTATGCTTATGTGAACATGTTCTGAAAGCCATCCATAGCCTATTTTGCTCCCAGACACTTTGGCTGTTAACACTCTGTATTACTGGAATTTTGCTGTGTAATTCTACTTTTAATTCTTGTACAGAATTTAAAAGATAAAAGGATAAAATAACTATAAATTTATGTTAATGAGTACATATTCAGCTACCAAATGAATATATAATAATATAATTGTTAACATCAGCAACACAAAATAATGGGTATATTTTAAAGTAGTAGAGTATTTGTAAGTACATTAAATTAAATTATGCAATTTAAAAAATTGTAAAACCATTAAGGTGTTTTACATAATTATGGTAACCACAAAGAAAGAATCTATAATATGCATAAAAAATAAAGTAAGAAGTATATCAACACGTTACTAAAAAAAATCAAGAAACAAAGGAAGATAATGGGAGATAAATTTAAAAAGCCAAAATCCATACATAAAACTTTTAGCAGAATGTCAATAGTAAGTCCTTCCCTATCTGTATTTAGATAGAAATGTAATAAACTTCCCACCAAAAGGATATGGATCAGTGAATGGATAAAAAACAGAATCCAATTATATGCTGTTTGCCAGAGACTCACTTTAGATCTAAAGACACAAATAGGTTAAAAGTAAAATTTCATGCAGATGGTAACCAAAACAGCAGAGCTGGCTAAACTAATATTTGACAAAATAGAGTTAAAGTGAAAAATTGTTGCAACAAAGAATGACATTTTATAATGATGAAAGAATCAATTTGTTTGGAAGATATAATAATTACAAATATATATACACCAAACAACAAAGCTCTTAAATACATGAAGCAATCAGTATTACCCAGATTCATTGAGACAGTTAGTAAAATGGTGGCTGCATAAGACTGTGGGCAGGGTCCAAATGCAGTTAATCTTTAATGAATATAGAATTTCAACTTTGCATCACTAAAAATGTTCTGGAGATCTGTTGCTTAAAAATGTGAATATTATTAACATAACTGAGTTATACACTTAAAAATGGTTCAGATAAAAAAAGAACTCATTAGACAAAACAGAACATTAATATGGTAATTTTTATGCTGTGTGTTTTTTAAACAACATTTAAATAAAAATATTTAAAAATGGTGGAAGTGTTCCATAGAGAGATATAAAACGTAATTTAGAATAGGCATTATTTCAACGTAAGTGCACCATTGCATATTCCAACTTTATTAGGCAGTTACTTTTATAAAAGACACATTAAAAATGTGAGTTTTTTCCATCACCACCTCTTTCAGTTCACTCACAACTTATATAAGCTCAAATGTGATTAACTAGTATGTTGAAGGAGTAATGAACACTGTTTAATTTTTTTAATTAAAATTACCTGGGCTAATGGTTATCATGTCAACAAATAGGGTCATTAATGGCTTTGCAAATAGTAAGACTTGAGGCTTGTTTACTTAAAGCACATAATAAAGAATCATTAATTTTTTTTATTTTAGTATTTGTGAACATCCTCAGCTTAACATGAGTTGGTAATGAGCCTTTATAGGTTGGCAACTTTTTTGATGTTAGTTTGTAAGGCTGAAAAAAGCCCAAGTCCTATATTAGAGGATAATTAATAGTAGTCAAAGAAAAAATAACATAGACAAAACCAGCAAAAAATATGAACATTAAAATCACATGCAGCATATAAGAGGGTATTTGCACTGAAAAGGGATTATTTATTTCTAATTACTCAAGTATACATATACATTCATATGCACCCACAATCACGCACCCACACACACTACAATACATACACTTCAAGACTCATTTACCATGAGTTATTTCCAAACAGGCAGATTCATTTTGTCAGTTAATCAAAAAGAACTGAATCTCATCATTGATTTACCTACCTGTCTCCTCCTCAATTGTGTGAAAGCAAAGAAAATATATTAGCTTCACTTACAGAAAAAAAGGGAAATAGAAAAAATAGGAAAATAAATGATATCGTAGGGTGATGTATAATTACTGTTCAGAACTATTCAGTTTGTGTGTGAATTTTAATAAGTTTACAAATAAAACAACAGAATTGCAGTTCTGTAAGAAGTTTTAAAAATCAAAAAGTGAGTTTTATTGATCTGTTCTACGGTTTTGTCTTGGTTCTATATAATTTATTTCTGCTTTGGTCTTTATTATTTAACTTCTGCCAGCTTTAGGCTTCATTTGCTGTTCATTTTTTAGTTTCTTTAGGTGTAAAGCTAGGATGTGTATTTGAGATTTTTCTTCCTTATTGAGGTAGGCCTCTATTATATACTTCCTTTTTATAACCATTTTTGCTGCATTCCAAGGTTCTGGACCATTGTGTTTATATTTTCATTTATTCCCGTGAATTATTTTTATTTCTTCTTTGAATTCTGGTTGACCCATTTATTCTGGTTGACCCATGGAGTTATTAAACTCCATGTATTTGTGGTCTTTCCTTTTTTTCTTGTAGTTGACTTCAACTTTCATAGTGATGTGATCGGAAAATGCATGGTATGATATTAATCGTGTACTTGTTGAGGTTTGATTTGTGACCTAGTATGTGATGCGTTCTGGAGAATGTCCCATGTTTACCTGAAAATAATGTGTATTCTGCTGCTTTGGGATGAAAATTTCTGAATATATCTGATAAGTCCATCTAGTCCAGTGTGTCATTCAAACCCATTGTTTCTTTTTTTATTTTCTCCTTATATTTGTGGTAAGTGGGGTGTTAAAATCCCCTACTATTATTGCATTATTATCAATAAGTTATTTGAAAGAATTAATAAAATTTGTAAACCCCTAGCCAGAATTGCCAAAAAAGAAAGGAGTCAAATAAATAAATCACAAATGAGAGAGAAGAGATCATAACCAATACCACAGAAATACAAAATAATGGGCAGAAGATATAGACATTTATCCAAATAAGATATATAGATGACTAAAAGATACATGAAAAGATGCTCAATATCACTCACCATCAGGAAAATAAAAATCAAAAACAAACTGAGATATCACCCCACACCTGTCAGAATGGGTAAAATTAACAACACAAGAAACAACAGGTATTGGCAAGGATATGGAGAAAGGGGAACACTTTCACACTGTTGGTGGGATGCAAACTGGTGCAGCCATTCTGGAAAACAGTATAGAGGTTCTTCAAAAAGACAAAAATAGAACTACCTTATGATCCAGCAATTACACTATTGTGTTCACAAAAGATACAAAAACACAGATTCAAAGGGGTACATGCACCCCAATGTTTGTAACAGCATTATCAACAATAGCCAAACTATGGAAAGAGCCAAAATGTCCATCAAATGATGACTAAATAAAGAAGATGTGATATATATCTATATCTATCTATCTATCTATCTATCCACATTTTTATTTGAATTTTAGTCAGTTAGCATGGATAGTAAAATTGGTTTCAGGTGTAGAATTTAGTGATTCATCACTTACATATAACACCCAGAGCTATAAGTAATAGTAAACATCACTGAGTAGTATTCCATTATATATTTACTCAAAGGATACAAAAATATAGATTTGCAGGGTACATGCTCCCTGATGTTTATAGAAACATTATAAACAATAGCCAAACTATGGAGAGAGCCCAAATATCCATCTACTAACAAATGGATAAAGAAGATGTGTGTGTGTATACACACATACACACACACACACACACACACAATGGAATACTACTTGGTGATAAAAAAGAATGAAATCTTGTTATTTGCAAGGGTGTGAATGAAGCTAGAGTGTATTATGCTAAACAAAATAAGTCAGCCAGAGAGACACATACCATATGATTTCACTCATATGTGGAATTTAAGAAACAAAACAGATGAACACAGAGGAAGGGGAAAAAAAAGACAGGAAGCAAACCATAAGAGACTCTTAACTATGGAGAACAAACAGAAGGCTAATGGAGGGAGGTGGTTGGGGGATGGGATAAGTGGGTAATGAGTATTAAGGAGGACACTTGTTGTGATGAGCACTTATATGTAAGTGATGAATCACTAAATTATATACCTGAAACCAATTTTACCATGCATTTTAACTTTC
Organism: Lynx rufus; assembly: GCF_022079265.1. Taxonomy (NCBI): domain Eukaryota; kingdom Metazoa; phylum Chordata; class Mammalia; order Carnivora; family Felidae; genus Lynx; species Lynx rufus. The sequence goes on from NW_025814846.1 coordinate 7,089,464, forward strand.
TAAAATTCAAATAAAAATGTGGAAAAATATTAGCAAATTAAATCCAACTATGTGTAAGATGAATTATACTACACAAGTGAGATATTTTTCAGGTATGTAAGTTTGATTGAACATTCAAAAATCAATGTAATCCAGGCTAAAGAAAAAAAAATCATATGATCATATCAGTAGACACAGAAAAATGTTTTGACAAAAATCTAACACCCATTCATGGTAAAATCTCTCAGCAAACTAGTTATAGAGGGGAACTTCCCCAATCTGATAATAAACATCTACTAACCTCCATGCTTTCCCTCTAATATGGGAGCAAGATAAGGATGTCTTCTCTCACCCTACATTCAACATTATACTAGAGGTTGTAAATAACTCAATAAAGCCCCCAATATAAAAAGATAAGTTATGCATATTATCAAGGAAGAAATAAACTGTCTATATTTGCAGATGGCATGATTGTCTATGCAGTAAATCCTAGAGAATCAACAACAAACTGAAAATGAGTGATTATAGAAACGTTGCATGATACAAAGTTAATACACAAAATTCAATTGCTTTCATAAATACCAGCAATAAACAATTGGAATTTGAAATATAAAACACAATATCATTTACACTACTATACACAAAGTGTGATGCCAAGGTGTAAATCAAACTGCATATGTATAAAATCTATATGAAGAAACTACAATACTCTGATGAAGGAAATCACAGATATAAATGAATGGAGAGATATTCTGTGCTCTTAGATAGGAAGAATCAATTGTGAAGGTATCAGTTCTCTGCTTAATCAATAGATGCAATGCAATTTCTATAAAAATCTCAGCAAGTTACTTGTAGATGTCAACAGATTTATTCTAAAGTTTATATAGAAAGGGAAAAGACCTTGAATGGCCAACAAAATATTGATAGAGAACAACAGCAGAAAACTGACACTAACTTTGAAAGTTACTACAAGGTTATAGTAATCAAAATAGTGTTCTATTGACAAAGATATATACAAATAGATCCATGTCACAGAATAGAAACAAAGAAATACCCCCCCCCAAAAAAAGTATTGATCTTTGAGATAGGAATAAAGGCAATTCAAGGGAGACAGGGTAGTCTTCAAAAAAATAGTGCTAGAAATCCTTAATATCCACATGGAAAAAAATAGGCACAGACCTTACATAAAATTAACTCAAATGGATTATAGGACCTAGATACAAAATTCAAACTGTAAAGCTCCTAGCAGACCAAAATCTAGGTGACCTTTGGCTCAGTGGTGAATTTTTAGATAAAACACCAAAAGCATAACCTACAAAAGACAAAATTTATAATTTGGACTTCATTAAAATTAAGAACACTTGTTCTGTGAAAGACTGTTTAGAGAATAAAAGAAGTCAAAGTGCAGAAAAATCTTAGTGAAACACATGTATATGAAGAACTGATATTCTAAATGTCAACAATAATAAAACAAAACAATACAAAATGGCAAAATATATGAACAGACTCCTCACTAAAGAAGCCATACAGATGGCAAATGAGTATATGAAAAGACAATATCACATCTCAATGGAAAATTGCAAATTAAAACAATGAGATACTACTGTACATCTAGTAGAATAATAAAAACCAAAATACAACGTGAAATGTAGGTGATGATGTGAAGCATAGTCCTTCTCATTCATTGCTGGTAAGGATGCAAAATGGTACAACCACAAAAACCAGTTTCTTATAAAATTAAACATACTATTAAAAATGATCTACCAACTATACCCTTTGGCATGTACCCAAAGGAGTTGAAAACTTATGTCCACACAAAAACCTTTTCACAAGTGTTTTACCAGCTTTATTTATTATTGCCCTAATTTGGAAGCAACTAAAATGTTATTCAAAAGGTGAATAGATAAGAAAACTGTGGTACATCTGTACAGTGAAATATTATTTGGCATTAAAAATCATGAAGGAGGGGCGCCTGGGTGGCTCAGTCGGTTAAGCGGCCGACTTCAGCTCAGGTCACGATCTCGCGGTCCGTGAGTTCGAGCCCCGCATCGGGCTCTGGGCTGATGGCTCAGAGCCTGGAGCCTGCTTCCGATTCTGTGTCTCCCTCTCTCTGACACTCCCCCATTCATGCTCTGTCTCTCTCTGTCTCAAAAATAAATAAAAATGTTAAAAAAATTAAAAAAATTAAAATCATGAAGGAAAAAAAAAACATGGACAAACCTTAGATGCACAATGCTAAATGAAATAAGCCAATCTGAGAAGGCTACATACTATATGATCCCAACTTTATGGTATTCTGGAAAAATAAAAACTAGTTAGACAATAAGAAGTCCAGTGGTTGCCAGAGGCTCAGTAAGAGGAAGAGAGAGAAAACTGAATAGATAAAGCACAGAGTATTTTTAAAGCAGTGAACGTATTCTATATGATACTGTAATGATGCATCGATATCATTATATATGTGTTAAAACTCAGAGAATGTACAACACAAAGCAAACCTTAATGTACTCTATAAACTTCTTTAATTTTTTTTTAATGTTCTTATTTATTTTTGAAGGAGAAAGAGACAGAGCATGAGCAGGGGAAGAGCAGAGAGAGAGGGAGACACAGAATTTGAAGCAGGCTCCAGGCTCTGAGGTGTCAGCACAGACCCCAACGTGGGGCTCAAACTCATGAACCATGAGATCATGAACCGAGCCTAAGTCAGACGCTTAACCAGCTGAGCCACCCAGGCGCCCCTATAAACTTACTTCATAATAACATATGACTATTGGTTCATCAATTGTAACAAATGTGCCATACTAATTGAAGATGTTAATAATTGAGGAAGCTATGTACAGGGAGAAGAGGGACTATGGGCACTCTGTAAAAAAACAACAACAACAAAAGTAGAGTGAGCATTCAAGACAAAAAGAATGGCATATGCAAGGGTAATATATATTTTCTAGGGAATGGAGTGTTCATGTAGATCAAAGTAATAACCATAAAGATTAGAAAGGTAGTTTGGAGCCAGATTGTGGAAAGACTTTAATATGAATAAAATGAGATTTGAGCTTTATTTTGTTAAGTCTTAAGGATTTATGAGAATAATTTGTCATTATAATTGTCTTCTATGAGAATATTTCCCTTTGAAATCCTAAACTCTTTTGTTTTAATGTTTTATTTATTTTCAAGAGAGAGAGACAGAGACGGTGCAAGCAGGGGAGGGGCAGAGAGAGAGGGAGACAGAATCAAAAGCAGGCTCTAGGCTCTGAGCTGTCAGCACAGAGCCCAGTGCGGGACTTGAACCTATGAACCGTGAGATCATGACCTGAGCTGAAGTCGGGCACTCAACAAACTGAGCCACCCAGGCACCCCTGAAATCCTAAACTTTTAAATTCAGATTATTTTTTTGCAAATGGTGTCAAATGGATTAATAAAAGACATAAACACAATTTACATTTTTAAATATGTAAAACAAGTTACTAAGAAAGTATCTAATGTTTTGCTCAAGCCTAAAAATAAAGCTGTAGTTGGATCATCTGTGAGTTCAAAATTTCTCAGTGAAATGGCTATGAACAGTTTCTATTTTTAAAAATAACCAATATCATCAAGTACTTTTGTTGCTGTTTGTAACAATCTTGTTTAATTTTTCCTCAGGCTGTGCAATGGTAAAGGTAAATCCAATGCAGACCTGAATTTTATACCATATTCTACTTGGGTCCTCATAACAAATGAAGATATTCCATTTTGGCCTCAGTTTATCCTAAGATATTTCTTAAACATTTCATTACATTTTAGGTTAAGCAGAAATTTTATTACTTTTTAAAGTTTTTATTTAAATCCCAATCAGTTAACATACAGTGTGATATTGGTCTCAGATGTACAATATAGTGATTCAAGAATTCCTTACATCACACAGTGCTCATCACAAATGCACTCCTTAATCCCCATCACCTATTTAAACCTTGCCCTGACCAACCTCCCCTCTGTAACCATCAGTTCTCTATAATTAGGAATCTGCTTCTTGGTTTCTCTCTCTCTCTCTCTTTTCCCCTTTGCTCACTTGTTTTGCTTCTTGAATTCCACATACGAGTGAAATCATATGGTATTTGTCTTTCTCTGACTTATTTTGCTTAGCATTGTACTCTGTAGCTCCATCCATGTTGTTGCAAATGGCAATATTTCATTCTTATAACTGAAAAATATTTTATTATGTATATATATATCACATTTTTTATCCATTCATTAATTGATGGTCACGTAGGCTGCTTCCACATCTTGTTGTATGTATCAGGGTGCATGTATCCCTTTGGATTTGTGTTTCTGTAACCTTTGTGTAAATACCCAGTAGTCTGATTACTGGATCACAGAGTAGTTCTATTTTTAACTTTTTGAGAAAACTCCATACTCTTTTCCACAGTGGCTGCACCAGCTTGCATTCCCACCAACAGTGCAAGAGGATTCCCCTTTATCAAAATACTCATCAACACCTGTTGTTTCTTCTGTTGTTGATTTTAGTAATTTTGACAGATGTAAGATTATATCTCATTGTAGTTTTGAATTGTATTTCCATGATGCTGAGTGATGTTGAGAATCTTTTCATGTGTCTATTAGCTGTCTGAATGTCTTCCCTGGCTGAAATGTCCGTTCATGTCCTCTGCCCATTTTTAATTGGATTATTTTTGTGGATGTTGAGTTTTTTAAGTTCTTTTGGATACTAACCCTTAATTGGAAACATTTGCAAATCTCTTCTACCATTCAGCAGGTTGCCTTCTTATTTTGTCATTTGTGTTGTTGTTGTTGTTGTTGTTTTATACAGAACGTTTTTATATTTATCTAGCCCCAATAGTTTATTTTTGCTTTTATTTACCTTGCCTCAGAAAACGTATCTAGAAAAAAGTTATGTACGTCCAATGTCAAAGACATTACGCTTGTGTGCTTGTCCAGGATTTTAATGGTCTTAGGTCTCACATTTAGGTCTTTCATCCGTGTGGAATTTATTTTTTGTAAAGTGTACAAAAGTGGTCCAGTTTCATTCTTTTACATGTTGCTGTCCAGTTTTCCCAGCATCATTTTTTTTGAAGAGACTGCCTATTTCCCATTGGATATGCTTTGCTGATTTGTCACAGATGAATTGACCATATAGTTGTGGATTCATTTCTGGGTTTCCTATTGTGTTCCATTGATTGAGATGTCCATTTTTGAGCCAGTACCATACTGTTTTAATCACTACAACTATATAATATAACTTGAAGTCCAGAATTGTGATGCCTCCAGCTGTTTTTCTTCTTCAATAATGCCTTGGCTATTCAGAGTTTTTTGTGGTTCATCTAAATTTTAGGATAATTTGTCCTTGTTTTGTGAAAAATGTTATTGTTATTTCGATAGGTGTTGCATTAAATATGTAGACTTATTTGATTACTATAGACATTTTAACAATATTTGTTCTTCCAATCCATGAGCATGGAATAGTTTTCCATTTCTGTTTCATCTTTAATTATTTTCATCAGTGTCTTATACTTTTCAGAGTGCAGGTCTTTCACCTTTTTGATTAGGTTTATCCCTAGGTATCTTATTATTTTTAGTGTAACTGTAAGTGGGTTGTTTTCTTAATTTCTCTTTCTGCAGCTTCATTATTGATATATAAATACAACAGATTTCTGTATAGTCATTGTGTGTCCTGTGTTTTGCTGACTTCTCTTATAAGGTCTAACAGTTTATTGGTGGAGTCTTTGGGTTTTGTATATATAATATTATGTAGCATGTCATCGGCAAATGGTGAAAATTTTACTTCTTCCTACCTTGGGATGTATTTTATTTCTTTCTGTTATCTGACTACAAAATTTTTACAAAATGCAAATAAATAAATAAAACCAGCCTGCTTTCACAATTCGTATTTAGCTGTTGGAGAATCATATATATGGCTATAATAAGAAATTATGAAGACACGTGAAACTAAGCATATGATACCATAAAAATTCTAGGTAGCTTTATCATACCTTGCTCATTAGGTATGTTCTTGGGTCATTACATATAAAACAATATTTGCATATTTAATCATATTGTTAGCGAACTTCTATTAGGGTTTCAGAGATGTATATTCACAGAAAATATCTTTGATTCAAGACACACACACACACACACACACACACAAATCGGAGGAAATTAGAGGTCATCAATCACAGTGGTGCTCCATCTTGCCTGCACATTAGAAGCACCAGATGAGCATTTGAGAAAATACTAAATGGGGCATGTGGGTGGGTCAGTTGGTTAAGCATCCAACTTAGGCTCAGGTCATGATCTCACAGTCCATGAGTTTGAGCCCTGTGATAGGCTTTGTGCTGACAGCTCAGAGCCTGGAGTCTGCTTCTGCTTCTGTGTCTCCCTCTGACCCTACAGTGCTTGCACTCTCTCTCAAAAATAAACATTAAAACAATTTTTTAAAAGAAAATACCAAATATTTGCAGACCATCCCCAGAGATTCGGGCTTAATTATCTTAGGGTGGGCTTAGATATTTTTTAAATGTCCCCAAGTGATTCTAATATGTACTAACCAGGGATGAAAAAACTGATCAAGTATAACCACTTCATGTTGCAATTGAAGAAACTGAGACTCCAGAGGTAGAGAGGAAGATGGCGGCATAGGAGGACTCTGGGCCCACTGCGTCCTGCTGATAACTTAGATTCCACATACACCTGCCTAAGTAACCCAAAAAACTGCCAGAAGACTAGCAGAACTGAGTCTCCAGAGCCAAGCACAGACGAGAGGTCCACGGAAGAGGTTAGGAAGGGCGGTAAGGCTGTGCGTACCACATGGACTGGCGGGAGGGAGCCGGGGTGGAGGGGCAGCCCCCTGGTCAAGCAGAGACCCCCAGTCTGGCTGGCAAAAGTGGAGGGGCCGGACAAAGTGTGTTTGGACAGCAAGCAGGACTTAACATCTGAAAGGTTATAAGTTAACAACAGTGCTCAGAGAGCGGGAAGGCTGGAGGACAACGGGAGGGAGAGTTGCTGAGCCCCGGAGGACAGAGCTCAGCTTGGCGGGGAACAAAGGCGCTCGCCAGCGCCATTTCCCTCACCTATCCCCAGCCAAAATCCCAAAGGGAACCAGTTCCTGCCAGGGAAATTGCTTGCACCACGCAAACACCCCACGCTGTGCTTCTGCGGACCCACACCTCCCGTGGTGGGCCTGACTCCCTCAAGCTGCCACAGGGCCCCTCCCTAAGAGGATCACCGAAGGAGAAGCTAGCTGAGCCTGCCCCTCCAGCCCCCGTGCACCTTGCCTATCTACCCCAGCTAATATGCCAGATCCCCAGCACCACAAGCCTGGCAGTGTGCAAGTAGCCCAGATGGGCCATGCCACCCCACAGTGAATCCCGCCCTTAGGAGAGGGGAAGAGAAGGCACACACCAGTCTGACTGTGGCCCCAGCGGTAGGCTGGGGGCAGACATCAGGCCTGACTGCGGGCCCACCCACCAACACTTGTTATTCAAAAAAGCACAAGGGACCTGCCCTGCAGTTCTGCACCACTCCAGGGACTATCCAAAATGATCAAATGGAAGAATCCCCTCAAAAGAATCTCCAGGAAATAACAACAGCTAATGAACTGATCAAAAAGGATTTAAACAATATAACAGAAAGTGCATTTAGAATAATAGTCATGGGGCGCCTGGGTGGCACAGTCGGTTAAGCGTCCGACTTCAGCCAGGTCACGATCTCACAGTCCGTGAGTTCGAGCCCCGCGTCGGGCTCTGGGCTGATGGCTCAGAGCCTGGAGCCTGTTTCCCATTCTGTGTCTCCCTCTCTCTCTGCCCCTCCCCCGTTCATGCTCTGTCTCTCTCTGTCCCAAAAATAAATAAACGTTGAAAAAAAAAATTTTAGAATAATAGTCATAAAATTAATCGCTGGGCTTGAAAACAGTATAGAAGACAGCAGAGAATCTCTTCCTACAGAGATCAAGGGACTAAGGAATAGTCAGGAGGACCTAAAAAATGTGATAACCGAGCTGCAAAATAAAATGGAAACGACCACGGCTCAGATTGAAGAGGCAGAGGAGAGAATAGGTGAACAAGAAGATAAAATTATGGAAAAAGAAGAAGCTGAGAAAAAGAGAGATAAAAAAATCCAGGAGTATGAGGGGAAAATTAGAGAACTAAGTGATGTACTAAAGAGAAATAATATACGCATAATTGGTATTCCAGGGGAGGAAGAGAGAGGGAAAGGTGCTGAAGGTGTACTTGAAGAAATCATAGCTAAGAACTTCCCAGATCTGGGGAAGGAAAAAGGCATTGAAATCCAAGAGGCACAGAGAACTCCCTTCAGACGTAACTTGAATCGATCTTCTGCATGATATATCATAGTGAAACTGGGAAAATACAAGGATAAAGAGAAATTCTGAAAGCAGCGAGGGATAAACGTGCTGTAACATATAAAGGGAGACCTATAAGACTCGTGACCGATCTCTCTACTGAAACTTGGCAGGCCAGAAAGGAATGGCAGGGGATCTTCAATATGATGAACAGGAAAAATATGCAGCCGAGAATCCTTTATTCAGCAAATCTGTCATTTAGAATAGAAGGAGAGATAAAGGTCTTCCCAAACAAACAAAAACTGAAGGAATTCATCACCACTAAACCAGCCCTACAAGAGATCCTAAGGGGGATCCTGTGAGACAAAGTACCAGAGACATCACTACAAGCATAAAACCTACAGACATCACAATGACTCTAAACCCATATCTTTCTATAATAACACTGAATGTAAATGGACTAAATGCGCCAACCAAAAGACATAGGGTATCAGAATGGATAAAAAAACAAGACCCATCTATGTGCTGTCTACAAGAGACTCATTTTAGACCTAAGGACACCTTCAGATTGAGAGTGAGGGGATGGAGAACTATTTATCATTCCACTGGAAGTCAACAGAAAGCTGGAGTAGCCATACTTATATCACACAAACTAGACTTTAAATTCAAGGCTGTAACAAGAGAGAAGAAGGGCATTATATAATAATCACAGGGTTTATCCATCAGGAAGAGCTAACAATTTTAAATGTCTATGCGCCAAACACAGGAGCCCCCAAATATATAAAACAATTCATCAAAAACATAAGCAACCTTATTGATAAGAATGTGGTAATTGCAGGGGACTTTAACACTCCACTTACAGAAATGGATAGATCATCTAGACACACGGTCAATAAAGAAACAAGGGCCCTGAATGATGCATTGGATCAGATACACTTGACAGATCTATTTAGAACTCCGCATCCCAAAGCAAGAGAATATACTTTCTTCTCGAGTACACATGGAACATTCTCCAAGATAGATCACATACTGGGTCACAAAATAGCCCTTCATAACTATACAAGAATTGAAATAATACCATGCATACTTTCAGAACACAATGCAATGAAGCTTGAAATCAATCACAGGAAAAGTCTGGAAAACCTCCAAAAGCATGGAGGTTAAAGAAAACCCTACTAAAGAATGAATGGGTCAACCAGGCAATTAGAGAAGAAATTAAAAAATATATGGAAACAAACGAAAATGAAAAGACAACAATCCAAACGCTTTGGGACGCAGTGAAGGCGGTCCTGAGAGGAAAATACATTGCAATCCAGGCCTAGCACAAGAAACAAGAAAAATCCCAAATACAAAATCTAACAGTACACCTAAAGGAAATAGAAGCAGAACAGCAAAGACAGCCTAAATCTAGCAGAAGAAAAGAAATAATAAAGATCAGAGCAGAAATGAACAATATAGAATCTAAAAAACTGTAGAGCAGATCAACGAAACCAAGAGTTGTTTTTTTGAAAAAATAAACAAAATTGATAAACCTCTAGCCAGGCTTCTCAAAAAGAAAAGGGAGATGACCCAAATAGATAAAATCATGAATGAAAATGGAATATTACAACCAATCCCTCAGAGATACAAGCAATTATCAGGGAATACTATGAAAAATTATATGCCAACAAGCTTGACAACCTGGAGGAAATGGACAAATTCCTAAACACCCACACGCTTCCAAACTCAATCAGGAGGAAATAGAAAGCTTGAACAGACCCATAACCAGTGAAGAAATTGAATCAGTCATGAAAAATCTCCTAACAAATAAGAGTACAGGACCAGATGGCTTCCCAGGGGAGTTCTACCACACGTTTAAAGCAGAGATAATACCTATCCTTCTCAAGCTATTCCAAAAAAAATAGAAAGGGAAGGAAAACTTCCAGACTCATTCTATGAAGCCAGTATTACTTTGATTCCTATACCAGACAGAGACCCAGTAAAAAAAGAGAACTACAGGCCAATATCCCTGATGAATATGGATGCAAAAATTCTCAATAAGATACTATCAAATCGAATTCAACAGCTTATAAAAAGAATTATTCACCATGATCAAGTGGGATTCATTCCTGGGATGCAGGGCTGGTTCAACATTCGCAAATCAATCAACGTGATACATCACATTAATAAAAGAAAAGATAATCTCTGACCTCAGCCGGAGCAATCTCTTACTCGACACATCCCCAAAGGCAAGGGAATTAAAAGCAAAAGTGAATTACTGGGACCTTATGAAGATAAAAAGCTTCTGCACAGCAAAGGAAACAACCAACAAAACTAAAAGGCAACCAACGGAATGGGAAAAGATATTTGCAAATGACATATCGGACAAAGGGCTAGTATCTAAAATCTATAAAGAGCTCACCAAACTCCACACCCGAAAAACAAATAACCCAGTGAAGAAATGGGCAGAAAACATGAATAGACACTTCTCTAAAGAAGACATCCAGATGGCCAACAGGCACATGAGAAGATGTTCAGCGTCGCTCCTTATCAGGGAAATACAAATCAAAACCACACTCAGGTATCACCTCACGCCAGTCAGAGTGGCCAAAATGAACAAATCAGGAGACTATAGATGCTGGAGAGGATGTGGAGAAACGGGAACCCTCTTGCACTGTTGGTGGGAATGCAAATTGGTGCAGCCGCTCTGGAAAGCAGTGTGGAGGTTCCTCAGAAAATTAAAAATAGACCTACCCTATGACCCAGCAATAGCACTGCTAGGAATTTATCCAAGGGATACAGGAGTACTGATGCATAGGGGCACTTGTACCCCAATGTTCATAGCAGCACTCTCAACAATAGCCAAATTATGGACAGAGCCTAAATGTCCATCAACTGATGAATGGATAAAGAAATTGTGGTTTATATACACAATGGAATACTATGTGGCAATGAGAAAAAATGAAATATGGCCTTTTGTAGCAACGTGGATGGAACTGGAGAGTGTAATGCTAAGTGAAATAAGCCATACAGAGAAAGACAGATACCATATGGTTTCACTCTTAGGTGGATCCTGAGAAACTTAACAGGAACCCATGGGGGAGGGGAAGGAAAAGAAAAAAAAGAGGTTAGAGTGGGAGAGAGCCAAAGCATAAGAGACTATTAAAAACTGAGAACAAACTGAGGGTTGATGGGGGGTGGGAGGGAGGGGCGGGTGGGTGATGGGTATTGAGGAGGGCACCTTTTGGGATGAGCACTGGGTGTTGTATGGAAACCAATTTGTCAATAAATTTCATATATATAAAAAAATAAAACAATTCTTTAAACTCTAAGAAAAAAAAAAAAAGAAAAGATAAGAACCATATGGTCCTGTCAATCAATGCAGAAAAGGCCTTTGACAAAATTCAGCAACATTTCTTAATAAAAACCCTCAAGAAAGTCGGGATAGAAGGAACATACTTAAAGATCATAAAAGCCATTTATGAAAAGCCCACAGCTAACATCATCCTCAACGGGGAAAAACTGAGAGCTTTTTCCCTGAGATCAGGAACACGACAGGGATGCCCACTCTCACCGCTGTTGTTTAACATAGTGTTCGAAGTTCTAGCATCAGCAATCAGACAACAAAAGGAAATCAAAGGCATCCAAATTGGCAAAGAGGAAGTTAAGCTTTCACTTTTTGCAGATGACATGATACTATACATGGAAAATCCGATAGACTCCACCAGAAGTCTGCTAGAACTGATACATGAATTAAGCAAAGTTGCAGGATACAAAATCAGTGTACAGAAATCAGTTACATTCTTATACACTAATAATGAAGCAACAGAAAGACAAATAAAGAAACTGATCCCATTCACAATTGCACCAAGAAGCATAAAATACCTAGGAATAAATCTAACCAAAGATGTAAAAGATCTGTATGCTGAAAACTATAGAAAGCTTGTGAATGAAATTGAAGAAGATATAAAGAAATGGAAAAACATTTCCTGCTCATGGATTGGAAGAATAAATATTGTCAAAATGTGAATACTACCCAAAGCTATCTACACATTCAATGCAATCCCAATCAAAATGGCACCAGCCTTCTTCTCGAAGCTAGAACAAGCAATCCTAAAATTCATATGGAACCACAAAAGGCCCCGAATAGCCAAAGGAATTTTGAAGAAGAAGACCAAAGCAGGAGGCATCACAATCCCAGACTTTAGCCTCTACTACAAATCTGTCATCATCAAGACAGCATGGTATTGGCACAAAAACAGACACATAGACCAATGGAATAGAATAGAAACCACAGAACTAGACCCACAAACGTATGGGCAACTAATCTTTGACAAAGCAAGAAAGAACATCCAATGGAAAAAAGACAGTCTCTTTAACAAATGGTGCTGGGAGAACTGGACAGCAACATGCAGAAGGTTGAAACTAGACCACTTTCTCACACCATTCACAAAAATAAACTCAAAATGGATAAAGGACCTGAATGTGAGACAAGAAACCATCAAAACCCCAGAGAAGAAAGCAGGAAAGGCCTCTCTGACCTTAGCTGTAGCAATTTCTTACTTGACACATCCCCAAAGACAAGGGAATTAAAAGCAAAAATGAACTAGTGGGACCTTATGAAGATAAAAAGCTTCTGCACAGCAAAGGAAACAACCATGAAAACTAAAAGGCAACCAACGGAATGGGAAAAGATATTTGCAAATGACATATCGGACAAAGGGCTAGTATCTAAAATCTATAAAGAGCTCACCAAACTCCACACCCGAAAAACAAATAACCCAGTGAAGAAATGGGCAGAAAGCATGAACACTTTCTCTAAAGAAGACATCCGGATGGCCAAGAGGCACATGAAAAGATGCTCAACGTCGCTCCTCATCCGGGAAATACAAATCAAATCCACACTCAGATATCACCTCACGCCAGTAAGAGTGGCCAAAGTGAACAAATCAGGAGACTATAGATGCTGGAGAGGATGTGGAGAATTGGGAACCCTCTTGCACTGTTGGTGGGAATGCAAATTGGTGCAGCCACTCTGGAAAACAGTGTGGAGGTTCCTCAAAAAATTAAAAAATAGATCTATGCTATGACCCAGCAATAGCACTGCTAGGAATTTACCCAAGGGATACAGGAGTACTGATGCATAGGGGCACTTGTACCCCAATGTTTATAGCAGCACTCTCAACAATAGCCCGATTATGGAAAGAGCCTAAATGTCCATCAACTGATGAATGGATAGAGGAATGGTGGTTTATATAGACAATGGAGTACTACGTGGCAATGAGAAAGAATGAAATATGGCCCTTTGTAGCAACGTGGATGGAACTGGAGAGTGTTATGCTAAGTGAAATAAGCCATACAGAGAAAGACAGATACCATATGTTTTCACTCTTATGTGGGTCCTGAGAAACTCAACAGAAACCCATAGGGGAAGGGAAGGAAAAAAAAAGAGTTTAGAGTGGAAGAGAGCCAAAGCATAAGAGACTCTTAAAAACTGAGAACAGGGGCGCCTGGGTGGCGCAGTCGGTTAAGCGTCGGACTTCAACCAGGTCACGATCTCGCAGTCCATGAGTTCGAGCCCCGCGTCGGGCTCTGGGCTGATGGCTCGGAGCCTGGAGCCTGTTTCCGATTCTGTGTCTCCCTCTCTCTCTGCCCCTCCCCTGTTCATGCTCTGTCTCTCTCTGTCCCAAAAATAAATAAACGTTGAAAAAAAATTAAAAAAAAAAAACTGAGAACAAACTGAGGGTTAATGGGGGATGGGAGGGAGGGGAGGGTGGGTGATGGGTATTGAGGAGGGTACATTTTGGGATGAGCACTGGGTGTTGTATGGTAACCAATTTGACAATAAATTTCATATATTGAAACAAAAAAATAAAAAAACAAAACCGAGACTCATAAAAAATATGTAATTTCCCCAAGATATTATTAAAGTCCAGTCCCTTGCATCCTAAGTCCACACATTTTTAGGATAATGTTATGTTTGGGTTTTTTTCCAATATGCGGGCCTTAAATTCTCTTACATTATTTTTTTTCTAAGAGATTGAAGTCATATAAGCAATTCATAGGATCTTGTACACATATTTAAATAAGCTACATAATTAATTATTTCATTGGAAGCAATCCAGTGACTCCGTTACACTCAAGCAGATATATTGTCCTAATTTTCCTAGTATTTAACACAACTCAATAACTAAGAAAATTCCTTTTTTAGACAGCTCAGACTAATTATAATAATGAAGTCCTAAGAATGTCATTATGTTTGCTAGTGTTGGGTAATTTAGCAAGGATATTTGAAGTGGGAAGGGTAGAAGAACTTCAGATACACAATGCAGAGTAGGAGATATGTACTTTACCTACTGATATGTATTAAAAATTTTAGGTATACTATGTCAATTTGAATAAAGCAGAAGGATTTATAATGAACAGAAAACATACAGGAAAGGAATAATTGGAGTGAGTGAGGTTGATCTAGAGGCGAATTGCAAGGAAAATCTTTTTGGATGAATATATGTGAACAGATAAAGAAGCAAAAAAGACATTGACATTTGTAGGGAACGAAAAGCATAAGTAAAAGTTGGGCAGGGGACCTTCTTACACCATACACAAAAGTAAGTTCAAATAGATTAAAGATCTAAATATGAGACCTGAAACCATAAAAATCCTAGAGGAGAACATAAACAGTAAACTCTTTAACATTGGATATAGCAACTTCTTTCTAGATGTGTATCCTGAGGAAAGGGAAACAAAAGGAAAAATAAACTACTGGGACTTCATCAAAGCAATAAACTTCTGTATAGCAAAGTAACAAAGCTAAAAGGCAACTTAAATAATTGAAGAAGATATTGGTAAATAACATAACTGATAAAAGGTCAGTATCCAAAATATATAAAGAAATTATAAAACTCAACACCAAAGAAAAAAAATAATCAAATTAAAATATGGGCAGAAGACATGAGCAGACGTTTCTCCAAAGAAGATATGCAGATGACAACAGACACATGAAAATAATTGCTCATCATCACTTAGCATCAAGGAAATGCAAATCAAAACTACAATGAGATATCACCTCACTCCTGTCAGAATGGCTAAAATCAACAACAGAAAAAACAACTGATGCTGGCAAGGATATGGAGAAAAAGTAACACTCTTGTACTCTTGTTGAGAAAGCAAACTTGTGCAGCTACTCTGAAAAACAGTCTGGAAGTTCCTGAAAATTTTTAAAATAGAACTATCCTATGATAGTGTATGATAGTATGATATCACACTACAAGGTATTTACCCAAGGAATGCAGTAACACTAATTCAAAGGGATATAGGCACCCTGATGTTTATAGTGGCATTTTTTACAATAGCTAAGATATGGAAGTAGTCCAAGTGTTCATGAATTATTGAATGGATAAAAAAAATATGGTACATATTGGGGGTTGGTTAAGATGGCAGAGGAATAGGGCAATCCTAAGCTTGCATCCTCCCTCAAACACAGCTAGATAAATATCAAATAGTTTTGAACATCCAAAAACGCAATCTGAGGACTGAAGACTGTGAGAGAAAAGCTTCATGTATACAAGCACAAAAACCTACCACTTTGTGGTAGGTAGGAACTTTGGAAAGTTGATTTGAGGGAGAAAAGTGTCATGGGCACTCTGGAGGGGAGGGAGCCCTGACTGCTAGAAGAGGGGAGTGAGAGAAAGAGAGAAAGCAAGCAAGAGTGAAAAAAAGAGTGAAATCATTCACAGGGGATTTCACAGGAAAAACTCTTCCCCAAAACCATTGACTGGGGAAAAAGGAAGGGGTTTAAATACATCAAGATTTTTATAAACAGAGAAGCACAGTGTCTGACGTTTTGCAAATCAGCACCATCTCCAGGGTTACACCTGATGGTGCTGCACTAGGGAAGAAGGGCAGAGAGTGGTAGCAGGCAAAGTGGTCTGAGGATCCCATGGGTCACATTGGGAGGAACAGTTCCTCTGCCTGGAGTGAATTTGGTAGAGGGGATACGACCTCTCCAAGGGCAAAAGACCCAGCAAGCACCATTGAGCTGCTCTATTTAGCAGCATAGGAACAAAGACACTGGCTGCGGGCAACAAACCTTGGTGCCAGCTTTGTGCTTCCATTGACCATAAACTCTGAACCACTGCATGGTCATGTGACCATTTTCTGGGATAAACCAGCACTGGCCACAGTGCAGCAAGACACTACCCCAGAGTATCAACACAGGGCCATGCTGCTGGGGTCTCTAAAGTTTAGACTTTCGAAACAAAGCCATGCATAAGCCAAACACAGGAGGGCTGGACCACCTGGCAAGTGGAAAGCTCAGACAAAGAGTGCAGGTGGGGATCTGATAGAAACCAGGGACACAGGAGGGGTGACTGCTTGTCTTTGAGAGCTTCCTGAGGAGTGGTGGGCACAAGCTCCCTGGTCTGGAGATGAGAGGGCAGGGTGAAACCATTTTCACTCCTTGCCCACAAGCAGTGGCCAACCTCAGTGACTTAAACAGCACTGACTAGTAGAGACCACAACTGCTACATCAAGCCCTGACCCCCTCCCTGTACCCAGCAGGGGCATATACACTAGGGCAAGTCAGCCTGAGAATCAGCAAAACAGGCCCCTCCCTCAGAAAACCAGTAAAAACCACTTGCAAACACCATGTCTATTGATATAGAGTGCTCCAAAGCTACAGATGGAGGGGAAATAAAATCTAGCTTCCTTTTTATTATAATTTTTTAATATTTATTTTCACTGTCATATTTTGGATCTAGCTGCTTTTTTCTTAAGATTTTAATGTTTATTTATTTTAGAGATACAGAGACAGAGAATAAGCAAGGAAGGGGCAGAGAGAGACACAGAATCCAAAGGGGGCTCCAGGCTCCAAGCTGACAGCACAGAGCCTGATGCAGGGCTCGAACCCACAATCCATGAGACCATGACCTGAGCCAAAGTCAAATGCCCAACTGACTGAGCCACCCAGGCGCCCCTGGATCTAGCTCTTTTAACAAGCAGACAAAGACACACATTAGATACATTTTGGGTATTTTTCTGGACAAAATAACAAGACAAAGGAATTCACCCCCCAAAAAGGATCAGGAAGTAGAAATTACAGGTAGGGATTTAATCAATACAGATGTAAGTAAGATGTCTGAAATAAAATTTAAACAACAATTATAATTATACTAGCTGGGCTTGATGAAAGCATAGAAGACACTAGATATTTCATTACTGCAGAGATAAAGAACTAAAATCTAGTCAGGATGAAATTGAAAATGCTATAACTGACATACAACTTGAATGGATGCCAAAACAACCAGGATGGAAGAAGCAAAGAAATGAATCAGTGATATAGAAGATAAAATTAAGGAAAATAATGAAACTGAAAAGAAGAGGGAAAGAAAGGTATAGGATCAGAAAGGTAGCCTTAGGGAACTCTATGGTTTCTTAAAACATAATACCATTTGGGGGCGCCTGGGTGGCTCAGTCGGTTGAGCGTCCGCCTTCGGCTCAGGTCATGATCTCACAGTCCGTGAGTTCGAGCACCACGTCGGGCTCTGTGCTGACGGCTCAGAGCCTGGAGCCTGCTTCGGATTCTGTGTCTCCCTCTCTCTCTGCCCCTAACCCACTCACATTCTGTCTCTGTCTCTGTCAAAAATAAATAAACATTAGAAAAATTAAAAAAAAAAAAACAAAAAACATAATACCATTTGGATCATAGGAGTCCCAGAAGAAGGAGAGAAAAAGGAGCGGAAGTTTTATTTGAGCAAAATATAAATAAAAACTTCCCAAATCTGGGGAAATACAGACATCCAAATCCAATAAACAGAGAGAACTCCCATTAAATAAAAAGAAAAGAAAAGAAAAGAAAAGAAAAGAAAAGAAAAGAAAAGAAAAGAAAAAGAGCCATCACATAGACATATCATAGTCAAATTCACAAAATACACAGACAAGGAAAGAATCCTGAAAGCAACCTGGTAAAAAAAAGTCCTTAACCTACAAGGAAAGTCAGATTAGGTTTGCAACAGATCTGTCCACAGAACCTTGGCAGAGCAAAAGGGAATGGCAGCATATATTCAACCTGCTTAATGGGAAAAATAGGCAACCAAGATAGTTTATCCAGAAAAACTGTCATTCAGAATAGGAGAGATAAAGAGTTTCCAAGACAGACAAAAACTGAAGGAGTTTATGACCACTAAACCAGCCCAGCAAGAAATACTACAGGGGACTCTGAGTAGGGGGAAAAACAACAGCAAAGACTAAAAAGGAACAGAGAATATTACCAGGACACCAAACTTATGGGTAACACAATGGCACTAAATTCATATTTTCCAATATTCACTCTGAATGTAAATGGAATAAATGCTCCAATCAAAGGATACAAGGTATCAGAATGGATACAAAAACAAGATCCATCTATATGGTGCCTACAAAAGATTCATCATAGACCTAAAGGCACCCACAGATTGAAAGTGAAGAGATGGAGAACCATCTATCATGCTAATAGACATCAAACAAAAGCTGGAAGATCCATACTTATATCAGACAAATTAGATTTTAAAACAAAGACTGTAACAAGAAATGAAGAAAAATGTTATATCAAAATTGAGTGATCTATCCATCAAGAAGATCTAACAGTATAAATATTTATGCCCACAAATTGGGAGCACCCAGATGTATAAATCCGTTAATAACAAACATAAAGAAATCACTGATAATAATACACTAATACTAGGGGAATTTAAAACCCCACTTAGAGTAATGGAAAGATCATCTAAACAAAATAAACAAGGAAACAATGACACACTATACCAGATAGATTTAACAGATAAATTCAGAACATTTTATCCTAAAACTGCAGAATACACATTCTTTCAAGTACACATGGAACATTCCCCAGAATAAATTACATACTGGGTCACAAATCAGCCCTAAAGGACAAAATGGTTGAGATCATATCATGCATATTTTAGACCACAATGCTATGAAATTTGAAATCAACCACAAGAAAAAAAAATTGGAAATCCCTCAAATACATGAAGGTTAAAGGACATCCTACTAAAGAATGAATGAATTAAACAGGACATTAAATAAGAAATAAAGAAAAACATGGAAACAAATGAAAATGAAAACAAGACACCCCAAACACTAAGGATGCTGCAAAGGCGGTCCTAAGAGGGAAGTGTATTGTAATATAGGACTATCCCAAGAAGCAAAAAAAGTCTCAAATACACAACCTAACCTTACATCTAAAGGAGCTAGAAAAGGAACAGCAGTAAAACCAGGAGAAGGTGGGAAGTAATAAAGATTAGAGCAGAAGTAAACAATACAGAAAAAAAAACAGTAGAACAAATCAATGAAAGAAAAAGCTGCAAATTTTTTGAAAGAATAAAATCAATAAACACTGAATGAGACTTATCAAAAAGAGAAAGGACCCAAATAGATAAAATCACGAATGAAAAAGGAGAGATCACAACCAACACCACAAAAATACAAACAATTATAAGAGAATACTGTGAAAAATTATATGCCCCAAACTGGGAAGTCTGGAAGAAAAGGACAAATTCCTAGAAACTCACACACTACCAAAATCTGAAACAGGAATAAATAGCAAATTTGGACAGAGAAATTGAATCCATAATAAAAAATCTCCCAAAAAACAAGAGTCATGGGCCAGATGGCTTCCCAGGGGAATTCTACCAGACATATAAAGAGTTAATACCTATTCTTCTCAAACTGTTCCAAAAATAGAAATGGAAGGAAAACTTCCAAACTCATTCTATGAAGCCAGAATTATCTTGAATTTAAAACAAGACAAAGACCTCACAGGAAAGGAGAATTATAGGTCAATATCCCTGATGAACATGGCTGCAAAAATTCTCAATAAAATAATAGCAAATCAAATTCAACAGTATATTAAAATAATTATTCAATATGATCAAGTGGGATATATTCCTCAGCTGCAGGGCTGGTTCAATATTCACAAGTCAATCAACATGATACAACACATTAATAAAAGCAAGGATAAGAACCATGTGATCCTGTCAATAGATGCAGAAAAAGTATTTGACAGAATACAGCAATATACAGTTTTCTTGATAAAAAACCCTCTACAAAGTATGGGTAGATGGAACAAACCTCAACATCATAAGGGCCATATATGAAAGACCTACAGCTAATATCATTCTCCAAGGGGAAACACTGAAAGTCTTTCCTCTATGGTCAGGAAGAAGACAAGTATATCCACTCTCACCATTAATATTTAACATAGTACTGAAAGTCCTAGAAAGAGCAATCAGACAACAAAAATAAATAAAAGACATCCAAATTAGCAAGGAAGAAGTCAAATATTCACTGTTTGCAGATGACATGATACTCTGTGTAGAAAACCTGAAGACTCCAACAACAACAACAACAAAATTGCTAGAACTACTACATGAATTCAGCAAAGTTCCAGGATATAAAGACAGTGTGCAGAAAATTTTTCAAATTTCTATACACCAATAACAAAGCAACAGAAAAAGAAATCAAAGAATCGATCTCACTTGCAGTTGAACCAAAAACAATAAAATACCTAGGAATAAACCTAACTAAAGGGGTAAATGATCTGTACTCTGAACAGTATGGAACATTCACTAAAGAAATTGAATTGGACACAAAGAATGAAAAAGCATTCCATACTCATGGAATGGAAGAATAAATACAGTTAAAACATCTATACGATTGAAACCAATCTATGCATTTAATGCAATCCTTATCAAAATACCACCAGTATCTTTCACAGAGCTAGAACAAACAATCCTAAAATTTGTATGGAACCACAAAAGAACCCTAATAGTCAAAGCAATCCTTAAAGAAAAAAACCTGGAGGCATCACAATTAAAATTAAAATCTATAAGATTAGAATGTATATTACAAAGCTTTAGTCATAAAGACAGTATGGTACTGGTACAAAAACAGACACATAGATCAATGAAACAGAATACAGAACCCAAAAATGGATCCACAACTATATGGCCACATAATTTTCGACAAAGCAGTGCATTGCAAAAACTCAAAGCACTGCAAAAAAGTGTCTTCAAAAATTATGTTGGGAACACTAGACTGTGACAGCAGAAGAATGACTATTTTCTCACACCATATACAAAAACAAATTTAAAATGGATGAAAGACCTAAATGTGAGACAAGAAACCATAAAATCTTAGAGAACACAGGCAGCAACCTCTTTGACCTTGGCTGGAGTAACTTCTTACTAGACACATCACTGAAGGAAAGGGAAACAGAGAAAAAAATGAACTATTGGGACTTCATCCAGATAAAAACTTCTGTACAGTGAAGTTCTATAAAGAACTTATCAAACTAAACACCCAAACAACAAATAATCCAGTTAAGAAATGGGCAGAAGACATAAACAGACACTTATCCAAAGAAGACATCCAGATGGTTAACAGGCACATGAAAAGATGCTCAACATCACTCATCATCAGATAAATACAAATAAAAATCACAATGAGATACCACCTCACACGTTAGACTGGCTAAAATTAACAATACAGGAAACAACGGGTGTTGGCAAAGATGTGGAGAAAGACGAACCCTCTTGCGCAGCTGGTAGGAATGCAAACTGTTGCAGCCACTCTAGAAAATAGTATGCAGATTCCTCAAAAAGTTAAAAATAGAACTACTGTGCAACCCAGCAATTGCACTGCTAGGTATTTACCCATAGGATACAAAACTACAGACTCAAAAGGGTACATGCACACTGATGTTTATAGCAGCATTATCAAAAATAGCGAAACTATGGAAAGATCCCAATTGTCCATCAACTGATGAATGGATAAAGAAGATGAGGGAGATATATATATATATATATGATAAATAGATCTATGTATCTATGGAATGGGAGATTATCTATATCTAAATCTATATCTATATCTCTATCTATCTATATCATCTATATCTATATCTATCTATCTATATACATATATCTATATCTATATATATAGATCTATATACCTATAGATCTATTGTGTTAATAGATCTATAGATCTATTATATATATATTATATATATATATTATGTATATTTTACCACAAATCTATCTCTCTATATACATATATAGATAGATCTATAGATCTATAGATCTATAGATCTATCTATATATGTATATATATTAAGGGAAAGATAGATAGATAGATAAATAGATGGAAGATCTAGATAGATAGATGATAGATAGATGATAGATATATAGATATAGATATATATCTAGATAGATACAGATAGATATCTATATATCTATATATAGAGATAGATCTATGTATCTATGTATCTATCTATCTAAAGGAATATTACTGAGACATCAAAAAGAATGAAATGTTGCCATTTTCAACAAAGTGGATGGAGCTAGAGTGTATCTTGCTAAGCAAAATAAGTCAGAGAAAGAAAAATATATGATTTTACTCATATATGGAATTTAAGAAACAAACATGAACATATGGCAGGTGGGAAAAGAAAAAGATAAACAAAACATAGGAGACTATTAAAGATAGAGAACTAACTGAGGGTTGATGGAAGGAGGTCAGTGGGGAATGGGATAGATGGAGATAGGCATGAAGTAGGGCACTTATAATGAGCACTGGGTGTTGTATGTAAGTGATGAACCATTGAGTTCTGCTCCTCAAACCAATATTGCAATGCATTTTAACTAACTGTAATTTAAATAAAGTTTTGAAAAAAATATGTGGTACAAATATGCAATGAAATATTATTCATTTATAAAAAAGAATGCAATCTTGTCATTTGTAACACCATGGATGGATCTAGAAACAATAATGTTAAGTGAAAAAAGTCAGAAAAAGACAAATACTTTATGGTTTGAATCATATGTGGAATTAAACGGAGGGGAGGGTGGGTGATGGGTACTGAGGCAGGCACCTGTTGGGATGAGCACTGGGTGTTGTATGGAAACAAATTTGATAATAAATTTCATATTAAAAAATCAAAATAAAAATAAATAAATAAATAAATAGATATACATAAAGAAAGCATATTATTAGAAAAGAGAAAAACACTAAAAAATTATGTGGAATTTAAAAAAAAAACAAGCAAGGATGCTGAATTTTGTCAAATGCTTTTTCTACATCGATTGACAGGATCATATGGTTCTTATCTTTTCTTTTATTAATGTGATGTATCACATTGATTGATTTGCAAATGGTGAACCAGCCCTGCAGCCCAGGAATGAATCCCACTTGATCATGGTGAATAATTATTTTAATATACTTTAATATACTTTCTATTTAATTTTTTTAATTTAATTTAATATACTTTAATATACTTTCTATTTCTTCCTGTTTGAGTTTTGGAAGTGTGTGGGTGTTTAGGAATTTGTCTCAACAATAGCTAAATTATGGAAAGAGACTAAATGTCCATCAACTGATGAATGGATAAAGAAATTGTGCTTTATACACACAATGGAATACTACGTGGCAATGAGAAAGAATGAAATATGGCCTTTTGTAGCAACATGGATGGAACTGGAGAGTGTTATGCTAAGTGAAATAAGTCATACAGAGAAGGACTAATTCCATATGTTTTCACTCTTATGTGGATCCTGAGAAACTTAACAGAAGACCATGGGGGAGGGGAAGAAAAAAAATGGTTAGAGAGGAAGGGAGCCAAAACATAAGAGACTCCTAAAAACTGAGAACAAACTGAGGGTTTATGGGGAGTGGGAGGGAGGGGTGGGTGGGTGATGGGTACTAAGGGCACATGTTGGGATGAGCACTGGGTGTTGTATGGAAACCAATTTGACAATAAATTTCATAAAGAAAAAAAAAACAAGCAAAGGGAAAAATAAAGGAGAGACAAAGAGAGAAATCAAGAAATAGATTAAATTATTGAGAAGACCCTGATAGTGACCTGAGGTTTGGAGGTGGGTTTGGGTTAAATTCGTGATAGAAATTAAAGAATGCATTTGTGGTTATGAGCAGAGGTTGGTGTATGAATGTGGCGAATTACTATATTGTAGACCTGAAACTAATATAACACTGTACATTAACTAAGAGTAATGAAAATATAAATTAAAAAAAATTTAAATAAAAAAATAGAATGCATTTTCCAGGGGCTTGGGGGAGAGGGGAATACAAAGTTATTGTTTAATGAGTATACAGTTCCAGTTTTACAGGATTAAAAGAGGTAAGAAAAAGGATGCTTGTGATAGTTGCATATCATTATGAATGTATTTAGTATCACTTATCTGTACACATAAAAATGGTTAACCTGGTAAATATTTGTATTATGTATATTTTACCACAATTAATAAATCAAAAAAAGGCCACATAACATGGTATCCGCCCTATTAGCAAAGTTTAAGTGTACAGTTCAGTACTGTTAATTCTAAGCACAATATTGTATAATAGATCCCTATAACTTTTTCATCTTATGTAACTGAAACCCAATGAACAGCATCTCCCCATTTCCCCCTGTACCCATATTCTGGAAGCCACCATTCTACTTTCTGTTCTGATGAGTTTGGCTACTTTATATATCCATATAAGTGGAATCACGTAGCACTTGTCCTTTTGTGATTCTCTCATTTCACATAGGGCACTGTCCTCAAAGTTTATCCATGCTGCAGCATATGACAGTATTTCTTTCCTATTTATGGTTGAATAATATTCTATTTTTTCATATGACATTTTCTTTATTGATGTCAATAAACATTTATTTCCACCTCTCATTTATTTCTAATAAAACTGCAACGAACACAAGACTACAGGTATCTGTTTAAAATCCTGACTTTGATTCTTTTGTATAAATAATCAGAAGTAAAATTGTTGCACCATATGGTGGTTCTACTTTATTTTGGGGGAACCTCCATGTTTTTCTCTATAGAAGATTCATTATTTTCCATTACAACCAGGAATACACAAGATTTCCAATTTCTCCATATTCTCACCAACACTTGTTATGTTCTGTTTTGTTTTTGTTTTTGCTTTTTATTTTTGTTAAAAAAATGTTTAATATTTATTCTTGAGAGAGAGAGTGGGGGAGTGGCAGAGAGAGAGAGGGAGACACAGAATCCAAAGCAGGCTCCAGGCTCCAAGCTGTCAGCAGAGAGCCCTATGTGGGGCTTGAACTCACGAACCGCAAGATCATGATCTGAGCCAGTCAGATGCTTAAGCGACTGAGCCACCCAGGCGCCCCTGTTTTTGCTTTTTAAATAATGGTCATCCTGACAGATGTGAGGTGATATCTCCTTGTGGTTTTGGTTTGTATTTCCTTTTTAATAATATTCAACATCTTTTTATATATAATTTATGTGCCATTTGTATATCTTCTTTGGAAAAATGTTTTCAAGGCTTTTAGCTATATTTTAATAAGTTTATTATTTTTCTATTTAAACTTAGGAGTTCCGTATGTATTTAGGATATTAACTCCTGTTCAGAAATATGATTTATAAATATTTTTTCACATTTATAAATTACCTTTGCATTCTTTAAATTGTTTTCAATGATGTGCAGATGTTTTTAAGTATTCCCACTTGTATGCTTTTGCTTATCTCTTGTGTGCTTTTAGTGTCATATGCAAAAATTAAAAAAGTCATTGCCAAGATCAATGTTTTTTTTTTTTTTCTAATGGGCCAAATGTTTGTGTCCTCCCCAAATTCACATGTTGGTACTCTAAACCGCCATGGGATAGTATTTGGAAATGGTTCTTTAGAGAGGGAACAAGGTTTAGATTAGGTTATAAAGGTAGGACTCTTGATGATAGAATTATCACCCTTATAAGAAGTATAACACAGAGATATCAGACCTCCCTCTCTCTCACCTTTCATCCTCCCTCTCCCTTTCTTTCTGTCCACACACAGGCACTGAGGATAAGCCATGTGAACATACAGTAAAAAGGCAGCCATCTGTAATCCAGGAAGAACTGAATCTGCCAACACCTTGCTCTTGAATTTCCCAGCCTCCAAAACTGTGAAACATGTCTTTTGTTTAAGCCATCTAGTCTATGGTATTTTGTTATAGCAGCCCAAGCTAAGACAGCAATTGGTACTAAGATGTGGAGTACTTATGTAACAAATACCTAAAAATGTGGAATTGGCTTTGGAGCTGTGTAATGGGTAAAGGATGGAAGAATTTCAATTGTATACTAGAAAAAGTCAAGATTGCTGTGAAGAGAATGCTAAAGGAATTTCTGGTGAGGATTTAGAGAGAAAAGAGTATCTGGTGAGAAAGCCTCCATCTTCCTAGAGAATACAAATATAATTTTAAACAGAATGTTAGTAGGAATGTGGATGATAAGGTTATTCTGATAATGTATGAGGATAAAATGAGAAACCATAAACAAAAAGCATTACTTAACTATAAATTATCAAAGAAATTGTCTGAATTTTGTTCATGGTCTAGTGTTTCTGGAAGGTAAAACTTGTGAGCAATAAAATTAGATATTTATCTAAAGAGATTTATAGGCAAAGTGTTGAAAAAATAGCTAAGTTCCTCCTGACTGCTATGGTAAAATGAGATAGGGGGAATGAAATGAAGAAGAAAATGTTCAGCAAAAAATAACCAGAATTAAAAATTTTGTAAATTGTCAACCTGTGCCTATTGCAAAAATGAGAAATGTATTCGGAACAGAACACCAAGATTTTGGTTAACCATTCAATAAATTAGTGTGAGCATAATAACCCATATCAGTAGAAACGATGAATAGAGATGGGATTATACCAGAAAATATACTGGCAGTTTCAATAAAGGCGACAGAGCAAATGAAATATAATTAAAGAAAGAGATCGAACTTCTTAGATCCTAAAAGACCAGACTGTAGACTTATTGGGCTGCAAATATTCTATTAATGATAAAGGGAAAATGACCCCAAAGGCAATTCACAGATCATGAGGGATCCTCCTCAGTTTAAAAGTGTGTATGTGTGTGCATGCACACAATTACCTTGGCTTCAACAGGGCAGGATATGCCTTCCAAGAAGTTCAAAATGTAGAGAGTCCTGGCAGAGATACAATGGGTGTGGGATGCTCAGCAAAACTTGATGTAGTGCAAACCCCTCTCAGAAAAAAAGATGCGGGAAAGGCATAGTCTCCAACCCAGTATGTCCAGAAGGCTGGGACAACATTCTAGTGGGTCTGGAAGGCAGAACATCAAACCAAAGAGAGTTATTATACATGATCCTGAAGATCTCATGAAATTTGTCTTGCTAAATTTTAGACTTGTTTGTGGCACCTTTCTTATGTTTTTTTTTTTCTTTTGGAATGAGCATATCTATCTTATGACCATCCCAACACTGAATTTTAGAAGCATATTACTTATGTGATTTCTCAGTTACACAGATTAAAAAGAACTTATCCTCAGGATGAATGTTACCTCCAATCTCACCAATACGTAATTTAGATGATATTTAAATAAGACTTTAGAATTTAGAGTTGGTACTAGAACAAATTCAGACTTTGTTTTTTGGGGATGAAATGACTGTATTTTGCATAAAAGAAGAACATGAATTTTGAATTTTGGGTGGCCAGGAGAAGAATATTATTGGCTACATGTTTTATGCACCCCAAATTCATATGTGGAAACCGTACCCACAATGTAATGGTAGTTAGAGATGGGTCTTTTGGGCAGTAATTAGTTTTCACTTAGGTCATGAGATTGGGAATCTTATGATGAGATTAGTGTCCCTATAAGAAAACACAGAGAATACAGAGAAAAATCTCTTTCTTTTTCCACATGCATGCATGGAGGAAAGGCCAAATCATCATACAGCTAAAAGGCAGCTATCTACAAACCAGGAAGCAAGCCTTTGCAAGATACTAAATCTGCTCACCCCTTGATCACCCCTTCCCAGCTTCTGGAACTATTATATATATATTATATATTATAAATTATATATATATATATATATAAATATATATATATATATAAATTTAAGCAATGTGCTTTATGGTATTTTGTTAGAGTAGCATGAGCTAAGATTAATTTCATAAAACATTTCCCTGTTTTCTTCTAAGAGTTTTACAGTTTTAAGCTTTAAGTCTTCAGACCATTTTGACTTGACTTTGTGTATAGTGTAAAATAAGGGTCCAATTTCATTATTTGGCATGTGGCTATCCAATTTTTCTAACATAATTTGCTGAAGACAAAGTCCTTTCTCCATTGTATATTTTGACACTCTTGTAGATTATCAGTCGAATCTACATGTAAGAGTGTATTTCTGGGCTCTCTATTATGTTCCACAGGTCTGTATATCTTTCCTTAACCCAGTATCACAATATTTGATTACTGTATCTATATACTATGTTTTAAAAACAGATGTGTGAGGTCTTTAGCTTTGTTCTTTCTTAACATTGCTGTCCTTTGTGATTTAATACACATTTTAAGAGTTTTTCTCTATTTATGTAAAAACACATAAACATTTTGAAATGGATTGAATTGAATCTCTATACCACTTTATGTATGGACATATTAAGAATATTAATTCTTCCAATCCACAAACATAGGATATATTTCCATTTATATGTCCTCTTTACTTTCATCAATGTTTTGTAGTTTTCAATACAAGTCTTTCATCTCCTTGGTAAAGTTTTTTTCTAAATCCTTATTCTTTTTCTTAAAGGCTTAATTTTTGTAGTGCAGTTTTCAATTCAGAGACAATTTGAGGGAATGGTACAGAAATTTCCCATATAGCCCTTGCCACCATACAAGCATAGTCTCCCCCATTATCAAAATTACTCAAAGAAAATCACTCAGTGAAATGGTACATTTTTTTTTTTTACCAAGAGTGAAATACAATGGCACATCATAATCATTACATAGCATAACATAATTGTGACATAACATAATCGCCTAGTTTTCATTACAGTCCACTCTTGGTGTGGTGTATTTTATGAGTTTGGACAAATGTATAATGACATTATCCACCATTATACAGAGTATTTTACTCAGTATTATACAGAGTATTTTCACTGACCTAAATATTCTTTATGCTCTTCCCATTCATCCCTTTACCCACACCAGCAACCACTGATCCTTTTACGGCTTCCATAGCCTGTTACCTATCTGCATGTCTTCTTTTAAAAATGTCTATTCAGATCCTCTGAACATTTTTTTTTTCAGGTAAAAGTAATTTAATTTAATTTAATTTTTATTTTTTAAAATTTACATCCAAATTAGTTAGTATATAGTGAAGCAATGATTTCAGGAGTAGATTCCTTATGTCCCTTACCCATTTAGCCCATCCCCCTCCCACAACCACTCCAGCAACCCTCAGTTTGTTATCCATATTTATGAGTCTCTTTGTTTTGTCCCCCTCCCTGTTTTTATATTATTTTTGTTTCCCTTCCCTTATGTTCCTCTGAACATTTTTAAATTATCTTTTGTTATTGAGTTTTATGAATTCTTTATATATTTTGTGTATCAAAACATGATTGGATAAATAATTTTCAGCTATCTTCTCCATCTCACTCAGTAGGGTCCCTTTTCATTTTGTGGATGGTTTCCTTCACTAGGCAAATGTTTCTTAATTTGATATAGTCTCATTTGCCTACTTTTGCTTTGTCTCATTGTCCTTTGTATTTTTCTGGCATCAGTTGCTTTTATTTGAGTCCTTTCTCTTTTTTTGTTAAGTATAGCTACAGTTTTTCAGTTTTCTTTATCTTTACAAAAAATCAGCTCTTAGTTTCATTGATCATTTATATGGTCTTTTTAGTCTCTATTTCACTTAGTTCTGCTGAATTTTATCTTTATTATATTCTTCCTTCTACTAATTCGGGATTTTTTTTTGGTTATTCTTTTTCTACTTCCTTTAGATGTAAAGTTAAACTTTCTATTGAGATATCTCCTTTTTTTTCTTTTTGAGGAAGGCCTAGATTGCTGTGAACTTTTCTCTTAGAACTGCTTTTGCTGTATCCTGTACATTTTGGTATGTTGCATTTGTTTTAATTTTTCTATAAGTATTCTTAAATTTCTACTCTGATTTCCTCTATGACCCAGGATTGTTCAATAACATTTGTTTAATCTCCATATGTTTGTAATGTTTCCAGAATTATTCTTGTAACTGACTTCTAGTTACATATCATTTTGTTTGGAAAAGATGCTTGATATGGTTTCAATGTTCATAAAATTTTGAGACTTGTTTTGTAGCCTAACATGTAATCTGTCCTGGAGAATGTTCAATGTGGACTTGGAATTTTCTGTGTATATCTATTACACCCAGCTAGTGTAATGTGTTATATAAGGCCAATGTTTTCTTATTAATTTTCTGTCTGGGTGACCTATCCATTGATGTGTGTGGGGTGTTAAAATTGCCTTCTATTATTGTATTACTTTCAACTTCTTCCTTTAAGTCTGTTAATAATTGTTTTCTGGGCTTTGATGCTCTTATATTGGCTGCATACATATTTATAAATGCTATATCTTTTTGATCGGTTGACGACTTAATTATTACGTATAGTGCCTCTGTCTTTTACTACAATCTGTTTTTAATGGTATTTTGCCTAATATGAGTATACCTACACCAGTTTTCTTTTAATTTCTATTTGTATGTAATATATTTTTCTGTCTCTTCATTTTTGGTCTATGTTTCCTTACTTCTGAAGTGATTCTCTTGTAGGCAATATGTAAATGTATCTATTTTTATCTATTCAGTCATCCTGTCTTCTGATTTGACAATTTAGTCCATTATGTTTAATTATTGATAGGTATGTACTAATCGCCACTTTGTTAACTGTTTTCCAGCTGGTTTTATAGTTCCTCTCTGTTCTTTTCTTCTTTTTCTCCCTTGCCTGGTAGTTTGGTGAGTTTTTATTTAGTGTTATGTTTAGATTCCTTTCACATTTTGTTTGTGTATTTACTATACATTTTTTGCCTTATGGTTACTGTGAGGTTCATATGTATTATCCTATGCGTATAATAGTCTATCTTAAATTGATAACTTAAATTGGAACACATTAAAAAACTCCTAGTTTTTACCCCCTCCCCACACTTTGTATTTTTGATGTCACTTTTTACATCGTTTTATTTTATATATCCCTTAATTATTGTAGTTTTAGTTAATTTTACTACTTTCCTCTTTCAACCTAACTTTTAACTAACTTTATAATTGATTAATTCACTACATTTAGTATATATTTACCTTTTCCAGGAGATTTTTGTATCTCTATGGTTTCTTACTACTTTTTCACTTAAAACAGTTAGGGAGGGCAGGGAGGGTGGGTGATGGGTATTGAGGAGGGCACCCGTTGGGATGAGCACTGGGTGTTGTATGGAAACCAATTTGACAATAAATTTCATATTAAAAAAAACATTTCATTTAATATTTCTTACAAGGCTTAGTTTAGTAGTAATGAACTCCTTTAGCTGTTCCTTATATGGAAAACTCTTTATCTCTCCTTCAAGTCTGAATGATATAACCTTGCCAAGTATGGCATTCTTCCTTGTAAGTTTTTGTTGTTTTTGTTGTTCCTTTTACCACTTTAAAATATGTCATGCTGCTCTCTTCTGACTTGCAAATTTTCTGCTAATAACCTTCTGAAGTTTCCCTTGTATATAACAATTTGCTTTTCTCTTACTGCTTTTTAAGGTTCTATTTTTTATTTGCAACTTTTCACATTTAATCATAATGTGTCTTGCAACTTTTCACATTTAATCATAATCTGTCTTCGTGTGACTTCCTTTAGTTTGGAATCTCTGGACTTCCTGGACCTAAATGTTTCTTTCCTTTCCTAGGTTAGGGAAGTTTTTAGCCATTATGTCTTCAACTAGATTTTTTGCCCCTTTGTCTCTTTCTTCTTCGGGGACCCCTAAAATGTAAATGTTATTCTACTTGATGTTGTCCCCTTAAGCTATCTTAACCTTTTAAATTTGTTTTTTTTTTTTCTTTTTGCTTCACAGTCTGGGTGAGTTCTATTGCCTATATTTCAGTTCATTGATCCATTCTGCTTTATCCAGTCTGATGTTGAACCCTTCTGATATATTTTTCAGTTCAGTTATTGTATTCTTCAGCTTTGTGACTTACTTTTGATACATTCACATGTTGTTCTTCTCTCTGTTGAAGTTCTCACTGTGTCTATCCATTCTCCTGAGTTTGGTGAGCATAAGTGACCGTTACTTTGAATAATTTATCACGTATATTTTTTATCTTCATATCATTAATGTCTTTTCTGAGGTTTTATCTTATTCTTTCACTTGGAACTTATTTCTCCATTTCCTCCTTTTGTTTGACTCTCTGCTTCTTTCTATGTATCACATGAAATAGTTACTTCTCTCACCTTAGCAGAATATCCTTGTTTAGGTAATTTAACTTTATTTAACCTTGCCCTAGGTCTTGGTTATTTCTTGGACCTTGTCATTGTCTAAACTGCCTAATTCATTCTTGATATGCCCGTGTTGCCGAGTGTGTCAGGACCCGTCAGTGATGAAGCAGAGAGATACCATTTACCACCTAATTTCAGGGTGATTGGAAGCCAGACCCTAATGGTACAGCTTCTAAAGTATACAAACATATGCAATCCTGTGGAACCACATCATAATCCCTGTTGGCCTCCTAACCAGACCGGGAGGTGTCTCTAAATGACAGTTGCAAAAATTGGGAGTCCGGTCAAATGTATAATCTTCTTTCTGAAGAGACTTGTTGGGCTGTAGTGAGGTAAAGGCCTTGCACAAAGATAGTGTATCCCTACTTATGTTTGCTGGGATTGCATACTTAATGTATAAATGTGTGAAAAACCAAAAGCCTGTCCCCCAGGCTAAAGTTTCAGGCTAAGTATGAAGGCCTTTTTTCAAAAGAAGAGTGGAATTCTGTATTAGTGTGCTGTCTGTGCAGTACCCTGGGAGAGTGCCCTGCCAATAAGTATCTTTCTGATTGTTACACGCCTGTGGAGCTCTGGAATTCCAGTCCTCATTACCATCAGGGTCTGATGAATTAATGAGAGGTGTCCTCTCTGTGAATTGTGTATGTCTTTTGTCTTTAGCAAGGCAGCTGGAAATTGATGGGGATGGGGCATGCCCACTGGCTTTAAAATGACAGTGGGAGGAGCTCCTGGGTAGTTCAGTCAGTTCATCATCTGACTCTTGATTTTGGCTCAGGTCATGATCTTATAGTTGTGGGATTGAGACCTGTGTTAGGCTCTAGGAAGACAGAGCAAAGCCTGCTTAGGATTCTCTCTCTCCCTCTCTCTCTGCCCCACCCCCGCTCATGTTCTCTCTCTTTCTCTCAAAATAAATAAATAAACATTTAAAAAATAAACAAAATGGCAGTGGAAAAGGGTCTTGATTCAATATACCTGCAGGCTTCAGCAATACAGCAGGAGAGTAGTGCTTGTCTATGTGTGTGCACTGCCCTCAGGCTGGGAGAAAGAGAATGCTGTATGCACTCATGCTTGATAGCATAGGAGAGTTGTAACCTTCCACACTCACAGACTTCAGTTAGAGTGTGAGAGAACTCCACAACCATGGAAGTTTGCCTGCTTCAGCCAGGGAGTGAGAGAACACACTGGTCATGCTCTCTGGCCTCAGTCAAGGCTCAATCACAATCCCCCACTGTACCAGCAAGGCAGTAGGAGGGTAGTGTGTCCAAGTTCATTTCCCTATGCTTGCAGGCTGTGTGGGGAGTGCAACAAGGGCATCCAACAGTTCCTCCATCTTTGGGGAGCATCACAACTATTCCCCAACCTCTAGTTGATGCCCCAAGGTCAGCAAATCAATCTCCCTCCCATACAGCCTAGATATGTTTCAAGCTACTCTTTTTTTCACTGGGTCTTAGGGTGAGCAAGATAACATGCAAGCCCTACAAGATGGGAAATGAAGTTTGTTATAGCACTTTGGGGTCCCTGAATATCAGCCTCATTGGTTTTCTAAATTAGATGTTCTGGGGTCTCATCTTTCTGGAACAGATCCTAGGGGGCAGGGTGTCTAAGATGGGGCACCAATTCCTCACTCTCCTGGGAAAGGCGCTTGTTTGGTGAATTATTCCTTATTTGTCATCATGACAAGGATGGATTTTTTGCAAGACTGTATCTCTACTTTTCCTACTCATTTCAATATTGTCCTTTCATCTTTTGTTATGGAGAACAATTCCTTTACTTTTCAGATCTTTTTCAGAGGGAAATGACCCATATATAACTGCAGATTTGGTGTATTTTTTGGAAGAGGTGAATTCAGGGTCTTCCTACGGTACCATATAAGATCACGGCATCTAAGAGAGATAATTTTACTTCTTTCTTTTCTATTGGATACATGTTTTCATTTGTTTTTGTTTGTTTGATTTGTTTACTGATTGCCCTTGCTAAAATTTCAAATATCATGCTGGATGAAAGACTTGTTCCTCATCTTAAGAGAAAAATTTATAGTCTTTACCAGTGAGTATGATGTTGGTTGTGGGCTTTTCATCTATGAGCCTTTATTATTTTGAAGTAATTTCTTCTATTCCTAGATTGTTGAATATTTTTAGCATAAAAAAGTTTTTAATTTTGTCAAATAATTATTCTGCATATATTCATATGATCATGCAATTTATTTCATTTTAATTCCAGTATACTTAACATACAACATTATATTAGTTTCAGGTATAGAATATAGTGATTCAACAATTCTATACATCACCTAGTGCTCATCATAACAAATGCCTTCCTTAATACCCATTAAATATTTCACCCATTCTCTCACCCACCTCCCCTCAAGTAACCATCAGCTTGTACCCAATAGTTAAGAGTCTTTTTCTTGGCTTGTCTCTTTTGGGTAAATACCCATTAGTGAAATTACTGTATCATAGGGTACTTCTATTTTTTTTTTAATTTTAGGGGGAATCTACATACTGTCTTCCACAGTAGCTGAAACATTTTGCATTCCCAGCAAGAGTGCAAGACAGTTCCATTTTCCCCACATGTTTGCCACCACTTGTTGTTTCTTGTGTTTTTATTTCTAGCTATTCTGACAGGTGTGAGGTGATATCTCATTGTAGTTTTGATTTGCAATTTCCTGACAATGGGTGATGTTGAGCATCTTCTCATGTGCCTGTTGGACATCTGTATGTCTCCTTCGAAGAAATACCTGTGCATTTCTTCTCCCCATTTTTAATTGGAATTTTTGGAGGGAGGGTGCTGAGTTTCATAAGTTCTTTGTATATTTTGGATACAAACCATTTATCAGATATGTCATTTGCAAATATCTTCTCTGATTCCAAAGTTTGCCTTTAGTTTTATTGATTATTTACTTCACTGTGCAGAAGCTTTTTATTTTGATATAGTCCCAATAGTTTCTTTTTGTTTTTATTTTCCTTTCTTCAGGAGACATAATCTTAAAAAATGTTGCTACAGCCAATGTCAGAGACATTTCTGTCAGTGTTCTTTTCTAGGAATTTATGGTTTCAGGTCTCACATGTCTTTAATCAATTTTGAGTTTGTTTTGGTTTATGTTCTAAGAAAGTGGTCCAATTTCATTCTTTGGCATGTAGCTAACAGGTTTTTCCAACACCATTTATTTAAGAGACTGTTATTTTCCCTTAGGGTATTATTTCCTGCTTTGTCAAAGACTAACTAACCATATAATTGTGTGTGTATTCATCCAGTTTATACTCTGTTCTATTTATTTATGTGTCTCTTTTTGTGCCAGTACCATACTATTTTTATTACTACAGATTTGTTATATCACTTGAGGCCTGAAATTGTGATACCTCTAGCTTTGTTTTTCTTTTTCAAAATTGTTTTGACAATTCAGTGTATTTTGTGATTCCAAACAAGTTTTAAGATAGTTTGTTCTAGCTCTGAAAAAAGAAAGATGTTGGTATTTTGATAGGGATTTCATTAAATCTGTAAATTGCTTTAGACAGGATAGACATTTTAACAATATTTGTTTTTCTAATGAGGATTGAATATCCATCTATTATTTTGTGTAATCTTCAATTTCTGTCATTATTGTTTTATAGTTTTCAGAGTATAGACCTTTTACTTGTTTGGTTAGGTTTTCTCCTAATTATTATTTTCATTGCAATTCTAAATAGGAATGTTTTAATTTCTCTTTCTGCTGCCTCATTATTGGTGTATGGAAATGGAACTGATTACTGTAGAGTCATTTTATATACTGCAAATTTACTGAATTCATTTATCAGTTCTAGTATTTTTTTTTTTTTTGGTGGAGTATTAAGGGTTTCCTGTATAGAGTATAGGTACTGCTATGGCTAGGACTTCCACTACTGTGTTTAATAAAAGTCGGGAGAATGGACGTCCTCGTGTTATTCCTGACTTTAGGGGGAATGCTCTTAGTTTTTCCACACTGATTATGATCTTCATTGTCAGTTCATGTCCTTTATTATGCCGAGTTATGTTTCTTCTAAACCTACGATGTTGAGGGCTTTTATAATGAATGGATGTTGTACTTGCTGAGATGCTTTTTCTACTTCTATTGAAATCATCACATGGCTTTTATCCTTTCTCTTACTGATGTGATGTATTATGTCAATTAATTTGCAAATATTAAGCCACACTTGCATGCATGGAATGAATCCCATTTGATCATGGTGAATGATTTTTTTAATGTATACCTGAATTTAATTTGCTAGCATTTTGTTGAGGATTTTTGCATCTATGTTCGTCAGAGATACTGACCTGTAGTTGTCTTTTGTTTGTGGTGTCTTTTCTGGTTTTAATATCAGGGTGATGCTGGGTTCATAGAATAAATTTGGTAGTTTTTCTTCCTTTTATACAATTTTGAATAGTTTGAGAAGAAGGTATTCACTCTTCTTTAAATGTTTGGTAGAATTTGCCTGCGGTGCCATCTGGTCCTGGTTTTTGTACATTGGGAGCTTTTTTATTATGGATATAATCTACTTGCTAGCAATTAGTATATGTAAATTTTCTCTTTCTTCCTGCTTTAGTTTTGGTAGGTTATATGTTTCTAGGAATTTATCAAATTCTTTTAGGTTGCCCAATTTGTTGGCATATATATACACATATATATATATATATATATATATATATATATACATATATATATATTCATAGTATTTTCCTACAACTGTTTGTATTTCTGTACTGTTGGTTTTCTATGCTCTTTCATGTATAATTTGATTTATTTGTGTACTTTATATTTCTTTTCTGATGAGTCTAGATAGAGGATTAAGAATTTTACTTATCTTTTCAATCAACCTACTCCTGGTTTATTTGTTTTTTTTTCCTACAGATTTTTTGGTTTAGTTTCTATATCATTTATTTCTGCTCTGATCTTCATTATTTCATTAATTCCGTTGGTCTGGGGATTTGTTTTTTGTCTCTTTTCTAGCTCCTTTAGGTGTAAGGTCAGGTTTTTTATTTTATATTTCTTATTCCTGGAGGTGGGCCAGTATTGCTACATATTTACCAATCACAAGTGCTTTTGTTTCATCCCAAAGGTATTGGACAATTGCGTTTCCATTTTTATTTGTTTCCAGGTAAAATTTTTAAAGGTATTGCATTGTTCTTTTATTTAATTTGCATTCTTTGGCCACAGTGTCTTAATGCATTAACATAGTTTTATACGGTCCATATACCACTTGTTAATTTTGTAATCTGCTCTTTTCCCACATACAATTATATCACAAACATTTCTTCACAATATCAAAAAAATCTATAAAAACATAATTTTAATGTGTCATCACAAAAATACGCGGAATATACCAGTTTCTATCAAAACTATGATGTCATTAATTTTAAGACACTATTACTTTATGTACCACTAAGAAAAAAAATGCTGCCAATTAAACTATAACATGCCACTGGTTTTTAAGACATATCCCTATATTAGGTTAAACTGTGAAAAATGTTATTTTATTTTATTTATTTATTTTAATATAATTTATTGTCAAATTGACTAATATACAGTGTGTAAAGTATGCTCTGGTTTTTGGGGTAGATTCGCGTGGTTCATTGCTTACATACAACACCCAGTGCTCATCCCACCAAGTGCCCTCCTCAATGCCCATCACCCATTTCCCCCCTCCCCCACCACCCCCATCAATCCTCAGTTTGTTCTCTTTATTTAAGAGTCTCTTATGGTTTGCCTCCCCGCCCCCGTTTGTAACTATTTTTCCGCCTTTCTTTCCCCCATGGTCTTCATATGATATATGTTTTTCCCTGACTTATTTCATTAGCATTATACCTTCCAGTTCCATCCACGTTGCTTCAAATGGCATGATTTCATTCTTTCTTATTGCTAAGTAGCATTCCATTGTATATGTAAGCCACACCTTCTTTATCCATTCATCAGTTGATGGACATTTAGGCTCTTTCCATAATTTGGCTATTGTTGAAAGCACTGCTATAAACATTGAGGTACAATGTGCCCCTATGAATCAGCACTCATGTATTGTTTCCAGGTAAATTTTTATTTCTTCTTTGATTTCATGGTTAGCTGGTGCATTGTTTAATAGCATGTTATTTAACCTCCATTTATTTGTAGTTTTTCCAAATTGTTTGGGATGATTGATCTCCAGATTTATAGTGTGGAGTTCAGAAAAGACGCTAGGTATGACTTTTTTTAATGTGTTGATAGTTATACTGTATCCCTATGTATGATCCTTTCTGGAGAATGATCCATGTGTATCTGAAAAAAATGTATATTCTTTTGTTTTAGGATGGAATGTTCCAAGTATATCTGTTAAATCCAAGTGGTCCAATGTTTCATCAAAACCATTGTTTCCTTCGGGAACCCTCTTGCACTGTTGGTGGGAATGCAAATTGGTGCAGCCGCTCTGGAAAGCAGTGTGGAGGTTCCTCAGAAAATTAAAAATAGACCTACCCTATGACCCAGCAATAGCACTGCTAGGAATCTACCCAAGGGATACAGGAGTACTGATGCATAGGGGCACTTGTACCCCAATGTTCATAGCAGCACTCTCAACAATAGCCAAATTATGGAAAGAGCCTAAATGTCCATCAACTCATGAATGGATAAAGAAATTGTGGTTTATATACACAATGGAATACTACGTGGCAATGAGAAAAAATGAAATATGGCCTTTTGTAGCAACGTGGATGGAACTGGAGAGTGTGATGCTAAGTGAAATAAGCCATACAGAGAAAGACAGATACCATATGGTTTCACTCTTATGTGGATCCTGAGAAACTTAACAGGAACCCATGGGGGAGGGGAAGGAAAAAAAAAAAAAAAGACGTTAGAGTGGGAGAGAGCCAAAGCATAAGAGACTGTTAAAAACTGAGAACAAACTGAGGGTTGATGGGGGGTGGGAGGGAGGGGCGGGTGGGTGATGGGTATTGAGGAGGGCACCTTTTGGGATGAGCACTGAGTGTTGTATGGAAACCAATTTGTCAATAAACTTCATTAAAAAAAAAAAACCATTGTTTCCTTGATTTTCTGTTTAGATGATCTGTCCGTTGATGTAAATGGGCTGTTAAAGTCCCATACTATGTTGTTGTTGTTGTTGTTTTTGTTAATTACTTTATGTTTTCATTAACAATTTTATATATTTGGGTCGCTCATGTTGGGTGCAAAAATATTTACAATTGTTATATCTTTCTCTTGGATTCTCCTTTTTATTATTATATAGCATCCTTCTTTGTCTCTTGTTACAGTCTTTGGTTTAAAAACTAGTATGTCTGGAGGTACTTGGGTGGCTCAGTCAGTTAAGCGTCCAACTGTAGCCCAGGTTATGATCTCATATCTCGTGGGTTTGAGCCTCACATTGGGTTCTGTGCGGACAGCTCAGAGCCTGGAGCCTGCTTTGAATTCAGTATCTCCTTCTCTCTGTCCCTCCCCCGCTCACACGCTGTCTCTCTCTCTGAAAAATAAATGAACATTAAAAATATTAAAAACTATTCTGTCTGATAGAAGTATTGCTGCTGAACTTTCTTTTGACATCCATTTGCATGATAAATGTGTCTTCATCCCTCATTTTCAATCTGTAGGTGTCTTTAGGTCAGAAATGAACATCCTGTAGGGAACAAATAGATAGTTCTTGTTCTTTTATCCATTCCGTTTCCCTATGTCTTTTGATTGAAAGTCTATTTACATTCAAAGTAATAATTGATAGATGTGTATTTATTGCCATTTTATTTCTTGTTTTGTGGTTGTTTCTGAAGTTTTTTCTGATCCATTCTACTTTTTCTCTTTCATGGTTTGCTGGTTTCCTTTAATGTCATACTTATATTCTTTTCTCCTTACTCTTTGTATATCTATTATTGTTTTCTGATTTTTGGTTACCATTAAGTTTGTATATAACCTCTTTCCCATATAGCAGTCTATATTAAGTTGATCATTTAAGTTTGAATGCATAATTCACTGCTCTCCTCCCCATGTTTTGGTATATGTTATCATATTTTACATCCTTTTAGTTTTTATTTCCTTGACTGATTTTTTACAAAAATATTTATTTTTACTGCTATTTTGCTTTCCACTTTCATACTGTCATTTTTTGGCCTTTCCTTTTGAAGCAAAGTGTCCTCTTTAATATTTCTGGTAGGGCTGGTTTAGTGGTCATGAACTCCAGTATTTATTTGACTGGTAAACTTTTTACCTCTCATCCTATTCTGAACAATACCCTTGATGAATAGAATACCCTTGGCTGCATATTTTTCCCATTAAGCACTTTGAATATCTTGCTTCTCCCTTCTGGCTGGAACAATTTCTGTTGAGAAATCTGATAATCTTATGGAGTTTCCAGTGTTTGTAACTGTCTTCTTTTGCCTTGATGCTTTTAGTTTTCTTAAAGTTTTTATTTAAGTTGAGGTTAACATACAGTGTAATATTAGTTCATGGTACACAATATTCTGATTCAAAAATTCCATAGGACACTAGGTTCTCATGACAAGTGCCCTCTTTAATCCTAATCATCAATTTAACCCAGTTCCCCACTCATCTCACCTCTGATAATCATCAGTTTATTCTCTATAGTTAAGGGTATGTTTCATGGTATGCCTCTGTCTCCTTTTTTTGTCTTTTTGCTTATTTATTTTGTTTGCTAAGTTTCACATGAGTGAAATAATATGGTATTTGTCTTTATCTGACTGACATAGATAACTTACCATTATACCTGCTAGCTACATCCATGTCACTGCAAATGGAAAGATTTATTTCTTTCCTTTTTTTGTTAATATTCAATTGTGTGTGTGTGTGTGTGTGTGTGTGTGTGTGTGTGTGTGTATAACTTCATCTTTACCCATTCATTAGGTGATGGACACATGGGCTGCATCCATAGTTTTGCTAATGCTGACAATGATGCTGTAAACACTGGGGTGCATCGATGCCTTTTAATTAGAATTTTTGCATTCTGTGAATAAATATCTAGTAGTGCAATTGTTGGATCATAAGGGTACTTTTATTTTCAAATTTTAGAGAAATATGAACAGTGTTTTCCAGAGTGGTTGCACTCTTTTCCATTCCCAAGTGTGCAAGAAGGTTCCATTTTCCCCACATGTTTGCCACCACTTGTTTCTTGTGTTTTGTTTTAAGCCATTCTGACAGGTGCAAGGTGATATTTCATTGTAGTTTTGATTTGCAATTCCCAGATAATTAATGATGTTGAGCATATTTTCATGCGACTGTTGGCCATATTTATGTCTCCCTCAAAAAAATATCTGTTCATTTCTTCTTCCCTTTTTCTAATTGGATGTTTTGGGGGTGTTGACTTGCATAAGTTCTTCATATATTTTGGATACAACCCTTTATCAGATGTAATTTGAAAATATCTTCATCCATTCCGAAGTTTGCCTTTTAGTTTTGTTGATTGTTTACTTCACTGTGGAGAAGCATTTTATTTTGATATAGTCCCAATAGTTTCTTTTTGTTTTTTTTTTCCTTGTTTCAGGAGACATATCTAGAAAAATGCGTCTATGGCCAATGTCAGAGACACTTCTACCTATGCTCTCTTCTAGGGTTTTTATGGTTTAGGGTCTCGCATTTAGGTATTTAATCAGGTTTTAATTTATTTTCATTTGTGGTATAAGAAAGGTCTAGGTTCAAGCTTTGGCATGTAATTGTACACTTTTCCCAACACCATTTGTTGAGCAGACTGTATTTTTCCCATTGGATATTCATTTCTTTTTTCTAATATTAATTGAGCATTAATATACTTGTGGGGTCTTTTCTGGGTTTCTATTCTGTTCTATTGATCTACATGTCTACATTTCTGTCAGTACCATACTGTTTTGATTAAGACAGCTCTTTAATATAATTTGAAGTCTAGAATTGTGATGTCTCCAGCTTTGCTTTTCTTTTTCAAAATTGTTTTCATTATTTGTGGTAGTTTCTTCTTGTTCTATGAAAAAAATGTGGTTGGTATTTTGATAGAGATTGCATTAAATATGTAAGTACCTTTGGATAGTATAAATATTTTAGAATTATTTGTTTTTCCGGTCCATATAATGGAATATCTTTCCATTTCCTTCTGTCATCTTCAATTTCTTTCCTCAATGTTTTATACTTTTCAGAGAACAGTTTTTTCACTGCTTTGGTAAGGTTTATTCCAAGATATTTTTTGGTTTTGGTGCAATTGTAAATTGGGCTGATTC
Source organism: Lynx rufus (assembly GCF_022079265.1). Taxonomy (NCBI): domain Eukaryota; kingdom Metazoa; phylum Chordata; class Mammalia; order Carnivora; family Felidae; genus Lynx; species Lynx rufus. The sequence goes on from NW_025814846.1 coordinate 7,132,199, forward strand.
CTTAATTTCTATTTATGTTGCTTCATTATTTGTGTATAGATATGCAACGGATTTCTGTACATTCATTTTGTATCTTGTGACTTTACTTAAGTCATATATCAATTCTACCCATATTTTGGTAGTGTCTTTCTGGTTCTACATAAAGTATCATGTCATTTGCTAATAGCGAAAATTGTACCTCTTCCTTGCCAATTTAGATACATGGTACTTTTTTTTTCTTTTCTGGTTGCTGTGGCTCAGACATCTAGTACTATGTTAAAAAACAGTGGTGAGGGGGGAGGGTCAAGCACGGCAGAGAAGTAGGGGGAACCGAAGTTCCCTCATCTCTCAAAAAAGCAGTGTTGAAGCCAAAGGACTTTGAACTCCAAGAATTCAGGAGGGAGAGACAGAGTCACTTCCAGGGACCCACCAGGACAAACTGATGGGTCAAAGGAGTGTGAGAATTGGGAGAGAGAAAACAAATGGAGGGGAAGGATCACCTTCTGCAGAAAGACAAAGGGAAGACAAAGAGAGGCTTGGAAAGCATATAACTGTATCTGGACAAGAGCAAAACTATGGAACAGGATGGAGAAAGATCCAATCTCTGAGGGGCTTTCTCAGGATGGGGGCTGGCTGCCCTGATCCCACACCTGGGGAGGAGGGGTGCTAGCCCCTGGCTTGGTGGCTAGGTCAGGGGCACAGTCTGCAGTAGGAGAAAGAGATCCTTTCCCTGAAGTACTGTGGGAAGAGGGTATATACCCGCTCAAATGACAAAGACTGCCTGTGCCCACCAGCCAGAGACCATATATCTGTTGGTGCAGAGTGGCACTGCCCCAGTACTGGGCCCACAGAGCTGGAGTTTGAATCCCAGTCAAGCGCTAGGGAGCCACGGGAGTCAGCAGAGTGGGACAAACTGCCTTATTTGCACCCTCGGCACAGTGAGGACGGCTTGAACAGAGTGGTTTGGGACACCTGGTCTGTGGAACAGAGACTGCAGAGTCACCATTTTTCTCACATCGCCAACAATGTGGGACTTCAGGGAATGGACAGCGGGCCCACAAGGGAGGCAGGACCCGCCTACACCAAACCACCCCCCTCCACACCTGGTAACTGCATATCTACTGGAGCAGGAATGACGCTGACACCCAGACAGCCCCTCCTCCAGACCAGCGCTGTTGCATTGCCTGGCTTAATTCTCGGAAAATTCATATTATATAGATATATTTCTCCTTCCTTTTCTCCTTATCTCTTCCCTCTTCTAGTCTAGTTATTCTGGTTGTTGGTTTGTGTAAGCAGACATATTTAATCCATTCTCTTGATACATGTTCTACACCTCCTTCTTTATTTTCCTTTCTCTCTCTCTCTGAATTAAGTCATATAGCTCCTATGTCTGGTCAATTTTATTTTCTCTTCTTTTTCCCTACCTCCTCCTTTATTTTCCTTACTCTCTCTCTGGATTAAGCTGTATAGATTCTTGGTCTGATCAATTTTATTTTTTTTCTTTTTCCAAGCCCCTGTCATTTCTCTCTTTGTATGGGATAAGGCCTCTTGCATCAGCACTGCCTCTACCTTATTGTATACCTGTAGCTGGTGTTTCCCCTTGTTTTTGTTTGTTTGTTTATGTGTTTTTGTTTTCTGTTTGTTGGCTTTCCTTTCCAGGGCTACTTCAATGAACAAATCAAAGCACACCTGCTGGAGGGTGCAAAATGTCACTACGAGTAGGGAAATAAAGGTCATAACAACAGAGGACAAGTAACACTCTCCAAAAAACACCTCCTGATGGGCCAGGCTGTGGACATTGTATGACCCCTCTTTAATATAGTAGTGCTCGCAGGTGCAGAGCACATAACAATCTTTTAAAATACATAAAGGACAGAAAATTAGCTGAAATGATGAAACAGAAGAATTTCCCTCAAAAGAATTTCCAGTAAAAAAATGACAGCTATAGAATTACTCACAACATATATAAAAATATAACTGAACAAGAATTTGAATAATAGTCATAAAATTAATTTCTGGGCTTGAAAAATCATAGAAGACAGCAGAGAATCTATTGCTGCAGAGATCAAGAAACTAAAAAAATAGTAATGATGAATTAAAAATGCTGTAATGAGATGAAAAATGAACTAGAGGCATTGACAGTGAGAACTGAAGAGGCAGAGGGGAGAATAGGTGAAATAGAAGAAAGATTATGGAAAAAGAGGAAGCTGAGAAAAAGAGAGATAAAAAAATTCTGGACCTTGAGGGTAGAATTAAGTGATTCCATGAAATGGAACAATATCAGTATCATAGGAGTTCCAGAAGAATAACAGAGATAGAAAGGGGCTGAAAGTGTACTTGAACTAATCATCACTGAGAATCCCCCAACCTGGAGAAGGAAACTGACATCAAAATCCAAGAGGTGCAGAGAACTCCCTTCAGACATAACGTGAATCGATCTTCTGCATGACATATCATAGTGAAACTAGCAAAATACAAAGACAAAGAGAATTCTGAAAGCATCTGGGGATAAACAGGCCTTAACTTAGCAGGGTAGACACATAAGGGTAGTAACAGACCTATCTACTGAAACTTGCCAGGCCAGAAAGGAGTGGCAGGAAATTTTCAACATGCTGAATAGAAAAAATATGCAGCCAAGAATCCTTTATCCACCAAGCCTGTCATTCAGAATAGAAGGAGAGATTTTACCAAACGAAAATTGAGGGAATTCATCACCACTAAACCAGCCTTACAAGAGATCCTAAGGGGGACTCTGTGAGTGGAATGTTGCAAAGACCACCAAGAACCAGAGACATCGCTACGAGAATGAAACCTACAGATAACACAATGACTCTAAACCCATATCTTCCAATAATAACACTGAGTTTAAATGGACAAAATTCTCCAATCAAAAGATATAGGGTATCAGAAGGGATTAAAAAAAAAAAAACACGACCATCTATTCACTTTCTACAAGAGGCCCATTTTAGACCTGAGGACACCTCCAGATTGAAAGTGAGGGGAGGGGCGCCTGGGTGGCGCAGTCGGTTAAGCGTCCGACTTCAGCCAGGTCATGATCTCGCGGTCCGTGAGTTCGAGCCCCGCGTCGGGCTCTGGGCTGATGGCTCGGAGCCTGGATCCTGTTTCCGATTCTGTGTCTCCCTCTCTCTCTGCCCCTCCCCTGTTCATGCTCTGTCTCTCTCTGTCCCAAAAATAAATAAAAAACGTTGGAAAAAAAAAAAAAAAGAAAGTGAGGGGATAGAGAACCATCTATAATGCTACTGGAAATCAAAAGAAAGCTGCAGTAGCCATACTTATAATAAACTAGATTTTAACTAAGGGCTGTAAAAAGGATGAAGAAGGACATTGTATCATAATTATGGGGTCTATCCATCAAGAAGAGCTAAAATTATTAATGTTTATTCACAGAATTTTGGAGCACTGAATATATAAAACAATTAATTAGAAACATAAGCAATCTTATTGGTAATAATGTAGTAATTGCAGGGGACTTTTATACTCCATTTATAGCAATCACAGATCATCTAGACAGAAAATCAATAAAAAATGGCTGTGAATGATACACTGGACCAGATTGACTTGACAGATATAATTAGAAATTTTCGTCCTAAGCAGCAGAATACACATTCTTCTCAAGTGACCATGGAACATTCTCCAAGATAGATCACATACTGGGTCACAAAACAGCCCTCAATAAATATAAAATAATTGAGATCATACTATGCACACTTTCAGATCACATTGCTATGAAACTTGAACTCAACCACAGGAAAAAGTTTGGAAAACCTCCAAATGAATGGAGGTTAAAGAACATGCTACTAAAGAACTAATGGGTCAACGAGGCAATTAAAGAAGAAATTAAAAGACATATGGAAACAAATGAAAATGAAAACACAACAGTCCAAACCCTTTGTGATGCAGCAAAGGCAGTCCTAAGAGGAAAATACATTGCAATCCAGGCCTATCTCAAGAAACAAGAAAAAAACCCCAAACACAAAATCTAACAGCATGCCTAAAGGAACTAGAAGCAGAACATCAAAGAAACCCCAAATCCAGCAGAAGATAAATAATAAAGATCAGAGCAGAAATAAACAATACAGAATCTAGAAAAAAATCCATCAAACAGACCAATGAAAATAAGAGCTGTGGAGTTTTTTTGAAAAAATAAACAAAATTGATAAACCCTAGCCAGAATTATCAAAAAGAAAAGAGAGAGGGCCCAGATAGATAAAATCACGAATGATAATGGATTTATCACAAACAAGCCCTCAGAAATATAAGCAACTATCAGAGAATACAATGAAAAATTATATGCCAATATACTGGGCAACCTGGAAGAAATGGACAAATTCCTAGACACCCACACACTATCAAAACTCAAATGGAAAGAAATAGAAAATTTGAACAGACCCACATCTAGTGAAAGAATTGAAACAGTTATCAAAAATCTCCCAACAAATAAGAACCTTTGGCCAGATGGCTTCCCAGGGGAATTTTACCAAACATTTAAAGCACACTTAATACTTATCCTTCTCAAGCTGTTCCAAAAAATAGAAATGGAAGGAAAACTTCCAGACTCATTCTATGAAGCCAGCATTACCTTGATTCCCCAAACCAGACAGAGACCCCACAAAAAAGGAGAATTACAAGCCAATATCAAAAAGTAGAATTACAGGCCAATACCCCTAATGAACATGGATACAAAAATTCTCAACAAGATACAAGAAAATTTAATTCAACATCATATAAAATGATCAGGACTGCCAATCAAGACTACACCTGGGAAAGAAACACAAAGGGAATCAGGGCAGGAGTAAACAGAGACCCCAGGTGGGCCTAACTGGAAGTTAAAGGGTTCCAGACTTGCTCACACATGCCCCAAGGAAAGGCAGCTGCCCCATTCACTGTTCACTGTCCCAGCTGTGTAGGGATCAGCAGCTGACAAGGAGATGGGCACTTTCCCCAGAAGGACAATCTTCTCAGAAAGTTTGGGGCAGAGGCCTAGGCCAGGTCTACTCCTGACTGAGGGGGGAAAAAAGAGTCCACTCAGTCCAGCCCAGTGGATAGAGGTCAGAAGTAAGCATCCTGCCAGGCCTCAGATGTGGAGGACCTGTCCCCACCATCCTGGGGGGCCAGGGGCCCATCTGCCTTTCCATGTAGCAGGTTTCCAGCGTTGTGTTTTCTTTTCCTGCTTCTGCTGTTCCTTCTCCTGCTTCTGTTGCTCCTTCTCTTGCTTGTTTTCCCACTTCTGCCATGATCAAATGTGATTCATTCCTGGGCCGAAGGGCTAGTGCAATACTGGCAAATCAGTCAATGTGATACATCACATTAATGGAAGAAAGGAAAAGAACCATATATATGATCCTGTCAAGAGATGCAGAAAAAGCATCTGACAAAATACAGCATTCTTTCTCAATAAAAACCCTCAAGAAAGTCACGATACAAGGAACATACATAGTATCATAAAAACCATATATGAAAAGCCCAAAGCTAATATCCTCAATGGGTAAAAGTTGAGGGCCTTCCCCCTGAGAATAGGAACACGACAGGGATGTTTGCTCACCATTGTTGTTTAACACAGTGTTGGAAGTCCTAGCATCAGCAATCAGACAACAACATGAAATAAAAACATCAAAATTAGCAAAAAAGGAGTCAAACTTTCAGATGACATGATCCTCCACATGGAAAACCTGAAAGACTCCCACCAAAAGGCTGCTAAAACTGATACATGAATTCAGCAAAGTCACAGGGTACCAAACCAATGTACAGAAATCGGTTGCCTTTCTATACACAAATAATGAAGCAACAGAAAGAGAAATAAGGAAACTCATCCTATTCACAATTGCACCAAGAACTATAAAATTCCTAGGAATAAACCTAACCAAAGATGTAAAAGATCTGTATGCTGAAAACTATAGGAAACTTATGAAGGAAACTGAAGAAGACACAAAAAAATGGAAAAAATATTCCATGCTCATGAATTAGAAGAATAAATATTGTTAAAATGTCAATATTACCCAAAGCAATCTACACATTCAATGCAATCCCGATCAAAACTGCACCATCATTCTTCTCAAAGCTAGAACAAACAATACTAAAATTTGTATGGAACCACAAAAGACCCTGAATAGCCAAAGCAATCATGAAAAAGAAAACCAAAGCAGGGGGCAACACAATCCCAGACTTTAGCCTCTACTACAAAGCTGTAATCATCAAGACAGCATAGTATTGGCACAAAGACAGACACTGACCAATGGAAAGGAATAGAGACCCCAGAATTGGACCCACAAATGTATGGCTGGCTAATCTTTGACAAAGCAGGAAAGAATATCCAATGGAAAAAAGACAGTCTCTTTAACAAATGGTGCTGGGAAAACTGGACAGCAACATGAAGAAGAATGAAATTAGACCACTTTCGTACACCATTCACAAAAATAAACTCAAAATGGATGAAAGATTTGAATGTGAGACAGGAAACCATCAAAACCCTAGAGGAGAAAGCAGACAACAACTTCTTTGACCTCAGCTGCAGCAATTTCTTACTTGACACATCTCCAAAAGCAAGGGAATTAAAAGCAACAATGAACTACTGGGACCTCATCAAGATAAATGGCTTCTGCACTACAAAGGAAACAATCAACAAAACTAAAAGACAACCAATGGAATGGGAAAAGATATTTACAAATGACATATCAGATAAAAGGTTAGCATCCAAAATCTATACCAAACTTACCAAACTCAACACCCAAAAAACAAATAATCCAGTGAAGAAATAGGGAGAAGACATAAATAGACACTTTTTCAAGAAGACAACCAGATGGCCAACAGACACATGAAAAGATGCTCAACGTCACTCATCATCAGGGAAATACAAATCAAAGCCACACTGAGATACCATCTCATACCGGTCAGAGGGGCTAAAATGAACAACTCAGGAAACAACAGATGTTAGCAAGCATGTGGAGAAATGGTAACCCTCTTGCACTGCTGGTTGGAATGCAAAGTGGTGCAGCTGCTCTGGAAAACAGTGTGGAGGTTCCTCATAAAATTAAAAGTAGAACTAACCTCTGACCCAGCAACAGCACTACTAGGCATTTATCCAGAGGATACAGGAGTGCTGACTCCTAGGGGCACATGTACCTACAATGTTTATAGCAGTGCTTTCAACAATACCTAAATTATGGAAAGAGCCTAAATGTCTATCAACTGATGAATGGGTAAAGAAGATATGGTTTATATATACAATGGAATACTACTTGGCAATGAGAAATTATGGAGTCATGGCATTTACAGCAACGTGGATGGAACTGGAAGGTATTATGCTGAGTGAAATAAGTCAGAGAAACACGGATATCATATATTTTCACTCATATGTGGATCTTGAGAAACTCAACAAAAGACCACAGTGGAAGGGAAGGGGAAAAGTAGTTACAAAGAGAGGGGGAGGGAGGCAAACCATAAGAGAATCTTAAGTACTGGGAACAAACTAAGGGTGAATGGGGGTTGGGGGAGAGGGGAAAATGGGTGATGGGCATTGAGGAGGGCACTTGTTGACATGAGCACTTTGGGTTGTATTTAAGTGATGAACCATGGGAATCTACCCCAAAAACCAAGAGCACACTGTATTTTAGCCCATTTGACAATACATTTTGTTAAAATAAATAAATTAATAAATAAATAAGTAAAAATAGTAAATGAAAAAAATAAATATTTTGTAGAATTTGCTTGTGAAGCCATTTGGCACAGCACTGGTCCCCCCCACCCCCTGCCACCTTGGGAGTCTTTTGATTACTGATTGAAATTTCTTTGTTGTTTATCTGTCCAAGTTTTCTATATCTTCCTGTTTCAGTTTTAGCAGTTTATTATTCTAGGCTATTGTTCATTTCCTCCAGATTATGCAACTTGTTGTCATATAGCTCTTTGAATGGTTTGTATTTCTAGGGTGTTGTTTGTTATTTTTCCTCTCTCATGTGTGATTTTATTTAGTTGTTTTTTTTCTTTTTGATAAAGTTGTGTAGATGTTTTCTAATTTTATTAATTATTTCAAAGAACCAGCTGCTGTTTCATTAGATATGCTCAGTTGTTTAATTACAATATCATGTATTTTTGCTGTAATCTTCATTATTTCTATCCTTCTGTTGGCTTTAGGATTTGTTTGTTCTTTTTCTACTTCTTGTAGGTTCTTTGGATTTTTCTTGCTTCTTGCAGTAGGCCTGTATTACTATATACTACCCTCTTAGGGGCAACTTGGCTGCATCCCAAAGGTTGGGTACTTTTGAGTTTTCATTTTCATTTTTTTGCCATGTATTTTTTCTTAAATTTCATCTCTGATTTCCTGGTTGACCCATTCAGGTTTCGTATAATGTTGTTTAACCTCCATGTATTTGTGTTTTTTCCCATTTGTTTCTTGTGATTTACTTGTAGATGCATAGTGTTGTGGTCAGAAAAGATGCATGATATGATGTCTGTCTTTTTGTATTTATTGAAGCCTGATTGTGATATAATATGGGATCTTTCTGGATAATGTTTCGTGTGCATTTGAAAAGAATGTGTACTCTGTTGCTTTAGGATGGAATGTTCTGAATATATCAGTTAAGTCCATTAGGTTCAGCGTGTCGTTCAAAGCCATTGTTTCCTTGTTGATTTTCTGTTTAGATGATCTGTCCATTGATGTAAGTGGGGTATTAAAGTCCTTGAGTATTATTATATTGTTATCAGTGAATTACTTTATTTTTTTGTATTAATTCTTTTATATATTTGGCTACTCCAATGTTGACTGCATAAATTTTTACAAATGTTATATTTTCTTGTTGTACTATCCGCTCTATGATTGAATAGTGACCTTTGTCTCTTGTTGCAGTTTTTTTTTATATATGAAATTTATTGACAAATTGGTTTCCATACAACATCCAGTGCTCATCCCAAAAGGTGCCCTCCTCAACACCCATCACCCACCCACCCCTCCCTCCCACCACCCATCAACCCTCAGTTTGTTCTCAGTTTTTAACAGTCTCTTATGCTTTGGCTCTCTCCCACTCTAACCTCTTTTTTTTTTTTCCTTCCCCTCCCCCATGGGTTCCTGTTAAGTTTCTCAGGATCCACATAAGAGTGAAACCATATGGTATCTGTCTTTCTCTGTATGGCTTATTTCACTTAGCATCACACTCTCCAGTTCCATCCACGTTGCTACAAAAGGCCATATTTCATTTTTTCTCATTGCCACATAGTATTCCATTGTGTATATATACCACAATTTCTTTATCCATTCATCAGTTGATGGACATTTAGGCTCTTTCCATAATTTGGCTATTGTTGAGAGTGCTGCTATGAACATCGGGGTACAAGTGCCCCTATGCATCAGTACTCCTGTATCCCTTGGATAAATTCCTAGCAGTGCTATTGCTGGGTCATAGGGTAGGTCTATTTTTAATTTTCTGAGGAACCTCCACACTGCTTTCCAGAGCGGCTGCACCAATTTGCATCCCCACCAACAGTGCAAGAGGGTTCCCGTTTCTCCACACCCTCTCCAGCATCTATAGTCTCCTGATTTGTTCATTTTGGCCACTCTGACTGGCGTGAGGTGATACCTGAGTGTGGTTTTGATTTGTATTTCCCTGATAAGGAGCGACGCTGAACATCTTTTCATCTGCCTGTTGGCTATCTGGATGTCTTCTTTAGAGAAGTGTCTATTCATGTTTTCTGCCCATTTCTTCACTGGGTTATTTGTTTTTCGGGTGTGGAGTTTGGTGAGCTCTTTATAGATTTTAGATACTAGCCCTTTGTCCGATATGTCATTTGCAAATATCTTTTCCCATTCCGTTGGTTGCCTTTTAGTTTTGTTGGTTGTTTCCTTTGCTGTGCAGAAGCTTTTTATCTTCATAAGGTCCCAGTAATTCACTTTTGCTTTTAATTCCCTTGCCTTTGGGGATGTGTCGAGTAAGAGATTGCTACGGCTGAGGTCAGAGAGGTCTTTTCCTGCTTTCTCCTCTAAGGTTCTGATGGTTTCCTGTCTCACATTTAGGTCCTTTATCCATTTTGAGTTTATTTTTGTAAATGGTGTGAGAAAGTGGTCTAGTTTCAACCTTCTGCATGTTGCTGTCCAGTTCTCCCAGCACCATTTGTTAAAGAGGCTGTCTTTTTTCCATTGGATGTTCTTTCCTGCTTTGTCAAAGATGAGTTGGCCATACGTTTGTGGGTCTAGTTCTGGGGTTTCTATTCTATTCCATTGGTCTGTGTGTCTGTTTTTGTGTCAATACCATGCTGTCTTGATGATGACAGCTTTGTAGTAGAGGCTAAAGTCTGGGATTGTGATGCCTCCTGCTTTGGTCTTCTTCTTCAAAATTCCTTTGGCTATTCGGGGCCTTTTGTGGTTCCATATGAATTTTAGGATTGCTTGTTCTAGTTTCGAGAAGAATGCTGGTGCAATTTTGATTGGGATTGCATTGAATGTGTAGATAGCTTTGGGTAGTATTGACATTTTGACAATATTTATTTTTCCAATCCATGAGCAGGGAATGTCTTTCCATTTCTTTAAATCTTCTTCAATTACCTTCATAAGCTTTCTATAGTTTTCAGCATACAGATCCTTTACATCTTTGGTTAGATTTATTCCTAGTTCTTTTATGCTTCTTGGTGCAATTGTGAATGGGATCAGTTTCTTTATTTGTCTTTCTGTTGCTTCATTTATTAGTGTATAAGAATGCAACTGATTTCTGTACATTGATTTTGTATCCTGCCACTTTGCTGAATTCATGTATCAGTTCTAGCAGACTTTTGGTGGAGTCTATCGGATTTTCCATGTATAATATCATGTCATCTGCAAAAAGCGAAAGCTTGACTTCATCTTTGCCAATTTTGATGCCTTTGATTTCCTTTTGTTGTCTGATTGCTGATGCTAGAACTTCCAGCACTATGTTAAACAACAGCGGTGAGAGTGGGCATCCCTGTCGTGTTCCTGATCTCAGGGAAAAAGCTCTCAGTTTTTCCCCGTTGAGGATGATGTTAGCTGTGGGCTTTTCATAAATGGCTTTTATGATGTGTAAGTATGTTCCTTCTATCCCGACTTTCTCAAGGGTTTTTATTAAGAAAGGGTGCTGGATTTTGTCAAAGGCCTTTTCTGCATCGATTGACAGGATCATATGGTTCTTCTCTTTTTTTTTGTTAATGTGATGTATCACGTTGATTGATTTGCGAATGTTGAACCAGCCCTGCATCCCAGGAATGAATCCCACTTGATCATGGTGAATAATTCTTTTTATATGCTGTTGAATTCGATTTGCTAGTATCTTATTGAGAATTTTGGCATCCATATTCATCAGGGATATTGGCCTGTAGTTCTCTTTTTTTACTGGGTCTCTGTCTGGTATAGGAATCAAAGTAATACTGGCTTCATAGAATGAGTCTGGAAGTTTTCCTTCCCTTTCTATTTCTTGGAATAGCTTGAGAAGGATAGGTATTATCTCTGCTTTAAACGTCTGGTAGAACTCCCCTGGGAAGCCATCTGGTCCTGGACTCTTATTTGTTGGGAGATTTTTGATAACCGATTCAATTTTTTCACTGGTTATGGGTCTGTTCAAGCTTTCTATTTCCTCCTGATTGAATTTTGGAAGTGTGTGGGTGTTTGGGAATTTGTCCATTTCTTCCAGGTTGTCCAATTTGTTGGCATATAATTTTTCATAGTATTCCCTGATAATTGTTTGTATCTCTGAGGGATTGGTTGTAATCATTCCATTTTCATTCATGATTTTATCTATTTGGGTCATCTCCCTTTTCTTTGTGAGAAGCCTGGCTAGAGGTTTATCAATTTTGTTTATTTTTTCAAAAAACCAACTCTTGGTTTCGTTGATCTGCTCTATAGTTTTTTTAGATTCTATATTGTTTATTTCTGCTCTGATCTTTATTATTTCTCTTCTTCTGCTGGGTTTAGGCTGCCTTTGCTGTTCTGCTTCTATTTCCTTTAGGTGTGCTGTTAGATTTTGTATTTGGGATTTTTCTTGTTTCTTGAGATAGGCCTGGATTGCAATGTATTTTCCTCTCAGGACTGCCTTTGCTGCGTCCCAAAGCGTTTGGCTTGTTGTATTTTCATTTTCGTTTGTTTCCATATATTTTTTGATTTCTTCTCTAATTGCCTGGTTGACCCACTCATTCGTTAGTAGGGTGTTCTTTAACCTCCATGCTTTTGGAGGTTTTCCAGACTTTTTCCTGTGGTTGATTTCAAGCTTCATAGCATTGTGGTCTGAAAGTATGCATGGTATAATTTCAATTCTTGTAAACTTATGAAGGGCTGTTTTGTGACCCAGTATATGATCTATCTTGGAGAATGTTCCATGTGCACTCGAGGAGAAAGTATATTCTGTTGCTTTGGGATGCAGAGTTCTAAATAGATCTGTCAAGTCCATCTGATCCAATGTCTCATTCAGGGCCCTTGTTTCTTTATTGACCGTGTGTCTAGATGATCTATCCATTTCTGTAAGTGGGGTGTTAAAGTCCCCAGCAATTATCACATTCTTATCAATAAGGTTGCTTATGTTTATGAGTAATTGTTTTATGTATTTGGGGGCTCCGGTATTCGGCGCATAGACATTTATAATTGTTAGCTCTTCCTGATGGATAGACCCTGTAACTATTATATAATGTCCTTCTTCATCTCTTGTTACAGCCTTTAATTTAAAGTCTAGTTTGTCTGATATAAGTATGGCTACTCCAGCTTTCTTTTGGCTTCCAGTAGCATGATAAATAGTTCTCCATCCCCTCACTCTGAATCTAAAGGTGTCCTCAGGTCTAAAATGAGTCTCTTGTAGACAGCAAATAGATGGGTCTTGTGTTTTTATCCATTCTGATACCCTATGTCTTTTGGTTGGCGCATTTAATCCATTTACATTCAGTGTTATTATAGAAAGATACGGGTTTAGAGTCATTGTGATGTCTGTATGTTTTATGCTTGTAGTGATGTCTCTGGTACTTTGTCTCACAGGGTCCCCCTTAGGATCTCTTGTAGGTCTGGTTTAGTGGTGACAAATTCCTTCAGTTTTTGTTTTTTTGGGAAGACCTTTATCTCTCCTTCTATTCTAAATGACAGACTTGCTGGATAAAGGATTCTCGGCTGCATATTTTTTCTGTCTAGCACCCTGAAAATCTCGTGCTAATTCTTTCTGGCCTGCCAAGTTTCAAAAGAGAGATCCGTCACGAGTCTTATAGGTCTCCCTTTATATGTGAGGGCACGTTTATCCCTTGCTGCTTTCAGAATTTTCTCTTTATCCTTGTATTTTGCCAGTTTCACTATGATATGTCGTGCAGAAGATCGATTCAAGTTACGTCTGAAGGGAGTTCTCTGTGCCTCTTGGATTTCAATGCCTTTTTCCTTCCCCAGTTCAGGGAAGTTCTCAGCTATGATTTCTTCAAGTACCCCTTCAGCACCTTTCCCTCTCTCTTCCTCCTCTGGGATACCAATTATGCGTAGATTATTTCTTTTTAGTGTATCACTTAGTTCTCTAATTTTCCCCTCATACTCCTGGATTTTTTTATCTCTCTTTTTCTCAGCTTCCTCTTTTTCCATAACTTTATCTTCTAGTTCACCTATTCTCTCCTCTGCCTCTTCCATCCGAGCCGTGGTGGTTTGCATTTTGTTTTGCATTTCATTTAAAGCGTTTTTCAGCTCCTCGTGACTGTTCCTTAGTCCCTTGATCTCTGTAGCAAGAGATTCTCTGCTGTCCTGTATACTGTTTTCCAGCCCAGCGATTAATTTTATGACTATTATTCTAAATTCACTTTCTGTTATATTATTTAAATCCTTTTTGATCAGCTCATTAGCTGTTGTTATTTCCTGGAGATTCTTCTGAGGGGAATTCTTCCGCTTGGTCATTTTGGATAGTCCCTGGTGTGGTGAGGACCTGCAGGGCACTTCCCCTGTGCTGTGGTGTATAACTGGAGTTGGTGGGCGGGGCCGCAGTCAGTCCTGATGTCTGCCCTGGCCCACCGCTGGGGCCACAGTCAGACTGGTGTGTGCCTTCTCTTCCCCTCTCCTAGGGGTGGGATTCACTGTGGGGTGGCGTGGCCCGTCTGGGCTACTTGCACACTGCCAGGCTTGTGATGCTGGGGATCTGGCGTATTAGCTGGGGTGGGAAGGCAAGGTGCACGGCGGCAGGGGGGGCGGGCTTAACTCGCTTCTCCTTAGGTGATCCACTTCAGGAGGGGCCCTGTGGCAGCCGGAGGGAGTCAGATCCGCTGCCGGAAGTTTGGCTCCGCAGAAGCACAGAGTTGGGTGTTTGCGCGGAGGGAGCAATTTCCCTGGCCGGAACCGGTTCCCTTTGGGATTTTGGCTGGGGGATGGGCGGGGGAGATGGCGCTGGCGAGCGCCTTTGTTCCCCGCCAAACTGAGCTCTGTCGTCCGGGGGCTCCGCAGCTCTCCCTCCCTTTGTACTCCAGCCTTCCCGCTTTCCGAGCAGAGCTGTTAACTTATGACCTCCCAGACGCTAAGTCGTGCTTGCTGTCGGAACACAGTCCATCAGGCCCCTCCGCTTTTGCAAGCCGGACTCGGGGGCTCTGCTTGGCTGGCGAGCCGCCCCTCCACCCCTGCTCCCTCCCGCCAGTCCGTGGAGCGCGCACCGCCTCGCCGCCCTTCCTACCCTCTTCCGTGGGCCTCTCGTCTGCACTTGGGTCCGGTGACTCTGTTCTGCTAATCCTCTGGCTGTTTTCTGGGTTATTTAGGCAGGTGTAGGTGGAATCTAAGTGATCAGCAGGACGCGCGGTGAGCCCAGCGTCCTCCTACGCCGCCATCTTCCTGTCGACCTCCTCTTGTTGCAGTTTTTGTTTTAAAGTCTAGTTTATCCAATTGGGTATTGTGACTCCAGCTTTCATTTGACATACATTTGCATGGGAAATATTTCTCCATTGCCTCACTTTTAATCTGTCTTTAGGTCTAAAATGAGTCTTTTGTAGATAGTAGATACATAGGTCTCTCTTTTTTAATCCATTCTGACAGCCTTGGAGCATTTATTCCATTCACAAAGTAATTATTGATATATATGTATTTATTGCTATTTTATTTCTTGTTTTGTCATTGTTTCTGGGATTTTTTTTTCTGATCCTTTCTTGTGTTTGTCATTTTTGGTCTTTCCACTCAAAGTGTCCCCTTTAATATTTGTTGCAGGACTGGTTTAGTGGTCATTAACTCCTTTAGTTTTGTTTTTCTGGGAATCTTTTTATCTCTCCTTCTATACTGCATAGAGTATTCTTGGCTATAGATTTTTTTCCATTCAGGACTTTCAATATATCATACCACTGTCTTATGGATTGAAAAATTTCTGTTTTGAAAACTCTAGCTCTTCTTGTCAAACTCCACTTGTAGTTTAAAAGCTTCTTTTTTCTTGCTGCTTTTGCAACTTCTTCTTCATCCTGATATTTTACAAATTTAATTACAGTATGGATTGGTGTATGTCTGCATTTGTTAGTTTTCATGGGAATTCTTTGTCCCTCCTAGATCTGGATGACTGTTTCCTTTCCCAAATTCATTAAGTTTTCAGCTCTTATTTTTTCAAATAAAACTTATACCAACTTTCTATTCTTCTCCTGGAATTCCTATAATATGAGTGTTATTACATTTGATAGAGTCATTGTGTTCCCTAAGACGATTCTCATCTCCCCTTATTCTCTTTCTCATCAGCTGCAGTACTTTAAATTATTTTGTCTTCTGTGTCATTAATTCGTTCCAGCTTGCTGTTCATTTCATCAAGCCTGTTTCCCATCCCATTTATTGCACTCCATCTCTATTCTTTTTTAAGTCATTAGTTTCTGTGTGAAGTATCTCCCTGATGTCTTCTATTCTTTTCCCAAAATCTGTGAGTATACTTATTATTGTTGCTTTAAATTCTCCATCAAGCATATTACTTATAACTGTTTTACTTAGATCCCTGGCTTGGCCTTATATTTTCTTTCATTTGTGATAAATTCCTCCATCTTAGCATTTTGTTTAAATCTCTACCTTCTGTGTTTTAGAAAAGAGTGTTTTGTTTTCTTCTCCTGATAGTAATGTCTTTATGAAGAACAGGTCATGTAGTGTCCAGGGCCTGGCACCTCAGGGAACACCTCTGTTGTGTTCTGTGTGTATTATTCTGTTGTGTTTTGGTTGCTGTATCCTTTAGGCCAGTCATCTTCAGAGGATTTTCTTCTTTGCTGTGTGCAGTGTTTGGTCCTTGGTCTGAATGTGGTAAATTTTAACTAAGTGTGACTTGGTGTGCTTATGAAAGTAGACCTGATGTTACATCAAGGAGGACTGAGTCCTTGCTGAACTCTCTGCTGGGGAAAAATGCTGTGGGTAGGTGTTTGTGCTGGTATTTGGGGGAAGGCACTTGCTACTTTAAATATATTCAATATGGTAAAGGAAATTATGTCTAAAGAAATAAGGGAGACATTACAACCATCTTACCAAATTGAGAACATCAAGGAAAATATAAATTACAAAAATGAACCAAATACAGATTGCAAAATTGAAAAGTAAAAGAACTGGAAAAAATGCACTGGAGGATCTCTACAATATATTTGATCAGACAAAAAAAGAATAAATTTTAACACAGAACATTGAGATTATCCAGTTGAGGAAAAGAAAAGAGAGTGAAGAAAATTAAACAGAGCTTAGGAATACTATGGGATATTATTGAGACTGTCAATAAATGTATAATGGGAAATCCAGAAGGAGAGGAGAGACAGAAGCAAAAAGTATATTTGAAGAAATAATGGCAAAAAAAGTAAATTTTATGATATCCATGAATCTACACATCCAGGAGTTCAGGAAATTTCAAGCAGGATAAACTCACAGATATCCATACTTGAATGCATCCTAATAAAACTTTGAAAACTAATCCTAAAGAGAATCTTGAAAACACCAAGAGAGAAATGCCTCATTATGTATAAAAAATAATTAATATGATTAATGGCTCATTAGTTATCTGATACCATGGTAGAATGAAGGCTGTGGAAATCAAATTCAACAGCATATAAAAAGAATTATTCGATCATGGGAAGATGGCAGTGCAGGAGGACGCTGGGCTCACGCGCGTCCTGCTGATCACTTAGATTCCACCTACAGCTGCCTAAATAACCCAGAAAACCACCAGAAGACTAGCAGAACAGAGTCTCCGGAGCCAAGCGCAGACGAGAGGCCCATGGAAGAGGGTAGGAAGGGTGGCGAGGTGGTGCGCGCTACATGGACTGGCGGGAGGGAGCCGGGGCAGAGGGGCGGCCCACTGGCCAAGCAGAGCCCCCGAGTCTGGCTTGAAAAACCAGAGGGGCTGGACAGAGTGTGTTCTGAGAGCAAGAGGGACTTGACATCTGGAAGGTTATAGGCTAACAGCTCTGCTGGGAGAACGGGAGGGCTGGAGGACAACGGGAGGGAGAGTTGTTGAGCCCCAGATGAAAGAGTCAGCTTGGCGGGGAACACAGGCGCTTGCCAGTGCCATCTCCCTCACCCATCACCCAGCCAAAGTCCAAAAGGGAACCAGTTCCTGCAAGGGAATTTGCTTGCACCGCACAAACACCCAAGGCTGTGCTTCTGCGGATCCATCCCTCCTGCGGGTCTGACTCCCTCCCGGTGCTGCAGGGCCCCTACTGAAGCGGATCTCTGAAGGAAAAGCGAGCTGAGCCTGCCCCTCCCGCCCCTGTGCACTTTGCCGATCCACCCCAGCTAATACACCAGATCCCCAGCACCACAAGCCTGGCAGTGTGCAAGTAGCCCAGATGGGCCACGCCACCACACAGTGAATCCCGCCCTAGTAGAGGGGAAGAGAAGGCACACACCAGTCTGACTGTGGCCCCAGCGGTGAGGGGGGGGCAGATATCAGGTCTGACTGCGGCCCCACCCACCAACACAATTTATTCAAGACAGCACAGGGGAAGTGCCCTGCAGTCCTGCACCACTCCAGGGACTATCCAAAATGATGAAACGGAAGAATTTCCCTCAGAAAAACATCCAGGAAATAACAACAGCTAACGAACTGATCAAAAAGGATTTAAACAATATAACAGAAATTGAATTTAGAATAATAGTCATAAAATTAATAGCTGGGCTTGAAAACAGTATAAAAGACAGCAGATAATCTCTTGCTACAGAGATCAAGAGACTAAGGAACAGCCAGGAGGAGCTAAAAAATGCTATCAATGAACTGCAAAATAAAATGGAGACAACTATGGCTCGAATTGAAGAGGCAGAGGAGAGAATAGGTGAACTAGAAGATAAAATTATGGAAAAAGAAGAAGCTGAGAAAAAAAAAGAAAAAAAATCCAGGAGTGTGAGGGGAAAATTAGAGAACTAAGTGATGCACTAAAGAGAAATAATCTATGCATAATTGGTATTCCAGAGGAGGAAGAGAGAGGAAAAGGTGCTGAACGTATACTTGAAGAAATCATAGGTGAGAACTTCCCAGATCTGGGGAAGGAAAAAGGCATTGAAATCCAAGAGGCACAAAAAACTCCCTTCAGACGTAACTTGAATCGATCTTCTGCACGACATATCATAGTGAAACTGGCAAAATACAAGGATAAAGAGAAAACTCTGAAAGCAGCTAGAGATAAACATGCTCTAACATATAAAGGGAGACCTATAAGACTAGTGACCGATCTCTCTTCTGAAACTTGGCAGGCCAGAAAAGAATGGCAGGAGATCTTCAATGTGATGAACAGAAAAAATATGCAGCCAAGAATCCTTTATCCAGCAAGTCTGTCATTTAGAATAGAAGGAGAGACAAAGGTCTTCCCAAACAAAAACTGAAGGAATTTGTCACCACTAAACCAGCCCTACAAGAGATCCTAAGGGGGACCCTGTGAGACAAAGTACCAGAGACATCACTACAAGCATGAAACCTACAGACATCACAATGACTCTAAATCCATATCTTTCTATAATAACACTGAATGTAAATGGACTAAATGCGCCAACCAAAAGACATAGGGTATCAGAATGGATAAAAAAAAAAGACACCCATCTATTTGCTGTCTACAAGAGACTCACTTTAGACCTGAGGACACCTTCAGATTGAAAGGGACGGGATGGAGAACCATCTATCATGCTACTGGAAGTCAAAAGAAATCTGGAGTAGCCATACTTATATCACACAAACTAGACTTAAAATTCAAGGCTGTAACAAGAGAGAAGAAGGGCATTATATAATAATCACAGGGTCTATCCTTCAGGAAGAGCTAACAATTATAAATGTCTATGCACTGAATATGTGAGCCCCCAAATATATAAAACAATTAATCACAAAAATAAACAACCTTATTGATAAGAATATGGTAATTGCAGGGGACTTTAATACTCCACTTACAACAATGGACAGAACATCTAGACACAGGATCAATAAAGAAACAAGGGCCCTGAATGATACATTGGATCAGATGGACTTGACAGATATTTAGAACTCTGCAACCCAAAGCAGTAGAATATACTTACTTATCAAGTGAACATGGAACATTCTCCAAGATAGATCACATACTGGGTCACAAAACAGCCTTTCATAAGTATACAAGAATTGAGATCATACCATGCATACTTTCAGACCACAATGCTAGAAACTTGAAATCAACCACAGGAAAAAGACTGGAAAACCTCCAAAACCAGGGAGGTTAAAGAACACCCTACTAAAGAATGAGTGGGTCAACCAGGCAATTAGAGAAGAAATTAAAAAAAAATATATGGAAACAAATGAAAATGCAAATACAAGAATCCAAATGCTTTGGGATGTAGCGAAGGCAGTCCCAAGAGGAAAATACATTGCAATCCAGGCCTATCTCAAGAAACAAGAAAAATCCCAAATACAAAATCTAACAGCACACCTAAAGTAAATAGAGGCAGAACAGCAAAGACACCCCAAACCCATCAGAAGAAGAGAAATAATAAAGATCAGAGCAGAAATAAACAATATAGAATCTAAAAAAAAAACACAAAAAACTGTAGAGCACATCAGTGAAATCAAGAGTTGGTTTTTTGAAAAAAAAATTGATAAACCTCTACCAGGCTTCTCAAAAAGAAAAGGCAGATGAACCAAATAGATAAAATCATGAATGAAAATGGAGTTATTACAACCAATTCCTCATAAAC
Source organism: Lynx rufus (assembly GCF_022079265.1). Lineage (NCBI taxonomy): Eukaryota > Metazoa > Chordata > Mammalia > Carnivora > Felidae > Lynx > Lynx rufus. The sequence continues at coordinate 7,152,267 of NW_025814846.1, forward strand.
ACAAGCAATTATTAGGAATACTAGGAAAAATTATATGCCAACAAACTGGACAACCTGGAAGAAATGGAAAACTTCCTAAGCACCCACAGACTTCAAACACTCAAACAGGAAGAAATAGAAAACTTGAACAGATCCATAACCAGTGAAGAAATTGAATCAGCTATGAAAAAGCTCCCAACAAATAAGAGTCCAGGACCAGATGGCTTCCCAGGGGAATTCTACCAGACATTTAAAGCAGAGATAATACCTATCCTTCTCAAGCTATTCCAAGAAATAGAAAGGGAAGGAAAACTTCCAGACTCACTCTATGAAGCCAGCATTACTTTGATTTCCAAAGCAGACAGAGACCCAGCAAAAAAAAAGAGAACTATAGGCCAATATCCCTGATGAATATGGATGCAAAAATTCTCAATAAGATACTAACAAATGGAATTCAACAGCATATAAAAAGAATGATTCACCATGATCAAGTGGGATTCATTCCTGAGATGCACGGCTGGTTAAACATCCGCAAAGCAATCAATGTGATACATTACATTAATAAAAGAAAAGATAAGAACCATATGATCCTGTCAATTGATGCAGAAGAAGCATTTGATAAAATTCAGCATTTTTTCTTACTAAAAGCCCTCAAGAAAGTCGGGATCGAAGGAACATACTTAAACATCATAAAAGCCATTTACGCAAACCCAACAGCTAATATCATCCTCAATGGGGAAAAACTGAGAGCTTTCTCCCTGAGATCAGGAACACGACAGGGATGCCCACTCTCACCGTTGTTGTTTAACGTAGTGTTGGGAGTTCTAGCATCAGCAATCAGACAACAAAAGGAAGTCAAAGGCATCAAAATTGGCAAAGATGAAGTCAAGCTCTCACTTTTTGCAGATAACATGATACTATACATGGAAAACCCAAAAGACTCCACCAAAAGTCTGCTAGAACTGATACATGAATCCAGCAAAGTGGCAGGATACAAAAGTACAGAAATCAGTTGCATTCTTATAATGAAGCAACAGAAAGACAAATAAAGAAACTGATCCCATTCACAATTGCACCAAGAAGCATAAAATACCTAGGAATAAACATAACCAAAGATGTAAAAGATCTGTATGCTGAAAACTATAGAAAGCTGATGGAGGAAATTGAAGAAGATACAAAGAAATGGAAAAGCATCTGTGCTCATGGATTGGAAGAATAAATATTGTCAAAATGTCAATACTGCCCAAAGCTATCTACACATTCAATGCAATCCCAATCAAAATTACACCAGCATTCTTCTCGAAGCTAGAACAAGCAATCCTCAAGTTCATATGGAACCACAAAAGGCCCCGAATAGACAAAGTAATTTTGAAGAAGAAGACCAAAGCAGGAGGCATCACAATCCCAGACTTTAGCCTCTAGTACAAAGCTGTAATCATCAAGACAGCATAGTATTGGCACAAAAACAGACACATGGACCAATGGAATAGAATAGAAACCACAGAACTAGACCCACAAACATATGGCCAACTAATCTTTGACAAAGCAGGAAAGAACATCCAATGGAAAAAAGACAGTCCCTTTAACAAATGGTGCTGGGAGAACTGGACAGCAACATGCAGAAGAATGAAACTAGACCACTTTCTTACACCTTTCATAAAAATAAACTCAAAATGGATAAAGGACCTGAATGTGAGACAGGAAACCATCAAAACCCTAGAGGAGAAAGCAGGAAAAGACCTCTCTGACCGCAGCCGCAGCAATTTCTTACTTGACACATCTCCAAAGGCAAGGCAATTAAAAGCAAAAATGAACTATTGGGACCTCATCAAGATAAAAATCTTCTGCACTGCAAAGGAAACAAGCAACAAAACTAAAAGGCAACCAACAGAATGGGAAAGGATATTTGCAAATGACATATCGGACAAAGGGCTAGTATCCAAAATCTATAAAGAAGTCACCAAACTCCACACCTGAAAAACAAATAACCCAGTGAAGAAATGGGCAGAAAACATGAATAGACACTTCTCTAAAGAAGACATACAGATGGCCAACAGGCACATGAAAGATGCTCAACATCGTTCCTCATCAGGGAAATACAAATCAAAACCACACTCAGATACCACCTCACGTCAGTCAGAGTGGCTAAAATGAACAAATCAGGAGATTATAGATGCTGGCGAGGATGTGGAGAAAGAGGAATACTCTTGCACTTTTGGTGAGAATGCAAACTGGTGCAGTCGCTCTGGAAACAGTGTGGAGGTTCCTCAATAAATTAAAAAAAAATCTACCCTATGACCCAGCAATAGCACTGCTAGGAATTTACCCAAGGGATACAGGAGTGTTGATGCATAGGGTCACTTGTACCCCAATGTTTATAGCAGCACTCTCTCAACAATAGCCAAATTATGGAAAGAGCCTAAATGTCCATCAACTGACGAATGGATAAAGAAATTGTGGTTTATATACACAATGGAGTACTACGTGGCAATGAGAAAGAATGAAATATGGCCCTTTTTTAACGTTTATTTATTTTTGAGACAGAGAGAGACAGAGCATGAACAGGGGAGGAACAGAGAGAGAGGGAGACACAGATTCTGAAACAGGCTCCAGGCTCTGAGCTGTCAGCACAGAGCCTGACGCGGGGCTTGAACTCACAGACTGTGAGATCGTGACCTGAGCCGAAGTCGGATGCTTAACCGACCAAGCCACCCAGGCGCCCCAAAACATGGCCTTTTGTAGCAACGTGGATGGAACTGGAGAGTGTTTTGCTAAGTGAAAGAAGTCATACAGAGAAAGACAGATACCATATGTTTTCACTCTTATGTGGATCCTGAGAAAATTAACAGAAGACCATGGGGGAGTGGAAGGAAAAAAAATAGAGAGGTTGATTTTAAAACTTCCCTACCAACCACCCTCATTTTCACACATATTGTCTCTTTTTTTCTACATAAAAATATAATAGCATCAGGCGAAAGGTTTCTCAAATTCATTCCATTCTAGTTAACAACTTATCTATGAATATTCATCCATCCTTCCAAGTAAATGTGCCTTAATTTATGCTACATCACAGTTCAGGCACTGAGCATTCAACAGTGAACAACAGGGACAAAATATTTATATATTCAAATGAGATAGATAATATACACATATATCTCTTACTGTGAAGATATATCTATTTTAAACACTTTCATTTCCATAAGAAAAAGATACTTATCTCTTTCTCAATAAAGATAACTTCTTCAAATGTGATCTTGATTCCACATCCATTAGACTGTTGCCAATGATTTACTCCCCCTAGTATCTTTCATTTTTCAGTCAACTAGCTCCTATTCTTCAGCTTGTAACATATTCAAGTCTTCCCATTTTAAAAGAAAAGTTTACCATTAATAATACCTCCTCCACATACTATTGTTCTACCTCCCTTCTATGACTTATCACAAACTTATTTGAAATAGTGTTCTATATTTACTGTATTGATTTTTTCAGTTATTATTTTGTCTCAAACCACTCACTTTGGTTTCTATCATTTTTCCACTGATACTACTTTCATCAAGAATATCAAGTTACTATTCTGTTGGGATCAAAATAATAAATAAGACAGATCGATAAATAGGTAGTATGTCAGATGGAGATCAGGATTAAGGGGATAGAGAAAGCTAAAAAGGGTGGATTTGCAACTTTAAATAAGCACAGCTTTATAAAGTCCCCCAATATTTCTATATCAAGCCTATCCTTACCATCTTCTTTCCTATATGGAAGAAAGAGATGCCCCTTTTAATGTATAAGGCCCACAAATCTACTTCTCAATACACTGAATGCCATGTTTTCCAATATCGTTTAAAGACTTTGCTTTGTTAGTTATTTCTACTTTTTATTTTCCCCCCATCTCTTCTCTATTTGGGAAGCAATATAGCTTAATGATTCTGAGTATAGGCTTAATAATCAGACTATTCAGGTTCAACTCCTAATTCTACTACTTACGAAACTCTATCACTTGTGCACCCTCAGAAATGTCACTTTACCTCACTCGTATAAGGTTGTTGTAATTATTAAATGAGATAATATATGTCCAGAAACTAGTAGAGTTCCTGACACAGACTAAACATTCAATAATGTTAGCATTACTATTACTTTAATTACTGGATCCTACCTCTCACCATATAAAGATGACCAATTTTCTTCCATTTTAAAACAAAGCTGAGATACAGGGAAAAGGAAAACAAAGGTGCTTCTTCCTAGCCCTGGATCCTACCTACATCTATTATTCCACCACATACATAGCCATGTTTCTTCTTCACACTACTTCTTCATGTTTCTTCTTCAGTCTACTTTCACACTCTCTAGTTCCTAACCTCCCATTCATATTTCAAATGAAGACAAGCTGGGTCCTCCCCCCCCCATCATTCCACTAAAAAGATCTTTCTAAGATCATCAAAGACTACTTATTTTCAAATCTAATAATTACTTTTCATACTTTACTTAATTTTTCATTGTAATGGATACTGTAGTTCCTCCTTACTCCTTGAAACTCTTTATACCCTTATCTTTAGGACTAGCCATTTTAGTTCTCTTTCTACCTCTAGCAAATTCCTTTTCAGTCTCCATCATGAGATTCTCTTCTCCCTCCTCCATCTTAAGTGTTGGTATTCATGAAGTTCTGTCCTTAGTTCCCTTCTTGTCACTCTCTCTAAAACCTTTTCATAGGATATCTAATTCATACCTGTGACTTCCTATCTTACTCCTACTCTGCCAACTCTCAAATATTTCCCTTTCCTTACCTTTTTCTGAGTCCCAGATTCATATATCTAATTGTCTGATGGAAAATTCCACCCAAGAAATGACAGATGAAATCTAAGTTTTTATCATTTAAGCCCTCACAAACCTTATCTCTTAATGTCTTAATCAGTTTGGGATTCTATAACTAACAGAGGCTGGGTGGCTTATAACAAGAAACTTTTATTTCTCACATTTCTGGGAAGTACAGGATAATAGTGCTGACAGATTCAGTGTCTGGTGAGGGCCTGCTTCTTAGACAGTCATCTTTTCACTGTAACCTCATACTGCAAAAGAAGCGAACTAGCTCTCTGGGGTCACTTATAAAAGGTAACTAATCCCAATCATGAAGGCAAAAAAATGTCTGTCTCCATGATTTAATCACCTCCCAAAGGCCCTGCTTCCTAATGTAATTACCTACAGGATTAGGATTTCAGTATATACGTTTGGAGGGACACAAATATTCAGACCATAGCACTTAGTAAGCTCTTCTGCTTTCTCTACCAAACTATTCTTACAATTCCCAATATATTTTGCTCAGTTTTACCCCATGTCTTTGTTCATGCTTCTTCCCAGATTACTCTCCTATTGCCTATCAAATCTACTGGGTCACTTTATCAAACTTTAATGTGCATGCTAACCATCTAGGGATATTGTTAAAATGCAGATTCGGGAAGTTTAGGGTTGGGCCCAAATATCTGCATTTCTAACAAACTCACGAGTGAGGCTAATGCTGTTAGTCTGTGGACTACACTTTGTGCAGCAATGGTCATTCTAGAAAGAGCTCTATGAAGGCAAGGAACTCTGTCTGTTTTGCTTACTACCATACTCCAGTGCCTGGCATATAGTAATTGCCCAAACAACATTTGTGGAATAAATGAATGAAATAATAACTATGACTTCATCCAATACATGCTTTAGAACTCATCTCCTTCTAAAAATAATTTACACTCTGAGCTGACTGTACACTAATAAGTTCTTCATTTTTTATTCACTCACATATTACTTATTTATACCTCTATTAAGGACAACAGTGGTTTTCAATAATAGATTTTTTCATCACAAGTTTTGTTAACATGATTAGAAATAATATCAAGGGTTTAAGAATCTGTTTCCAACATGGTTCCTCACTGAGTGTTCTAGTGGCACTTTGGCTTTTTTCTTTTTCTGTTTCTTTGGTTCTGGGTTAAATGTTAAAAGTTATGTCATGGAAAAATGAGCAAAGAACACAAAAAATTGCAAAAGAGGAAGTAGAAATGGCTAATAAACATTTGAAAACTATTCAATCCTTAATGAATACACATATTGTTGATGGGAGTGTAAACTCAAAATATTTTGGAAAACAATTCAGTGATATATAATCACAAACTGAGGTATACCCTTTGGAATCTCAAGAGATACCCAAATGCAAAGCTTTATGCCAAAAATTGTGTATCACAAACTTTATCTATAATGGAAAATAAAAAAAAAACTTTGGCTTAAATGTCTAATAAGAAAATGATTCAGTAAACCATAGTATAGCCATTAAATAGGTTATTATGCAGTCACAAAAAAAGTTTAAAAATAATTTTTAATTACATGGGGGAAATGTTTAAATAAAAATAGTGTTCATAAAAATTGAAAATAAAGTTGTTTACCAGTATGGTCACAATTAATGTAGAGCAGTTTAGAAAGAAGGAAAGAAATTCACTCATATGATAACAAAGGTTATTTCAGGCATTGGGGAGGAGTTAGTGATGACTCATTGATTTTCTTCTTTGTATTTTTTGAAGTTTTCAAAAACAAATATATGTTATTTTATAATCAGAATAAAATTTTGTTTAAATAACTGCATTCCTTTTAATTAAAGTGTTGTTATGTTCTCTATATTTTCTTATTGTTTTCTCATCTCCTTCCTCAACTAACCTGTAAAAAGCATAAAGACAAATAATATTTGATTTTTTATATATCTGACAAACTTTGGTATGAGACGCTTGCTCAAATTTTACTGGAAAACTTCCTAATCATGTGATATAATGTTCCTTAAACATACTTCAAACATAAATTTTCATGCCAGGCTATTTTTAAGGAGAAAGATGCTGGTACCTCTTTATCAGAAATATGTAATGCAGACAAAATCTGAAATCTCTTTATGATAGATGCCAATAGTTAGGTTTTTTAATGCAGGATAAATTTAATGTTCAAGTGAAATAAAATATTTGCAAGCATTTTAAATTTCTTTTCATAGTAAAAGGCATCCTATATTCTTCATATGTGTTTCTTAAGCCTGTTTATCATTTCCCACTTCCCTTGAATCTGATACAAGAAATTCATCACAGAACCTATTTCAGTGGTGAAAAATCAAGAAAGAGAAGAAAAAGGGAAAATAGGAAAGTTTAGTATTTGTTTGTGATACTTCCAATTAAATGGCAATCTCCATTGTGCCTTTCTCCCAAAATTCTACTAGGTCTTAGGAGGATTAGATAGTAGTAGGAATTCAATATGCATTGTTCTCTTCTCTCCTGTTATGTTTTTATCTCACAGTTTAGGTGGAGAAGTTGGTGAGATAAATTTGTTCATCATTTTCTAAAAGTAAAGGAAAACCAGGAATGAAATTTACAATAATAGAAACACAGTCAAGGGATAGCATTTCTTATAGGTGATAGTTTTAGAGCTATATTTGTGTGAAATATAAGTATTATGCTATAAAATTAAATACTTCAGATATTTTATATCTTTATAGATATATATTAAAGCATAATAATGCTTTTATTAAAATGTAAATAATTTATTCAGCTTTTAAAAATTCAATATCAAACTCCCAGTAAATAAGATGGAAATAATTAAATTTAATACTAATGGGAAGGTATTACAGGGGAAATGCCTTCTGGTTCTGTTTTTAACAAAAAGTGTACTGTTTAAGTAAGTAATACAGTAATTTTTGGTTCAACCATAAGAATAAATGTTTTTTATACATTGGTTATATAAAACATCATCTCTCTTTTTATACTTTTTAAAAATAGTTAATTCGATTCTATTTGAATTTACTTTAGAAAAGTAATTTTCTGATTTTGGGGAGAGTATTTAGAAGAGGCTTCCCATGAACCCTTTCTACTTACCAAGTTATTAAGTATACATATAGTATACATATTAATTACTTATAAAATATAAGGAAAATACTTTGTCTTGACTTATACCACACATTTCTGAGAAGCAAATGTGCTAATTACATGAAATTTCATATAATTTTCTTAATAGTAGCTTCAAATGTAATATTTATAAGACAACATTTAACTTATAATAGTGAACTATGGGAATTTATAGGTAAAAAATCTTCAAAATGACAAAAGAAACAAATCTGCAATAAAATCAGTCATAGTTTATCCCTTTATTATTTTTTTTTAAATTTTTTTTTCAACGTTTATTTATTTTTGGGACAGAGAGAGACAGAGCATGAACGGGGGAGGGGCAGAGAGAGAGGGAGACACAGAATCGGAAACAGGCTCCAGGCTCTGAGCGATCAGCCCAGAGCCTGAGGCGGGGCTCGAACTCACGCACCGCGAGATCGTGACCTGGCTGAAGTCGGACGCTTAACCGACTGCGCCACCCAGGCGCCCCGTTTATCCCTTTATTAAATATTTTTGATGCTTGAGAAAATAATCTAATGTGAGAAAACACTCAGAAAGTAGCAATTCTGGGCAAGGCAAGTAGCAGTTCTGCCGGACAGAGGCCTCAGGAGATGGATATCAGCCCAGACAGATGACCTTAAAGTTGGAGAAAATACCTACTTGAAACTAAGATATTTTTCTCAGTGTGCTACTTGGGTTCCCAATATTGGAAGCTCTGTGAAAAAGGAGCCAGTGTGCCCTTGCTACACAGTCAGGTCTGAGGATAGCTAAACGGGATATTTAATGAAATACATAGTAAGAAATATAAGTAGAAAGCAAAAATCAGGCTAAGCATTATGCTACTATGTTAAAGTGAAGTGGGAACCACAGAGGGACCATGGTTATTAGAATTTTACTAGATTATATAAACTTTGTAACATTATCCACTATACAGTGATCTACTGAAGATCTATAATGTTCCTCTACCATGCTGTGATATATTAAATATCTTACCCATCTTTTATCCCAAGAACAAACACAATGTCTGATTAGACATTATAAACATCCAATAACAAAATGCTTGCAGAAATAAGCTAAATTGTTCATACATTTTTTTCCAATTCTCTGCCCTCAAAAGTGATTAGAATAAAACTTCATAATATTAAGGGATTATAAATAGCCAAAGCAATATTGAGGGAGAAGAACACAGCTGTAGATATCACAATTCCAGATTTTAAAATATAATGCAAAGATATGGTAATCAAAACAGTGTTGGACTGGCAAAAACAAAAAAATGCAGTTCATGGAACAGAATAGAGAGCCCAGAAATAAATCCAATTTATATGATCAAATAATCTGTGACAAAGGAGAAAGAATGTACAATGGTAATAAAACAGTTTCTTCCATAAATGGTGCTAGGAAAACTGGATAACAACATGCAAAAGAATGAACTTGGGCCACTTTCTTACACTACACACAAAAATTTAAAATAGATTAAAGACCTAAATGTGAGATCTGAAACCTTAAAACTCCTAGAAGAAAACACAGGCAGTAATCTCTTTGACATTGGCCTACGCTACATTTTTCTAAATATGTCTCTTCAGGCAAGGAAAACAAAAGCAAATATAAACCATTAGGACTATGCCAAAAAAAAAATTATTGCACAGTGAAGGAAATCATGAACAGATTTAAAAAGAAACCTACTGAATGGGAGAAGATATTCACAAATGATATATCTGATAAGTGATTACTATCTAAACTATACAAAGACCTTATACAACTCAACACCAAGAAACCAAATAATCTGAATAGCCAGAAAACCTGAATAGACAGTTTTCCAAAGAAGACATACAGATGGCTAATAGACAAATAAAAAGTTGCTAAACATTATTAATCATCAGGGAAATGGAAATCAAAACCACAATGAGGTATTACCACACATCAGTCAGAAAGCTATTATCAAAAATTCAACAAACAGCAAGTGAGGATGTGAAGAAAAGGGAACCCCCGTGTATTGTTGGTGGGAATGTGCAGCCATTATGGAAATCAGTGTGGAAGTTCATCAAAAACATTAAAAATAGAAATATCATATGATCTCATAATTCCACTGCTGGGTATTTACACAAAGAAAATACAAACACTAGTCCAAAAAAGCCACATGCACCCCTGTGTTTATTGTAGCTTTATTTACAATATCAAAATATGGAAGTAATCTAACTGTCCATTGATAGGTGAATGGATAAAAACGTCACACACACACACACACACACACACACACACACACACACACACGACTATTTTTCAGGCATAAAAAAATAATAAAATGTTACCATTCATGACAAAATGGATTAACCAAAAGGTATTATGCTAAGTGAAATAACTCAGAGAAAGAGAAATACATATGATTTCACTTATATGCAGAATTTAAAAAACAAAACAAATGAACAACAACAAAAAAAAAAAACCTGAAACAGTGTCATAATTACAGAAAACTGGAGGTTGCCATAAGGGAGGTGGGTGGGAGGATAGGCAAAATAGATAAAGGTGACTAAAAAGTACAAATATTTAGTTATAAAATAAATAAGTCAAAGAGATCAAGAGTACAGAGAATATAGTCAATAATATTGTAAAAACTTTGATGACACATGGTAACTAAATTTACTGTTGTGAGTAATGTATACATCTGTCAAATCACTATGTTGTACATCTGAAACAAACATAACATTGTGTGCCAACAGTGCTTAAATTTTTAAAAATTAAAAGAATAAAAGGTGTGCTTATCTTTGGAAGTAGCTAGAATAAAATGCAGGGGAGATTACATGGCCATTCTTCAGCAAAGTTTTATGGAGAATAGAACCCCAAAGGACAGAATAAGAAGTGACAGGTTTCAATGGAAAAGGAAAGCAAGTAGAGTCTCATCCTCAAAGAAAGGGTAGTAAGGAAGGTGAGAAAAATGGTTTTGGATTGTAAAAACAGAAAAGCTTGTATAGTTTTACAGTTACCAATTACATTTTAAAAAATAAATATTCAGTCTTTTTCTCAGTAAATGGGAAGGTCTACTTAAATCATTTTATGTAAGTGCTAAAAATATTCATTTGTAACCCTAAATGAGTACTATCCATTATGCCTTATGAAATTTCCTTGAAGATTCCTGTCACCCTTCTGCTCACTAGCCATAGTTGAGGGAGGAAATAATGAAGACCTATAGAATTGTAGCAATGGGAAAGGAATAGAAAATAGATATAGCACTTAAAGTGAAGAATTCAAAATATTTCTCAACTGATTAGATGTGGTGGGAAAAACAAAAATACATGACATTTGGGGGTTTTAATGAAAAAAATAATGCTTTCATAGATATTTAGCTTTTTATATTCATGATTTTAATGAACTCAGGTGCTTAAGAAATTCTATGAGTTCACTGGCTGTTAACTTTTGCTTGGAAAATGTATGATGTATTTCTTAAGTGGTGTTATTCTTAAGACCTGAAAGTATTATAGAGGGGTAGTTACTAGAGATGATCATGTCATAATGCCTTATATTTTTTTGAAGAGCTTTTATCTTGAAGGAATATTAAATATTAAATAACTATCCAGTAAGTCACTTTATTCTCATAACAACATCAATACCTAGTCGACTGCCCTTCCCCTCCTCCTCCTCCTCCTCCTTCTTCTTCTTCTTCTTCTTCTCATTTTTTGTTGACAAAGAAACTTGGGAACACAAAAGTCAAGTAACTCAAGTTCATACATTCTTAGAGGCAGAGGTCAGGCTAGGACACAGCCCAGCTGGTGCTTAGGAGAGCCATTGCTAAGCTAAATAAGTAATAGAAAGACAAATACCACATGAGTTCACTCAGATGTGGAATTTAAGAAACAAACCAGAAGAAAATATGGGAGGGGTGAAAAAGAGAGAGGGGAACAAACCATAAGAGACTCAACCATAGAGAACAAACAGGGTTGATGGAGGGAGGTGGGTGGGGGGGGGTGGGCTAGATGGGGGATAGGCATTAAGGAGGGCACTTGTTATGATGAGCACTGGGTGTTGTATGTAAGTGATGAATCACTAAATTCTCCTGAAACCAATATTACACTCTATGTTAACTAATTAGAATTTAAATAAAAATTTGAAAAGAAAAAACCTATTTGTTTTGTTTACATTTAAAAATAACTTCTAAATACACCTTTAAAATATATTAGTAGTAAGTATAATTACATCAAATTGTGCTAAATTTGGAATAATCTTTAAGTGGAAATAATCTAAATACTTAATATTGAAAAGTTGTTTTAATCAATTGTATTGCCTTAATGTAGCTTCTTAAGTAGCACGTTTTTCCTGAATGAATTGGTAAAATAACAGATCTGAAGCTATGAAAAGATGAACTTTAGATTTTGTAATATCATAGAACATTAAGGATAGAATGAATTTTAAATCATGTGTTATATTTTCTGCTTCTGGGTAGATGGAAAAGACATTTTTTTCCTATTTATCCTACTCAATATAATGAAAAACCCTGAACATTATATATAAAACAAACATAAGAAGACACTGAAAGGTAAAGAGAAGACAGAAGAGGTAGGGACCTTGGGTGGTAAAGAAGAACATAGCAGTGAGTTCCCTGGGTTTTAATTTGGTCTCATATATCCCAGACTTGATCTGAATAAAGTAGCATTCCAGAAATGCCAATGCATACAGACAGTAAAAACCCAAACAAAAGCCTGTTCTCTCTAAACAAAGGATAAGGAAGGGATTGCCTAGCAAGATAGTAATACTTTTAAGAAACAACAGCTTTATTCCAGCCAAAACACTATGGGGCCACTCCAACTCATGCAAGCAAAGGCCAAGTGGGGAGCTTAAACTTCCACTCTTGCAAGGCTGTAACTGGACACCCTAACATCTCTACCAATTAGGCATCAAAGAAGGCCAAACAGGGAGCCAGGCCTTTATTCACAACATCCAATAACAAACCCCATCCTTCAACCACTGTGTTACTACTAGAAACCTTGTAGGGAGCCAGAACTGTAGAGAGCCAGAACTCCTACCCCTGCCCAGCAGTAATGAAGAGCCCTCCCCATTTAGTGTCAACAGAACCTGAGACTGGAACCTGGGCTTCTACAATAGGGAAAGATAGGGTAAAACTGGCAGAGAGGGAAAGGTTAGGACCTGAGTTCCCTAGGTGGGGAAAAACACATATTTGAAAACAATGCTGGGAGTGTCTGACCAGGAGCAAACTCCCTCAGGTGTCAAGTTTCTCTTAAAAATGTACCAGATACCACTTGCTCCCCTTCAGGTTCCTCTCAGGAATTTGACAATCAAAATACCTAACTGAAACAAGTAAACCATAAAACTTATGTTATATGAGGGACAGTAGGACCATAGTGTAACTCCTCACACAATGGAATCAATATAATCAGGAATGAACAACCCAGCACCTACAGTTATCAAGCCAATAAGGGTAGAACCTGAGAAGAAACAAGGGGAAAGGGATGGGGGGAGCACCATAACCTTATAAAACAAAGTCCCTTGTCTATAGTCGGGGTTATTTACTTTCAAATGCCCCCTTTCCGTAAAGAGAGTTTTCATACTAGTCTTACTTTCTGATCTTACTCTAATAAACTTTTGCCTGCTGCTCATTTTATTCTGTTTCCACCTCTTCATCCTCCGAGGCAGTGAGAGAGACAACGAACCCCTGGCATTGAGGTAAAAAAAATCCTGCAACATTTCTTTGGGAATTCCTTGGGGATCCCAACGTCTTCTAAGTAAAGAGCATCTGGCACCCCTTCTTTCTTTCCTAAATAAAACTCTCAAACCAAATAATGGGCACCCATCAGTCAATGGCACAACTGCCATTCTCAAGCCTAGGGTGATAGGCTCCTTCGGTCTCCTCCCATCTGATTCCCCAACATAGTTGGGAACATTAGTGTGGTGGAGCCCCAATTTCCTTTCAAGAAAAACCTCCAGGGTTGCCTGGGTGGCTCAGTTGGTTAAGCGTCTGAGTTTAGCTCAGGTCATGATTTCGTGGTCTGTGCCAACAGCTCAGAGACTGGAGCCTGCTTTGGATTATTTCTCCCTCTCTTTCTGCCCCTCCCCTGCTCACACTCTGTCTGTCTCTCTCTCAAAAATAAATATTAAGGTTTTTTTTTTTTAAAGAAAAACCTCCAGATGCATGAGATTCAAGGGAGGCTGAACAGCAACTGATGGGTTGGCTGTTAGCAGAACCTGATCCCTGACCGTCCATTTGGTTATCCAGTGGTATTCTCCTCTGTCTTGGCCAGCCTCTCCCACTTTGGGAAATGAATGCAAAAGTCCAGGACTGATCCCTGGAATATCCTCCTAAGAGTGATCCAGATGACTTCCAAGGGGTACTAGTGGAAGGTGGCCCTCTAGTTGCTTCCACTTCTGACACTCTGGCACGACTCACCTCTCTGGTCCCTTTTTTTTTTTTACCTTTCTGTTTCAAACATCTCTTGCATAGTGGATAACAGGACTTACTTCAATGCCTTCTTGACTCACCACCCTCCTCCTGCTCCTGATGCACATGGGGGGATGGGAGAGAAGACATGGCAGGATCCCGCAAGATGCACATGACAATTAGAGCCAACTGCTTCTGATTAGTCTAACTAGGGACAGGGACTTTAAGGAATATTCACAAGCAGCTGCCAAAACTCCATTTGTTTAGGAGAACTTCCCTGTCTTCTCTTGCTTGACATAGACTGCCCATTTCCACTTGGTGGGGAAAAAATCTGCATCTGCTCATCTGTCTGAGTTGACAGGTTTTAGGACCAGGAGAACTTTCTCTGCCCTCTTGGCTTTTATTGGCCTCCAGGCTTCTAGGCAATACCTAAGCCTTTTTGCATTCTCCTCCCCCTCCTCCTGTTTCTGCACCACCTTGGGTGCTGCCTGCATAACTGGATCCTATACCATCTGGGCACCAGGGCACCCTGGGCTCCTCCTCCTCCCCTCACTGTCAATGAGCTAAGTACATCCCCTTAGATTTACACAACCCACTTCAGATTTACTCACTGGTGCCCCAGGTAAAAATTGAAAATGGTAAACAAATTGATTGACTTTTAATGGACACAGATGGAACATATTCAATATTTAAACTAATTTAAGTTTGTTGGTTTAATTAAGATAAACGTGTGTTTAGAGTTATCAGCATTAAATATATGAAACTTTTCCTATCTAGATTTACTGAAGGACAAATAAGCTCATGTTATCTCTTGTAATTTGTCAGCAAAAACATTAATTAAAATGATGGTTACTTTTGTCTGTCTCAAATTTTGTCAGCAAAAAGCAATTTGTCAGCAAAAAGATGACTTAAAATGATGGTTAATTTTTTCTGTCTCAAATTTTGTCTGTTTTCATGGGTAATTGGTAAGATAGCTATTAGGGTCTTTGGTAACCTGAAAATTTAAAGTTGTGCTTGGATGATAAGCTAGATTATATTCATTAGACACTTAGGCCTTTTCCAAATTGGATGGAATGCTGAAGCATAGGTTTGTGCTTTTGGCTTCTTACTGCAGAAAAATTAAGGCTACTTAAATCTGTTTTAAAAAACATGCTTTGTACTTAATTGATTCATAAGTTTTCCATCTAAGGAATTCTGATGTAACACAGTTCACAATTGGTTACTACTTAAGTTTTCACTGGAGACTAAGGTTTCTAAGAGTTAAAATTCTGCTAAATGTAATTAAAACTGATGGAGATAAGAAAAGCAACTCTGTATATAGAAAAACAGGAAATATAGAAGAAAGATATAAAAGACGGGAATACTTTTTGTTAATGGCAAAAGAAAATAATTCTGTCCTAAATGAGACTGGTTGTTTGGAGAAAAAGGGGTTAGATGAAAATGTGAAAGCAAAAGAAAGTTGTAAAAGGCTTGTAAAAGGAAAGCTTTAAGGGAAAAATTTTATATGTGGTCAAAACTAAGGTTAAAATCAATTAATTTTTAAAAGTACACTGGTATAAGATTAACATTATGTTTCACTTTCTGTTAAAAAGACAAAGTTTTCTTGGATTGTTGGTCTGCTTTTGATTTAAAAAAATGTAAACAAAGTTTTTGTTTTGTTTTGTTTTTTCTCTTTTTTTCTGCCTGGAAAATGGAAAGGACTATGATTTTAACTAAAAGGGCAAGACAACAGGCCCTCTTGAGTTGTTTTGCTCAAGCTCTGATTGAAATTGCCCATTCTTTCATCCAAAGGCAGGGAAAATGGTGGCAATTCCCTTGCTGCCAGCCTCCAAATGCCCCACATTTATGTTGTTTCTGTTTAGCAGAGGAATGGGTGCCATATGAGGATGGATAACTTTGGTATTTTGATGGGACTTTACCGGGATACAGGGGAGATATTTTGTTCCATTTAACCCAGTGCATGCTGATTTGTACCAATATAGAGACTTTAAAACAGACACCCACATGGCCGAAACAAAAATAAAACACATTTTTAACATTGCAAAAAAAAGGCAGGGAAATAGACCTCGACTCTGGCCCTTTAAGCTCCCCCAATGGTTGATTTTATCCTTGCCAAAAAAAGAAAAAAAAAAAGAAAAAGAAAAAAAGGTTTTCACCAGTCTTTTAAAATATATTTGTAGAGAGACTAGGAAGATGGCGGCGTAGGAGGACGCTGGGCTCACCGCGCGTCCTGCTGATCACTTAGATTCCACCTACACCTGCCTAAATAACCCAGAAAACCGCCAGAGGATTAGCAGAACAGAGTCACCGGACCCAAGTGCAGACGAGAGGCCCACGGAAGAGGGTAGGAAGGGCGGCGAGGCGGTGCGCGCTCCACGGACTGGCGGGAGGGAGCCGGGGCGGAGGGGCGGCTCGCCGGCCAAGCAGAGCCCCCGAGTCCGGCTTGCAAAAGCGGAGGGGCCTGACGGACTGTGTTCCGACAGCAAGCGCGACTTAGCGTCTGGGAGGTCATAAGTTAACAGCTCTGCTCAGAAAGCGGGAAGGCTGGAGGACAAAGGGAGGGTGAGCTGCGGAGCCCCCGGACGACAGAGCTCAGTTTGGCGGGGAACAAAGGCGCTCTCCAGCGCCATCTCCCCTGCCCATCCCCCAGCCAAAATCCCAAAGGGAACCGGCTCCGGCCAGGGAAATTGCTCGCTCCGCGCGAACACCCAACTCTGTGCTTCTGCGGAGCCAAACCTCCGGCAGCGATCTGACTCCCTCCGGCTGCACAGGGCCCCTCCTGAAGTGGATCACCTAAGGAGAAGCGAGCTAAGCCTGCCCCCCCTGCCGCCGTGCACCTTGCCTTCCCACCCCAGCTAATACGCCAGATCCCCAGCATCACAAGCCTGGCAGTGTGCAAGTAGCCCAGACGGGCCACGCCACCCCACAGTGAATCCCGCCCCTAGGAGAGGGGAAGAGAAGGCACACACCAGTCTGACTGTGGCCCCAGCGGTGGGCTGGGGGCAGACATCAGGTCGGACTGCGGCCCCGCCCACCAACTCCAGTTATACACCACAGCACAGGGGAAGTGCCCTGCAGGCCCTCACCACACCAGGGACTATCCAAAATGACCAAGCGGAAGAATTCCCCCCAGAAGAATCTCCAGGAAATAACAACAGCTAATGAGCTGATCAAAAAGGATTTAAATAATATAACAGAAAGTGAATTTAGAATAATAGTCATAAAATTAATCGCTGGGCTGGAAAACAGCATACAGGACAGCAGAGAATCTCTTGCTACAGACATCAGGGGACTAATGAACAGGCACGAGGAGCTGAAAAACGCTTTAAAGGAAATGGAAAACAAAATGCAAACCGCCACAGCTCGGATGGAAGAGGCAGAGGAGAGAATAGGTGAACTAGAAGATAAAGTTATGGAAAAAGAGGAAGCTGAGAAAAAGAGAGATAAAAAAATCCAGGAGTAGGAGGGGAAAATTAGAGAACTAAGTGATACACTAAAAAGAAATAATTTACGCATAATTGGTATCCCAGAGGAGGAAGAGAGAGGGAAAGGTGCTGAAGGGGTACTTGAAGAAATCATAGCTGAGAACTTCCCTGAACTGGGGAAGGAAAAAGGCATTGAAATCCAAGAGGCACAGAGAACTCCCTTCAGACGTAACTTGAATCGATCTTCTGCACGACATATCATAGTGAAACTGGCAAAATACAAGGATAAAGAGAAAATTCTGAAAGCAGCAAGGGGTAAACGTGCCCTCACATATAAAGGGAGACCTATAAGACTCGTGACTGATCTCTCTTTTGAAACTTGGCAGGCCAGAAAGAATTGGCACGAGATTTTCAGGGTGCTAGACAGCAAAAATATGCAGCCAAGAATCCTTTATCCAGCAAGTCTGTCATTTAGAATAGAAGGAGAGATAAAGGTCTTCCCAAACAAACAAAAACTGAAGGAATTTGTCACCACTAAACCAGCCCTACAAGAGATCCTAAGGGGGACCCTGTGAGACAAAGTACCAGAGACATCACTACAAGCATAAAACATACAGACATCACAATGACTCTAAACCCGTATCTTTCTATAATAACACTGAATGTAAATGGATTAAATGCGCCAACCAAAAGACATAGGGTATCAGAATGGATAAAAAAACAAGACCCATCTATTTGCTGTCTACAAGAGACTCATTTTAGACCTGAGGACACCTTTAGATTCAGAGTGAGGGGATGGAGAACTATTTATCATGCTACTGGAAGCCAGAAGAAAGCTGGAGTAGCCATACTTATATCAGACAAACTAGACTTTAAATTAAAGGCTGTAACAAGAGATGAAGAAGGACATTATATAATAGTTACAGGGTCTATCCATCAGGAAGAGCTAACAATTATAAATGTCTATGCGCCGAATACCGGAGCCCCCAAATATATAAAACAATTACTCATAAACAGAAGCAACCTTATTGATAAGAATGTGGTAATTGCTGGGGACTTTAACACCCCACTTACAGAAATGGATAGATCATCTAGACACACGGTCAATAAAGAAACAAGGGCCCTGAATGAGACACTGGATCAGATGGACTTGACAGATCTATTTAGAACTCTGCATCCCAAAGCAACAGAATATACTTTCTTCTCGAGTGCACATGGAACATTCTCCAAGATAGATCATATACTGGGTCACAAATCAGCCCTTCATAAGTTTACAAGAATTGAAATTATACCATGCATACTTTCAGACCACAATGCTATGAAGCTTGAAGTCAACCACAGGAAAAAGTCTGGAAAACCTCCAAAAGCATGGAGGTTAAAGAACACCCTACTCACGAATGAGTGGGTCAACCAGGCAATTAGAGAAGAAATCAAAAAATATATGGAAACAAACGAAAATGAAAATACAACAATCCAAACGCTTTGGGACGCAGCGAAGGCAGTCCTGAGAGGAAAATACATCGCAATCCAGGCCTATCTCAAGAAACAAGAAAAATCCCAAATACAAAATCTAACAGCACACCTAAAGGAAATAGAAGCAGAACAGCAAAGGCAGCCTAAACCCAGCAGAAGAAGAGAAATAATAAAGATCAGAGCAGAAATAAACAATATAGAATCTAAAAAAACTGTAGAGCAGATCAACGAAACCAAGAGTTGGTTTTTTGAAAAAATAAACAAAATTGACAAACCTCTAGCCAGGCTTCTCAAAAAGAAAAGGGAGATGACCCAAATAGATAAAATCATGAATGAAAATGGAATTATTACAACCAATCCCTCAGAGATACAAACAATTATCAGGGAATACTATGAAAAATTATATGCCAACAAATTGGACAACCTGGAAGAAATGGACAAATTCCTGAACACCCACACTCTTCCAAAACTCAATCAGGAGGAAATAGAAAGCTTGAACAGACCCATAACCAGCGAAGAAATTGAATCGGTTATCAAAAATCTCCCAACAAATAAGAGTCCAGGACCAGATGGCTTCCCAGGGGAGTTCTACCAGACGTTTAAAGCAGAGATAATACCTATCCTTCTCAAGCTATTCCAAGAAATAGAAAGGGAAGGAAAACTTCCAGACTCATTCTATGAAGCCAGTATTACTTTGATTCCTAAACCAGACAGAGACCCAGTAAAAAAAGAGAACTACAGGCCAATATCCCTGATGAATATGGATGCCAAAATTCTCAATAAGATACTAGCAAATCGAATTCAACAGCATATAAAAAGAATTATTCACCATGATCAAGTGGGATTCATTCCTGGGATGCAGGGCTGGTTCAACATTCGCAAATCAATCAACGTGATACATCACATTAACAAAAAAAAAGAGAAGAACCATATGATCCTGTCAATCGATGCAGAAAAGGCCTTTGATAAAATCCAGCACCCTTTCTTAATAAAAACCCTTGAGAAAGTCGGGATAGAAGGAACATACTTAAAGATCATAAAAGCCATTTATGAAAAGCCCACAGCTAACATCATCCTCAACGGGGAAAAACTGAGAGCTTTTTCCCTGAGATCAGGAACACGACAGGGATGCCCACTCTCACCGTTGTTATTTAACATAGTGCTGGAAGTTCTAGCATCAGCAATCAGACAACAAAAGGAAATCAAAGGCATCAAAATTGGCAAAGATGAAGTCAAGCTTTCGCTTTTTGCAGATGACATGATATTATACATGGAAAATCCGATAGACTCCACCAAAAGTCTGCTAGAACTGATACATGAATTCAGCAAAGTTGCAGGATACAAAATCAATGTACAGAAATCAGTTGCATTCTTATACACTAACAATGAAGCAACAGAAAGACAAATAAAGAAACTGATCCCATTCACAATTGCACCAAAAAGCATAAAATACCTAGGAATAAATCTAACCAAAGATGTAAAGGATCTGTATGCTGAAAATTATAGAAAGCTTATGAAGGTAATTGAAGAAGATTTAAAGAAATGGAAAGACATTCCCTGCTCATGGATTGGAAAAATAAATATTGTCAAAATGTCAATACTACCCAAAGCTATCTACACATTCAATGCAATCCCAATCAAAATTGCACCAGCATTCTTCTCGAAACTAGAACAAGCAATCCTAAAATTCATATGGAACCACAAAAGGCCCCGAATAGCCAAAGGAATTTTGAAGAAGAAGACCAAAGCAGGAGGCATCACAATCCCAGACTTCAGCCTCTACTACAAAGCTGTCATCATCAAGACAGCATGGTATTGGCACAAAAACAGACACACAGACCAATGGAATAGAATAGAAACCCCAGAACTAGACCCACAAACATATGGCCAACTCATCTTTGACAAAGCAGGAAAGAACATCCAATGGAAAAAAGACAGCCTCTTTAACAAATGGTGCTGGGAGAACTGGACAGCAACATGCAGAAGGTTGAAACTAGACCACTTTCTCACACCATTTACAAAAATAAACTCAAAATGGATAAAGGACCTAAATGTGAGACAGGAAACCATCAGAACCTTAGAGGAGAAAGCAGGAAAAGACCTCTCTGACCTCAGCCGTAGCAATCTCTTACTCGACACATCCCCAAAGGCAAGGGAATTAAAAGCAAAAGTGAATTACTGGGACCTTATGAAGATAAAAAGCTTCTGCACAGCAAAGGAAACAACCAACAAAACTAAAAGACAACCAACGGAATGGGAAAAGATATTTGCAAATGACATATCGGACAAAGGGCTAGTATCTAAAATCTATAAAGAGCTCACCAAACTCCACACCCGAAAAACAAATAACCCAGTGAAGAAATGGGCAGAAAACATGAATAGACACTTCTCTAAAGAAGACATCCAGATGGCCAACAGGCACATGAAAAGATGTTCAGCGTCGCTCCTTATCAGGGAAATACAAATCAAAACCACACTCAGGTATCACCTCACGCCAGTCAGAGTGGCCAAAATGAACAAATCAGGAGACTATAGATGCTGGAGAGGATGTGGAGAAACGGGAACCCTCTTGCACTGTTGGTGGGAATGCAAATTGGTGCAGCCGCTCTGGAAAACAGTGTGGAGGTTCCTCAGAAAATTAAAAATAGACCTACCCTATGACCCAGCAATAGCACTGCTAGGAATCTACCCAAGGGATACAGGAGTACTGATGCATAGGGGCACTTGTACCCCAATGTTCATAGCAGCACTCTCAACAATAGCCAAATTATGGAAAGAGCCTAAATGTCCATCAACTGATGAATGGATAAAGAAATTGTGGTTTATATACACAATGGAATACTACGTGGCAATGAGAAAAAATGAAATATGGCCTTTTGTAGCAACGTGGATGGAACTGGAGAGTGTGATGCTAAGTGAAATAAGCCATACAGAGAAAGACAGATACCATATGGTTTCACTCTTATGTGGATCCTGAGAAACTCAACAGGAACCCATGGGGGAGGGGAAGGGAGAAAAAAAAAAAAAGACGTTAGAGTGGGAGAGAGCCAAAGCATAAGAGACTGTTAAAAACTGAGAACAAACTGAGGGTTGATGGGGGGTGGGAGGGAGGGGCGGGTGGGTGATGGGTATTGAGGAGGGCACCTTTTGGGATGAGCACTGGGTGTTGTATGGAAACCAATTTGGCAATAAACTTCAAAAAAAAAAAAAAAAAAATATATTTGTAAACAGGAGCAATTTTATTATCATCATTATGCTAATTACTGTTGGGCCATAATAAAATTAGTGCATCCTTCTACAACCAAGGGAGTCTTAGTTGGTCACAGTCGATATGCCCAAAGTCCTGCAGAGGAGAAACGGAGGGGTAGGAGAAATTGGGAAAGACAAGGTCAGTTCTTGGAAACAGGGCCAACCCTGAGCAAGAGTGACTACTCCCAGCACTTTGCAAGACTGATAAGACTTTTGACGGCCAGTTGCATAGCCAGACAAAACTCGGGGCCAGGAGATGAGACTTCTTCTGGCCAACTCTCCAGACAAAGAGATGAGGTCTCTCCTGGCCAGCTATAGGAAACTGAAATAAGGGACACCTATTCCTCTTTTTCTATAGATGGGCAATTCATCAACCAAAGCCAATACTCCTTCAGGATGCATTCTAAAAAACTGTCATGATTTTGATACACAAACCTTGAAGAAAAAGTGACTCATTTTCTTTTGCACCAAGGCTTGGCTCCAATACAAATCGGAGGAGAAAATCTGGCCACCAGAAGGAAGTCGATTATAATACTATCCTACAATTGGACTTATTTTGCAAACGTTGTGGGAAAATGGGGAGAAAATCAAGAGATATGTATAAGCAATGTAAGGTCGATCCTGGCCTATTGGCAACCATTTCCAAGGGTTCACAACCAAGAAGGGAGGAAACTAAGGGCCCCTTGCCTATACCCAAAGCAAACCCAGAGGAGGAAGGGAAACCTTTTACCTCAAACTCCTCCTCCTCAGGCCCTGGATCTACATATCTGGTTTTAAAATGGGCACTTCTATTCCCAGCTGCCCACTTTATCCAGGTCCTCCTGGAAACATGGCAGTCATGTTTCCTCTACAGGAAGCTAGAGTGCCAGGAGGAGGGACACAGGGAGGGACCACTATGGTAAGAATACAAGTACCCTTTTCATTGCAAGATTTAAAACAGATAAAAGGAGATCCAGGTAAATTGTCTAATGATCTGAATAAATATATAGAGGCTTTTTCAGAATATTACATATGTTTTTAAATTAACCTGGAAAGATATAATGCTTTTGTTAAATCAGACTCTTAATGAGACAGAGAAGCATGGGGTTCTTGCAGGGGCCAAGAGATAGGGGACGAGCAGCTTATTAATTATCATGGGACTGGAGGTCCAATGGGAAACTTTCAGTTTTCTACTGGAGCCCTGGCAGTCACCCCAAGATCCTAAGTGGGACTATGATCATCCCATTGGGAAATGGTATTGCCACCATTTCCAAGCCTATGTCTTGGAGAAATTAAGGAGGTCCAAAGTTAAACCTTTAAATTATGCTAAATTAGCTACTATTACGCAGACATAGGATGAGAGCCCATGGCCTTCCTAGAGAGTTTGAGAGATGCTCTCTTTAAACATATATGGCTATCTCCCCTGATACCCACAAAGCTGAGACAATTTTAAAGGACAAATATGTCACTCAATGGCCCCAGACTTTGGAGGAAGCTGCAAAAATTGGCTGTTGGCCCAGAAGGGACTCCAGAGGAGCTCTTATGAGCTGCCCATTCGGTATATTACAATTGAGATCAAGAGTAAAACAGAAAACAGGAAAGGAGGCTTAAAAAACCTGAGGCCTTAGTTGTAATCTTACATACTATGTCAGAATAGACTTCCCAAGTCCTGGCACCAAGTGCCATTTAGGTGGCTGTTCAGGGCACTGAAAAATGAGAATGTCTTCAGAGTGGACAACTTAAATTGAAACCCCATAAGTGTGCCCCTTATGTGGAGACAATCAGTAAAAATCTGAATGCCCTCGGGGACCTCTATCTGCAAGGGCTCAGATAACCAATGTCCCTGAAAGGGACTAATGGGGCCTGGGGCCCTTCACAATGACTCCTCAAAACCAACTGTCTTTTAGAAACCCAGAACCTCAGGTAACTTGACAGAGAAAGAAAATGGTTGATTTGCTTCTTAACACCAGAGACACTTTTTCTGTCCTCCTTTCCTCCTGGCCAATTATCCAAATGCAGTGTAATAATTAGAGGTGTCTCCAGAAAACTTATGACTTAAATTTCTCTCTCAGCCACCAGGATACATATGGGGAGACTTGATTTTTTCACATTCTTTGTTAATAATGCCAGAGAGCCACACTCCCTTGCTAGGAAGGGATATTATGACTAAATTAGGGACTATAGTGCTACTGGCTCCAGGCCAGATAAACAATTGCCTTCCCCTGGTAGAAATTGATATTGATTCACAAATATGGGCATACAGGGAGAAGTAGGCTTAGCTTTGACTTCAAAAACATAAAATGAAGCCCCAGGTTATGGAATATTAATAATGGGAGCTGTAACTTGAGGCATTGCATTTTAAGGGCCACGTGCTTCAGATAGACAATGCTAATTCACATCCAGTAGTTCAGCTTGGGGACATAAGGACTATATTAAATCAGACAAGAGTCCTACCTCACTCAGCTATTATGCCAAATGAGTCAGCCTGAGTTCCCATCTCTCAGATTGCAAGAAAAGAAGTAAGATATGGTTATGCCCTCAGCAAAAATGGAACTCTGATTTTACCCAGGTCTGGCCACTTATTTCTACCCTAATGACTTGGTACATAGGTAAAAAAATAATCCTGGGGAAGGACAAATATCTGACACAGAGCATTTTACTTGTGAGCATATATACCATGTACTAAATCATATTGGGGTATGGTGTAACACAAGAACTGCTGGTCAGATACATCTAAAAAAGCTAATAGGATCTATAGTAATCTGGATATTGAGGGCCAATCTTTTCTTGAGATAAAATTAAAAATACCTCATGAGCTTATTCTAATGGAAACTGGATGGCCAAAAAAAAAAAAAAAAGAGTGAAGATTTGAGGACCAAGAATTAACTAAAGTACTTAATTACTCAAACTAATGACATCATAAAATACAGGTAAATATGGAAGAGTAAGGAAATCTATAGTTAATTAATAAAAAAATATATATATGAACGGACACGTCAGGGATTTTTTTGGTGGCTACAGTGTGTCTTTCCTTCCTATGGTGTGGCCTCCTCCCTGGAGGCATTGCATTCGGAATATTAATGCTTGTTGGCCTAATATTTATTTTGTATGATTTGTAGATGCCATTCCATATGCCAGAAAAATAAGACATCCAAGAAAATGTTGTGCCCAGAAGTTCCAAATACCTTCCCATTATATCGGACCTCTGAATCAACCTCTGGACTTGCCCTGTCATCCCCTTTGTCACCACCCCTCATCAGCAGAAAGCAGTTAGTCCCAATTACTAACAACAGTTAGGAGTCACATGTTCAGAGAGGGGAATATGATAGGGAAAGATCGGATAATATTGGCAGAGAGGGAAAGGTTAGGACCCAGGGCCCCTGTGTGGGGACAAACACATATTTTAAAACAATGCTGGGAGTGTCTGACCAGGAGCAAACTCCCTCAGGTGTCAGGTTTCTCTTAACCTGAGAAACCTGTACCAGATACCACTTGCTCCCCCTCAGGTTCCCCTCAGGAATTTGACAATCATAATACCTAACTAAAATAAGTAAACGATAAAACTTATGTTATATAAGTTTATATATAAGTTATATATATTCCTCACACAATGGAATCAATCTAATCAGGAATGAACAACTCAGCACCTACAGTTATCAAGCCAATAAGGGAGAAGAAAAAAAAGGGGGAAGGAGAGGGGGAGCACCAAAACTTTATAAAACAAAGTTCCTTGCCTGTAGTCAGTTATTCGCTTTCGAATGCCCCCTCTCTGTAAAGAGAGTTTTCATACTATTCTTACTTTCTGATCTTATACTCTAATAAACTTTTGCTTGCTACTCATTTTATTGTGTCTACCTCTTTATTCTTTGATATGGCGAGACAACAAACCCCAGGCACTGAGGTAAAAAAAATCTTGTAACACTTCTACCATCACCTAGATGTGATGAGATAGTTCCCTAATTATCTGCTAGAGCAGTGTCAAAAAAAGTTAAAACAGAAGGTTTAACTAAGATCCAAAGTCTTATAACATAATACAAAAATGTCAAAATTACAATTGAAAATGACTCATCATAACAAGAATCAACCAGAATTAAAAAAAAAAAACAGTAGATAACAGTAAGAAGAAAGAGAAATCAGAAGGATCTGATAAATATTTTAAAGCAGATATGATATAAATGCTTCATTAAAAAATTATGAATACACTTGAAACAAGTGAAAATAGTCTCATCAAAGTAATACAGTCTCAGGAAAGAAATAGAAGACATAAAGGATAATCAAACGGAAATCTTAGAAGTGGAAAATAAAATAACTGACATAAAAAGCTCACTGGATGGGCTCAATAACATAATAAAGAGGAAAGAATGAAATAAAATCTGGATGACAGACCATTAGAAATTATTCAATCTAAACAAAAGAGAGAAAATAAACAACTACAAAAAAGAATAGAGCCTCAGAGACATGAAGGATTATAACAAAATTTCTACCATTTGTGTGGACTAGAATCCAAAAAGTTCTAATCCAAAAGGACAGAATTAAATATGGGGCTGAAAACATGCTCAAAGGATAATTGATTCTTCTAAAAGGGCTGTAATCTAAAATGAAACCAGAGAATATTAAAAGGAGAATGTCATGCATGTCCCTTCAAAAAATTGGAACTTAAGAACTAATATGCTAATTTCTGTTAAATGCCTAACTTTAGAAGACCAAGGCTTATCTCCTGACCAGTGAACATCCACCAAAAATCTCTCCCAATCCTCCAGCCAGTTAATTTACTGCCTGGAATCTGGCTGAACTTGCCCTCTTTGCTCTCCTTGTCCATAAATACAGTGTGCCCCAAGCCCTCAACAAACTCGCCTATACTTGCTACAGCATACATTTCTCAAATTTCAAACCCTCTGCTATGCCTGAGCTCAATTTCTTATAATCTGAGCTTGCCTCAGTTTACCTGTTTATTTAGGTTGAAATTTCATGGGTGTCAGAAACAGGATCAGAAGGATAAGACCCCTGGAATGATGACAACCCTTGTAATTGAGTAAGGTGCTTGGCAGTGAGCCCCTTGTGCTCAGGCATATGTGAGTGGCCTTCTATTTCTGGCTCGGTGAGACTCCTCTCAGACTTTGAGCTCTCTCCTTTTGGTTGAGCTCTCTGACTTTATTCAAGATTTAGACAAGGACAGATTGTCTTTCTGGTGAGTAGTACTCTTTTGGTTTCTGAATTAGAATGTGTTTGGTTGCTGAATTAGAATGCACTTAGCTTCTGAATTAGAATGTGCTTGGTTTCTGAGTTAAAATGGCTTAATTTAGATTTAAACTTGTGTATTTTTCCTGAGAGCAAACCTAAAAGTAAAATCGGTGGGCCTGGGTTGAGCACCTAAATGCTGTTGAATGCTCACCACCTTTACATGAGACAACTATCTCTGAAGCACAAAACTCTCATGTAAGAATAAGATGGTCACAGATGAGCAAATTTCACAATAGACTGTTCACCAACCACAAGAAAATTTCATGTGACACCTGGTCACATGTTGGACAAATAGGGCAAAGACTATCAGCCAGGAAAAAGAAGTATCCCATGAAAGTCACACTGTCAAATATCCAAGTCCAAACCCTAAAAACACCCCTTACACTATCTAGGATTTTCTTCTTTTCTCTCATGAAAACTCCAAAAATGGGGTCCTAGTCATCTATATGCCCTTTTAGAAACATAAACTACTTTTATGTTAAAAAAATTGCGATCTCTTCTCACATGCAAAAACCAATCTTATTACAGACAACCTAGAATTACACTAGCCATTATGAGGAATTTACAATTAGAGAAGATTATTAAGAATTTTTTTCTTAATGTTTATTTATTTTTGAGAGAGAGACAGAGTGTGAGTGGGGGAGGAGCAGAGAGAGAGGGAGACACAGAATCTGAAGCAGGCTCCAGGCTCTGAGCTGTCAGCACAGAGCCCGATGCAGGGCTTGAACTCATGAACTGTGAGATCATGACCTGAGCTGAAGTTGGACACTTACCGACTGAGCCACCCAGGCGCCCCAAGATTATTAAGAATTTTAAGTCAAGGGGCACCTGAATGGCTCAGTCAGTTAAATGTCCAACTTCAGCTCAGGTAATGATCTCAGGTTTGAGGCCCGTGTCGGGCTCTGCACCAACAGCTCAGAGCCCAGAGCTTGCTACGGATTCTGTGTCTCCCTCTCTGCCCCTCACCCACTCATGATCTGTCTCTCTCTGTCTCTTGAAAATAAATAAATGTTAAAAAAATTTTTTAAAGAACTGTTAAGTCAAATAAACTGAATGGAATACCTATTTTAATTGGCATGCATGAGCCTCCAAAAGCCTTCAACATTCCCAAATAGTTTCATTGAAAGATTCATTGCAAAAGACTAATGAAGAATTAAAGATTCAAGAGGTACCCAAACCAAAAAAACTGTAAGACTGATGTAACTCCTACTGTTCCCATCTATCCTATTTATTTGAGTACTCATTCTACTAATCCTTTGTCTGAATTGCCTTCCACTCTGAAAAGACTTTTTTTTGTAAACAAAAGTCTGTAAACTTAATGGCTTTATAGACACCCCTATATGTACCCTCAAAGGAGAGCCCCCATATAATCCCATCCCATGGTTGATAGGACTATGAGGGATTTTCCATAACTTCTAACAGTTATTCCCTTAAATAGCCATGGGAGAAACTAAAGCTAAAATTAATGTAAACCTTGCCGGACTTTGGTAGATACCAGAGCTACACTCTCTACTTTAAACCTTACTTGCTACAGAGCCTGGGAAAAGTGGGAGAACTTAGCAAAGGTTCTGAGAATTCTTACCAAAGTTAGCTGTCCCAATTTGCTGAATGAAAGGACCAGTAGAGAGAGAAAGATAAAATTTCATATAATCCCTTCTTTATCAAATCCAGATGAACTGGTTATTGATCCTTTCTCTCCCAGTGACAACTGGTGTGTGCTGAGAACATGGCTTGCCAACCATCAGGTTGGGAGCCCAAAATATGGCTGCATAGAAATGACAGTTGCATCCCACTTTTGGCTTGATATGGTTGTACAGAAAAAGTGGAACTCCATTGCAGCTATTATTGCCAATTATTGGCAGCCCTCAGGGGAACTGTGTAAGTCTTTCTTTTAGTAATCTTAGTAGTGGCTCTTGACCTTGGGATGGTGGCATCCTTTGCACCACCTTTGGGGAATTTTCTTGACTCCACTGGGTTCTATAGTACTACTAGGAATACTTACTAGTTGGCTAAAACATGACAAGATATTTGGAAGGATTGTTTTAAGCAACACTATGGTCAGAAGTTAACTAAATCGGAAACTGATATTCAGAGACTTATGGGGACATTTTTAGGCTCTCCCACCTAAGCCAAAATAAAACTATGCACTCAGAAGGAAAAGGAAAATATTCTGAAGCCTTTTGCGGAAGGATTTACTAAAACATTCCAAAGACAAAGCTCTAAATCTACAACATAGGAATCTTTTTGGTTTTCTATTAGTTGTATATGTTCTCTCAGATCGACAGAAGCAAACTGAAGATAATATAGTTATATTGATAGATCAATCAATTCCTTGAGGAGTTAAAAACAACTGTACTTATTTTGCAAATTGAGTATTGATAAGAACTGAAATGCAACTCTCAAAGCAATTCAAAGCCCACCTGTCTTTTTTCAGCAACCCCCAAATACCCCCCAAACTCATCTCAAAAGGCTTACAGATATAGTAAAACACCTGGATTTAGGAAACAAAAGCCCTTCTTTAAGGAACTTGTTTTTTTTTCCTTTTCCTAGAAAATATAAATGTTCTACCAGCTTTTCTCTAGGAATATCTGTCTCAGCCATCTCTTCAAAATGCAAACTTCAAGGAACTAATTCTCATCAGAAAAAACGGGGTGAAGGTTATTTGGAAATTAGGTGAATTAAAAATCTTCAGTGTCTTCTCCACAAACATTAATCAAAATTTTTAGCCATCTGGGAGATAACCTTAATTTGTTCCAACTTATAGAAGCATAATTTATATCCAACACTTATTTTATAAACTACTGAGTTTTGCATTATTATATCTCCCTCATGAGTAAATTCTAAAACGAAAGCTAAAAGATCTGTTTGTATCTATATATGTCTATGTATGTACATAAGTTGTAAAATGTGTTATATTTTTCTACCTCCAGATGATATTGCCAAAATAATTTGTAAAATGGCTCTCTTTAGTTCTCTTAAAGAAAAATAAGAACTTATCAAATTAACTACTGTAAAACTCTCAGAAATATAAAAAAAACTAATCCAAATGTTTTTCAAGTTCATGGGATCTAGGATACATCTTTAATAAATAAAAGGTACTTTAGGTTTGTTGGTTTAATTAAAACAGGTATGTCTTCAATACATCCTGACAGAGAGGAAGATGGCAGCAAAGTGTGGGGATCCTAGGCTCACCTCGTTCCATGAGTGCAACTAGAAAACTATCAAATGATTCTAAATACCCAAGAAATAGATCTGATGACTGAGAACAAACTCCACAACTAAAGGGATAGAAGAGGCCATGTTGAAGAAGGTAGGAGGTGCAGAGATATGGTTTAGGGGGAAATGAATTATAGGTGCTGCAGAAGGGAGGGAGCTGTGGTCTTGGAGAAGGGCAAGAGAAAGAAGAACACATAGGGGAATGCACAGGGAGAACATTCTCTCAAAGTCACTGGCTTGGAAAATGAGAAGGGCTAAATTTCATGACTTCTTGTAACCAACAGGGCTTAAAGCCTGGAGTCTGAAAGTTCAACAAGCTTGGCAGGGATAGAGCCCAAAGGGCACTGTGCTGCTCCTATACAGAAGGCAGACAAACAACCTGAGGGTAAACACTGTGGAAACATCAATAGGGAGAGTGCCTAAGGCACACAGTGGGGAGATGATTCACTCATCTCAGAGCTCATCTCCAAGGAGGAGGGTTTACAGAGACACCTCTCCAGGAACAAGGGAGTAAAGTGACACTATTTCTTTCCTCCACCCCACAGCATAAAAACAGAGCCACCTGCATGAAGCAGCACAGTGCTGACACTGGCTACCTAACTGGCATACACCAGATCTCACACCCCTGTGCTCTGGTGAGACTACACTTCTCAGTCAAGCTTACCTCGGTCTCAGTGTGACAGGTACCTCTCCTACAAGACCAGCACAAAACCCAGCCCACACCAAGTATCCAGACCAGAGAGTTCTGCAGGTCCTCAGTTCCACTGGGAGTGACAACAGGTTGCATTCCACAAGCAGACCAGAGCATACCTAGTTAAAACTTGCTACATTCAGGACAGGGACCAAACACTGCCCAACACAGGCAAAGAGAGCCTCTGCACACTGCTAGATGGAAGAAGGAAGCAGGCAAAATGACAGCAGAAAACACACAAAACACACTGCAGACACTCCCTGAACTGCCAGGTGCTGGGCACTACATGATCTCTTAAACATAAGACCATGACTTTCAGGAGCATAAACTTTTGTAACACACAGAGGAAGGCAGAGAGACTTAGACAAAATGCCAAGATAGAGGAATTTATCCCAAATGAAAGAAGAAAATAAAGCCATGGACAGAGATCTAAGCAAAACAGATAAAAGTAACATGCCTGATGGAGAACTTAAATCAACAGTCATAAGGATACTCACTGGGTTTGAGAAAAGAATAGAAGACATCAGGAAGACTCTTACCATAGAGATAAAAGAGTTAAAAAAGAATGAATCAGAGCTGAAGGGAAAAATAAACAAAATTAGAAACATACTTGATACAATAAACAACAGGCTGGAAGAGGCAGATGAATAAATTAGTGACCAGAAAACAAAATAATGCAAAGTAATGAAGCTGAACAAAAGAGAGAAAGAAAAAATCTGTAACACAACAGACTTAGGGAACTTAGTGAGTCCATTAAATGTAATAGCATTTGTATTATAGGAGTCAGTAGAAGAGCCAAAAAAAGTGACAGAAAATATACTTGAATAAATAATACCTGAAAATTTCCCTAATATGGGGAAGGAAACAGACATCTATATCCAGGAGGCACAGAAACTCCCATCAAAATCAACAAAATCAGGCCAATATGAAGACATATTGTAAATAAATTTGCAAAATATAGAGATAAAAATCTCACATCAGCAAGACAAAAGAAGTACTTAACTTACAATGAAAGACCCATAAGGCTAGCAGGAGATTTCTCAAAAGAAACACAGAAAGCCAAAAGGGAGTGGCATAATATATTCTACATGCTGAATGGGAAAAATCTGCAGCCAAGAATACTCTATCCAGCAATGCTATAATTCAGAATAAAAGGAGAGGTAAAGAATTTTCTGAGGGGATCCTGGGAAGATGGCAGCAGAGGAGGACGCTGGTCTCACCGCACGTCCTGCTGATCACTTAGATTCCACCTACACCTGCCTAATAACCCAGAAAACCGCCAGAAGACTAGCAAAACAGCGTCTCTGGAGCCAAGCACAGACGAGAGGCCCATGGAAGAGGGTAGGAAGGGCAGCGAGGCAGTGTGCGCTACATGGACTGGCGGGAGGGAGCCAGGGCGGAGGGGCAGCCCGCAGGCCAAGCAGAGCCCCTGAGTCTGGCTGGCAAAAGCGGAGGGGCTAGACGGAGTGTGTTCCAACAGCAAGAGGGACTTGACATCTGGAAGGTTATAAGCTAACAGCTCTGCTTGGAGAACGGGAGGGCTGGAGGACAACGGGAGGGAGAGTTGTTGAACCCCGGAGGACAGAGCTCAGCTTGGCGGGGAACAAAGGCGCTGACCAGAGCCATCTCCCTTGCCCATCCCCGAGCCAAAATCCCAAAGGGAACCAGTTCTTTTCAGGGAACTTGCTTGCAGCACGCAAACACCGAACGCTGTGCTTCTGCGGATCCATCACTCTTGCGGGTCTGACTCCCTCACTGTGCCACAGGGTCCCTCCCGAAGCAGATCTCCAAAGGAAGAGCCAGCTGAGCCTGCCCTTCATGCCCCTGTGCACCTTGCCGATCCACCCCAGCTAATATGCCAGATCCCCAGCACCACAAGGCTGGCAGTGTGCAAGTAGCCCAGACAGGCCACGCCACCCCACAGTGAATCCCGCCCCTAGGAGAGAAGAAGAGAAGTCACACAGCAGTCTGACTCTGGCTCCAGCGGTGGGATGGGGGCAGACATCAGGTATGACTGCGGCCCCCCCCCACCAACATAAGTTATTCAAGACAGCACAGGGGAAGTGCCCTGCAGTTCCGCACCACTCCAGGGACTATCCAAAATGACTAAACAGAAGAATTCCCCTCAAAAAAACATCCAGGAAATAACAACAGCTAATGAACAGATCAAAAAGGATTTAAACAATATAACAGAAAGTGAATTTAGAATAATAGTCATAAAATTAATCGCTGGGCTTGAAAACAGTATAAAGGACAGCAGAGAATATCTTCCTACAGAGATCAAGGGAGTAAGAAACAGCCAGGAGGAGCTAAAAAAAATGCTATCAATCAGCGGCAACATAAAATGGAGACAACCACAGCTCGGACTGAAGAGGCAGAGGAGAGAATAGGTGAACTAGAAGATAAAATTATGGGAAAAAAAGCTGAGAAAAAGAGAGATAAAAAAATCCAGGAGTATGACGGGAAAATTAGAGAACTAAGTGATACACTAAAAAGAAATAATATACGCATAATTGGTATCCCAGAGAAGGAAGAGAGAGGGAAAGGTGTTGAAGGTGTACTTGAAGAAATCATAGCTGAGAACTTCCCTGATCTGGGGAAGGAAAAAGGCATTGAAATCCAAGAGGCACAAAACACTCCCTTCAGACGTAACTTGAATCGATCTCCGGCACGACATATCATAGTGAAACTGGCAAAATACAAGGATAAAGAGAAAATTCTGAAAGCAGCTAGAGATAAATGTGCTGTAACATATAAATGGAGACCTATAAGACTCGAGACGGACTTGTCTACTGAAACTTGGCAGGCCAGAAAGGAATGGCAGGAGATCTTCAATGTGATGAACAGAAAAAATATGCAGCCAAGAACCCTTTACCCAGCAAGTCTGTCATTTAGAATAGAAGGAGAGATAAAGGTCTTCCCAAAAAAACAAAAACTGAAGGAATTTGTCACCACTAAACCAGCCCTACAAGAGATCCTAAGGGGGATCCTGTGAGACAAAGTACCAGAGACATCGCTACAAGCACGGAACCTATGGACATCACAATGACTCTAACCCATATCTTTCTATAATAACACTGAATGTAAATGGACTAAATGCGCCAACCAAAAGACATAGGGTATCAGAATGGATAAAAACACAAGACCCATCTATTTGCTATCTACAAGAGACTCATTTTACACCTGAGGACACCTTCAGATTGAGAGTGAGGGGATGGAGAACTATTTATCATGCAACTGGAAGTCAAAAGAAAGCTGGAGTAACCATACTTCTATCAGACAAACTAGACTTTAAATTCAAGGCTGTAACAAGAGATGAAAAAGGGCATTATATAATAATCACAGGGTCTATCCATCAGGAAGAGCTAACAATTATAAATGTCTATGTGCCGAATACAGGAGTCCCCAAATATATAAAACAATTACTCATAAACATAAGCAACCTTATTGATAAGAATGTGGTAATTGCAGGGGACTTTAACACTCCACTTATAGAAATGGATAGATCATCTAGACACGTGGCCAATAAAGAAACAAGGGCCCTGAATGATACATTGGATCAGATGGACTTGACAGATCTATTTAGAACTCTGCATCCCAAAGCAACAGAATATACTTTCTTCTCGAGTGCACATGGAACATTCTCCAAGATAGATCACATACTGGGTCACAAAATAGCCCTTCATAAGTATACAAGAATTGAAATCATACCATGCATACTTTCAGACCACAATGCTATGAAGCTTGAAATCAACCACAGGAAAAAGTCTGGAAAACCTCCATAAGCATGGAGGTTAAAGAACACCCTACTAAAGAATGAATGGGTCAACCAGGCAATTAGAGAAGAAATTTAAAAATATATGGAAACAAACGAAAATGAAAATACAACAATCCAAACGCTTTGGTTGCAGCAAAGGCAGTCGTGAGAGGAAATTACAATCAATGCAGGCCTATCTCAAGAAACAAGAAAAATTCCAAATAGAAAATCTAACAGCACACCTAATGGAAATAGAAGCAGAACAGCAAAGACAGCCTAAATCCCACGGAAGAAGAGAAATAATAAAGATCAGAGAAGAAATAAACTATATAGAATCTAAAAAAAACTGTAGAGCAGATCAACGAAACAAAGAGTTGGTTTTTCCAAAAAAATAAACAAAATTGATAAACCTCTAGCCAGGCTTCTCAAAAAGAAAAGGGACATGTCCCAAATAGATACAATCATGAATGAAAATGGAGGAGAGGGAGGGAAGATGGCGGCGTAGGAGTACGCTGGGCTCACCGCGCGTCCTGCTGATCACTTAGATTCCACCTACACCTGCCTAAATAACCCAGAAAAAACGCCAGACGATTAGCAGAAAGGAGTCGCCAGACCCAAGCGCAGACGAGAGGCCCATGGAAGAGGGTAGGAAGGGCGGCGAGGCGGTGCGGACTGGAGGGAGGGAGCCGGGGCGGAGGAGCGGCTCGCCGGCCAAGCAGAGTCCCTGAGTCTGGCTTGCAAAAGCGGAGGGGCCTGACGGACTGTGTTCCGACAGCAAGCGCCACTTAGCGTCTGGGAGGTCATAAGTTAACAGCTCTGCTCGGAAAGCGGGAAGGCTGGAGGACAAAGGGAGGGAGAGCTGCTGAGCCCCCGGACGACAGAGCTCAGTTTGGTGGGGAACAAAGGCACTCGCCAGCGCCATCTCCCCTGCCCATAAC
Organism: Lynx rufus; assembly: GCF_022079265.1. NCBI lineage: Eukaryota > Metazoa > Chordata > Mammalia > Carnivora > Felidae > Lynx > Lynx rufus. The sequence goes on from NW_025814846.1 coordinate 7,188,483, forward strand.
CCAGCCAAAATCCCAAAGGGAACCAGTTCCTGCCAGGGAAATTGCTCGCTCTGCGCAAACACCCAACTCTGTGCTTCTGCGGAGCCAAACCTCCGGCAGCGGATCTGACTCCCTCCCGCTGCCACAGGGCCCCTCCTGAAGTGGATCACCTAAGGAGAAGCAAGCTAAGCCTGCCCCCCCTGCCGCCGTGCACCTTGCCTACCCACCCCAGCTAATACGCCAGATCCCCAGCATCACAAGCCTGGCATTGTGCAAGAAGCCCAGATGGGCCACGCCACCCCACAGTGAATCCCGCCCCTAGGAGAGGGGAAGAGAAGGCACACACCAGTCTGACTGTGGCCCCAGCGGTGGGCTGGGGGCAGACATCAGGTCGGACTGCGGCCCCGCCCACCAACTCCAGTTATACACCACAGCACAGGGGAAGTGCCCTGCAGGTCCTCACCACACCAGGGACTATCCAAAATGACCAAGCGGAAGAATTCCCCTCAGAAGAATCTCCAGGAAATAACAACAGCTAATGAGCTGATCAAAAAGGATTTAAATAATATAACAGAAAGTGAATTTAGAATAATAGTCATAAAATTAATCGCTGGGCTGGAAAACAGCATACAGGACAGCAGAGAATCTCTTGCTACAGAGATCAAGGGACTAAGGAACAGTCACGAGGAGCTGAAAAACGCTTTAAATGAAATGCAAAACAAAATACAAACCACCACGGCTCAGATGGAAGAGGCAGAGGAGAGAATAGGTGAACTAGAAGATAAAGTTATGGAAAAAGAGGAAGCTGAGAAAAAGAGAGATAAAAAAATCCAGGAGTATGAGGGGAAAATTAGAGAACTAAGTGATACACTAAAAAGAAATAATATACGCATAATTGGTATCCCAGAGGAGGAAGAGAGAGGGAAAGGTGCTGAAGGGGTACTTGAAGAAATCATAGCTGAGAACTTCCCTGAACTGGGGAAGGAAAAAGGCATTGAAATCCAAGAGGCACAGAGAACTCCCTTCAGACGTAACTTGAATCGATCTTCTGCACGACATATCATAGTGAAACTGGCAAAATACAAGGATAAAGAGAAAATTCTGAAAGCAGCAAGGGGTAAACGTGCCCTCACATATAAAGGGAGACCTATAAGACTCGTGACGGATCTCTCTTTTGAAACTTGGCAGGCCAGAAAGAATTGGCACGAGATTTTCAGGGTGCTAGACAGAAAAAATGTGCAGCCGAGAATCCTTTATCCAGCAAGTCTGTCATTTAGAATAGAAGGAGAGATAAAGATCTTCCCAAAAAAACAAAAACTGAAGGAATTTGTCACCACTAAACCAGCCCTACAAGAGATCCTAAGGGGGACCCTGTGAGACAAAGTACCAGAGACATCACTACAAGCATAAAACATACAGACATCACAATGACTCTAAACCCGTATCTTTCTATAATAACACTGAATGTAAATGGATTAAATGCGCCAACCAAAAGACATAGGGTATCAGAATGGATAAAAACACAAGACCCATCTATGTGCTGTCTACAAGAGACTCATTTTAGACCTGAGGACACCTTTAGATTCAGAGTGAGGGGATGGAGAACTATTTATCATGCTACTGGAAGCCAAAAGAAAGCTGGAGTAGCCATACTTATATCAGACAAACTAGACTTTAAATTAAAGGCTGTAACAAGAGATGAAGAAGGACATTATATAATAGTTACAGGGTCTATCCATCAGGAAGAGCTAACAATTATAAATGTCTATGCGCCGAATACCGGAGCCCCCAAATATATAAAACAATTACTCATAAACATAAGCAACCTTATTGATAAGAATGTGGTAATTGCAGAAGACTTTAACACCCCACTTACAGAAATGGATAGATCATCTAGACACACGGTCAATAAAGAAACAAGGGCCCTGAATGAGACACTGGATCAGATGGACTTGACAGATCTATTTAGAACTCTGCATCCCAAAGCAACAGAATATACTTTCTTCTCGAGTGCACATGGAACATTCTCCAAGATAGATCATATACTGGGTCACAAAACAGCCCTTCATAAGTTTACAAGAATTGAAATTATACCATGCATACTTTCAGACCACAATGCTATGAAGCTTGAAATCAACCACAGGAAAAAGTCTGGAAAACCTCCAAAAGCATGGAGGTTAAAGAACACCCTACTAACGAATGAGTGGGTCAACCAGGCAATTAGAGAAGAAATTAAAAAATATATGGAAACAAACAAAAATGAAAATACAACAATCCAAACGTTCTGGGACGCAGCGAAGGCAGTCCTGAGAGGAAAATACATTGCAATCCAGGCCTAGCACAAGAAACAAGAAAAATCCCAAATACAAAATCTAACAGCACACCTAAAGGAACAAGAAGCAGAACAGCAAAGACAGCCTAAACCCAGCAGAAGAAGAGAAATAATAAAGATCAGAGCAGAAATAAACAATATAGAATCTAAAAAAACTGTAGAGCAGATCAACGAAACCAAGAGTTGGTTTTTTGAAAAAATAAACAAAATTGACAAACCTCTAGCCAGGCTTCTCAAAAAGAAAAGGGAGATGACCCAAATAGATAAAATCATGAATGAAAATGGAATATTACAACCAATCCCTCAGAGATACAAGCAATGATCAGGGAATACTATGAAAAATTATATGCCAACAAGCTTGACAACCTGGAGGAAATGGACAAATTCCTAAACACCCACACGCTTCCAAACTCAATCAGGAGGAAATAGAAAGCTTGAACAGACCCATAACCAGTGAAGAAATTGAATCAGTCATGAAAAATCTCCTAACAAATAAGAGTACAGGACCAGATGGCTTCCCAGGGGAGTTCTACCACACGTTTAAAGCAGAGATAATACCTATCCTTCTCAAGCTATTCCAAAAAAAATAGAAAGGGAAGGAAAACTTCCAGACTCATTGTATGAAGCCAGTATTACTTTGATTCCTCAACCAGACAGAGACCCAGTAAAAAAAGAGAACTACAGGCCAATATCCCTGATGAATATGGATGCAAAAATTCTCAACAAGATACTATCAAATCGAATTCAACAGCTTATAAAAAGAATTATTCACCATGATCAAGTGGGATTCATTCCTGGGATGCAGGGCTGGTTCAACATTCGCAAATCAATCAACGTGATACATCACATTAACAAAAAAAAAGAGAAGAACCATATGATCCTGTCAATCGATGCAGAAAAGGCCTTTGACAAAATCCAGCACCCTTTCTTAATAAAAACCCTTGAGAAAGTCGGGATAGAAGGAACATACTTACACATCATAAAAGCCATTTATGAAAAGCCCACAGCTAACATCATCCTCAACGGGGAAAAACTGAGAGCTTTTTCCCTGAGATCAGGAACACGACAGGGATGCCCACTCTCACCGCTGTTGTTTAACATAGTGCTGGAAGTTCTAGCATCAGCAATCAGACAAAAAAAGGAAATCAAAGGCATCAAAATTGGCAAAGATGAAGTCAAGCTTTCGCTTTTTGCAGATGACATGATATTATACATGGAAAATCCGATAGACTCCACCAAAAGTCTGCTAGAACTGATACATGAATTCAGCAAAGTTGCAGGATACAAAATCAATGTACAGAAATCAGTTGCATTCTTATACACTAATAAATGAAGCAACAGAAAGACAAATAAAGAAACTGATCCCATTCACAATTGCACCAAGAAGCATAAAAGACCTAGGAATAAATCTAACCAAAGATGTAAAGGATCCGTATGCTGAAAACTATAGAAAGCTTATGAAGGTAATTGAAGAAGATTTAAAGAAATGGAAAGACATTCCCTGCTCATGGATTGGAAAAATAAATATTGTCAAAATGTCAATACTACCCAAAGCTATCTACACATTCAATGCAATCCCAATCAAAATTGCACCAGCATTCTTCTCGAAACTAGAACAAGCAATCCTAAAATTCCTATGGAATCACAAAAGGCCCTGAATAGCCAAAGGAATTTTGAAGAAGAAGACCAAAGCAGGAGGCATCACAATCCCAGACTTCAGCCTCTACTACAAAGCTGTCATCATCAAGACAGCATGGTATTGGCACAAAAACAGACACACAGACCAATGGAATAGAATAGAAACCCCAGAACTAGACCCACAAACATATGGCCAACTCATCTTTGACAAAGCAGGAAAGAACATCCAATGGAAAAAAGACAGCCTCTTTAACAAATGGTGCTGGGAGAACTGGACAGCAACATGCAGAAGGTTGAAACTAGACCACTTTCTCACACCATTTACAAAAATAAACTCAAAATGGATAAAGGACCTAAATGTGAGACAGGAAACCATCAAAACCTTAGAGGAGAAAGCAGGAAAAGACCTCTCTGACCTTAGCCGTAGCAATCTCTTACTCGACACATCCCCAAAGGCAAGGGAATTCAAAGCAAAAGTGAATTACTGGGACCTTATGAAGATAAAAAGCTTCTGCACAGCAAAGGAAACAACCAACAAAACTAAAAGGCAACCAACGGAATGGGAAAAGATATTTGCAAATGACATATCGGACAAAGGGCTAGTATCTAAAATCTATAAAGAGCTCACCAAACTCCACACCAGAAAAACAAATAACCCAGTGAAGAAGTGGGCAGAAAACATGAATAGACACTTCTCTAAAGAAGACATCCAGATGGCCAACAGGCACATGAAAAGATGTTCAGCGTCATTCCTTATCAGGGAAATACAAATCAAAACCACACTCAGGTATCACCTCATGCCAGTCAGAGTGGCCAAAATGAACAAATCAGGAGACTATAGATGCTGGAGAGGATGTGGAGAAATGGGAACCCTCTTGCACTGTTGGTGGGAATGCAAATTGGTGCAGCCGCTCTGGAAAGCAGTGTGGAGGTTCCTCAGAAAATTAAAAATAGACCTACCCTATGACCCAGAAATAGCACTGCTAGGAATTTACCCAAGGGATACAGGAGTACTGATGCATAGGGGCACTTGTACCCCGATGTTCATAGCAGCACTCTCAACAATAGCCAAATTATGGAAAGAGCCTAAATGTCCATCAACTCATGAATGGATAAAGAAATTGTGGTTTATATACACAATGGAATACTACGTGGCAATGAGAAAGAATTAAATATGGCCTTTTGTAGCAACGTGGATGGAACTGGAGAGTGTGATGCTAAGTGAAATAAGCCATACAGAGAAAGACAGATACCATATGGTTTCACTCTTATGTGGATCCTGAGAAACTTAACAGGAACCCATGGGGGAGGGGAAGGAAAAAAAAAAAAAGAGGTTAGAGTGGGAGAGAGCCAAAGCATAAGAGACTGTTAAAAACTGAGAACAAACTGAGGGTTGATGGGGGGTGGGAGGGAGGGGAGGGTGGGTGATGGGTATTGAGGAGGGCACCTTTTGGGATGAGCACTGGTTGTTGTATGGAAACCAATTTGTCAATAAATTTCATGTATATATAAAAAAAAAAGATCGGGACAGATGATCCATAAGCTATCAATGGCGACCTATGTCTGCCACTAATAAAATAATCTATTTCAGAAAAAAAAAAGAAAGAAAATGGAATTATTACAACCACTCCCTCAGTGATACAAGCAATTATCAGGGAATAATATGAAAAATTATATTCCAACAAACTGGACAACCTAGAAGAAATGGACAAATTCCTAAACACCCACACACTTCCAAACCTCAATCAGGAGGAAATAGAAAGCTTGAACAGACCCATAACCAGTGACAAAATTGTATCAGTCATCAAAAATCTCCCAACAAATAAGAGTCCAGGACCAGATGGCTTCCCAGGGGAGTTCTACCAGACGTTTAAAGCAGAGATAATACCTATCCTTCTCAAGCAATTTCCAAAAAAATAGAAAGGGAAGGAAAACTTCCAGACTCATTCTATGAAGCCAGTATTACTTTGATTCCTAAACCAGACAGAGATCCAGTAAAAAAAGAGAATTACAGGCCAATATCCCTGATGAATATGGATGCAAAAATTCTCAATAAAATACTAGCAAATCGAATTCAACAGCTTATAAATAAAATTATTCACCATGATCAAGTGGGATTCATTCCTGGGATGCAGGGCTGGTTCAACATTCGCAAATCAATCAACGTGATACATCACATTAATAAAAGAAAAGATAAGAACCATATGATCCTGTCAATTGATGTAGAAAAAGCATTTGACAAAATTCAGCATCCTTTCTTAATAAAAACCCTCCAGAAAGTCGGGATAGAAGAAACACACTTAAACATCATAAAAGCCATTTATGAAAAGCCCACAGCTAATATCATCTTCAATGGGGAAAAGCTGAGAGCTTCCCTCCTAAGATAAGGAACACGACAGGGATGTCCACTCTCACCGCTGTTGTTTCACATAGTGTTGGAAGTGCTAACATCAACAATCAGACAACAAAAGGAAATCAAAGGCATCAAAATTGGGAAAGATGAAGTCAAGCTTTCGCTCTTTGCAGATGACATGATATTATACATGGAAAACCCGATAGACTCCACCACCATCTGCTAGAACTGATACATGAATTCAGCCAAGTCGCAGGATACAAAATCAATGTATAGAAATCAGTTGCATTCTTATACACTAATAAATGAAGCAACAGAAAGACAAATAAAGAAACTGATCCCATTCACAATTGCACCAAGAAGCATAAAATACCTAGGAATAAACCTAACCAAAGATGTAAAAGATCTATATGCTGAAAACAATAGAAAGCTTATGAAGGTAATTGAAGAAGATTTAAAGAAATGGAAAGACATTCCCTGCTCATGGATTGGAAGAATAAATATTGTCAAAATGTCAATACTACCCAAAGCTATCTACACAGTCAATGCAATCTCAAGCAAAATTGCACCAGCATTCTTCTCGAAGCTAGAACAAGCAATCCTAAAATTCATATGGAATCACAAAAGGCCCTGAATAGCAAAGTAATTTTGAAGAAGACCAAAGCAGGAGGCATCACAATCCCAGACTTTAGCCTCTACTACAAAGCTGTAATCATCAAGACGACACGGTATTGGCACAAAAACAGACACATAGACCAATGGAATAGAATAGAAACCCCAGAACTAGACCCACAAATGTATGGCCAACTCATCTTTGACAAAGCAGGAAAGAACATCCAATGGAAAAAAGACAGTCTCTTTAACAAATGGTGCTGGGAGAACTGGACAGCAACATGCATAGGTTGAAACTAGACCACTTTCTCACACCATTCACAAAAATAAACTCAAAATGGATAAAGGACCTGAATGTGAGACAGGAAACCATCAAAACCCTAGAGGAGAAAGCAGGAAAAAACCTCTCTGACCTCAGCCATAGCAATTTCTTACTTGTCACAGCCCAAAGGCAAGGGAATTAAAAGCAAAAATGAACTACCGGGACCTTATGAAGATAAAAAGCTTCTGCACAGCAAAGGAAACAACCAACAAAACTAAAAGGCAACCAACGGAATGGGAAAAGATATTTGCAAATGCATATCGGACAAAGGGCTAGTATCCAAAATCTATAAAGAACTCACCAAACTCCACACCTGAAAAACAAATAACCCAGTGAAGAAATGGGCAGAAAACATGAATAGACACTTCTCTAAAGATGTGTCTCTAAAGATGTGTCTCTGGATGGCAACAGGCACATGAAAAGGTGCTCAACGTTGCTCCTCATCAGGGAAATATAAATCAAAACCACACTCAGATTTCACCTCACACCTGTCAGAGTGGCCAAAATGAACAAATCAGGAGACTATAGATGCTGGAGAAGATGTGGAGAAACGGGAACCCTCTTGCACTGTTGGTGGGAATGCGAATTAGTGCAGCCACTCTGGAAAACAGTGTGGAGGTTCCTCAGAAAATTAAAAATAGACCTACCCTATGACCCAGCAATAGCACTGCTAGGAATCTACCCAAGGGATACAGGAGTACTGATGCATAGGGGCACTTGTACCCCAATGTTCATAGCAGCACTCTCAACAATAGCCAAATTATGGAAAGAGCCTAAATGTCCATCAACTGATGAATGGAGAAAGAAATTGTGGTTTATATACACAATGGAGTACTACGTGGCAATGAGAAAGAATGAAATATGGCCCATTGTAGCCACATGGATGGAACTGGAGAGTGTTATGCTAGGTGAAATAAGCCATACAGAGAAAGACAGATACCATATATTTTCAGTCTTATGTGGATCCTGAGAAACTTAACAGAAACTCATGGGGGAGGGGAAGGAAAAAAAAAGGAGGTTAGAGTGGGAGAGAGCCAAAGCAAAAGAGACTGTTAAAAACTGAGAACAAACTGAGGGTTGATGGGGGGTGGGAGGGAGGGGAGGGTGGGTGATGGGTATTGAGGAGGGCAGCTTTTGGGATGAGCACTGGGTGTTGTATGGAAACCAATTTGACAATAAACTTCATATGTTGAAAAAATAACAATAAAAAAATAAAATAAAGAAAATAAATAATGAATAAAAATACTGTTAAACAAAAGAAAAAGAAAGAATTTCCTAGAGAAAGAAAAAAAAACTAAAGGAGTTTGTGAACATCACACCAGCCTACAAGATATATTAAAGGGGACTCTTTGGAGTACAAATGAGAGAGCAAAAAGTGACAAAGAGTAGAAAAGATCAGGGAAAATCTTCTGAGACAATGACAAAAGAAGTGATAAAATGTCAATAAATACATACCTATCAATAATTACTTTGAATGTAAATAAACTAAATGCTCCAATCAAAAGACACAAAATGTCAGATGGGTAAAAAAAAAAAAGAGCCACTGATATGCTGCCTAAAAGACTCATTTTAGATCTAAAGACACTTGCAGATTGAAGTGAGGGGATGGAAACATATCTACCATGCAAATATATTTCTAAGGAATGCCAGAGTAACAAAACTTACCTTGGAAAACTTACACTTTAAATCAAATGTAGTGAAAAGAGACAAAGGACATTGTATAATCATAAAGGCGACATTCCAACAAAAACATATTTATGCATCCAAGATGGGAGCACAAAAATATATCAAACAATAAGAACCATAAAGGAACTCATTGATTACAATACAACAATAGTAGGGGACTTTAACATCCCACTTATATCAATGGACAGACCATGTAAATAGAAAATCAACAAGTGAAGAATGGCTTTGAATGACACATTGGGCCACGTGGACTTAATAGATATATTCACAGCATTCCACCCTAAAACAGCAAAATACACATTCCTTTAAAGTGCACATGGAACATTCTCCAGAATATACCATATATTAGGTCACAAAAGAGGCCTCAACCAATAAAAAATATTGAAGTCGTACCATGCACCTTATGACCACAATGCTATGAAACTAGAAGTCAGCCGCAAAGAAAAATCTGCAACCACCTCCCCCAAAAGGACGTTACACAACATGCTACAAAACAATGGAGGGGTCAACAGGAAAATCAAAGAAAAACTAAAAAAATACATGGGACAGATAAAAATAAAAACACAATATTCCAAAATGTTTGGAATGAAGCAAAAGCAGTCCTAAATGGGAAGAATATAGAAATACAGGCCTACCTCAAGAAATAAGAAAAATCTAAAATAAACAACCTAAATTTACACCTAAAATAAGCTAGAAAAAGAACAACAAAAAAATCCTAAATGCAGTAGAAGAGGGGAAATAATAAAGATTAGAGCATAAATAAATGATATAAAAACTAACAAACAAACAAACAAAAAAACCCAATAGAACAGATCAATGAAATCAGGAGATGTTTCTTTGAAATAATTAATAAAATTGATAAACGTGTAGCCAGAACTTATCAAACAGAAAAGAGAAAGGAGTAAATAAATAAAATAGAAACAAGAAAAGAGAAAGAGGCAACAAAACAGAAATACAAACAATTATGAGAATTTTATGAAAAACCCTATTCTAACAAATGAACAACCTGCAAGAAATGGAGAAATTCCTAGAATAATATAAACTGCCTAAACTGAAACAGGAAGAAATAGAAAACTTCAACAGACTGATAACCAGCAAAGAAATTGAATCAGTAATCAAAGATCTCCCAACAAATGAAAGTCCAGGGCCAGATGGCTTTACAGGTGAATTCTTACAAACACTTAAAGAAGAATTAATACCTATTCTTCTCAAACTATTAAGAAAAAATAGAAAAGAAAGAAACGTCCAAACTCATTCTACAAGGCCAGGATTATCCTGAAACAAAAACCACATAATGACTCCACTGAAAAAGAGAACTACAGGACAATATGCCTGGTGAATATGGGCGCAAAAATTCTTGATAAAAAATTAGCAAACCAAATCCAACAGGACATTAAAAAACAAATTCACCACAATCATGCAGGATTCATTCCTGTGTTGCAAGCGTGGTTCAATATTCACAAATCAATCAAAACAATACACCACATTAATAAAAGAAAGGATGAGAACCAAATGATCCCCTCAATAGATGTAGAAAAAGCATTTGACAGAATATAGCACCCATTTTTTATAAAAACCTTCAACAAACTAGAGATGGAACATACCTCAACATCATACAGGTCATATACAAAAGATCAACAGCTAATATCATTCTCAATGGGGAAAAACTGAGATTTTTTTTTCCCTCTATGGTCAGGAATGTCCACTCTCACCATTGTTACTTACCTAATATTAGAAGTCCTAGCTTCAGCATTCAGACAACAAAAAGAAATAAAAAGTATCCAAATTGGCAATGAAATCAGATTTTCACTATTTGCAGAAGACATGATACTCTATGTAGAAATGAAAGACTCCACCAAAAAATTGCTACAACTAATACATGAGTTCAGTAAAGTCATGGGAAACAAAATCAATGTAGTGAAATCTGTTGAATTTATATACATCAATAATGAAGCAGCATAAAGAGAAATCAATGAATCAATCCCACTTACAATGGCACCAAAACCCATAAGATACCTAGGAATAAACCTAACCAAAGAGGTGGAAAACCTATACTCTGAAAACCATAAAACACTTATGAAAGAAATTGAAGAAGACACAAAAAATGGGAAAACATTCCATGCTCATGGATTGAAGGAACAAATACGTTTAAAATATCTATTACTACCTGAAGCAATCTACACATTTAATGCAATTACTATCAAAATACCACCAGCATTTTTCACAGAACTAGAACAAACAATCCTAAAATTTGTATGGGACCACAAAAGATCCTGAAAAGCCAACACAATCTCAGAAAAGAGGAGCAAAGCTGGAGACATCACAATTCTGAACTTTAAATTATATTACAAAGCTGTAGTGATCAAAACAGTATGATAATGGCACAAAAACAGACACAAATCAATGAAACAGAATACAAAACCCAGAAATGAACCCAAGGTGATTGACTGATATAGCCAATCAGTCTTCGACAAAGCAGTAAAGAATATCCAATGGACAATAGACAGGGTATTTAAAAAATGGTGTTGGGAAAACTGGACAGCAACATGCAGAAGAATAAAACTGGACTACTTTCTTACTCCATACACAGAAATAAATTCAAAATAGATAAAAGACCTAAATATGAGACTGGTAACCATTAAAATCCTAGAGGAGAACATAGGAAGTAACGTCTTTGACATTGGCTATAGCAACTTCTTACTAGATATGTCTCTCTATGCACAGGAAACAAAATAACAATAAACTATTGGGACTTCATCAAGATCAAAATCTTCTGCACAGCAAAGGAAACAATCAGCAAAACTAAAAGGCAACCTACAGTATAGAGAAGATATTTGCAAGTCACATATCTGATAGCAGGTTAGTATCGAAACTCAAGAAATAACTTATCAAACTCAACACTCCAAAAAACAATCCAGGTCAAAAATTGGCAAGAAGATATAAATAGACATTTTTCTAAAGAAGACATGTGGATGGCTAACAGACACATGAAAAGATGGTCAACACCACTTATCATCAGGGAAATACAAATTAAAACTATAGTGAAATATCACCTCACACCAGTCAGAGTGGCTAAAATGAACAATACTGGAAACAACAAGTGTTTGTAAGGATGTGGAGAAAGGGGAACCCTCTTACACTGTTGGTGGGAATGCAAAATGGTGCAGTCACTCTGGAAAACAGTATAGAGGTTCCTCAAAAATTTAAAAATAAAACTACCCTATGATCCAGCAATTGCACTACTAGGCATTATATCCAAAAGATATAAATATTCTGATTTGAAGCGATACAGGCCCCCTAATGTTTATAGCAGCATTATCTACAATAGCCAAATTACAGAAACCTCAAGCCTCCATCTAATGAATACACAAAGAAAATGTGGTACACACACACACACACACACAAAATGGAATATTACTTAGCCATAAAGAGAATGAAATCCTGCCATTTGCAATGATGTGGGTGGAGCTTGAGAGTATGATGCTAAGCACAATAAATCAGTCAGAGAAAGACAAATACCATAAGATTTCACTCCATTTGTGGAATTCAAGAAACAAAACAAGCAAACAAAGGGGGGGGGGGAGAGTGATGGAGTCAAACCAAGAAACAATTGTCAGTATAGAAAACATACTTATGGTTATCAGAGGGGAGCTGGCTGGGGGTAATGGTAAAATAGGTGATGGCAATTAAGAAGTGTAGTTGCTATAAATGAGCACCAGGTGTTTCACGGAAGTGTTGCATCACTGCATTGTACACCTGGAACTAATATTACACTGTATATTAACTACCTGGAATTTAATAAAAACTTAATAAAAAACTCAATGAAGGATTAAAAAATAATTTGTGGGAATATCGTATTCATATCTTTGTTAAGAGCTAAACATTTGAGAGAAATAATGTGATGAAATATTTTCTTATAAACAAATATACAAATAATCTGATTTTTTTTATAATTCATGGAGTCAATATTTTATTTGTAATAATATAATCACTGCAAAATTTTATCTCCTTAATAATAATAGTTTTTAATATCTTTTGAAATTATAAAGATCATTGTTAGAATTTCTATTCTTTTAAGTTTTTAAGATATGCTCATCTAAATTTTTTTTAATAAATTTGCTTTATTTTAGTATTATTAACAATCTTCACCCTACATTTTCATTCTTTGTCTTGTGATGTTCTAGAATGATGGTTCTTCCCTTGTTTTTTAAGAAATTGAAAATAATAAAAGTGACAAAAAGCAAAAGAAACTAATCAAGGAAATACAACTCTGACCAAGTCATGACTGTATTTACAACTCTGCAATAGCAATTACCTACATACTGAGGACCTTAGTTCCAAGAGCGATGCCCATAACATCTTTATCTACTTATCTAATTCATTAACATCTACTAACATATGTATGTATCTAATTTCTACTTTTCAAAGCTACTAGTGATTAGTGAATGCCTATAAAACTTACTGTAATATTTGTGTATCCCTTAGTCTATATTACCTTACATTTCATTTCTTTATATAAATATCCTTTTCTTTATGAAAATACTCATTTCTTTTTTTTTAATTTTTTTTTCAACGTTTATTTATTTTTGGGACAGAGAAAGACAGAGCATGAACGGGGGAGGGGCAGAGAGAGAAGGAGACACAGAATCCGAAACAGGCTCCAGGCTCTGAGCCATCAGCCCAGAGCCTGACGCGGGGCTCGAACTCACAGACCGCGAGATCGTGACCTGGCTGAAGTCGGACGCTTAACCGACTGCGCCACCCAGGCGCCCCTGAAAATACTCATTTCTTTATGAAAATGTCCCTTATTTAAATATTGCCCCAATTAGATTTTATTCTCCTCAAAGTCATAGATGATAGCTTATGTATTTTTATATCCTCTAACTCATGAATTTTTAAAGTACAGATCACAACAAATGAAATAAATTTAGTGGGCTGAAACTAGCATTTTTTTTAAAGAATCAAATAGAATAGGAAATATCAGAAAACATTGCAAATAGTAAGGGTAAAGTACCGGTTATTAATTCATAGCCTTCAACTTCAATTGCTCTTCTCAGTTGGCTCCTCCAAAACATGGTGACAAGCAGTATGCTGCATCTTCCCATGAAAGCTTCCTCCTGGCACCACCTTTGGTGTGGAATACCACCACTGTGGCTCTTCCCTGTAAAAAGCTCCCCTAACACTCCAGTTTCCCAACAAGTGTTGCTGGCATGGCACTTCCCTATGAATGGAAACTCAGACAGCTTTGCCATGAATTTCAAGGTACTCCTTGAAATTCTCTGGAATTACATTCCAGAGAAAAATTTCCTCAGCTTCCCTATGAGTCACTCTAGTGTGGCACCTCAGCTAAGTCCATCATCCAGTGAACTGCTGTGTCCTTTCTAAAAAGGTCTGGATCTCCCCAGAAACAGGGGGAAAGACAGTCTTCCAGATTTGTTACTTCCTTGGATGCTCCATCACAGCTCTAAGGTTAGTAGCTGCTCCCTATATGTTTTTTATATATTCCTAAGTTCTCTTTATCACTTACTAGCAAATTATCCACTACTCCAATCCCTTGTTATAATCAATAACTTTTTATGCTAACTTTTCCTTCTCAAGTTTCTGTTTTTTGTCTCTTGATAGGGTTCTGACTGACACAAAAAGTATTGTTCTGTGAAACTTTAGTTTCAGTTTGTATGTACTAGTCCATGATTATAATATCCATTTTGAAAGTTCTACTTCATTTATAACGGGAACTCAACAAACAAAGTGAAAACAGGCTCTAAAAGGCATTTCTTTGGGTGCCTGGGTGGCTCAGTTGGTTAAGCATTAAACTCTTGGTTTCAGTTTGGGTCATGATCTCATGATCTCACAGTTTGTGTGTTTGAACCCCACATCAGGCTTTGTGCTGACAGTGTGGAGCCTACTTGGGATTCTCTCTCTCCATCTCTCTCTGCCCCTCCCCACTCACTGTCTCTCTCTCAAAAATAAGCTTAACAAAATTTACTTAAAAATTAAAAAAGAAAGGCATTTCTCAAAAACAAAATTTTGACAAAATAATTTAAAAGGATCCTTATAAGGAAGAAAAAGTATGTTTAAATAAGCCATTATGACTGAGCAATAGCCTTTTCACTCTTTAATGAAATCACATTTTTGAAAATGTATAAAGCATGGAAGAGGGAGCATTTGACAGATTACGAGAATACAAAAAAAAAAAAAAACACAGCACAATAACTCTAAGAATTGTATTAAAAAGACTAAAGCCAAGAGTGAAATAAGGTAACAAAAATTGCTAATGATACAAAATGGCTTATTAAAGGTAGGACCAAAATCAGAAAACCATATAAATAATGGGTTCAGTCTTTAGGGATACAAAATCATATTATCAGATAGAAATACAGAACTAGTGAACTATTTTTTTCCCATTTTATCTTTGAAGAGGACTGATTATCGAAGTAGACAGAGTAGAAAAACATGGTTATGAGAGAATCAAATGGTGAAAGTAAGAGAAAAACTAGCTGTACTAAAATAAATCAGGGGCGCCTGGGTGGTTCAGTATGTTAAGCGTCTGACTTCAGCTCAGGTCATGATCTCGCGGTCCTTGAGTTCAAGCCCCATGTCGGGCTCTGTGCTGACAGCTCAGAGCTTGGAGCCAGTTTCAGATTCTGTGTCTCCCTCTTTCTCTGACCCTCCCCCATTCATGTTCTGTCTCTCTCTGTCTCAAAAATAAATAAACGTTAAAAAAAATTAAAATAAATCAAACTTCCCAAACCGGATACATTATAAGCTGGGACACTAAAAGAAACTTACTAGTTTAAAAATAAGAGAGATACAGGAACACTGGATATAAGGTTTCTTAAAAAGAAGAAAGGTAAAAACTAAAAACTATAATAGATGGTTCATGAATAACCTAGAAAAGAAATTGGTGTTTAATAGTAGCCAACATGAATCCAATACAAGCGGTATTGCCAATTTCAACTCTATTGGTTGGGTTATTATCCTGAAAGATAAAATGAATACCATAAATACAATGTAGCTTGTTCATTTAATTATTTGACAAATTTCTGATGATACCCCAAACTTAGATCAGTTAGGTAGATTTGTAACTGATAAAATTCAAATAAAAATAGGATTAATTAATTAATTAATTAATATCTATTTGGGAAAAGTATCTAGGAACACTCCAGTAAGGACTCCATTCTTGGTCTTTTTTCTTCAATAATTTTAACAATTTATGGACAAAGAAGGGATGCTTACAAAATCTGGGCTGGATGGCTAGAAAGATATATAAAGCAACATGATATTGTACAACGGTTCCCGATATTTTTGGTCTCAGGACTCCTTTATGTTCTTTAAAAGTTTAGACAGTCTTATCACTTCTGTTTAGGTGGATTCTTTTAATATTAACCATATTAGGACTTACTTTTTAATATTTTAATATATTTAAAATAATCCCATTACATGCTAATACGTTTTTATAAAAATAGCTACCTTAAAACAATTTTTTAAATGTTTATTTACTTTTGAGACAGAGAGACAGAGCATGAATGGGGGAGGGTCAGAGAAAGAGGGAGACACAGAATCTGAAACAGGCTCCAGGCTCTGAGCTATCAGCACAGAGCCCAACATGGGGCTTGAACTCACGGACTGCGAGATCATGACCTGAGCTGCAGTTGGACGCTTAACCGACTGAGCCACCCAGGTGCCCCCAAAGTAGCTACCTTTAAAAATAACTATCTTTTAAAAAACAAAGGAAATAATGAGAAAAGCAGCACTATTTTACACTTTCGCAAACCTCTTTAATGTATGGCTAAATAGAAGACAGCTAAATTCTCATATCCATTTCTGCATTCAGATTTGCTGCAAAATGTTGCTTGAGTTGAAGTTTATGAAGAAAATTCAAGTTTCACACAGATATGTAAATGGAATGATTACATATCTATAATAATAGTATTTTAATATCCCTTTCAGATAGTTCTGGGTATTCTTTGATTTATACAAAAATTCAACAAATGAAAGTTTCTTAAAGGTTGATTGCAATGTGAAATATTAACTACATCAACTACCTTTCTTTTTGAAATGTTAAAAAATTTTATTTAGAAAGGCTTAAATAATCATATGACAATTTGAACTGCTAGGTTGTACAAAAAATAACTTGAAAATTTCCTTTTGATGTCCTCCAAGAGTTGGATTCCATTATATGTGCCTTGTTCTTTCTTCAGACCTGGAAAAAATATACAACTGATTATTGCACTTTGCCTCATGTATTTTGAAGCTCTGTTGTTATGCACATACACATTAAGGATTGTTATGCCTTCTTAGAGAACTGATCCCTTTATCATTATCCTCTTTATCTCTGATAATTTTCCTGCCCTGAAGCCTGCTCTGTCTGAAATTAATAGAGCTACTCAAGCTTTCTTTTGATTAGTGTTAGCATAGCATATCTTTCTCCTTTCCTTGACATTTAATCTATATATGTATTATGATTCTATTTTCTCTCCTTTCTCTAACATTAGTGGTTGCCCTAGAGTTTGGAATGCATCTTTATAATTAATCCAACTCCACTTCAAATAACATTACATGGCATCACAGGTAGTACAAGTGCCTTATAATAACAAAGTATTCCTAATTCCTCCTTCTCATCCCTCATATCATTGCTGCCATTCATTTTGCTTAAACATAAGCTATATTTATTTAATACATCATTGATACTGTTATTTTGAACAAGCTGATATCTGTTAAATCAGCTGAATATAACAAAAAATAAAAGATTTTATTTTACCTTTGTTTATTCCTTCTCTAATACTTTTATTATCTTTATATAGATCTGAGTTTATGACCTATATTATTTTCCTTCTCTCTGAAGAACTTTTAACATATCTTACAAGGCAGAGTTAATGACAACAAAGTTCTTCAATTTTTGTTTATCTGAGAAAGTCTTTATTACTTTTTTAATGTTTATTTACTTTTGATATAGAGAGACAGAGCATGAGCAGGGGAGAGGCAGAGAGAGAAGGAGACATAGAATCCTAAGCAGGCTCCAGACTCCAAGCTGTCAGCACAGAGCCCAACATGGGGCTCAAACTCACAAAACATGAGATAATGACCTGAGCTGAAGTCGGACATTTAACTAACTGAGCCACTCAGTCGCCCCAAGTCTTTATTACTTTTAAAGAAGAATTTTGTAGGGTACAGAATTCTAGGTTGGTGGGTTTTTCTCTTCTCTCAACACTCTGAGTATTTTAAACCACTCTTTTCTTGCTTGCATAGCTTCTGATTAGAATTATTATCCTTTGTTCAGGTGTTTTTTCCTCTGGATTTTTTCTTTCTTTTTGATTTTCCTCAGTTTGAGTATAATATGCCTAAGTGTAGTGGGTTTTACATTTTAATTTAATTTGGCGTGGAACCTGCTTTGATGTTCTCTGAGACTCCTGGATCTATGGTTTGGTGTCTGACATTAATCTGGGGATATTCTCAGTAATTATTGCTATAAGTATGTCTTCTGTTCTTTTATTTCTTCTCCTTCTGGTATTACCATTCTGTATATTATACACCTTTTGTAGTTGTCCCATAGTTTTTACATATTCTGTTTTTTATTATTATTTTCAGGTTTCTTTCTTTGCTTTTGGTTTTGGAAGTTTCTAGTGACATATCCACAAGCTCAGAGAGTATTTCCTCAGTTGTATGTAATTTACTAATAAGCCCAACAAAGGCATTCATTTCTGTTACAGTGTTTATTTTTTTTAACTCAAGCATTTCTTTTTGATTCTTTTTAGAATTCCCTTCTCTCTGCTTACATTACCCATCTACTCTTGCATGTCATCTACTTTTACACTATTGGATTTTTAGCATATTAATCATAATAATTATTTTAAATTGTTGGTCTAATAATTCCAGCATTCTTACCATATCGGTCTCTGGTTCTAATGTTTGCTCTGTCTCTTCAATTGCTATGGGTTTTTTTTACCTTTAGTATTCCTCATCATTTTTTGTTGAAAGTTGGACATTATACAACATTTAAAACAATCACTTCATTTAATATCACCAATGATCTAATCAAAAAGTCTTCAAATACTGGAAAGCTGTCAAGCTCATGGTCAAGGACATATTTTTTTCCAAAACTCTAATTTTCATTTGAAAGCCCAAACTTTATCATTTTGTAACAAATACTCCCAGTTGTTTGCCTTGAAATGACAGATCCACTTCATCCATTATTGAGAAGATGTCTGCAAAATACATTGGAATAACACTGAAATAACCATAGATTCTTTTGCCTATTGACCCTCAGGCAAAAATGGTATTCTATGAGAAAAACTGCTAGCTTCGCTCAAAATTCAACCATGCATATGCTTTTCCTAAAGGCAGCCATCCAACTATTTTATGTAGCAAAAATGTTTTATGTGTACTTCCTATTCTGTCACAAAGAATACTAAATGATACGTACTCAGGGTCGAGATTCCAAAAATTTTTTTAATTATTTTTTTCATCAAAGAAATTTTTAAGTGAAGGTGATTTTTCTTGTGGTGTGTAGTAGTAAATAATACAGTAACCACTAGTACAGTTTGGTAGCACTTCCTTGATTTATGTGTGCTAAAATGCCATTGCTTTTATCCCATTAGTGGGAATATCAACACAGTACAAAAAAAAGCAAAATAACATAATAGCACTATTTTGAAAATAATTTTAATCTGACAGAACCCCTAGAAGAGTCTCATGGACCCATGGGGGTCCTTGGACCATACTATAAGGAACACTGGTATAGTGTAAAGGATAACGGGTTTTTCAAACCATACAGACTTGCATTCAAATTCTGCTTCATCAACAGGTTTTGCAGTTGGAAAAATCTGGTTTTGTCTGTCTCCTTGGCTTTATGCTTAATTTTTAAATTAATAAATTGTATTTTTAAAGCAATTTTACATTCACACTAAAATTGTGCAGGAAGTACAGAGAGTTCCTATATACTCCTTGTGTTCAAACAAGCACAGCTTCATCATTCAAAACCTATATTTAAAGACTACTAAGACATTCATTGTATGATCTTCTGCAAATCACATTATCACTCTGAGCCTCAGTTTTCTCATCTATATAAAGGGATTAATAATGTTTATATAAAGTATCATTAAAAAATTAAATACTCTTAGCAACATTACCTTGTATTATACCTTGTGCACAGAACTCAACATCTAAAAAATAAAAAGCTGAGGAGGGTTAAAGATGATGGTATAAGAGGATCCTGAACTTACCTCCTTCCACAGCAAACAAATATACAACACCATATGGAATAACTGACTCAGAAAAAAGCCCTTAAAAGTAAATGAACAGAGCTTCCACAATGAGAGACAAAGGGGCAGCATCAAGATGTATAGGAGTTGGCAGAGACAAGTCTCACTGAAAAGGAAAAAAAAAAAAAACACACTCCAAGAGTGGCAATCTACAATTGGGAGGGATCTCAAAAACACACAACTTCTCCTTGAGGAGCAAGGAGTTGAAGCTCAATATCATGCACTCTAACCCTTACATCCCACACAGGAGACAAGCTCCCCAAAAACCTAGGCTCTGAAAACTAACAAGGATTATGTCCAGGAAAATCACAGAGCTATAGGGAAAAGAGAAACCACTCTAAAAGGACTTGTATGTAGTCTCATTCACCTTGGGACTCAGCAATAAAAAACGAGGTGGGACAGTTCCTATAACACAGGTGAAGGAGACCCACTTATTGGTCCTGCAGTATTTGCTAGAGAGATAGGAAACTGCTGAGACACTCTGGGGAGTGAGACACAGTTGGGCACAATTTGTATGATTAAATTCTATCTTGTTAATACCAGTGCTGGTGAACAACATCTTGGGACTCCCACTGTAACCTGATAACACTTCTAGGCATGCATGCTGAGAGCCACATACAACACCATGGTCACAGCAGCAGGAAGGCAACATCACCAGCTGGTACAGGGTAAGTCTCCAACCACCTGCCACCACAGCCCCAGCCATTTTGGCTGGGGGAGAGCCCCAACCACTGGAGGAGCTGCATTGTCCCAGACAGCTAGAGGGGGTTAGCCCTGCCAAATGTCATAGCCACAGCAGGAACCATAGCACCCCAAGCAGCTGGGGTGGTGGGGATGACCCCACCACTCATGTAGCCACAGAGGTAGCCATGGTGTGCCAGCAAGCTTGCCAGGGGATAGTTTTGCCCACGATCACAGGCCAAACCAGCCAGGCTGCAGGCAGAACCCAAGACAGCTATGCATTTGAAGCCACAGCCATAAATCCTGAGCCATATTGGCAGGTGTGGGGAATAGCCCTGCCCACAACCATGCCACAATGGCTGTTGCACAACAAGTGGGTAAACAAAGCTCAACAGGGGGTGCCACTTGAGTACCTGGCTCTGGTGAACAAAGCGGATTACACTTATAGACACCATGGGACAATTCCTACACAAGATCACTCCTTCAAAACTGGGAGAGGTGGCTGATCGGCCTAACACATAGAAAAAAGAAAAAAAAATGAGGATACAGAGAAACACATTCCAAATGAAAGAACAAGATAAAACCTCAGAAAAGGACCCTAACAAAAGAGAAATAAGTAATCTACCTGATAAAGAATTTGAAGTAATAGTCATAAAGATACACAACAAACTCAGGAGATGAATGAACACAGTAAGATTAAAAAAAGACAAAATGTAAGAAAGTACCAATCAGAGGAAGAATACAATAAGTGAAATGAAAAATACTCTAGAGAGAATCAACAGATTAGATGATACAAAAGAATGAATCAGAGAAACACAAGGTAGTAGAAATCATCCAATCCACACAACAAAAAGAAAAAATAATTTTTAAAAATGAGAATAGTTTGGGGGCAGGGCACTCTAGAAGGGAATGTATACTCCACAGGGACACATGCTCTGGGCCACAGCAACTCACTCCAAGTTCCCTTCCTCATAACCCGCAAAACCTGCCTGAGCCCTCTGATTAAATGCAGAGAAAACTATAACTGTGGCTGCCAGCCAGGCCCTCCATGGCCTCACTTCCCAGGCCCCCTTGGCTAACCCAGACAGCACTCTATACGTGGCTGTGCCTACATGGCACAAGGACTCAGCAGCCTCAGTGACCCTTATGGTCTATAATTGGTCCATCGACAGTGCTGGTGGACCAGACCCATTTCTGGCAACCTGACCTTCTTTCCCTTAGACCCAGGAGCTTGGCACTTGGCTGGGGTGCACCACCTGGGGCTGGGGAGTGCAGTCGAGCTGCAGTGATCAGAATGTGCTAGCCTAAAAGGGAATGTGCCCAGTGAAGTTTTCCTGAGGAAGGTCAGATCTGAGCTGAGTCACATCTATCTACCTAAGGAAAGAAATTTCCAGCTGGACATCCAGAGCACCTACCTGCTCTTTCTGTGTCTTGAATTGAAACTTAACAGGACTCTCTAAGGTATGAAAGGGAAATAAAAGGCCATTTTTACTCTATTCTTTTTATACCTTTACTATGTCTCCTCCTTTATTTTCCTTTCTCTCTCTCTGGATTCAGCCTTACAGTTTTTTTGTTTGTTTGTTTTGTTTTGTTTTTGTTTTTGTTTGATTCTCTGCTAGGTTTTTATTTTGCTCCTTTCATTTTTGTGTTTGTATGTGATCAGGCTCCACCCCTTTCCTTTTTTTCCAGAATTACATCAAAGAACAAATAAAAGCACACCTGGTGGAAGGTCCAAACACTCCATAGCTACAAGCAAGGAGGAGTTTTGCAGACAACTGACCAGTAGGATAGAGTAGATAAAAGGCAACAACAGAGTATGCACTACACATTCCAAAAACACTTCCTGAAATGCCAGGCCCTGGATAGTGTATGACACCTTCTTAATATAGTAGTACTCACAGATGCAGGACACATAACAAACTATTAAACCATGTAAAAGACAGGAGTACCGGGATGGCTCAGTTGGTTAAGTCCAACTTCAGCTCAGGTCATAATATCATGCTTCATGAATTCAAGACCTGCATGGGGCTCTGTGCAGACAGCACAGAGCCTGGAGCCTGCTTCGAATTCTGTGTCTCCCACTCTCTCTACACCTCCCCTGCTTGCACTCTATCTCTCTCTTTCTCAAAAATATAAAATAAATATTAAAAAAATATTCAAAACATATAAAAGACAGAAACATAGCCAAAATGACATAGCAGAAGAATTCTCCTCAAAAGAAAATCCAGGAAGAAATGACAGCCAGGGAACTGCTCAAAACACATATAAACAATATATGTGAATAAGAATTTAGAGTAACAGTCATCAGACTAATAGCTGGGCTTGAAAAAAAAAACATAGAAGGCAGCAGAGACTCATTTGCTGCAGAGATCAAACCTAAGAACTAGTTAGGATGAATTAAGAAATGCTATAAATGAGATACAGCATAAACTAGATACAGTGACAGAAAGGATGGAATAAGCAGAGGAGAGAAAAGCTAAAATAGAAGATAAAATTATGGAAAATGATGAAGTTGGAAAAAGAGAGATAGGAAATTATTAGACCACAAGGGGATAATTAGCTAAGTGATTCTATGAAACCAAATAAAAATCCAAATCATAGGAGTTACAGAAGAGTGAAAACAAAGTGCAAAAGGTTTATTTGAACAAATTATAGTCGAGAACTTCCCTAATATGGGAACAGAAACAGACATCCAAGTCCAAGAGGCACAGAGAACTCCCTTCAAAATCAACAAAAACAGATCAACACCATGACATATCATACTGAAACTGGCAAAATACAAAGATAAGGAGATAACTCTGAAAGCAGCTAGGGACAAATGGGCCTTAACCTACAAGGGTAGACACATAAGGGTAGTAGCAGATCTGTACACTGAAAGTTGGCCAGGATGGAGTGGCAGGAAATATTCAATGTGCTGAATATGAAAAATATGTAGTGAAGAATCCTTTATTCAGCAAGGCTGCCATTCAACATAGAAGGAAATATAAAGACTTTCCCAGACAAAAACTAAAGCAGTTCATGACCCTAAACCAGCCCTGCAGGAGATCTTAAGGGGGACTCTGTGAGTGGAAAGTAGCAAAGACTCCAAAGGACCAAAGACATCACCACAAACACAAAAACTACAGATAACACAATGGCATTAAATCCATATCTTTCAATAATTACTCTGAATGTAAATGGATTAATGCCTCAATCAAAAGACATAGGGTATAAGAATGTATCAAAAAACAAGATCCATCTACATGCTGCCTACAAGAGACTCATTTTAGACCTGAGGACACCTGCAAATTGAAAGTGAGGGTATAGAGAACCATCTATCATGTTAATGGACATCAAAAGAAAGCCAGAGTAAAGAGACTGTCTTTTTTCCATTGGATGTTCTTTCCTGCTTTGTCAAAGATTAGTTGGCCATACGTTTGTGGGTCTAGTTCTGGGGTTTCTAATCTATTCCATTGGTCTATGTGTCTGTTTTTGTGCCAATACCATGCTGTCTTGATGATTACAGCTTTGTAGTAGAGGCTAAAGTCTAGGATTGTGATGCCTCCTGCTTTGGTCTTCTTCTTCAAAATTCCTTTGGCTATTCGGGGCCTTTTGTGGTTCCATATGAATTTTAGAATTGCTTGTTCTAGTTTCGAGAAGAATGCTGGTGTAATTTTGCTTGGGATTGCATTGAATGTGTAGATAGCTTTGGGTAGTATTGACATTTTGACAATATTTATTCTTCCAATCCATGAGCAGGGAATGTCTTTCCATTTCTTTATATCTTCTTCAATTACCTTCATAAGCTTTCTATAGTTTTCAGCATACAGATCTTTTACATCTTTGGTTAGATTTATTCCTAGGTATTTTATGCTTCTTGGTGCAATTGGGAATGGGATCAGTGTCTTTATTTGTCTTTCTGTTGCTTCATTGTTAGTGTATAAGAATGCAACTGATTTCTATACATTGAGTTTGTATCCTGCAACTTTGCTGAATTCATGTATCAGTTCTAGCAGAAATTGTGGTTTATATACACAATGGAGTACTACATGGCAATGAGAAAGAATGAAATATGGCCCTTTGTAGCAACGTGGATGGAACTGGAGAGTGTAATGCTAAGTGAAACAAGCCATACAGAGAAAGACAGATACCATATGTTTTCACTCTTATGTGGATCCTGAGAAACTTAACAGAAACCCATGGGGGAGGGGAAGGAAAAAAAAAAAAAGAGGTTAGAGTGGGAGAGAGCCAAAGCATAAGAGACTCTTAAAACTGAGAACAAGGGGCGCCTGGGTGGCTCAGTCGGTTAAGCGGCCGACTTCAGCTCAGGTCATGATCTCGCGGTCCGTGAGTTTGAGCCCCGCGTCGGGCTCTGTGCTGACAGCTCAGAACCTGGAGCCTGTTTCGGATTCTGTGTCTCCCTCTCTCCGACCCTCCCCCGTTCATGCTCTGTCTCTCTCTGTCTCAAAAATAAATAAACGTTAAAAAAAATTAAAAAAAAAAACTGAGAACAAACTGAGGGTTGATGGGGGGTGGGAGGGAGGGGAGGGTGGGTGATGGGTATTGAGGAGGGCACCTTTTGGGATGAGCACTGGGTGTTGTATGGAAACCAATTTGACAATAAATTTCATATATTGAAAAAAATTGTTTTTAATTTAAAAAAAAATGAAAGCCAGAGTAGCCATATTTATATCAGACAAACTAGATTTTAAGACAAAGACTGTAACAAGAGATGAATAAGGGAACTATATCATAATTAAGGGGTTTAGGGGCACCCAGGTGGTTCAGTCAATTAAACATCCGACTTCAGCTCAGGTCATGTTCTCATGGTTTGTGGGACCAAGCCCCACATCAGGCTCTATGCTGACAGCTCAGAGCCTGGAGCCTGCTTCAGATTCTGTGTCTCCCTCTCTATCTGCCCCTCCCTGCTTGTAGTCTGTGTGTCTCTCTCTCTAAAATAAATAAATGTTAAATTATTTTAATTAAAAAATAATTGAGGAATGTATTCATCAAGAAGGGCAAACAATTGTAAATATGTCCCCAATGTCGAACACCAAAATATATAAATCACTTAATCACAAACATAAACAAATGTATAGATAAGAATATCGTGATTATAGGGGATTTTAATATTCCACTTACAACAATGGACAGATCACCTGGGCAGAAAAACAATAAGGAAACAATGGCTCTCAATGACACATTGGACCAGATGGACTTAACAGATTTATTCAGAACTTTTCATCCTAAAGCAGCAGAATACACATTCTTCTCAATAGCTCATGGAACACTCTCCAAATTAGATCATATACTGGGTCACAAACAGCCCTCAACAAGTACAAAATGATTGATATCATACCATGCATATTTCCAGAACACAATGCTATGAAACTTGAAATCAACCACAAGAAAAAATTTGGAAAGCCCCCATATATATATGCAGGTTAAAGAACATCTTACTAAAGAACTAATGGGTCAACCAGGAAATCAAAGAAGAAATTAAAAAATATATGGAAGTAAATGAAAATTAAAACATGCCAGTCCAAACCCTTTGGGATGCATAAAACGCAGTTCTAAGAGGAAAACACATTGCAATTCAGGCTTATCTCAAGAAGCTAGAATGATCCCAATGCACAATTGAACCCTACACCTAAAGGACCTAGAAAGGCAGCAAAAAAGAAAGCCCAAAGTCAGCAGAAGGAGAGAAATAATGTAGATTAGAGCAGATAAACAATATTGAATAAAAAACAGTATATCAGATCAATGAATCTAAAAGATGTTTTTTTCAAAAAGAGAGATAACATAAATAGATAAAATTATAAACAAAAGAGGAGACTTCACAACCAACACAACAGAAAACCAAACCATTATGTGAATACTATGAAAAATTATATACCAAACAACTGGACAATCTGGAAGAAATGGACAGATTCCTAGACACATACTACCAAAACTCAATCAGGAAGAAACAGAAAATCTGAACAGACTCAGAGCCAGTGAGGAAATTGAATCGGTTATCAAAAATCTCCCAACTAATAAGAGTCCTGGGCCAGATGTCTTCCCAGGGGAATTCTACCAGACAATTAAAGCAGAGTTAATACCTATCCTTCTCAAACTGTTCCAAAAAAATAGAAACAGAAGGAAAGTTCCAAGACTCATGCTATGAAGTCAGCATTACCTTGATTCCAAAACAAAAGACCCGACTAAAAAGGAGAATTACAGTCCAATATCCCTGTTGAACACGGATGCAAAAATTCTCAACAAGACTAGCAAATCAAATTTAACAGTACATTAAAAGAATTATTTACCATGATAAGTGGGATTCATTCCTGGGCTGCAGAGCTGGTTCAATATTCACAAATCAATCAGCATGATATATCACACTAATAGAAGGAAGGATAAGAACCATATTATCTTGCCAATAGATACAGAAAAAAACATGTGATAAATATAGCATCCTTTCTTAATAAAAACTGTTGAGAAAGTCGGATAGAAGGAACACACCTTAACATCATAAAAGCCATATATGAAAGGCCTACAGCTAATATCATCTTCAATGGGGAAAAAGTGAGAGCTTTCCCCCTGAGATCAGGAACACAACAGGGATGTCCACTCTTGTCACTGTTGTTTAACATAATGTTGGAAGTCCTAGCCTCAGCAATCAGACAACAAAATGAAATAAAAGGCACCCAAATTGACAAAGAAGTCAAGCTTTAACTCCTCAGAGATGACATGATACTCTTGTTGGAAAACTCGAGACTCCACCAAAAAACTGCTAGAGCTGATAACAGGAATTCAGCAAAGTTGCAGGATATAAAATCAATGTACAGAAAGAGATATCAGGGAATTAACCCCACTCACAATTGCATCAAAAACCAAAAAATGCCTATGAATAAACCTAACCAAAAAGGTAAAAGTTCTGTACACTGAAAACTATAGAAAACTTATGAAACAAATTAAAGAAGACACAAAGAACTGGAAAAATATTCCATGCTCATGGATTGGAAGAACAATATTTGTTAAAATGTCGATACCACACAAAGCAATCTACACATTCAGTGCAATCCCAATCAAAATAGCACCAGCCTTCTTCACAGAGCTAGAACAAATAATCCTAAAATTTGGAACCACAAAAGACCTTAAATAGCCAAAGTAATGTTGAAAAAGAAAAGCAAAGCTGGAGGTGCCACAATCCCGACTTTGGCCTATATTACAAAGCTGTAATCATCAAGACAGTATGGTACTCACACAAAAACAGACCCATAGCCCAATGGAATAGAAAAGAGAACCCAGAAATGGACCTACAAATATATGGCCAACTAATCTTCGACAAAGCAGGAAAGAGTATCCAATGGAAAAAAGTCTCTTTAGCAAAACGGGGCTGGGAGAACTAGACAGCAACATGCAGAAGAATTAAACTGGACGACTTTATTACACCACACAAAAATAAATTCAAAATGGATGGAAGACCTAAATATGAGACAGAAAGCCATAAAATCCTACAGGAGAAAACAGGCAGCAACCTCTTTGACCTCGGCTGCAGCAACATGTTACTTGACATATGTCTCTGAAGTCATGGGAAATAAAAGCAAAAATGTATTATTGGGACCTCATCAAGATAACAAGCTTCTGCTCAGCAAAGGAAACAATCAGCAAAACTAAAAGGCAATCAATAGAATGGGTGAAGATATTTACAAGTGACATATCAGATAAAGGGTTAGTATCAAAAATCTATAAAGAACTTACAAAACTCTACACCCAAAGAACCAATAATCCAGTGAGGAAATGGGCAGAATACATGAATAGACACTTTTCCAAAGAAGACATCCAGATGGCTAATAGACACAAGAACAGATGCTCAACATTGCTCATCATCAGGGAAATACAAATCAAAACCACATTGAGATACCACCTCATACCAGTCAGAGAGGCTACAATTAACAACTCAGGAAACAATGGATGTTGGCGAGGATATGGAGAAAGGGGAACCCTCTTGCACTGTGGTGGGAATGCAAACTGGTGCAGCCACTCTTGGAAAACAGTGTGAAGTTTCCTTCAAAAATTATAAATAGAATTACCCTACATCCCAGCAATTGTACTACTAGGAATTTATTCACAGGATACAAAAATGCTTATCTGAAGTGGCACATGCACCCCAATGTTTCTAGCAGCACTATCAACCATAGCCAAATTATGAAAAGAGCCCAAATGCCCATAGACTGATGAATAGATGAAGAAGATGTGGTATATGTATACAATGGAATGCTGCTTGGCGATTAAAAACAATGAAATCCTGCCATTTGCAACAATGTGGGTGGAACAACTGGAGGGTATTATGCTAAGCAAAAGAAGTCAGTCAGAGAAAGACAGATGTATGATTTCATTCATGTGTGAAATTTGAGAAACTCAACATTTGAACATAGGGGAAAGAAAGTAAAAATAAGATAAAAATAAAGAGGGGGGCAAACCATAAGAAAACCTTAAATACAGAGAACAAACAGGGTTGATGGGGTTGGAGGGAGGGGGAGTGAGGAAAATGGGCAATGGGCATTAAGGAGGGAACTTGTCGGGATGAGCCCTGGGTATTATATGTAAGTTATGAATCACTGAAATCTATTCCTGAAGCCGAGACTACACTGCACATTAGCTAACTTGAGAATAAATAAAATAAAACAAACAAACATAAAAGCCCATTCTGAGCCTGGGAACCAGTCAGTGAACATCTGTTTTCACAAAAGTATAAAAACGATGGTTTTGCAAAAATTCAGTGTGGAGTTCTCACAACATAGTTCACTAATAAAACTCTAAATAAACTGAAACTATAGAGCTTTCGTACCATGAAAAGTAGAATTTCATGTTTTGTGACCAAAAGTTGCAATGCAACTAAAGTAAAAAGGGCATGGTGATCTGCAGGTTAGCAGTGGAATCAGAGATGTTGAGATATTGAGGTTTTTAAATGAAACCTACATCATAAATCACTTGCTCATTACATAAATATTTATTGCTTAAAAAATGAGAATAGCTTAAGGGACCTCAGGGACAGCATCAAGCATATTAACATTCTCATTATAAAGGTTGTAGAAGGAGAGAGAGAGAAAATTTACAGAAAACTTATGTGAGGAAATAATGGCTAAAAACTTTTCTGAACTACAGAAGGAAACAGACATCTAGGTCCAGGAAACACAAAAGTCCCAAACAAGATGAACCCAAAAAGATCCACATCAAGACATATTATACTTAAATTTTTAAAATCTTTAAAAAGTTAAACATAAAGAATCTTAAAATAATCCAGAGAAAATAGCTAGTTCTATATAAGGGAATCATCATAACACTACTAGGTAAAATTTCAGCAGAAACTTTGCAGCCCAGAAAGGTAATGGCAAGACATATTCAAAGTACTGAAGGAAAGAAAAAATTTACAACCAAGAATATTCTAGCTGGCAAGGTTATCATTCATAATTTGAGAAAAAAAATGTCTTAGTAAAGCAAAAGGTAACGAAGTCCATCACCAGCAAACCAATTTTACAATAAATATTAAATGGACTTAATTGAAAAAGTAAGACCATAAATAAATAACATATGAAAGAAAAGTCTCAATGGTAAAGGCAATTGTTATTTTATTATAATAAAAGTAGTGGATATGCCACTTATAAAGCTAGTATGAAAGTTAAAAAACTAAAGTACTAAAATCAATTATAACTACAATAATTAGTTAAGAGATACACAAAAAAGATGTAAAATATAACGTCAAAACCATAAAATGTAAAGAGAGAGTAATAATGTGTTTTTAGAATAACTTCAAACTTAAGTGAACATCAACTTAAAATAGACTGCTTTATAAATATGTTGCTATACAGCACTCTCAACAATAGCCATATTATGGAAAGAGCCTAAATGTCCATCAACTGATGAATGGATAAAGAAATTGTGGTTTATATACACAATGGAATACTACGTGGCAATGAGAAAAAATGAAATATGGCCTTTTGTAGCAACGTGGATGGAACTGGAGAGTGTGATGCTAAGTGAAATAAGCCATACAGAGAAAGACAGATACCATATGATTTCACTCTTATGTGGATCCTGAGAAACTTAACAGGAACCCATGGGGGAGGGGAAGGAAAAAAAGAAAAAAAAAGAGGTTAGAGTGGGAGAAAGCCAAAGCATAAGAGACTGTTAAAAACTGAGAACAAACTGAGGGTTGATGGGGGGTGGGAGGGAGGAGAGGGTGGGTGATGGGTATTGAGGAGGGCACCTTTTGGGATGAGCACTGGGTGTTGTATGGAAACCAATTTGACAATAAATTTCATATAAAAAAATAAATAAAATAAAATAAATATGTTGCTATAAATGAACCTCATGGTAGCCACAAATCAAAAACATATAATAGAGACACACACACAAAGGTGAAAGGAATCCTACCAGCACACTACAGAAAGTCATTAACCCATAAGGGAAAAGAGCAGGAAAAGAAGAAAGAAAAGGAAAAGAAATATAAAAACAACCAGAAAACAATTAACAAAATTGCAATAATAGATATGTATCAATAATTACTTTAAATTTTTTTAAATGTTTATTCATCCTTAAGAGAAAGAGACTGTGTGTGTGAGTAGGTAAGGGGCAGGAAGAAAGGGAGACACAGAATCTGAAGCAGGCTCCAGGTGCCGAGCTGTCAGCACAGAGCCAGATGCGGGGCTCAAACCCATGAGCCGCAAGATCATGACCCAAGCTGAAGTTGGACGCTTAACTGATTGAGCCACCCAGACACCTCAATAATTACTTTAAATGTAAATGTAATAAATCCCTCTACCAAAAGGCACAGGGTGAAAGAACAGATTTATTTACAAAGACCCTTCTGCATGCTTCTTACAAGAGACTCACTTCAGACCAAAAGTTACAGACTAAAAGAGAAGGGATGGAAAAACATATCCCATGCAAATGGAAATAAAAAGATAATAGGGTACCAATATTTTATCAGAAAAAAAGCCTTTAAACACAGACTGTAACAAAATGCAAAGAAAAGCATTATATAATGATGAAGAATTTCATACAACAAGAAGATATAACATTTGAAAATGCTTATACATCTAACATATAAGCACCTAAATAAATAAAGTATATATTAAGAGACATAATGGGAGAAGTGGACAGGCAGACAATGATAGTGGGGGACCTTTATACCCCACTTACATAACTGGATAGTTCATTACAATAGAAAATCAACTAGGAAACACTAGCCTTAAATGACACAATCGACCACACAAATTTAATGGTTATATATAGAACAATCCATCCAAAAACAGCAAAATTCACATTCTTCTCAAGTACAAATGGAACATTCACCAAGGCAGATCATATGTTAGACCACAAATCAATAAATTTAAAAAGACTGAAATCATATCAAGTATCTTTCTTGACTACAACACTATGAAACTAGAAATCAACTACAAGATAATTGAAAAAAAAATAAACGTGTGGAGGCTAAACAACATGATATTAAACAACCAATGGGTAAACACAGAAATCAAAGAAAAAAATAAATAAGATAAATAAAAATGGAAATGCAGCTTTCCAAAATCTATGGGATGCACAAAAAGCAGTTACAAGAGGGAAATTCGTGGCAATATAGTCTTACCTCAAAAAAAAAAAGTAAAATCTCAAAAAATCTAACCTAATATCTAAAAAGGACTAAAAACAAAAATAAGCACAGCCCACAAACAGTATAAGAAAGGAAATAATAAATATCAAAGTGAAAATAAACTACATAGAGGATAAAAACAACAGAAAAAATCAATTAAATTAAGAACTAGTTCTTGTAAAAGATAAATAAATAAATTTTTGGGTAGATGCATCAGAGACAGAGAGAGAGAGAGAGAGAGTGAGAGAGAGAGTGAGAGAGAGAGTAAGAGAGAGGGTCAGGGAAATGGAATAGGAGAATCCTGAGCTTATCTTGACCCACAGATACATCAAGATAATGGTAAAATCTATGCAACTAACTCTGAAAACAACATGAAGACTGGCAGAACAGACTTACCACAGTTAATTGTAGAGAAGAGGCCACATCCAAAAGGGTAGGAGGGGCAGACATGAGGTTGGGAACCAAACTCCCAGCAAAACTAATCACAAACGAGAAGAACACCATAAGCACAGAGAAATGAAAGTATCAGATCCCACACCAGGAATCCTTGGCACTGGGAACATAAGCTTAAAAGCAGCAAGACAAAAGAAAACAGTTACATACATACAAAAGGAACCCCATAAGCCTATCAGCTGATTTTTCAGGAGAAACTTAGTAGGGCAGAATGGAGTGGCATGATATAACCTAAAGTACTGAAAGGAAAAAAAAAAACTACAACCAAGAACTCTACAAAATCAATCAAGAGAGAGGCTGGGAAGATGGTGAAGAAGGAGATTTTCAACTCATCACACAGACATACCAAGATAATAGGCACATCAGTGCAGCTAACTCAAAAAGCAACCCAAAGACTGGCAGAACAGACTCTTCACAGTTAATCATAAGGAGAAGGACAAATCAAAAAGGGCAAGAGGGACAGAGATGAGTTGAGAACCAAACCTGCAACGAGACTAACCACAAAGGGGAGGGACACCACAAGCATGGAAAAGCGAGAGGATCAGACCTCACCAGGCACTGACACACAGGAGACGAACTGGGAAGATGAGTCCCTGTAACATTTGGTTTTGAAAATGAGTGGGGAATAACTTCATGAGTTTTTACAATCAGGGGAAATTAACTCTTGGCACTTTAAAAAAACTAGTGGGATTAGCTGGGAGAGCCATGGGTGATAGGAAACTGGACCCCTGCCATTAAAGAGACAGCATAACAAACAATCCAGAATAGATACAACATAGAAGCAACAGTTTGAAAAGTGCCTGGGATATGTGTGAAAAATATTTATTTACTAATCTCAGAACATGTGCTGGAAGTCCAGAAATCCTTAAAAGACTTTGGAAGAAAAAAAGAATTCTCATACTCCATTACTCTCCCTTCCTCTGATAATTAGATAAAAGGACACTTTAGGAAATCAGCACTTTCTACCTATCTTACTAATACTGAGTGCCCTGCCCACATGTTCCTCTGTGGATCCCTTCCCATCCAAACCACACCACTCAGCAGACATTCTTCCAAAGAGACTCCTGCCATTGGGGAGTATGTGGACCTAATGAACAGCGACATTGCACAGTTGGGCATAAGAGACCTCTCTTCATAAGGCCACTGTTTTCAAGATCAGGAAATGTGGCTGACTTTCCTAATACATAGAAACAAACACAGAGAGTTAAACAAAATGAGAAGGCAAAGAAATATGTCCCAAATGAAAGAATAAGACAACCATAGCAAAAGAGCTAAATGAAATGGAGGTAAGTGACATGTCTGAAGAAAAATTCAAAGTAATAATGATAAGGATACTTCCTGGACTTGAAAAAGATAAGAAATGTCAGTAAGACATTTAAAAAATAGAAAGTACAAAACAGAACCAATCAAAGATGAAAGACATAATAACTGATATAAAAATATTACTAGAGAGAATTAATAGCAGATTAGAGGAGACAGAAGAATGGATCAGCTACCTGAAATACAGTGTAATGGAAAGCACCAAACTGAATGGCAAAAGCAAGAAAGAATAAAAAAATTAAAATATGTTAATGGACCTCAGTGACATCATCAAGCATAATAACATTAACATTTTAGGGATCCCAGAAAAAGAAGAGAGAGAGAGACAAAGGGGCAGAAAATTTATTTGAAGAAATTATAGCTGAAAATCTCCCTTATCTGAGGAAGGACACAAATACACAGATGTGAGAAACACAGAGAGCACCCAAGAAAAATGAAGCAAAGGAGGTCTATACCAAGAAACGTAATTAAAATGGCAAAAAATAATGATAAAGAGAGATTCTTAAAAGCAGTAAGATGAAAGATAGTTACATTGAAGAGAAACTCCATAAAGTTATCAGCTAAACTTTTTTAGCAGATTTTTGCAGATCAGAAGAGAGTGGCACGATATAATCAAAGAACTGAAAAAAGAAAAAAAAAACAACAACCTGCAACCAAGGATACACTACCCTGCAAGGTTATCATTCAGAACAAAAGGAGAGATAAACAGTTTCCTATACAAACAAAAATTAAAGGTGTTCATCACCACTAAGCCAGCCTTACAGGAAATGTAACAGAATTCTTTGAGTTGAAAGAAAAGGCCATAATTAGGAGAAAGAAAATTATGAAAGGAAAACATTTGACAGGTAAATGAAAACATATAATAAAAGTAGTAAATTAATCAATTATAAAAATAGTATGTAGGTTAAAGCACAAAAACAGAAAAATAAATTATAACTATGAACATCAGTCAAAGAATTCACAAAAAAAGGACGTGAAGTGTGATATAATATACAAAAAGCATGGGGGAGAGTAAAAGTTAATGCTTTAGAGGGAGTTAAAACTTAAACAACCATCAATTTAATATAGACTGCTATATGCATAAGCAATTATATATGACCCTAATGATAACAACAAATCAAAAACGTGATACACAAAAAATAAAAAGAAAATAATCTAAGCATAGTACTAATGAAAGCCATCAAACAGAAGGGAAAAGAGCAACAGAAGAAAAAAAGGAACAAAGAACTACAAAAACTACCAGAAAACAAATAACAAAAAAAAAAAAAGAGAGAATATACCTCTCAATAGTTACTTTAAGTGTGAATGGAGTAAATGCTCCAATTAAAAGACATGGGGTGATGGAATAGATAAAAAACAAGAACCATGTATATGTAGTCTATAAGAGATAAGACCTAAAGACATGCAGATTGAAAGGGAAGGGACAGAAACACATCTACCATGCAAACAGAAGTAAAAACAGATGGCAGGGAAGTAGGGGTACCCTGGGCTTTTCTCATTCCTCAAACACAGCTAGATCAACATCAAATCATTTTGAACACCTCAGAAATCAATTTGAGGATTAAGAGAACAATTTGCATAATTTAAGGGAGAAAAGTGGGAGGTACACAAGTGTGGAGAGTGGAATTGGAGGAGAGAAAAGCCATGGTACCACAGAAGGTGGGAGCCCATTTCACAGAAAGGAGAAAGAGGTGGGGGATGAGAGAGGAGCATATTGGGCTTGCACAAGAAAAGCACACCCCCAAAACCATTGATGGGAGAATCATGAGGAACTGATTACTGCAAGCTTTTGAAAACGGTGGAGCTGAAATTCTGAGTTTTTGGAAGTCTGTGCCATTTGCTGGAGTAGATCCAGGAGGGTGGTGGTGCCACTGGGGAGAAAGAGGGAAGGCCTGGGAGCAGAGAGCAGACAGCAAACAGTGTGGTGTGGGGATCCCCTGAGTTGTACTAGAAGACAAATTTCCCCTTCCTGGAATGCATTTGGAAGAAGGTATATTGCCTCTCCAAGGACAAAAAAACCCAGCTGGCATCTTTGAGCAGCCATTTAACAGCAGAGGCACAAAGGGCAGATAAAGGGGTCACAGCTTTTTTCTGTGCTTCACCATAAACCCCAGACACCTGTATGGCCATGCAACTGCTTTTCTGGGACAGAACAGCACCAGCTGCAGCGCTGAGAGGCTTTCCTCTGGAGGAGGGCAGTGGGTCCCTGCCTTGCCAGGTCCTTTAAGATTTGGAGTTTTGAACCCCAGTCTCACACCAGATATAAAACACAGGAGAGCTGTGCTGCCAACTGTGTCAGTAGCCTGGGCACAGAAGGGTTGAGGACAGGGATCTGAAAGAGGCCTAGGACACAGGAAGTGAGATTGTTCACTTGTCTGTGAAGGTTACCTGAACAGAGGTAGGAGCCAGATATCTTATCCAGGGATGAGAGAGCGGGGTGATATCTTCACCCACCCACTAGCATGGTCAGACTTCAGGGAGTAACACAACACCCTCAAAGGGGGCTGGAGCCACTTACATCAAATCCCACCCCCCATGCACCCTAGAGGTACATCTTTACAAAAGCAGGTCCGATTGTGAGCCAGCCCAGGGAGCTTCTCCCCCAGAGGACCAACAAAGGCACCCCTGCATGCACCAAGTATAGTGATTATAAGGTGTTCCAGAGTGTCAGCTTCAGTTCTGGTGGAAATAGGACCAGGCTTTTGTTTTTGTTTTTGTTTTGAGTCAGACATAGTTTTTTGTATGTTTGTTTCTTTGGTTTTTTGTTTCCTTTTATTCTATTTTGGATCAGGCTTCTTTAAAATTGTTTTTTTTTTCTTTTTTGCTTTCTTTCACTTTGGAATGAGGCTTACAAATTTTTGTCTATTACTTTGGGAGTTATTATGTTCCTTTTACTTCTCTCTCTCTCTCTCTCTCTCTCTCTCTCTTTGGAACAGGCCTTTCTTCTTTTTCTTAAATCAGGCATATACAAACAAATCAAAGCACACATAGTTAAAGGTCCAAATACTCCCCACTGCAAGCAAGGAGGAATTCTGCAGAGGACTGACCTGGGGGAAACAGCAGCCAAATCACAACAGGACAGGGCACACAGCATACACCAAAAACACTTCCTGAAGCACCAGGCATGGAGAGTATATAACCGCTTCTTAAAATAGCATAACTCTCAGGAGCAGGAAACATAACAAGCTTTCATAACATGCAAAAGACATAAATTGACAAGATGGAGGAATTCTCCCCCAAGAAAAGATCAAGAAGAAACCACACCCAGGGATTTGCTCACAACAGATATAAATAATGTATCTGAACAAGAATTTAAAACAACAGTCATAAGAATAATAGCTGGGTTTTAAAAAGCATAGAAGACACCAGAGAAACCCCTGATACAGAGAGAAAAGACCTAAAAGCTAGACAGGCCCAAATAAAAAAATGCTATAACTGAAATGCAAATTTACTGTATGTAATCATAATATTAATTAAAGGAGCAGAGAGTAGAATGGTGATATAGAAGATAAAATTATGGAAAATAATTCAGCTGAAAATTAGAGGGTAAGAATATTACTAGATCACAAACATAGAATTAAGGAAATCAATGTTTCTATAAAGCACATAATATATATATATCATAGGAGTCCCAGCAGGAGGAGTGAGAAAAAGGGACAAATTATAGCTGAGATGTCCTTAATCTAGGAAGGAAACAGGCATTCAAGTCCAAGAAGCACAGAGAATTCCCCTCAAAATCAACAAAAACAGTAAACATCAAGACATATCATAGTGAAACTTATAAAATACAACAATAAAGAGATAATTCTAAAAGCAGCTAGGGAAAAGACCTTAAACTACAAGAGAAGTCACATAAGGTTAGCAGTAGACCTATCCACAAAACCGTGGCAGGCCAGAAGGGAGTGGCATGATATATTCAATGTGTTCAAAGGGAAAAATATAAAGCCAAGAATTCTTTTTCCAGCAAGGCTGTCATTCAGAATAGAAAGAGAGGTAAACAGTTTATAAGGCAAACAAAAACTAAAGGAGCATGGGAACACTAAACCAGCTCTAAAAAATTATTAAAGTGAAACCTTTTACTGGGAAAAAGAGACCAAAAGAAACAAAGATTAGTAAGGAACAGAGACAACCTAAAGAACAGCGACTTTACAGGTAATACAATGGCTCTAAATTCATATCTATCAATAATTTCTCTGAAATTAAGTGGGCTAAAATCTTCAATTAAAAGACATATGGGGGCGCCTGGGTGGCGCAGTCGGTGAAGCGTCCGACTTCAGCCAGATCACGATCTCGCGGTCTGTGAGTTCGAGCCCCGCGTCAGGCTCTGGGCTGATGGCTCAGAGCCCGGAGCCTGTTTCCGATTCTGTGTCTCCCTCTCTCTCTGCCCCTCGCCCGTTCATGCTCTGTCTCTCTCTGTCCCAAAAATAAATAAATGTTGAAAAAAAAAATTATAAAAAAAAAAAAAAAAAAAAAAGACATATGGTATCAGATTGGATGGAAAAAAAGACCTATCAATACACTGCTTATAAGAGACTCATTTTAGACTCAAACACACCTCCAAATTGTAAGTGAGGGGATAGAGAACCATTTACCATACTAATGGACATCAAAAGAAAACTAGAGTAGACATACTTATATAGGACAAACTAGATTTTATTTATTTATTTATTTTTTATTTTTGAGAGAGCAAGAGAGAGAGAGAGAGAGAGAGAATGAGTGGGGAAGGGGCAGAGAGAGGGGGGAGACAGAGATCCAAAGTGGGCTCTTTGCTGATGGAAGCATGCCCAATCTAGGGACTCAGACTCATGAGCCCCAAGACCATTCCCTGAGCCAAAGTCAGATGCTCAACTGACTGAGCCATCCAGGTGCTCCAACACAATATAGATTTTAAAACAAAGACTGTAATAAAAGATGAAGAAGGGCATTTTATCATAATAAAGGGGTCTATCAATCAAGAGGATCTAATAATTGTAAATACTGATGCCCCCAATTGGGAGAAGCCAAATATATAAATCAATTAATTACAAATGTAAAGAAACTCATTAATAATAATAAAATTAAAGGAGGGGACTTTAAGATCCCACTTACACCAATGGACAGATCATCTAAGCAGAAATCAATAAGGAAACAATGGCACTGAATGACACACTGGATCAGATGGACTTAACAAGTACATTCAGAGCATTTCACCATAAAGCAGCCAGAATACACATTGCTGAGTGCACATGGAACATTCTACAGAATAGATCACATACTGGGTCACAAATCATGCCTGAACCAGTACAAAAAGATTGTGATCATAATACGCATATTTTCAGACCACAATGCTATGAAACTTGAAGTTCAGCACAAGAAAAAATTTGGAAAGACCATGAATATATAGAGGTTAAATAGCATCCTATCACAGAATGAATGAGTTAACCAGAAAATTAAAGGTGAAATAAAAAAAAATAATAATGAAAGCCAGTGAAAATGGAAACATGACACTCCAAAATATTTGGGATACAGCAAAGGAGGTCATAAGAAGGAAGTATGTAACAATACAGACCTTTCTCAAGAAGGAAGAAAAGTCTCAATTACACGATCTAACCTTATACCTAAAGGAATTGGAAAAAGAACAGCAAATAAAGCCCAAAACCAAAATAAAGGCATAATAAATATTAGAGCAGAAATAAATGATACAGAAGTTTTTAAAAAATGGTAGAAAAACAAAACTAAGAGCTGATTCATTGAAAGAATTAACAAAATGTATAAACCCTTAGCCAGACTTATCCAAAAGAAGAGAAAAAACCCAAATAAATAAAATCATGAATGAAAAGGGAGAGATCACAAGTAACACCACAGAAATACAAACAATTACTAGAGAATATTATGAAAAATTATGTGCCAAAGAATTGGGCAATCTATAAGAAATTGATAATTCCTAGAAACAAACTACCAAAACAGAAACAGAAAGAAATAGAAAATTTGAACAGACCCATAAACAGTAAAAAACTGAAGCAGTAACGAAAAATCTCCCAACAAACAACAGTCCAGGGACAGATGGCTTCCCAGGTTTAAATGTTCTACCAAACATTTAAAAAAGAGTTAATACCTATTCTTTTGTAACTATTCCAAAAAATAGAAATGGAAGGAAAACTTCCAAATGCATTCTATGAGCCCAGCATTATCTTGTTTCCAAAACCAAAGACCCCACAAAAAGAATTACATACCAATATTTCCAATGAATTCAATGCAAAAATTCTCAACAAGATACTAGCAAATCAAATTCAACAGTGCATTACAAGAATTATTCATCATGATCAGCTGGGATTAATTCCTGGGCACAGGTCCACAGGGGTGGACCAATTCTACAAATCAATCAACATGATACACCACAGTAATGAAAAAAAAGGATAAGAACAACATCTTTCTATCAATAGCATCTAATAAAATACAGCATTGTTTCTTGATAAAAGCCTTCAGCAAAGCAGGAATAGAAGGAACATACCACAACATCATAAAGGCCATATATGAAAGACCCAGAGCTAATATTATCCTCGATGGGGAAAAACTGAGAGCTTTTCCCCTAAGGTCTGTAACTATATTTCTATAGTTATAGAAAGCTTATGAAAGAAATTGAAGAAGACACAAAGAAATGGAATAATATTCCATGCTCATGGATTGGAAGAACAAATATTGTTAAAATGTCAATACTACCCAAAGCAATCTAAACATTCGATGCAATGCCTATCAAAATAACACAAGCATTCTTCAGAGAACTAGAACAAACAATTCTGACATTTGTATGGAACCAGAAAAGATGCTGAATAGCCAAAGTAAGGTTGATAAGGAAAGCAAAGTGGGAGGTATCACAATTCCAAACTTCAAGCTGTATTACAAAGCTGTAATCATCAAGACAGTATGGTACTGGCACAAAAACAGACACATAGATCAATGGAATACAATGGAGGACCCAGAAATGGGCCCACAAATATATGTATGGCCAACTAATCTTTGACAAAGCAGGAAAGAATATCCAATGGAAAAACGTCTCTTCAGCAAATGGTATTGGGAAAACTGGACAGCGACACACAGAAGAATGAAACTGGACCATGTTCTTACACCATACACAAAAATAAATTCAAAATGGATGAAAGATCTAAGTGTTAGGAAACATCAAAATCCTAGAGGAGAACACAGGCAGCAATCTCTTTGACCTTGGTTGGAGAAACTTCTTACTCTAGACAGGTCTCCAGAGGCAGGGAAAACAAAAGCAAACATGAACTAGGGACTTCATCAAGATAAAATCTGAACATCAAAGGAAACAACAAAAGTAAAAGGCAACTGATGGAATGGGGAGAGATATTTATAAATGACATATCGGATAAAGGGTTAGCATGCAAAGTCTTTAAAGAACTTATCAAACTCAACACCCCAAACACAAATAATCCAGTTAAGAAATGGGCAGAAGTCATGAAAGACAGTTCTCCAAAGAAGACATAAAAAATTGCCTTGGGGCGCCTGGGTGGCGCAGTTGGTTAAGCGTCCGACTTCAGCCAGGTCACGATCTCGCAGTCTGTGAGTTCGAGCCCCGCATCGGGCTCTGGGCTGATGGCTCAGAACCTGGAGCCTGTTCCCGGTTCTGTGTCTCCCTCTCTCTCTGCCCCTCCCCCGTTCATGCTCTGTCTCTCTCTGTCCCAAAAATAAATAAACGTTGAAAAAAAAAATTTAAAAAAAATTGCCTAAATTTACATGAAAAAAACTCAACATCACTCATTATAAGGCTAATACAAATCAAAACCACAATGAGATACCACCTCACACCTGTCAGAATGGCTAAATGAACATCTTAGGAAACAAAAGTTGTTGGTGAGGATGCAGAGAAAAAAGAACCCTCTTACAGTGTTGGTGGCAATGCAAAATGGTGCCATAAGTATGGAAAACAGTGTGCAGTTTCCTCAAAAAGTTAAAAATGGAACTACCGTATCACCCAGCAATTGCACTACTAGATCTTTACCCAAAGGATAAAATAACACTGATTCCTAGGGGGTACATGCACCCCAATGTTGATAGCAGCACTATCAACAATAGGCAAATTATGGAAAGAGTCCAAGTGTCCATCCACTGATGGATGGATAAAGATGATGTGGTATACAATGGAATATTACTCAGCCATCAAAAATACTGAAATCTTGCCATTTATAATGATGTGGATGGAACTAAAATGTATTTTGGTAAGTGCAAAAGTCAGAGAAAGACAAATATATGATTTAATTCATATGTGAAATTTAAGAAATTTAAGAGATGAACATATGGAAAGGGAAGAAAAGAGGGAGAGGTGGAAACAAACCAAAAGAGTCTCCTTAATAACAGAGAACAAACTGAGAGTTGATGGAGGGAGGTGGTTGGGAAATGGGTAGTTGGGTGATAGGGATTAAGGATGGCACTTACTGTGATGACTACTCGGTGTTATATATAAATGATGAATCACTGAATTCTAATGCTGTAACAAGTATTGCACTTCATGCCAGCTAACTCTAATTTAAATTAGAAAAAAAATAAAATTTAAAGTAACCAATCACTACTAATGAAATTGACTCAGTGATCAAATAATTCCCAACAGACAAAAGCCCAGGACCACATGGATTCACAAGTTAATTCTACCAAATTTTTAAAGTAGAGTTAATACCAGTTACTTTGGTGGAATTTAGGAAGATGGTAGGGGAGTAAGAGGGCCTTAGGCTCATCTCATTCCATGAATACAGGAGATAACAAATCATCCTAAATACCCCCCAGAAACTGACATGAACCCTGGCAAAACAAATTCCACAACTAAACGTAGAAAAGAGACCATGTTGAAGAAGTTAGAAGTGCAAAGATGAACTTTGGGAGACAAATAGATCTTGGCCACTGTGGTGGGGAGACAGCCTTGGTCAAAGGACAAGAGACAGACTAGAACAAGGAAATGCACAGGGGAAATAATCCCCATAGCAATTGCCTTGGAAAGTGAGAGGGACCAAATTTCAAATGTTGTGAGTTCCTACAACTAGCTAGGCTTAAAGTCTGGAGTTTTAAAGGTCAGTGGAAATCATGGAATAGAGTCTGGAGGGCACTGCACTGCTTTTGGAGAGAAGAGAGGCAAACAACCTGTGGACATACAGCATGGAAACAGCGATCTGATGAGTCCCTGGTGCACAGTGGGGAGTTTATTCTTTCATTTCAGTGCATGACCCAGAGAAGCAGATTCACGGAGAGACCCCTCCAGAAAAAAGGAACTGGCAGGCACCATTTCCTTCCCCAACCCTCATCAAAAGCACAGGCCACCTGCAGAAACTGGGACAGTGCAGACACTTGCTACCTGACTTGCTTACACCAAGCCCCACCTCCTGTGCTCTGGTAGAACTGCCCTTCCCAGTCATGCTTGCCCCAGATCTAGGAGAGCAGGCACCCTCCTCTGTAAGGTCGGCCCAAAACCCTGGTCTCACTGTGTCTCCTGACATGGGATTTTGCAGTGCCTCGGTTCTGCTGGCAGTGACAACAGGTCTCAATTCACAAACAGATCAGAGCACACCTAGTTATAATGTACCTCATTCAGGCTGGGGACCAAACACTGCCCAAAAACATTCAGAGAGATACTCTGAAGACTACTGACCTGGAAGATAAAGAAACCAACACAAAATGTCAGAC
This sequence comes from Lynx rufus, assembly GCF_022079265.1. Classification (NCBI taxonomy): domain Eukaryota; kingdom Metazoa; phylum Chordata; class Mammalia; order Carnivora; family Felidae; genus Lynx; species Lynx rufus. Next base: position 7,232,406 of record NW_025814846.1, read on the forward strand.
CACATGCAGCACACATTGGAGACACCACTGAATGTCTCAGGCCTTGGAGAACAGAGGACATCACATGGCAGGGCACTATAGGACCTCTTCTTCATAAGGCCATTACCCTCAAGAATAGGAAACAAAACTGACTTTCCTAACACACAGAAACAGGCACAGAGACTTATACAAAATGAGAAGATAGAGAAATGTATCCCAAGAGAAAGAACAGGACAAGCCCACAGCCAGAGATCTAAAAGAAACAGATTTAAGTAAAATACCTGATTGATAATTTAAAGTAATGATCATAAAGATACTCATTGGACTTGAAACAGTGAAAGACATGAGTGAGACCATTAACACCGAGAAAAAGCATAACACAGCAGAGATAAAGGGCTAAATAAATGAAACAAAAAACATGTCTGATGGAAGGAACAGCAGGCTGAAGAAACAGGGAATTAATGACCTAGAAGACAGAGTAATGGAAAGTAATAAAGCTGAACAAAAGGGAGAAAAAATAATTATGCAAAATGAGAATAGACTAAGGAACTCAGTGACTCCATCAAACATAACAAAATTTGTATTGTAGGGATCCCAGAAGAAGATAGAGAAAAGGGGCCAGAAAATTTATTTGAAGAAACAGTATCTGAAAACTTCCCTTAATCTAGGGAAGGAAAGAAATATCCAGGACCAGGAGGCATACGGAACCCCCATCAAAATTAACAAAAGCAAATCTACACCAAGATTTATTGTAATTCAATTGGCAAAATGTAGTGATAAAAGAAAAAAAAAATAAAGTAGCGAGACAAAAGAATACAGTAACTTACAAGGGAAAACCCATCATGATAGCAGGGGATCTGTCAGTAAAAACTTTCCATCTCAGAAGGGAGTGGCATGATATATTAAAATCTGCAGCTGAAAATACTCTATCTAGTAAGGCTATCATTCAGAATACAAGGAGAGATAAAGGGCCTCCAGACAAACAAAATTAAAGTAGCTCATGACCACTAAACCAGCCCTGAAAGAAATATTAAAGGGGACTCTCTGAGTCAAAAGGAAAGACCAAAAGGGACAGTATAAAGGAAGGAAACATAGAAGCAGTAAAAATGAATATTTCTGTAAAAAAGCCAGTGAAGGAACTCACAAAATAAAAGGATGTAAAATAGGACAATACATACCTAAAAGGTGGGGAGGAGAGAAAAGTAGAAAATGGATTTAAATGTAAATGACCATCAATTTAATATACACTACTATATTCAGAAGAGGTTATATACAAACCTAATGATAGCCATATGTCAAAAACCATCAATAAATATGCAAAGAATAAAGAGAAAAAATCCAAACATATCACTAAATAAAATCAGCCAACCATGAAAGACTAGAAATCATCAGAGAAAATCTCCAGAAACAACTACAAAACAAAAATAATAACCAGAAATACATATCTTTCAACAATTACTTTGAATGTAAATGGACTAAATATTCCCATCAAAAGACAGAATGGGTAAAAAAAAAAAATAAGACCCATCTATATGCTTTCTACAAGAGACTGATTTTAGACCTAGAGATAGCTGCAGATTGAAAATGAGGGATGCCTGAGTGGTTCAGTCAGTTAAGTGTCAGACTTCAGCTCAGGTCATGATCTCAAGGCTTGTGAGTCTGAGCTCCACATCAGGCTTTGTGCTGACAGCTCAGGGTCTGGAGCTTGCTTTGAATTCTGTGTCTCCCTCTCTCTCTCTGCCCCTCCCGCTCCCCAGTTCACACCTTCCTCTCTCTCTCTCTCTCTCTCTCCCTCTCTCTCAAAATAAATAAACATAAAAAAAAAACAAAAAGAAAATGAGAGGATGAAGAAACATCTACTTTGCAAATGGATGTCAAAAGAAAGCCACAGTAGCAATACTTATATTGGACAAAATAGACTTTAGAACTAAGACTGTACCAAGAGACAAAGAAAGACACTATGTAATAATAAAGGAGACAACCTAACAAGAAGACATAACAATTGTTAATATTGATGCATTCAACATCGCAGTACCCAAATATATAAAACAATTAATAACAAACATAAAGGAACTATTTGGTAATAATACAATCATAGTAGGTTACTTAATACCCCACTTACATCAATGGACAAATCATCTAAACAGAGAATCACTGAGGAAAAATGTCTTTGAATTACACACTGGAGCAGATGGATTCAACACATATATTCAGAACATTCCATGCTAAAACAGCAGAATATACACTCTTTCCAAGTGCAAATGGAATATTCTCTAGAGTAGATCACATATTAGCCCACAAAACCAGCTTCATCAAATTCAAGAAGATCCAGCTCATACCTCACAACTTTCCAGACCACAACGCTATGATACAAGAAGTCAATGACAAGAATAAATCTTGAAAGACCACAAATATATGGAGGTCAAATAATATGCCACTAAACAATGTATTAGCCAACCAGGAAATAAAAGAAAAAATGAAAAAGTACATGGAAATACATGAAAACGAAACACAATGGTCCAAAACCTCTGGGATACAGAAAAAGTGGTTCCAAAAGGGAAGTTTATAGCAAGACAGGCTTACTTAAAGAAACAAGAAAAATCTCAAATAAACAACCTAACCTTACACCTAAAAGAGCTAGAAAAAGAACAACAGACAAAACCTAAAACCAGCAGAATAAAGCAAATAATAAAGCAAATAATAAAGATTAGACAGAAATAAATGAAATAGAAATGAAAAAATAGGAAAGATCACTTAACCCAGGAGATGGTTCTTTGAAAAAAATAATAAAAATTATAAATGTCTAGCCAGACTTATTAAGAAAAAAGAGAAAGAAATCAAATTAATAAAATCACAAATGAGAGGAGAAATAACAACTGAACCACAGAAGTACAATTATGATAAAATTAAAAACTATATGCCAACAAATGGATCAACCTAGAAGAAATGGATTAATTCTTAGAAACACATAAACTAACAAAATTGAATCAGGAAGAAATAGAAAATTTGAACACACTGATAACAAGCAAAGAAATTGAATCAGTAATCAAAAAAACCCAGCAAACAAAGTCCAGGGCCAAATGGCTTCACAGACGAATTTTTCCAAACATTTAAAGATGAATTAATACCTGTGCTTCTAAAACTATTTAAAAAAATAGAACTTACCAATTCATTCTATGAGGCCATCATTACCCTAATAACAAAACCAGATAAAGATGCCACTAAAAAAGAGAACTACAGGCCAATATCCCTAACGAAAATTGAAGCAAAAATACTCAACAAAATACTTGCAAACAGAATCTAACAATACATTAAAAAATCATTCATGGGAATAGTGGTATTTATTCCTATGTTGCAAGGGTGGTTCCATATTCACAAATCAATCAGTGTGATACATCACCTCATAAGAGAAAGGATAAAAATTGTATGATCATTTCAATATATGCAGAAAAAAGTATTTGACAAAGTACAACATCCATTCCTGAATAGATTTAGAGGGAACATACTTCAACCTAATAAACACCATATATGAAAACCCCACAGCTAACATCATCCTAAATAGGGAAAAACTGAAAGCTTTTCTTCTAGTCAGGAACAAGACAAGTATGTCCAGTCTCACCACTTGTATTCAACATAGTACTGGAAATCTTAGCCACAGCAATCAGACAACAAAAAAAATAAAAGGTATCCAAATCAGTAAGAAGAAATAAAACTCACTATTTACAGATAACATGGTACTGTATATAGAAAAACCAAAAGACCACCAAAAAACTGCTAGAACTGATAAATGAATTCAGTAAAATGGCATGATACAAAAATAATACCCAGAAGTCTGTTTTACCTCTCTACACTAATAATTAGATAGCAGAAAAGAGAAATTAAGAAAACAGTCCCATTTACAACTGCATCCTCCAAAAAAAAAATCCAAGAATAAACATAACTAAGTAGGTGAAAGACCTGTACTCTGAAAACTATAAAACACAGATGAAAGAAATTAAAAACACAAACAGAAAGATAGCCCATACTCATAGATTAAGAATTAATATTGTTAAAATGGCCACACTACCAAAAAAATCCACAGGTTCAACGCAATCCTTATCAAAATACCAACAGGATTTTCCACAAAACTACAACAAATAATATTACAATTGGCATAGAACCACAAAAGACCCTGAATGGCCAGCCAATGAGATCTTGAAATAAAAGAACAATGCTGGATGTATCATAATCCCAGATTTCAAGATACACCACAAAGCTGTAGTAATCAAAACAGTATGATAGAGGTACAAAAATAGACACATCACTGGAAGAAATAAGACAGTCTAGAAATAAACCAATGCTTATATAAGGCTAAAAAGAGAGTCTTATTCAACAAATGGTCTTGGGAACACTAGACAGCTGAATTTAAAAGAATGACAATGGACCTATTTTTTACATAATACATAAATACAAATCAAATATTGTTAAACACCTAAATGTGAGCCCTGAAAGAATAAAAATCCTAGTAGAAAACATAGACAGTAATCTCTTTGACTTTGGCCATAAAAACATTTTTCTAGAGGTCACTTCTGGCAAAGGAAAAGCAAAATTAAACTATTGGGACTACACCAAAATAAAAAAAAAAAACTAAGGATATCACCAACAAACAAGAAGACAATGTACTGAGTGGGAGATGATATTTGCAATGATATATCCAATGAGTTAATATCCAAAATACATAATGAACTTATACAAGTTCTAAAAAAAAAATTTAATTCAAAAACAGGCAGAAACCCTGAAAAGACATTTTTCCAAAGAAGACACAGAGATGACCAACAAACACATGAAAAAGTGCTCAACATCACTAAAAATTAGTTAAATGTGAACAAAACCATAATGAGATTACCACCTTACACCTGCCAGAATGGCTAAAATCAAAAACACAAGAAGCAGCAAGTGTTGGTGAAGATTTTGAGAAAAAATAACCCTCACACACAACTGTTGATAATTTAAATTTGTGAGACACTGTGGAAAACAGTATGGATGTTCCCCAAAAAGTTATAAATAAAATTACTATATGATCAATTAATTCCACTACTGGGTATTTATCCAAAGAAAACAAAAAGATTAATTCAAAAAGGTATACACACCCCTATGTTTATTGCAACGTTATTTACAATAACCAAGATATGGAAGAAACCCAAGTGTCCATCTACAAATGAATGGGTAAAGATGTGATATACATATACAGTGGAATATTACTCAGCCATAAGAAAATGAGATCTTGCTATTTGCAACAACATGATGTACCTAGAGGATATAATGCTATGTGAAATAAGTCAGTCCAAGAAAGACAAATATATGATATTTGATACATGATATATGATTTCACTCACATGTAAAATTTAAGAAACAAAACAAATTAACAAGCAAAGAAAAAAGAGACCAAAAAAACCCAAAAACAAAACAAAAAAACAAAAAAACAGACACTTAAATACATAGAACAAACTGGTGTTTTGCAGAAGGGAGGTGGGTAGAGGAATGGGTGAAATAGTGAAGGAGGTTAAGGGTATACTTATCATGATGAGTACTTAGAAATGTATGCAATTGTTAAACATTATATTGTACACCTGAAACTAATACTGTATGTTAATTATCCTTTAATAAAAAAAATTAACTTTAAATGGACTAAAAACTTAAACATAGACTTGATCCTATAAAATTCCTAGGGGAAGGGGCGCCTGGGTGGTTAAGCGTCCGACCTCAGCTCAGGTCATGATCTCACGGTTCCTGAGTTAGATCCCACATCGGGCTCTGTGCTGACAGCTTGGAGTCTGGAGCCTGCTTCAGATTCTGTCTCCTTCTCTGTCTCTGTCCCTCCACCACTTGTGCTCTGTCTCTCTCTCTCAAATATAAATAAACTTTTATTTTTTAAAAATTAAAAAATATAAACAATGAAAAAAATGAAACTGCAGCCTATGGGATGGTAGAAAATATTTGCAAACCATATATCAGACAAGGAGTTAACAACCAAAATATATAAAATACTAATCCAATTCATAACAGAAAAACAAATAATTCAATTTAAAAATGGCCAGAGAGGGGCTCAGTCAGTTGAGCGTCCAACTTTGGCTCAAGTCATGAACTCTCAGTCTATGAGTTCAAGCCCTGCATCAGGCTCAGTGCCGACAGCTCAGAGCCTGGAGCCTGCTTCAGATTCTCTGTCTCCATCTCTCTCTGCCCCTCCCCTGCTCATGCTCTCTCAAAAATAAATAAACATTAAAAAAATTATTTTTAAAATAAAAATTTCCAGAGAAGCTAAATAGATATCCAAATGGCCAACAGGTTTATGAAAAGATGCTCAACATCACGAATCATCAGAAAAATGCAAATCACAACCAACACAAGTCATCACCTCACATCTGATAGAATGGCCACCATCAAGAAGACAAGAGATGAAAAGTATTAGTGAAGATGTAGAAAAAATGGAACACTTTTACATTATAGATGGGAATGTAAGTTGGTTCAGCCACTATAGAAAATAGTAAAGGTTCCCCAAAAAAGTAAAAATAGAACTACCATACAATCCAGTAATTTTACTCTGGGCAAACATCCAAAGAATATGAAAATGGGAGTCTGAAAAGATACACACACACACACACACACACACACACATATGCACACACACACTCCTATGTTTTTTCAATATTATTCACAATAGCCAAGATATGGAAACAACCTAAGTTCCTGTCAGTAAATGAATGGATATGAACATATATGAATACTAATCAACCATGAGAAGGGAAGGAGAGAGTTCCATTTGTGACAAGATGAATGGACCTTGAGGACATTATGCTGAGATATGTCAGACAAAAAGACAAATACTGTATGGTATCATGTATATTTGAAATAAAAAAAAAAGCTTAACTCAAGGAAATAGAGTAAAATAATGGTTACCAGAGGCTAGGGTGGAGGTTGGGGAATTTGGGATAAATTGTTTAAGGGTAAACACTGGAAACTAGTAGATAACTAAATCCTGGTGAAGCTAATACACAGCATAGTGATTATACTCAATGACATTGCATTATAAGTTTCAAAGTTGCTAACAGACTAGATCTAAATTATGCCCACCACCAAAAAAATAATTATAAAACATGATGAAGGTGTTAAATAACTCTATGGTAGTAATCATTGCAACATAACAAATATATCAAGTCAATATGTTGAAATGCTGAAACATACACAGTGTTATATACCTATTTTATTTCAATAACAATATTTGATAAAGACTATTATAAGAATGAAAAAGGAGACTAAGAAAATAGCTTGAGATAAATAAAAATGAAAATGCAACATATCAAAACATGTAAAATGTAGCAAACACCATACTAAGTGTATAGTAGTACACACCTACATCTAAAAAGAACGATTTCAAATAATCAGCATAATTTTACATCTCAAGGAAATAGGAAAAGAACAAACCATATCCAAAGTTAGCAGAAGGAAATAATAAATATTAGAGCAGTAATAAATGAAATAGAAAATTCTACAAAGTCGAGTTGCTTCTTTTAAAATGAAAACAAAATTGAAAAATAATCAGCTAGATTAAGGAAAATAGAAAGAAGACTCAAATAAATAAAATAAAAGAAATTCAAGAGGAGATATTAACAACTGTTGTCACGTAAAGGATTATAAGATACTACTATGAGTAATTACATGCCAACAAATTGGATAATCTGGAAGAAATGGATAAATTCCTAGAAAGATACAACCTACCAAAAACTGAATAAGGAATAAATAAAATACTAAACAGATTTATAACTAGTAAGGAGACAAAATAATCAAAAATGTTCCAACAAAAAAAAAAAAGCTCAGAACCAGATGGTTTCATGGATGAGTTCCACCAACCAGTAAAGAACTAACACCAATCCGTTTCAAACTGTTCCAAAAGATTAGAAGAGGAAAGACTTCCAAACTCACTTTATGAGGGCAGCATTACCCTGATGCCAAAGCCAGAAAAAAAAAATGCTAGAAGAAAGAAAATTACAGAAAGAAGATCCCTGATGAATACAGATTTAAAATTTCTTAACAAAGTACCAGCAAACCAAACTCAGTAGTACTTTAAAAGGACCACACACCATGAAAAAGTGGAATTTATCCCTGAGATTCAAATATAGATCAAGAGATAAAAATCAATCAATGTGATACCTCACATCAGAAAAAAGGAAAAAATATACGATTAACTCAATAGATGTAGAAAAAGCATTTGACAAATTTTAACACCATTTTATGAAAAATAACACTCAATGAATTAGGAATGGAAAGAAATTACCTTAACACAAAAAAGGCCATTTATGAAGAGCCTATGGTTAACATAATACTCAATAAAAATTTTGAAACCTTTTCTTCTAAGATCAGAACAAGGCAAGGATACCCACTCACACCACTTTTATTCAAGGTAGTACTGAATTTTGGGACTTTTTCTTTACTTCTGAAAAAAAAAAGCATTGGGATTTTGATAGGGATTGCACTGAATCTGTAGCTTGCTTTTGGTAACAAGGACATTTGAACAATATTAAGTATTCCAATCCAAAAACATGGTATGTCTTTCCAATTATTTATGCCATCTTTAATTTCTACCTAGAACAATTAGGCATGTAAAGTAAATTTAAAAGACATGCAAAGCTAAACATAAGTGAAATAAATTATCTCTGTTCACAAGTGACATGATTTTATGAGTATAAAATTGTAAAGATCACACACACACACACACATGCTCTCGCTCTCTCGCTCTCTCTCTCTCTCTTAAAATTCAACTGGAATAAAAAAGGACCCTAAATAATATTGAGCAAAAAGAACAAAGCTGGGGCCCTTACACTTCCTGTTTTCAAAACATACTACAGGGGCGCCTGGGTGGCGCAGTCGGTTAAGCGTCCGACTTCAGCCAGGTCACGATCTCGCGGTCTGTGAGTTCGAGCCCCGCGTCGGGCTCTGTGCTGACTGCTCAGAGCCTGGAGCCTGTTTTCGATTCTGTGTCTCCCTCTCTCTCTGCCCCTCCCCCGTTCATGCTCTGTCTCTCTCTGTCCCAAAAAATAAATAAACGTTGAAAAAAAAATAAAAAAAAAAAACATACTACAGAGCTACAGTATACTGCTAGCATAAAGACGTACATATAGACCTATGGAAAAGACTAGAGAGAGAGCAGGAATAAACCCATGCATCTACAGTCAACTGATATTCAACAAAATGTTAATAATACACAATGGGGAAAGAACACTCTCTTCAATAAACAGTGTTGGAAAACAATATCCACATCCAAAGGAATGAAATTTGACCCTTGTTTTACACATACACAAAAATCAAATCAAAATGGATTAAAAATGTAAATGTACGACCTGAAACCATATAACTCCTAGAAGAAAACATTAAAAACCAAAGCTTATTGACATTGATATTAGCAAGCATTTCCTTGATAGGACACCAAAAATGCAGGAATCAATAGCAAAAAAAGATAAAGGGAATAAGTATATAAAACTAAAAAGCATCCTCACAAAAAATAAATCAAGAGTGAAAAGGCAACCTATTGGGGGGGGCGCCTGGGTGGCTCATTTGGTTGGGTGTCCAACTCTTGATTTCAGCTTAGGTCATATTCTCACAGTTCATGAGATCAAGCCTCACACTGGGCTCTGCACTGACAGCATGGAGCCTGTTTGGGACTCTCTCTTTTTCTCTGTCCCATTCTCTCTCTCTTTCTCTCTCTCTCTCTTTCTCTCTGTCTCTCTCTCTCTCCCTCCATCCCTCCCTCAAAATAAATGAATAAACATTTTTTTTTAAAAAAAGTGAAAAGGCAACCTATGGAATGGGGGAAATATTTGCAAACTGTATTTCTGATAAAGGGTTAATTTCAAAAGTATGTAAGGAACTTATACAATGCAATAGTAAAACAAACAAAAAAAAAACATAAATTAAAAAAACAAGAAAGGGTACCTGGATGGACCAGTCGGTTAAGTGGCTGACTTCAGCTCAGGTCATTATCTCGTGGTTCATGGGTTCTAGCCCCAGGTAGGCTCTGTGCTGACAGCCCAGAGCCTGGAGCCTGCTTCAGATTCTGTACCTACCTCTCTCTCTGCCCCTCCCATGCTCATGCTCATGCTCATGCTCTGTCTCTCTCTCTCTCTCTCTGTCTCTCTCTGTCTTTCAAAAAATGAATAAATGTTAAAAATTAAAAACAACAAGGAAATTATAAATAAACACTTTTCCAAAGAAGACATAGAAATCGCCAACAGGTATATTAAAAGATATGGTTAACATCAATAATTATCATGGAAATGCAAACAAAAACCACAAGGAGATATTACTTCACACCAGTTAGGATGGCCAGTATTAAAAGAACAAAACAAATTGAAAAACAGAAAATAAATATTTGTGAGAATGTTTAGAAACTAGAACCCTTGTGCCATGTTGGTGGAAATGTAAAATGGTATATGTAGGTGGTATGGAAAATTGCATGGAAGTTCCACAAAACTTTTTTTAAACTACCCTGTGACACTAAAAAACAAATAACCCAGATAAAAAATTGGCAGCAGTCATGAATAGATATTTTTCCAAAGAAGACATACAGATGGTTAACAGACACATAAAAAGAAAATGAAACAGACACATTCAAATGAAAACCATGATAAGATACAACTTCACACCTGTCAGAATGACTAAAATTAACAACACAGGAAATAACAGGTGTTGGCAAGGATGAAGAGAAAAGGGAATCCTTTTACACTCTTAATGGGAATGCAAACTGGTGCAGCCACTCTGGAAAAGAGTATGTAAGTTCCTCAAAAAGTTAAAAATCAAATCGAACTACCCTATGATCCAGGAAATGCACTACTAGGTATTTACCCCAAGGATACAAAAATACTGATTCAAAGGAATACATGCACCCTAACGTTTACAGCAGCATTATCAACAATAGGCAAATTATGGAAAGAGCCCAAATGTCCATTAACTGATGAATGGATAAAGAAGGTGTGATATATATATAGATACATAGATATAGAGAGATAGATATAGATATATGGATATATATATACATGGATATATATATATGTATACATATATATGTATACATATATATGTGTATGTATATATATGGATATGGAATAATATGAAATATTATTCTGCCATCAAAAAGAACAAAATCTTGTCATTTGCAACAATGTGGATGGAGCTATAACATACTATGCTAAGCAAAATAAGCCAGAGACAGACAAATACCATATAATTTCACTCATATGTGGAATTTAAGAAAAAAAACAGATGGATATATGAAAAGGGGAGGGAAGAAGAGAGGGAAACAAAGCATAAGAGACTCTTAACTATGGGTCGATGGAGGGAAGTGGGTGGGAGATGGGCTACATGGGTGATGAGCACTGGATGTTGGATGTAGGTGATAAGTCACTGAATTCTACTCTGAAAACCAATATTGCACTGTATGTTAACTAATATTTAAATTTTTTAAAAGTTTCCATATAAATTTTAGGATTATTTGTTCTAGCTCTGGAAAAAAAATGCTGGTGGTATTTTGAGAGAGATTGAATTAAATGTGTAGATTGCTTTCAGTAGTATAAACAATTAACAATATTTATTCTTCCAATCATGAGAATGGAATTATTCTCCATTTCTTAGTATCTTCTTCAATCTCTTTCATAAGCTTTCTATAGTCTTCAGCATGCAGATCTAACCTCTTTGGATAGGTTTATTTCTAGGTATTTTATGGTTTTGGTGCATTTGTAAATGGGGTTGATTCATTTATTTCTCTTTTGGCTGATTCATTATTGGTGTACAGAAATGCAACCAATTTCTGTGCATTGATTTTATGTCTTATAACTTTGCTGAATTCACATATCAGTTCTAGCAGTTTTTTTGGTGGAGTCTTTTGGGTTTTCCATGCCAAAGTAATGTTGAAAAAGAAAACCAAAGCTGGAAGCATATAATTCCAGACTTTAAACTGTATTACAAAGGTGTAATCATCAAGACAGTATGGTACTGGAACAAAAACAGACCCATAGATTCATGGAACAGAATTGAGAACTCAGAAATTTACCTTCAAATGTATGGCAAACTAATCTTCAACAAAGCAGGAGAGAATGTCCAATGGATAAAAAGACAGTCTCTTCAGCAAATGGTGCTGGGAAAACTGGACAGCAACATGCAGAAGAATGAAATTGGACCATGTTCTTACACCATACACAAAAATAAAGTCAAAATGAATGAAAGACCTAAATGTGAGACAGGAAACCATCAAAATCCTACGGGAGAATACAGGCAGCAACTTCTTTGCCCTTGGCTGCAGCAACTTCTTACTTGCCATGTCTCCAGAGGCAAGGAAAATAAAAGCAAAAACAAACTATTGGGACCTCATCAAGATAAAAAGGTTCTGCACAGCAAAGAAAACAATCAGAAAAACTAAAAGGCAACCAATGGAATGGGAGAAGATATTTGCAAATGACATATCAAATAAAGGATTAGCATCAAAAATGTGTAAAGAACTTACCAAATTCAGCACCCCAAAAATAAATAATCCATGAAGAAATGGGCAGAAGACATCAACAGACACTTTAGCAAAGAAGACGTCCGGATGGCTAACAGACACATAAAAAAGAGATGCTCAACACTGCTCATCATTAGAGAAATACCACAATGAGATATCACCTCACACCGGTCAGAATGGCTAAAATTAACAACTTCAGTAACAACAGATATTGGAGAGGATGCAGAGAAAGGGGAACCCTTTTGCACTGTTGGTGGGAATGCAAACTGGTGCAGACACTCTAGAAAACAGTATGGAGGTTCCTGCAATTGCACTACTGGGTATTTATCTAAAGGATACAAAAATGCTCATTTAAAGGGGCATATCCACCCCTATGTTTATAGGATAACTATCAACAATAACCAATTTATGAAAAGAGTCCAAATGTCCATCGATTGATGAATGGATAAATACACACACACACACACACACACACACACACACACACACACACAATGGAATATTACCTGGTGATCAGAAAGAAAGAAATAGTGACATCTGCAACAACGTGGATGGAACTAGAGGTTATTATGCTAAGTGAAATGAGTAAGTCATTTCACTCATATGTGGAACTTAAGAAACAGAACAGATGAAGAAGGGGAAGGGAAGGAAAACAAAGATAAAAACAGCAAGGGAGGCAAACCATAAGAGACTCTTAAATACAGAGAACAAAGTGAGAGTTGCTGGATGGGAGGTGGGTGGGGGGATGGGCTGAATGGGTGATGGGCATTAAAGAGGGCACTTGTTGGGATGAGCACTGGATGTTATATGTAAGTGGTAAATCACTGGGCTCTACTGAAACCAATGCTACACTGCATGTTAACTAACTTGAATTTAAATAAATTAATTTTTTAAAGATGTGGTATTTATATACAATGGAATATTACTCAGCCATAAAATAGAATGAAATCTTGCATTTTGCAATGACATGGATGGAGCTAGAGAGTATTATGCCAAGTGAAATAATTCAGTTAGTGAAACATAAATACCATATGATTTCACTCATATTTGGAATTTAAGAAACAAAACAGATGGGGGCGCCCATGTGGCTCAGTAGGCTAAGTGGCCAACTCTTGATTCAGCTCTCTTTGTTCTTGACAGGAAGCCTAGCATTGGGCTCTGGGCTGACAGCAAAGAGCCTACTTGAGATTTTCTCTCTCCCTCTCTCTCTGCCACTGCCCTGCTCTCTCTCTCTCTCTCTCAAAATAAATAAACTTAAAAAAAATAAACAAAACAGATGAACATGGGGGAAAATAAGAGAGACAAACCAGGAAACAGACTCTTAACTATAGAGAACAAACTGAGGGTTACTGGAGGGGAGGTGGGTGGTGGATGGGTTAATAGGTGATGGGAATTAAGGAGGGCACTTGTGATGAGCACCTGGTGTTGTACGTAAGTGCTGAATCACTAAATTCTAAACCTGAAACTATTATTACAATGTATGTTAAGTAACTGGAACTTAAATAAAAACTTGGGGCAGGTGCCTGGGTGACTCAGTTGGTTGAGCGTCTGACTCTTAATTTCGGCTCAGGTCATGATTTCACAGTTCCTGGTATTGAATCCCCACGTGGGCTCTGCTGACAGCAGAGAGCCTGCTTGGGATTCTCTCTCTCCTCTTTCCCTGCCCCTCCCCTGATTTCTCTCTCTTCAAAAATTAAAAATAAACATTAAAAAATCATTATAAAAAACTTGGGGAAAAAAGAGTATTTAGAGCCCCCCCAAAAATAAAAAAATAAACTACCACATGATCCAACAACCTCACTTCTGGGTATTTATCCAAAAGTATTGAAAATAGGATATCCAAGAAATATTTGCACTCCCACGTTCACTGCAGCATTATTTACAATAGATAAAGTGTGGAAACAACCTAAATGTCCATTGACAGATGAGTGGATAAAGACAATGTGATAGAAATATGCAATTGTATATCATTCAGCCTTAAAAAAGAAGGAAATGCTATTACATGCACAACAACATATATACCTTGAGGACATTACATTAAGTGAAAGGAGTCAGTCACAGAAGGACAAATACTGAATAACTCCCCTTATATGAGATATCTAAAGTAGTCAGGCTTATAGAAACAGAAAGTTGAATAGTATTTGCCAAAGGCTTGGGGCGAGAGAAATGGGGAATTACTATTCAATGGGTATAGAGTTTGTCACACAAGATGAAAAAGTTCTGGAGAACTCTCGTGGAACAACACTCTACTGAACACTTAAATTTATGTTAAGAAGGTAGGTCTCAGGGCACCTGGGTGGCTCAGTTGTTTGTGCGTCTGACTTCAGCTCAGATTATGATCTCAGGGTTCATAAGTTGGTGCCCTGCACCAGGTTTGCTGATGTCAGCACAGAGCCTGCTTCTGATTCTCAGTCACCCTCTCTCTCTTCCCCTCCCCCACTAGAGCTCTCTCGCTCAAAAATAAATTTAAAAAAAAGGTAGGTTTCATATGTTTTTACCACAATAAAAAAAAAATTGGAGGGGTGCCTGGGTGGCTCAGTCGCTTTAACAACCAACTCTTGGTTTCGGCTCAGGTCATGATCTCACAACTCATGAGTTAGTGCATCAGGCTCTGTGCTGACTGAGCGGAGCCTGCTTGAGATTTTCTGTCTCCCTCTCTCTCTGCTTCTCTCTCTTTCTCTCTCTCAAAAATAAATAAATAAACTTAAAAAAAAACTTTTAAAAATTTGGAAGACAACCCTAACATATCAATAATTATTCTAATATGTAAATAGTCCAAATCCACCAATTAAAAGACAGAGATTGGCATGGTGGATAAAACCAATATGGTCCAGTATATGCTGTCTACAAGAAATTTACTTCAAACATAAAGACATGTGTAGACTAAAAGCAAATGGATAGGGAAAAAAAAAGATGTACATAGATATACATAGATTTTTTAAAAATTACTTTCCCACAAAGATATTTGCAAATGACATATCGGACAAAGGGCTAGTATCCAAAATCTATAAAGAGCTCACCAAACTCCACACCAGAAAAAAAAATAACCCAGTGAAGAAATGGGCAGAAAACATGAATAGACACTTCTCTAAAGAAGACATCCAGATGGCCAACAGGCACATGAAAAGATGTTCAACGTCGCTCCTCATCAGGGAAATACAAATCAAAACTACACTCAGATATCACCTCACGCCAGTCAGAGTGGCCAAAATGAACAAATCAGGAGACTATAGATGCTGGAGAGGATGTGGAGAAACGGGAACCCTCTTGCACTGTTGGTGGGAATGCAAATTGGTGCAGCCACTCTGGAAAACAGTGTGGAGGTTCCTCAAAAAATTAAAAATAGACCTACCCTATGACCCAGCAATAGCACTGCTAGGAATTTACCCAAGGAATACAGGAGTACTGATGCATAGGGGCACTTGTACCCCAATGTTTATAGCAGCACTCTCAACAATAGCCCGATTATGGAAAGAGCCTAAATGTCCATCAACTGATGAATGGATAAAAAAATTGTGGTTTATATACACAATGGAGTACTACGTGGCAATGAGAAAGAATGAAATATGGCCCTTTGTAGCAACATGGATGGAACTGGAGAGTGTTATGCTAAGTGAAATAAGCCATACAGAGAAAGACAGATACCATATATTTTCACTCTTATGTGGATCCTGAGAAACTTAACAGAAACCCATGGGGGAGGGGAAGGAAAAAAAAAAAAAAAAAAAGGACGTTAGAGTGGGAGAGAGCCAAAGCATAAGAGACTGTTAAAAACTGAGAACAAACTGAGGGTTGATGGGGGGTTGGAGGGAGGGGAGGGTGGGTGATGGGTATTGAGGAGGGCACCTTTTGGGATGAGCACTGGGTGTTGTATGGAAACCAATTTGTCAATAAATTTCATATATTAAAAAAAAAAACTGAGAACAAACTGAGGGTTGATGGGGGGTGGGAGGGAGGGGAGGGTGGGTGATGGGTATTGAGGAGGGCACCTTTTGGGATGAGCACTGGGTGTTGTATGGAAACCAATTTGACAATAAACTTCATATATTGAAAAATAAATAAATAAATAAATTACTTTCCCATAAAAAAGAGAGAGAAGCAAACCATAAGAGACTCTTAACTATAAAGAACAAACTGAGGATTGATGGAGGGAGGTCAGTGGGGAATGAGGGATGGGTACTAAGGAGGGCACTTGTTATGATGAGCACTGGGTATTATATGTAAGTGATGAATCACTAAATTCTACTCTTGAAATGAATATTACACTATATGCTAACTAACTAGAATTTAAATAAAACTTTGGAGGAAAAAAAATCACTTTCCCATAAAGTACATTTCAGAGCAAAGAAAATTACAAGGGATAAAGAGGAACATTACACAACATTCATGAAATAACATAATTATAGAGACAGAGAACAGATTAGAGGTAAGAGGTAAGGGAAGAGGACAAAGGAGGTGAGTATGGCTTTATAAATAGAATGAGAGAGTCTTGTGATGGTACAGTGAAGTATCTTGATGTGGTGGTGATTACATCAAAGTAGATACACACATACATACATAACTATTTATATAAGTGGGAAATCTAAGTAAGATCAATGTCAATTTTCTGGGTTTTGATATTGTACTATAGGTATGTACCATAACATTGAGGGAAGCCAGGTGAAAGTTATACAGGCTCTCTCTGTACATTTATTGCAACTTCCTATGAATCTAAAATTATTTCAAAAATCATACATGTGTATTTATGTACGTGTATGTGTGCCTTCAGAATATAACTACTTTTTACTTCCCTCACTACTACCACCTTAACTCAAGCATTTTCTTACCTGGGTTACTATAACGTTCTCTTACCTGGTCTCCCTGCTTCTTCTCTTTTCCTCTTGAAGTTTATTCTCCACACAACAGCCAGAATATTCTCTACATATAAATCAAATCAAGTTCTTATTCTCCAAACCTCCCAATGCCTTTGCAATACAAAGAGTAAAATCCAAAACTCCTATTTTGTCCTAAAAGGCCTACATGATTTGGTTTCTGAATACATCTCTGACATTTTCTACCACTGTCTCCCTTGCTCTATAAATTGGCCTCCTTATTGTTTCATAAATAGCCCAAGCACATTCCCACCTCAAGGCCTTTACATTTGCTATTCTCTCTGCCTCAAATACTCTTCTACTGGATATTCAGATACCCTGTTCCCTTGTTTCATTCCAATCTCTGTTCAATGTCACCTCATCAGAGACACCTTCCTTGACCACTGTTACCTAAAGTAGCACCACTTATAATTCTTTATCCCATTATCTTGGTTTATTAGACTTATAGCCCTTATCACTATTTGACATTATATGTTCTTTACTATTTTGTTGTTCATTGCCTGCATTGGTCTCTACAGTGCAAACTCCCTGAGTGCAGGAACTTTGTTCTGTTCATCACTGTATCCTCAGTGCCTAAAATAGGGCTCAGCACATAGCAGACATTCAATAAATAAAAACTGAATGAATGCACAGGTCAAAAGGGGAAAACAGATTCAGTTTATAATCTGTGTTTCCCAGTAGCCAAAATATCATATTTACATGACTCCTTCTTTAAGCCTAGCAACATTAAGTCATATAGACCAATTATTTGTTCTTCAAAATCACCCTCTGTTTTTATGTTTTTATATTCTTTTAAAAATTTACTTTTGAGGGGCGCCTGGGTGGCTCAGTCGGTTGAGCGTCCGACTTCAGCTCAGGTCACAATCTCGCTGTCCGTGAGTTCAAGCCCCGCGTGGGGCTCTGGGCTGATGGCTCGGAGCCTGGAGCCTGCTTCCGATTCTGTGTCTCCCTCTCTCTCTGCCCCTCCCCCGTTCATGCTCTGTCTCTCTCTGTCTCAAAAATAAATAAACGTTAAAAAAAATTTTTTTAATTTACTTTTGAAAATAATGGCCATTATCCACAGACCTCTGCTTCGTTGTAATAACATGGGAAAATGATGTTGCTTTTCCTCTATATTTACTTTGCTTAGGCAAAAATATTCATCAAGATTACTTTATATTTTATGAGATCTCTTTTAAAGTATGTTAACATTTTATTAGATATTCTGCTTACTTGGTTATTAGCAGTTAGGAAGACTAGAAACCACAAGGTTAGGATTCCAGTAACAGTTTTTCATGTGACCCTCAATAATTTTTAAAATATCTCTGGGCCTTAAGGTTGATAGTCCTTAATATAAGACTAGATAATATGCTATCTGACCTTCATTCTTATTTAATGCATGAAGATAAGCAGATAAGCACAGGCAAATGTGCTCTATTTCTGATTATACTTAATGGCGGACAGCATTTGATGTTCTTTTCATCCCACCACCTCCCTTTCTGTAGGAACTTTATGTCCCCTCACTTAGGTTTGGGGCCTAATAACCATATTTATAACATGATCTTTCGAACCCAGCCATAGATAATCAAATCCTGGGCTGACATCTGGTCCAAACTGGGTCAATCAGAATTGGAAATTGGGGATTCAGAAATGCAGTCTTTGCTGGTTGCCTGAATTTAGAATGTAAAACTTGGGAGCTCTTGGGTAGAAAGAAACAAAGAAAAACAAGAGACCCAAAGGCCCCAGGGATGGGAAAGGAGGAGAGAAAGAAAGAGGAAAGCTCCCTTAGCCATTGATGGCTTCTCATTCCTAGTTACACTTTCTCATGTGCCTAGATTATACTTTCTGCCCTTGGGTTCCTTGAGAATCGCTCATATCTTTAATATAAAGTCCTGTTTTGTTCTCATTTAGTTTGAATTAGACCTTTATTATTTGCAACAAAAAAAACTTAATTAAGACAGACACAATTGGGTCAGTGGTCAACAACAACAAAAAACTGTACACAAAGTTCGAGACATCTTATGCAAAGCATCCTTGCCTCAGTTTCATTGCATACTTAGATTAATCATTAATTAGAAAATTCATTAAGCAAGATATTTCATTCAATAGCCTTTAGTTAACTGAGTCTCTGGGACTACCTAGATTAGAAACATTCATATTCAAATGCAAACATAAAAATTTCCTTCCTAAATCAATTGATTTTAAATATTTTCTAAGTTTCAGCTCCCCTCTGTTAGCAAAGACTAAGAATTAGAGTTCACTAATTCCTATTTTGCATTGTACGTTTAGCTATGAGAAAAGTGTTACATAAATAGTCTCTTTTCCTCTCATCTATAATAGCAAAGGGGGTGGGAGATGGAGAGTTCTAATTAGTTAAAAATTCCAGGGAGCTAAATTTTTATTCAAGTTGATCTAATAACCTCTGTGTTATTGCTTCCTTTGCTCTTACTCCTAAAATCTATCAGTGGAGAGCAATGAGTTGCACAGTAGAGGCAAATTATCATTACTGTAAAAGGCATGAAACAAAGAACTAGTTTTTCCCCTCCCCAAAGACCATCAGTAGTAAATAACAAGCCTCTAGCAACCCTATCATTAGGTGTAGTTGTGCTCTGTCTTGGTTAACTTTCAAATTTATTTTGGTTTCTTGTTAGAAGAATTTCATCCCATGATATCAGTAATGCTGGTTTTTACAACTTTTTGTATCATCACATAAATGGAACAAAGCTATATCAATATGCATGCATGCATTATATGATTATTAATTCAAAACTAGAGAAAAGGAGGTCCTAAAGTTTTACTACTTTCAGAGCTGTTGGAACACCATTAACATATTAAGACTACTGAGTGTAACTTTAAATGCACACTTACTTCACTTTCTTACTCTGAAGAAATGATAAGAATTTAAGTGCACAGAATTTATATGCAAATAATATTGCTACTACAGTTTTTAAAGCATCTGAGAGCAGTTCATCATAACTATTGTCCCAATTTTGCTTACACTATTAACTGATGTTCAAACTCTTTTCTTGTCAACAGCCCAATGTAATTAATAAACTAATCCTCATATGCTCAACACAGCACTTAGTACAGTGTTTTTTCTTTTTTTTATTTTGGGGGGACAGAGGCAAAGGGAGAGAGAGAGAGAGAGAGAGGGAGAGAGGGAGAGAGAGGGAGAGAGACAGAGAGAGAGAGAGAGAGAGAGAGAGAGAATGAATATTAAGCAGGCTCCATGGTCAACACAGAGCCTGATGTGGGGCTTGATCCCACAACCCTGGGATCACGACCTGAGCTGAAATCAAGAGTAGGCTTCTCAACCAACTGGCAGCCACCCAGGCACCCCAAGAGACATTTTTAAATACATAAAATTTAGTGGTTCCTACCTTAATTCACTTATTTTAATTCAATAAAAATAATTCAAACTGCTTTTGTTAGCGGCGATTAGGTTCAAACAGGAGGCCTGGAGGCCAGCAAAGAGGAAGCCATGGCCAGCTATCTGGAAAGTCAGAGGACTATTCTGGCAGCACTCCAAAACAAAGCCACAAGAAGCTGGATCAAACCAGACAGGCCCAAGATGGCTGACAAGTAGACCCACTCCGAACCAAATAAGAAAAGCCCTGAAACCCTGCTTCCAAGAAAAATCCCCTCCCCAAGTAATGAATATTCCACTACCTTGTTAACAACTGCAGAAAAGATGGAAACCTAAACCTCAAGTTGCAGTTCTCATCCTCTCTCGAGCTCACCCACTCTCACATATTGAGAGTGCATTTTTCCTTTAATAAACTTTCCCACCTGTGTCCATCATCCACTATGTTGTGTCTGTCCTTGAATTCTTTCTCCTGACAAGACCAAGAGCCTTTGGCAGCATCTTTAGAACAGGCTAGATCAAGGCCTCAGGGCCTGGGGTCTCCCCAGTTCACCTGGCAACACTTTCAC
Source organism: Lynx rufus (assembly GCF_022079265.1). Lineage (NCBI taxonomy): Eukaryota > Metazoa > Chordata > Mammalia > Carnivora > Felidae > Lynx > Lynx rufus. Next base: position 7,253,694 of record NW_025814846.1, read on the forward strand.
AGCCAGCAAAGAAGCTCTGACATTTCCTAACCTCTGGTAGGGCTCTGCCTGCTTCTCCCATGGAGAACACCAGCATGGGTTTGGCACTCTACAGCAATATATTTTTTAGCATAATTATTATATCCAGGCTGTAACAAATTTTGATTAGTCGAGCCTGAATTAAGGAAATTTTGTTGTACTATCATTTGGACCCCACTGATCTAAAATCTGAGATAATTTAAACAGGGGCTGAGATTAAATTGACCTTAGTATTACTTATTAACAAAGAGTTTGCTAACCAAATTAATAGTGTAAACAAGATAGTAGAGAAAATACGTGCTTCCAGGCACATTTTAATACCTTAGAAATATTTCTTTACATATAATTCATAGATATACTAACTAAAAATCATTCTCATCTATTTATTAAAGCAAGATCCTTAAGAGTTATTTTTTTTATACTTTGTTAACCTAGTTCTGGTTACAACATATACAAGGAGGTCACAAAAACTGCAGTACATAAAAAATATTATAAAATACAAAACTTCAACCATTTTTTACGTTTATTTTTATTTACTTTGAGAGAGAGGGTGAGCTGAGGAGGGGCAGAGAGGGAGGGGGAGGGAGGGAGGGAGAGGGAGAGAGAGAGAGAGAGAGAGAGAGAGAGAGAGAGAGAGAGAGAGAGAGAATCCTAAGCAGGCTCCACACTGCCATAGCGGAGGCAATGTGGGGCTCAAATTCACAAACTGTGAGATCATGACCTAAACCAAAATCTAGAGTCAGACACTTAACCAACTAAGCCACCCAGGTGCCTCAAAACTTCAACAATTTTATACCTATCCTACTGAAGTTATTGCAAATTAAGAAAAAAAATTAAATATGTAAATCTAATATCCATTTTTCTTATACCCCTACTTTTCCTCTTCTTCTATGGAATCACAGGTATCTAAACTAATTTGGCAGCAAAACCAGTACAATCCATGATAATTAAGTCTATTGATAATAAGCAAAAACACCTGGTCAGTAATTATAGCCTTGAAAGTACACAGGAAGAGAAAAGGAATATAAGGACCTGTGTGCACATTTAGAAATTAAACTCAACAAGAACAATTAAATGCCCATCAAAGGTCAAGGAGCAACTAATAAGTAATAAGAATGGCTTATATATGATCTCTGGAATTAAACTTACTACTTATGTCACACCTATAAACTGATTTTCAATTTGAAAGAAAAATAGCAATTATTTTTGAATCTAGTAATTAAAAAAATTGCCTAAGTTAGACACAGTATTTTCAAAGAATTTGCTTTAGTCATCTTCTTGTCACTACTTCCAGTCAAATCACCCAGTTTCAAATGCAGTTTATCTGGTATGGATTCAGCTTCTTGACTATGACAGGAAATCTTTCCTAAATAACTATATATATATATATATATATATATATATATATATATATATATATTATTTTAAGAGAGCACAAGCACGGGAGGGGCAGAGAGGGGGTGGACAGAGGATCTGAAGCAGGCTCTGTGCTGATAGCGACAAACCTGATGTGGGGCTTGAACTCACAGACCGCAAGATCTTGACCTGAGTTGAAGTTGGATGCTCAACTGACTGAGTCACCCAGGTGCTCCTCTTAAATAACTTTTTTAATAATATAAATGTATTTTGTAAAATTCATTTAGGGGGTCACAGAAGTAGCTCAAAAGTACCAGTGAGAACAAACCAATATCCATATTTGTTAGGAAAAGTGGAAATGAGGTACAGAAAGTGAACATAATGAGCCAACTATATAATGTAGGGATTTGAAAGGTTATGGAGATACTAACAACTTAATGTACAATAGCTTTAGTGAAGACTGTTTAAAAATATCCATTTTCCTCATTATGAATCATTTCAAAATTCAACTTCAGGTTTTTAGTTAATATATATCGCATTTTAAAAGCTACTACAAAAAGTTTGCATTTCAGTAATGAAATCTCACCATCAAATACCTGAGGTGCATTTGTTATTAAGAAAAAAGGAATGAATCAGACCACAGGGGAACTTTTGGGTGCCAACAGTCCAAAGACGTTAACAATTTATAATATAAGATGTGATATTAAGAAAACAATAATTGTGTGTAAGTTCTTGTGAATATTACTTTAGAACTTATACATGAATGTTTTGTTTTATTTTGTTTGTAAGTACCATTCTTTAAGAAAGAATTCTACTCTCCACTTTTCTTCCTGCATTGAATTGGCTGTTAGTATTTTTCACTTTGTGGAAAAGATTCCCATAAGCTTCCATGATAAAATCTAGAGATGTGCTCATCTGGGAAATTTTTCAATCCATTGACATAATAAATATCATACTTAAGAATATAATAACTCATCTGGGAAATTTTTCAATCCATTGACATAATAAATATCATACTTAAGAATATAATAACACTTTTGGGGTGCCTGGGTGGCTCAGTTGGTTAAGCATCCAACTTTGGCTTAGGTCATGATCTCCAGGTTCGTGAGTTTGAGCCCTGCATCAGGCTCTGTGCTGACAGCTCCAAGCCTGGAGCCTGCTTCAGATTCTGTGTCTCCCCCTCTCTCTCTGCTCCTCCCCCACTCATGCTCTCTCTCTCTCTCTCTCTCTCTCTCTCTCTCTCTCTGAAAAATAAATAAACATTAAAAAATATGAAAAAGGGGTGCCTGGGTGGCTCAGTCAGTTAGGCATCCGACTTCGGCTCAGGTCATGTTCTCACCATGCATGGGTTTGAGCCCTGTGTCAGGCTCTGTGCTGACAGCTCAGAGCCTGGAGCCTGCTTCAGATTCTGTGTCTCCCTCGCCCTCTGCCCCTCCCTTGCTTGCACTCTGTTTCAAAAATAAATATTGAAAAAATATTTGAAAAAATATGACACTTTTAAAACTACATATTTAAAGAAAATTATAACTTATGGATACATCTTTGGTACTCAGTGTAATGCTGCTCTACCTCCAGACTCAAATATGACACATATATTGAGAGATTTCTAGTATATAGTAATAGAAACTGACAATTCTTTACCCTATTTCACATGCAGCCACCACTGAGATTTAGCAGTTTACCTAAGATGTTTACCTGCCTTAAATCATCATAGTACATAGAACACGACATACAAACTAATTTTAATTTTCGCAGCAGTTTCCCCAACATTTAAATTCACCAGTTTTCTTTCCAAAAGATTACCCTATTGATACCAACCTAATCAACTAAGGACAGAAATGAGCAACACTTGCTTAGCAAAGGAGACTAATCAACTAGTTAATTTCCAATGATCCAATATTCATTCGGTATGTCTGTGCGGACTATTCTGTTCTCGAATAATTTATTTATTTAGCTAATAGCTGACATTCTAAGCAGAGGATGCTCAAAACAACAATTATATTTGTCAAAACTATTATCTACTGTGAATTAACATTCATTAGTAATAACTATAATCAAAGAAGACTATTGCTAGCAGCAAAGATACTACATGAAAGGTATAAGGTGGTATATAGAAGTCTCAAACATTTTTCAAGTTTTGGAATATTGTTCCCTAGGGTAAATCTGTAAATTAACTCAAAAATTCTTTGGCTTTCTGTTGGGGGGCATACTCTCTTTTGACATAATAATTATAGCACACTTTCTTATTGTTATTTTTCTATATACAAACAGCAACTTACAGTGGTTGACTAAAACCAAGAACTCATGTAACTAATTCTCAACACAGTAGAAAGTTGTTAGAAAAGCACTAAAATAAGTTTTATAAAGGATGGTAATTCCAGTTTAAACACTGAGGCTACTTGCCAATTATTAACACAATTATTAACACAATGCTATTAGTAGCATTATATTAGAACTTTGACAGATATCAATTTGTAGGACTCTGGCATATCTCCCTTTGTTTTCAGAAAATAATAGAAATAGCAATACTAGTTAGCAGTACTAAAAACTAAGCTATCATATACTTCATAGACAAAAATTAATGTTGCTTATAGAATTTTCCAATTTACCTAATTAAGAAATAGTCTTTGGAAAATACTATTAATCTAAAGTTGTAATAATCATATAAGTCTTATAAAAATACTTAGATTATAACTTCTTTAGGAGATAGTGAAAACATACAGGTGATAATATGTGAACTTAACACTCTATCTATATCTGCTTAGAAAAAATTTTCACTTGCCCAAAGAAATAGAATGTTTATTTGAAGTCTGACTTCTATAATGCACATTTGACAAATTATTTAATATTAATTTATTGATTTAATATATAATTTATCATTAAACACTATGCCCACTACAAAGGAGTTAATTGCCACTAATAGTGCCCTTTAGGCTTATCCATGAGAGGAATATTTAGGAAGATTAGAAAATCAAGTGCCTCAGTTCATTCTATGCTGACTCTGCCACCTTCCAACAAAATCTATAATTCTATAAAGAATCAAATAAAGTTTGACTTTCTCTATAAAGCCTTCTTAGACAAATGCCAGCCTCCAAAGCTCTTATTTTACCCTATAATTATTTTATTTCTTATTCTGTACTACAGTGTGTTCCAACTGTTGACCATGACCACATACATATTTTTTTCTTTCAACAACAGGTAAGCAACTTTTCTCCTGGGGCCTATTACTCTACTATTCTCCACAGTAACTAGTATAGTAATGGACACTCAGTGAAGCTAGGGAAAAAGAAAACATGTTGAAAATCAATTAATTTAAAAAAATACCTAATTCTTTCCAGAGTTCACTGGCTAAGTGCTTTGTTGTACTTGTAAAAGTAACTATTAATATTATCTTATAATGTGTTTATGACACTCTAGGTAAATGCTCTTGAGTATGTGGCATTATAACCATATTCACTAAAATCAAATTCTAAATTGGATCCAAATTACTGCTTGGTTCTAAAAGTGTGTGAAATGAACAGCAAGTATCCACATAGTACATTTTATTTCATAGTTCAGACTTGACTTGATCAAGAGCTTTTCCAAAACATAACATCTCTAACTTTGGAATCTAGCAACTAGAAGCATGACAATTGACAATTCACCACCACCACCACCACCACCACCACCAACAACAACAACAACAACATAAAATACTCCCTGAGCCCCAAGATTACTTTGTAGTGATACTAGAATTATACTGTGCTTTAAACCATATCCAAAGAACCTCAAACAACATGAAAGCTACATTTTACCTAAAACTATCAAGTCTTGACTGATTCACTGGCTAAAGTTATTTAATCACAAATGGCATGTATATCCTTTTTAAAATCTTTTAGCCTAAAAGCATTTGCCCAAAACTGAATTTTGTTTTTTTAATACTGCACTTCTTTTTTTAATTCTTTCTTCTTTTTCTAATAAAAGAAACATGAAATAACTTAAAAACTGGTAGGGAGGGAAGAAAGCCAAATAAAACAAGGAACCCATCTTTCATTGTGCATGAAAGTACCTTAAAATCAAAATTACTAGTTGATCTAAATTCATTCCACTTTTAGAAAGGCTCAAGTGTGAACTGTGATTTTTTTCAGCCATTTGCTTTTAAAGAAATAACTTCACTACTCAAAGATAATATTGCTAATTTTAAAAAAGCACCTTACAACTTTAGATCCTCATCTAATCATCCTGTCCAAAACACCACTTCAGGTCCCTCATGGCCATGTTTTTGAGAAGCAACTATTCTCAATTGCAGGAAAGCCCAGGAAGAACAGATAGATCATAACACATCCTTGCTTTTACTAGGGACATTTTAGGTTTCATCACATTTACTAAAAAGGAAGTTATGTCATTCTGAATGAAGAGTAGTTATTTCATAAAACCTGTTTCCCTGTTATCAATCAGTCACTGTCTACTTCTCTTCAAATTTGATGCCACTTTGGAAGTCAAGTGGTGTGTGTGTGTTTGCTAGTTTTATTATTATTATTTAATGTAAGTACTGACTTCTAACTCTTTATACGTCAGGAGTCAGAAATCAGGAACGCGGCTTTCAGAAGCTGTCAGCACAGCAGTATCAAGAAAACTAAAAAGGGGCCAGGCCATCTGCCATTCAAGCTTTGAGGCATGGAGAGACAGCAGTCTGAGAAATGCCTCTTAAGAAGCCTCTGGTCTGACTGAGCTTTTGGAGAGCAAGAGCGAGGGAAAAGGGGTGAGAACGGTATTGGGAAAGTCTGTCCCGGAATCAGAGACCAAGCTGCGTGATTGTACGTAGAATTATAAGCATTTATAGCACCTAGGAAGCAAAGCTAGGCCTAAGACACTCATTTCTGGATGCCGAGGTTGAGACCAGAGAGTGGTGATTTTTAGAAGGAAAACTACCTCGAAGGAAATAGGGAGCAGCGAGCAGATGTAAGAGAGGCGTTAGAAGCTTCTGCGGGAGAAAGCAGCGCGTTGGTCGTCTCCCAGAGCCCCGGAGGCCAGAAAGGCGTCCCAGCACCTGGCGAGTGCGGTGCCACTACTCACCCCTACTCTCCTATGGTCCCCGTCGTCGCCCTGCTGGACAAAGCCCCTGCAAGGGAGCCCCTCCCCCGCCCGCCGCCAGGGGTGGGCTCAGCGGGCGAGAGGAGATGGCGGCGCAGGTGTCCGTGAGCCGGGGCCAGAGATGCGCCCCAGGAGGAGCTGGGTGCAAAGGAGGCAGCCTGGTGCCTTGCGCTCCCTGGCGCCAACTTCACCACCATCGACGTGGAGGAGCCAGAGGAGGCACTGGGGAAGAGGCCCTCGCCCAGCGGCCAGTACCTTCCTGGGATACTAGGCCAGAGCTCAGGCGGGACCGCCGCCCCCAGCCCCCTCAGAGACCCGACCCCCAGGCCTGATTCCCGTCCCTCAGCCCCCGCGGCCACAGAGCAGCGGCGGCTCCCTCTCCGGGCCGCGGTCGCAGCTGCATCCTTGTGCTCCTCCTCCTCTGGCGCCGCTGCCTACACACACAACCCCAGCGCCTTTAGAGCAACTGCGCCCAGGCTGCGTCGCCTAGCAACCGCGCGCATGCGCCCCACCCCCGCCGGCGACTGCCGCCACCGCTGGCGCTTCTGTCCTGGCTCAGTCCACGACCTACAAAAAGTACGTAAAATCCCACTTCCTAGAGCGCACTTCCTAGATCCTGGATAGAGCGACGTCAAGGTGAGGTGAGGAGAGGTGCAGATGCTCTGCAAATGGAAGAGGCTAGAAGACTCAGGGTGCGACAATTTCCCGACTCCTCGACAGGAATCTCGGTGGTTGAGAGTGACAGTCAAACGACCTCCTAACTTATTATTTAGTCTTGCCTTCTCGAATCCATTCTTAACAAGAATTCCAGAGGAATTGTCTAAATAACCTCTCCGACCGTGTCACTCATCTGCATAACTCTGGTGGTTAAGGAACAGCCACCTTAATAGGGCCTAACAGTTCTAGAGTACTGCAACAGCATTGTCTTTGGTCTCCTCACCTTTAGACTTGTCTTTCTACAGTCCGTTCACATACTTCCATCACAGTGATCTTTGTAAAACATAAATCTACTCTCACTTCCCTCTGGTTTAGAGAAGGGCTTTGGAGTTAGAGCCAGTTTTGAATTTCTGCCCCAACACTGGGTATCTATGTTTCCTAGAGCCAGGATGCTTAACCTCTCTGAATCTGTTTCCTCATCTGTAAAATGGTGATTGTTATAATACCTACAGAGTAGTTATGAGGATTAAATGAGAGACTGCATGTAAAGCATTTAACATACACAACTTACTCTGGCACCAGAATAAGCAGTAAAAATTGGAGCTATTTTAAGTTAATCTCGTTGCCTATAATAAAGGTTGAAGCATAAACTCCCTAACTTAGTATTCAAGGTCCCCTGAGATCTTGCCTCTATTTTTCTTTTTTTTTTTTTTCCAACGTTTTTATTTATTTTTGGGACAGAGAGAGACAGAGCATGAACGGGGGAGGGGCAGAGAGAGGGAGACACAGAATCGGAAACAGGCTCCAGGCTCTGAGCCATCAGCCCAGAGCCTGACGCGGGGCTCGAACTCACGGACCGCGAGATCGTGACCTGGCTGAAGTCGGACGCTTAACCGACTGCGCCACCCGGGCGCCCCTTGCCTCTATTTTTCTAGCTCTAGTTCTTTTCCACTCCCCTTTGGGCACCTAGCCCCAAATCAGTCCTTGCAGTTTTGGGGATACATCTAGATCTATAAAGTTCTTACATATATTTTCCCCAGGTTCATCTGGGAAAGAATTCTATGAAATACCTCCAATTAATAAACGTGTAAGTGATCTTTCCCAAAATACACATGCTAATTTTTAAATATTGACACTGAGAATTGACACATAGATAGTGATTGTTCACAAATTTGTGTGGTTTTTCTGGAGGCTTATTTACTCAATTTTTTGAAATTAGGCTTAGAGTTTCTATAATGTATAGTGACAAAAATATGTCACCAATTTTGAACTTAATACAATGCATGAATGTATTTACAAACATCATGGGCCCTGCTGTATGTTTATTTAATAAAAGGTTTAAACATTTTAGGAAGTGTAAAAATAGCTGTACCATGTGTAGGAAGTCTGAGAGGCCCTAGAACTGCTACAGAAACATCAGTGAAAAGTTCAAATGGAATGTAAAACTAAAATGAGGGGTGCCTGGTGCTTTGTGGTTAAGCGTCCAGCTTTGGCTCAGGTCATGATCTCAAGGCTTGTGAGTTCAAGCCCTGTTGGGCTCCATGCTGACAGCTCAGAGCCTGGAGTCTGCCTTGGATTCTTTGTCTCCCTCTCTGCCCCTCCCCACTCATGCTCTGTCTCTTTCCCTCTCTCAAAAATGAAAAACATTAAAAAAATTAAAATGAAACTTTGAGAACCAGGCTGCCAGAAAATATTGAAAAGGAGAAGAACAATTGGAAAGGTGAAAAAGAGTGAATCACTCTAAGACTAATTAAATAGAAGTACCAGATGAAAATAATCAACAAACTGTAATCAACAGGGAAGATCACAACATAGGGGATATGTATTACAACTGTGAATATGGCAGTGAGCTTGGATAGACTTCATACCTTTCCTTCCATAAGATACAAATATGCCTTTCAAGTTCAAAGTAAAACAATTTACTGGTGTTCAGCCTTTTCCAAGGACCATCAGCAAACTCAAAGGGACAGACTTTTAACACAATTTGCTTAGATCTTCTAAAATCTGTACTTAGTCATATAAAACCTGTATTTTCTTTTCTTTTTACCTGCACAAAAGGGTTTCTTTATTTTTTTTATTTTAATATGAAATTTATTGTCAAATTGGTTTCCATACAACACCCAGTGCTCATCCCAACAGGTGCCCTCCTCGATACCCATCACCCACCCTACGTGGCAGTGAGAAAGAATGAAATATGGCCTTTTGTAGCAACATGGATGGAACTGGAGAGTGTTATGCTAAGTGAAATAACCTGTATTTTCTGTTTACTTATTGAACTCATTATGTTCTATAGTGATACAGAGGAATAAATACATAAAATTCTACTAGTCACTAATTCTTCCTTTTTTACATATAGAACTGTGTCACTGCTGCACTTAAACTCCTTCAATATTTTTCCTTGGGTTTCAATATAAAATTTGAGCTCCTTTGCACACATCAGTGTATCTGCCTCTACTATGTTAGCAAAGTAGAAACACCTATCAACAAAGAGAGACCTATCCACATCAATATGGAAAGAAAAAAAAACATTTATTATTGAGTAAGCACAGCACAGTGCATGCATATAAATAGACTTAGAGAGATTATAAAGTCAGGATAAAATTCCACACAATTTATAGAGAAAAGCAAATACAAAGTTCACTTGAAAATTGTAGTGGCTGTTTAGTTAATTGACTTCCTCCAAAAGAGTAACAAAACATCTATTTCCCCAAAAGACACTTTGAATCTTCCTGGAAGTCAAATGGTTACATCTGGAGATGGGCTCCCACATTATCTCTGTAGATATGTCTTTACATTTCAGAGGGGAATATGGCTCATGAACTTAAAAAAAGTCTACGTTCTAAAACTGGAGACTGAGCCTTTCTAGTACCTGGAGACATTTATCTGCATTCCAAAAATTAGAGAAAGGATATACATCCACTGTGCCCCCACCAAAGAGATGCATTAAGTGGAATGGAAGAAATAGTTTTTCTGTTTACTCACCTTTATTTACCTTTATAATTTAGTGAGTTGTTCTAAAACAGAACTCTGTGCTCACACAGTAGATGGCTTCTAGTAAATCATGAGGAAGTCTTTCTTAAAAAAAGTCATAGAAGAGGTGGCATTGCTCTGGCTGTTGACAGATGAGTAGGAATTTTCCAGAATGAAATAGAATATTTCAAGTGAATAAAAAAGTCTGTTCAAAGGCCCAGAAAATTTTAAAGCCCATGGTATGTTCAGTGAAAGTAGAAAAGTTGGATTTTCCCATACTATATCTGTATTTAGGGGCTGAGCAGTCTAAGGGTGCAATGGAATATAGAGACACAGATTGGTGAAAGATTGAGAAATGCCTTTGATACCATGCCAGAGTTTGGAAAAGGTCTATATCTAATAACTAAAATAGGATAACATACTCATACTTGTTTGGGGGTCTGGCACAAATATTAAACAGTGCCCCAACCCCAAAGAGCTTACAATTGATTGGATGTAAAAGTCAAGATAATAATTAACATAAATTAAATACCATAAGTTGACAGGTATATTTGAAGTGTATTTGAGGGGACAGATATAGTATTGTGGATAGACTTTGGATAAAGTTTCTGAGAAAGCTCCTTGGATAATTTCATCTTGACTTATAATGTAAAGGGTGTCCATAATTGGAGTAGCTCCTGGAATTTCAAATGATTGAACCCTGTGTGTCTATATGCTGTAGTTCTCACCCTCTTTGTTCCCTGTTTCCATTCTGGCTCTGCTAAAGAAAATCACTCTGACCTTTTAATGCAAATTGACCTTACCACAGATTTAATTTCTCATCTTACCACTTGGCACAATATGGCAATCTTTTAACTTTTTCTTGGTCAGTCCCTCTCCAATTCTCCTCAGCTATTATTCCAAATGTTAACCATTCTCCACTATTACTGATGACTTCATCACTCAACCATCAAACCTACCATCCAACTGATTACTTCATCACCTGTCTTGCTTAAAAAAAAAAATGAAGTTATCAGGCTTTCTTCTCACTTACAATCTTTATCTGCTCCCATACTATACTTTGATTCCTTCACCCTTACGTAGACTGTGTAAAACTAAATTTTCCATCTGAGCTCCTGAACCTTGTCTCACCCAGCCTTTCAGAGCTCTTGCTTTATTAGGTTTTCTGTCTTTAATATCTTACACCTCTCACCCTCACACACTGCCCCATTCCTCACAGCCTATAAACATACTCAAGTATTTTCCATCCTTAAAAGAAACACTTCCCTTTATCCTGGAGCCTCCTCTAGTTTCCTTGAAGTGTCCACTGTTATCACCTTTCCTTTTCACACACAGGTGTCAAAAGTGGATATCTACATTTACTGCTTTTATCACTTCCCATTCACCTTTCAACCACTGTAATAAGGTTTTTACCTACACTTCTCCATGAAAACCTCATTTGTTAAGAACACCATTTACTGACAAACTTCTCTTTTTAATGGGCACTTTTAAGCCCCTTTCTTATTGGATCTTACTGCCACATATAATAGTGTTGATTACTTCAGTTTGCTTAAAATTCTCTGCTCAGTTGACCTTCAGACATACATTCTCCTTGTTCTTTTCCTTACTCTTTAGATTTTACATTTGTGTAACTTTCATGGATTCCTATTCTTCTTAAATATTTATATTTTCCAATGGCTCTGTCCATGGCCTATGTCCACACTCTATTACCTATACATGGATGACTTTCAAACCTAATGTAGACAGTTCAGACCTGCCTCCTGATATGTAGATAAGTAGATCCAACTGTCTAATAGACATCCTTACCTGGATGACCCAAAACAATTTAAATTTATTTTGTCCACAACTGAACTCACCATCTTCCCATGCTAATGTGTTCTTTTTCCTTGTTAAGGAAGAATCTGCCTCAAAAAAATTAACCAAAGGGAGACCTTGTTATCATCACACATTTCAAAGAAACAGATGAAATGACTAGAATATGACATTTTATGAGTTATGTCAAGACTACTGTGTCTTTTCCTGAAAAATAGACTGCATATATGCATTGAGGAAGAATAAGTTGTATTGCTTGAATGGAAGCTCAACGAGGACAGAGATTTTTGTCTGTTTTGTTTACTGTTGTGTCTCCAGGTGCTTAGAGTAGTACCTGGCACATAGAAAGTCCTCAATAAATGAATTAATCTGCATATCCCTTGATTAAAGAGACTTTGTTTAGGAATTCTACTAGGGTATATGTATATGTATATGTATATCTACATCTATATCTATATCTATATTCGTGTGTGTGAGTATAACCTATCCATATATTAGCGAGAAATGTGTCTTTTTCTATCTTAAATAAGGAAAAATGGGGGCGCCTGGGTGGCTCAGTCGGTTAGGCGGCCGACTTCGGATTGGGTCATGATCTCGCGGTCCATGAGTTCGAGCCCCGCGTCGGGCTCTGTGCTGACGGCTCAGAGCCTGGAGCCTGTTTTGGATGCTGTGTCTCCCTTTCTCTCTGACCCTCCCCCGTTCATGCTCTGTCTCTCTCTGTCTGAAAAATAAGCATTAAACAACAGAAGTTTGTTTAAAAAAAATAAGGAAAAATGAAATTATATCTGCACTTCATTCAGATTTCTGCCCATTGGAAGTAAAGGAAAAGGACCAGTGGCCGGTGAGATAAAATACTCCCTCTATCACTTGGAAATTTCAATTGGCAGTTACTTCTTCCAGGGGCTCAGATGTCTGCTTATGGGCAAGATTCCTCCAAGGTTTACTTCCAGGGCCTGAATGATCAATGCTAGCTCTACTTCAAGACGGTTGGAAGGACTGTGGGTAATATCTGGATCTTTTTTGTATTCAGTAGTAAATAAAGAACAAAAGTTTATTTCACCCACCCCATCTAATTAAGTTAATACACCCTGTTAATTCTAGGTCCTAAATATTTCACATATCTATATTTCCTTTATACTTCCTCTGCCACCAATTTTGCCTTGGTTTAGACCCTCATCATTTATTTTAGGACTATTTCAACAACTTTCTAATTGGGCTCCTGCCTTCATTCTTAACTCTCCTCCAAACTATCTTCAACACTGTTCCTTTAATGAATTATCTAAAATGCAAATCTTAACAAATTCCTCCCTGATTAACATTAACATTTCAAGTACTCCACAGTGCCTGCTGAATTCACTTCAAGCTATATAATACTCTTTATAACTTGTGTCTTCTCCAGCCTTATCTCCTACCATTGCCTGCCTTCTATATTATGTTCTGAAATTCATTGTTTGCAATTCTCCTTTGATAAACATACCCCTTCTTCTGGGAGTTTCACTTGCCACAAACTCCATCCCAATATTACTGTAGAACTTTTCATGTTATGTGACCCCTTGGCCACAGTTGACCAATCTAGGTCTATTGTAGCCCTTCCTCAGAAATTTGGATTCTAGACTGAGATTTCAGCCCACTTTGGCTGTTTTCTTATGCTAAGTAGTGTACGTTTCAGAGCTGTTGGCATCGGCCATTTTTATGCCATATGGTCTGGGAAAGAGGAAAAGGTGGTCTGCTATGAAAGATGAAGCATATATGCAAAGAGATGCAGAGATGAGAAAGAGAGGTCCAGAAAACAATTGAGTCCTTAGCTCCAGGTTATTCTTTTAAGCTCATCTGCCTTATTCTTGGGTTCCATAAAACACTCATGCTAAATTTATTTTATTACTCAAGCTAGTTTGAGTTGAATTTCTCTTTCTTGAAAGAAAAAATACTGTTCTCCCATATCATGTTCTTTAACACTCATGTCTTTGTTTATTCTTTTCCCTTTAACTGGAAAACTGTACTTCCTCTCACAAACATTTTGCCTGAATAATTCTTATCTTTACAGAGAAAGTAGGACTCAGGCCCTCTACCTGTACCAGGAAGGTACCTGCCTTTCTACTCTACCCTTTCCTCATTCCTTCTCAAGAAAAGGGAATACTGATATTATACGTCAGATGACATAACCATGATTGGATCAGACTTAATAGCAGGTGGGGTAATTGTCTGCAAATAAGTCCCATGCTCATGCACAGTTCTTCTTTTCCTATTCTTACCATATCTTTGTTGTGGATATTGTAAGACAGCCAGAGCCTACTTTATTTATTTATTTATTTATTTATTTATTTATTTATTTAAATTCAAGTTAGTTAACATACACTGTAGTATTGGTTTCAGGAGTAGAACCCAGTGATTCATCACTTACATGTAATACCCAGTGCTCATCCCAAGAAGTACCCTCCTTAATGCCCATCACCCGTTTATCCCTTCCCTCTCCCCCCCCCACACACCTCCACTCCAGCAACCCATAGTTGCTGTTCTCTGTATTTGAGTCTCTTATGGTTTGCCTCCCTCTGTTTTTATCTTATTTTTCCTTCCCTTCCCCCTATGTTCATCTGTTGTGTTTCTTAAATTCCACATATGAGTGAAATCATATGATATTTGTCTTTCTCTGACTGACTTATTTCATTTAGCATCATAAATTCTAGTTCCATCCAAGTTATTGCAAATGGCAATATTTCATTCTTTTTGATCACCGAGAAATATTCTACTATATATATATATATATATATATATATATGCCACATCTTCTTTATCCATTCATCAGTCAGTGGGCATTTAGGCTCTTTCCATAATTTGCCTATTGTTGATAGCACTGCTATAAACTTTGGAGTGCATGTGCCCCTTAGAATGAGCATTTTTGCATACTTTGAATGAGTACCTAGTAGTGCAATTTTTAACTTTTTGATGAACCTCTATACTGTTTTCCCAAGTGGCTGCTTCAGTTTGCAGAGCCTACTCTATAGCAGGTCCAGCTGTGCACTTTCTCTCTCTCTCTCTCTCTCTCTCTCTCTCTCTCTGTCTCTCTCTCTCTCCTTCCTGGCATTAATTAATATTCCCGCGACTTGTGGCTGGCCAAAGAATACTAACATTTTGATTTGAACTTGGGAACAAAAGTGCCATTAGGGAACCTGACATAGGTTTTAAATAAGCCACATTTTAACCATGCTTTCCCATCACTCTACACCGGGAAATATTTTGTGCAGCCCCCTGTATTTAGTAATCACAGTTGCAACTCATATTAGGATGAAAAGAGATTCTGCCATAAAGTAGGACATCTTTTGGGGAACATAGACTGAAGAGACAGCTGCACTTCTGCTGAAGCTACATTAGAAAGCAGAGTCCCGGGGCGCCTGGGTGGCTCAGTGGATTAAGTGTCTGACTTCAGCTCAGATCATGATCTCATGGTTTGTGAGTTGAAGCCCCACATCGGGCTCTGTGCTGACAGCTCATAGCCTGGATCCTGCTTCATATTCTGTGTCTCCTTCTCTCTCTGTCCCTCCCCTGCTCACACTCTGTCTCTGTCTCTCAAAAATAAATAAACATTGAAAAAATTTTAAAAAAAGAAAGCAGAGTCCTTCACAGAGAAAGGAAAATTATCCTTATGGCTAGCTAGCAAAGGACCCTTTACATAAAAAAACATTTTTGTGCACATGCTTTTAGGCATTGATTGGAGAGGTAGTACCTTGCTCTCCTCACCTCCCATGACAACCTGTCTCTCACTTGGAGCTAAATAATGGTATATTTCTCCAAAACAAGTCACATCCTACCATGGTATGAAAAAAGTACTAGAAGAAATTTTCTGTTTCTATTTAGGTAACCAAAGCTTGGGAAATTCAAAAGCTGAGGGAAAACAATACTGACATAGATCCATGCTTGATAGTGCCAAGAGCAGCAACTCAGAGCTAATAAATATTTGAGATTCCACAAGGATTTTAGAAAATAAATATGGAAGCTCACTTGGTTTCTTGACGGACAATTTCTCGGAGGATATTTTTAGTTAATAGTTATAGACAATGCACTATTAGCACAAATTGGCAGGCACATGGATAAAGTTTAAAGCAAAATTTTGGGTTTTTATCTGTTCACCCTCTGTTCTCATTCTCCAAGCAACAGGACTGTTAATAGTAAATGGGAATGCACTTTTGCTTAGGATTTTCACTGGTCAAGATTGTCATTGGTTGTACATTTTGTGAGTATGGGACTGAAATTTGAGAAAAGGGAAACTCAAAGGAGACTTGGAGTTGTATCAATCCAACTTCAAAAGTGTTAGAAAAGTTACAAGTCCAGTGAAATGGAGCCAAGTCGGTAGCTGCTGAAGGAAGCCAGACTCCAACCAGGCATCTGGATGACACCTCCTTTGGCTGAGATAAGGAAAAATTAAATATTGGGGAGAAGATAATTTTTGACTTTAATTTCTTTTGGAAATTAATTTCTACAAAGGAAGTAGTTTTCCATATGGGATTCTATGTGAAAACTTTAACTTTGAGGAGTTTTATATTGTTCAAATGTAGAATATTATATTGCTGGGCTAGTGCTGCATTATCTGGGCTTTGCTACCATGTAGTACTCATTGATCCATGTTGGAAAACTGTAGATAAGCATAATTTGAGGTGGGAGAGAAAATAATGGATAAAAATTTGTCCTGCTATGCAACTATGGTCCTGGGAGTATAAAATAAAAGAATGAGGAATGTCAGGGAGATGGTGAACTCCCTGACAAAAGGAGAAGCAGAACTTCCCTGATATTCCATGGGTCTTCTCCCACAGGGGGCTATTACCATTCTGTTGACCATCATCTTGGCTTAAGCCCAAAGGATTAAAAGAGAATCTAATGTAGAGGAATATAAGGGGAGAGGAGCTCCCATTCCTTTTCCTCACACCAGAAAAATCTCTAACAGATGGTTTCAACACTTTTTCCTACTATTTTCTTCCCTCCTAAGTAGAAGGGAATGCCAAACTGATAGATCATATATCAATACACTGCCTGGGTCACATTTACTTGTGAGTTGAGGAATGGGGTCACTAGACTAAAGACCAGGCAACTAGGCATGGCCTTGTTGTCAGCTGCTCCTCCTTTCATTCTGCTGGGATTGTCAAAGTTTTTTCTCTTCATCTAAAGTTCTTGTGCCCTGCATAATAAAATAATTGTAGTATTTTTATTCATGCTGAGTTGAGGAGGTAGCAGGCTATCTTAGGCCTCAAGCTTATGCCATGCACTTCCAATTAGGTTTACCAGAATTCTTTATTGGACATATTAGGCCCTGGTATGATTAATAATAACATGGTGCTCTGTTTACAAGTTTTTATCGTTCTTTCCTTGGTGAGCAATTGAGGAATAAAAGTAAGGCAGAATTGGGGCAGTCTTGAGTATTCTAGCCAATACCAAAAATCCTTTTCCCAATATATCTTTTATCTTTGTTGTAACAGGTACCTCTGTAATTATCTATCCAGAAATTATCTCTAGGAATTCTGTTCCCCTTATCTTGTTCCTCCACTCCAATACCTACATGGTTGTAATAAAAGCTGTCATAATATTACAACATAATCATATCCCTTAACCATCATTGATTGGATGGGCGTGAGTGGTGAGCACATTATTTCAGGTGGCTCTTTTCCCTAGGGTAAGAAGGCAGCACCAGCTGTCCATGTTCTTTTTATTAAAAGAGCAAAAACTTTCACTGGAGCCCCCTAAGCTGATTCCTCCTTATGACCATTGGTCAAAACTGGATGCATAGCCACTCTGTCTTTCAGGAAACCGGAAAAGTCAGTATCTTGCCTCAGCTAGTCACATTTAGCATTATGCTGGCAAGGAAAACGTGAGGCATGAATATTGGGGAACCAATTTACATGGTCTGCCACATTAATACATTCATGTATAGAATGTAATACAAAAAAAATACTAAATAGAAACCTAACTGCCTTATAAGGAAAACTATCCATTTATTTTTTTAATTTTAATTTTTTTATGTTTATTTTTGAGAGAGAGAGAGAGATTGAGAACATGAGCAGGGGAGGGGGAGAGAGAGGGACATACAGGATTTAAAGCAGGCTTCAGGTTCTGAGCTGTCAGCACAGAGCCTGATGCAGGGCTGAAACTCATGATCTGTGAGATCATGACCTGAGCCGAAGTCAGATGCTCAACCAACTGAGCCACCCAGGTACCCCTAAAAAACTATCCATTTAATAAGGGGGATCTTTTTTTTGGCTGCATACCTTTTATGGGTTGGGGTAGGCAAGCTAATATGGAGAAGCTGGGGAAGAGAGAAAGCTGTGCATAACAGAGGAAGAAGTGTTTAGAACTATGTAAGCAATCTGGGATGGAATGGGATAAGAGAAGAGATAGGAGAAAATAGATGGTGGAGAGCCACATGGTTTGTGTTCTGAGCTTCGCCTATTACCTCCAAATCTTCAATAGAGTCTAGAACTCATGAGAAGATTGTTGTGAATAGATTTATTTGAAAGTTGGTGAAGGATTGAGCTCTATGTATAAATTGTGCTGGAGTAAAACACAGACAGCATGTGTAGATACAGGAGCAATAGGCCAGAGCCCGAGGAAAGCAAGAAGGTATAAGCCCCAACTGTGACAATAGAAATCATAAGGAGAGTCAAGAGTTCATATATCATCGAATGATAGAGGCCAAAACCAATTATTGCAAGATCCCTGAGAAGTATGGCAGGCCAAGCCAACATCTGACTTACATATATTTCTTGTCCTCACTAAGTGGTGAGCTCCTTTAGGCCTAGAATAACACCATCAAAACCCTAGAGGAGAAAGCAGGAAAAGGACTAGAATAACAGTCATCAATGCATTCCAGCACTTAGCCAGATGCATGAAACATGATGGATAGTCTATGAATATTTCTTAAATTAAACTAACCTGCCCTATATTTTCATTCTCAATATACCTACCTTAACTCCCCTAAGTAAATTGAAATCTCCATTAAGAGTGTGTCTGATTCATTTTTTATTAAATAAAATGCCTTTAACATGGTAGGTGCTTAAAGGGCCAATTTTCAGAACCCTGACTTAATGGAGAAGGATAAAGTCTTGGGTAATCTAAATCACATTTCTAGTGTGCTCTAGAATGTAGACTCTGATTTCTTGGCAGCTTGTTTTCCTTAGGCCGGTATGAAAATTAAATTTTATTCCCAGGCAAATATTAATTGATGTTAGGGGAAGGTAGCACAGACACCTGCTGTGTGGCAGAGGGAAAAGAGATTTTTATTTGTCACCAATGATCCATAAAATAGACAGTCAAACAGATAATCAAGAGTTGGAAGTATTAGAAATAAGAAATTAGAAATTGTAGTTAATTTATCATAAGTATAACTAGGTGTAGAAAAATACTGGAATGATAGAGATTATAATGTTGAGTATAAAAATCTTTATGAAGTGAAATTATGGGTGTTTTTTTTTCTTTTCTATCCTTATATGCAAATTGTAAACTGTACAATATGTTCATGAACACTTTTATATTTTAATATAATTTTTTATCAAGTTGGCTAACATACAGTATATACACTTGGCATAAACACTTTTAAAAATAAATTCAGTTTATTTTTTTCAATAAGAATAGAATTAACATTTATTAAATGCTTATTATATGTCAAGCACTATACAAAACATTTTAAAAATGTAACATTATTTAATCTTTTGTGGAACCTTATTCAGCCATTTTCTTCTTTTTTTATTAAGTCTTTTATCTAATTCCAGTATAGTTAACATCCAGTGTTATATTAGTTTCAACTGTACAATATAGTGATTCAATGATTCTATATATTACTTAGTGTTCATCATGATAAGTGTACTCTTTAATCCCCATAACCTATTTCACCCATTCCCCTGTCCCACCTCCCCTCTGATAACCATCAGTTTGTTCTCTATAACTGAGAGTCTTTCTTAGTTTGTCTCTCTTTTTTTCCTGTGCTCATTTGTTTTGTTTGTAATTTTCACATATGAATGGAATCATATGATATTTGTCTTTGTCTGACTGACTTATTTTGCTTAGCATTATACTCTCTAGCTCCATCCATGTTGTTGCAAATGGTAAGATTTCATTCTTCATATTATTCAGCCAATTTTATAGATGATGTAATTGAATCCCAAGAAATGTTTTTCCCCAGAATACAGCTGGAAAGTTCAATTATAAAGATTTAAACCCAGTATTTTTTTTTTCTGGATGGTGTGGTAAAACACAAATTGCTGAGCCGCATCCCAGATTTCTGATTAAGTAGATTTAGGGTGGGACTGAGAGTTTTCAGGTTATGCTCACCCTACTATTATGGGGATTGCACCATGAAAACCATTACTCTGGAGAATCAAGCATTGTGAAAGCCTTAAGTAATCTAGGCTTGAGCTTCCAAATCAGTGGACT
Organism: Lynx rufus; assembly: GCF_022079265.1. Taxonomy (NCBI): domain Eukaryota; kingdom Metazoa; phylum Chordata; class Mammalia; order Carnivora; family Felidae; genus Lynx; species Lynx rufus. The sequence goes on from NW_025814846.1 coordinate 7,273,992, forward strand.
AAGGCACAGTGATATGCCAGTAAAGAATGACAGGTATGTGGAAATGTATGTACCTGGTGTGTATTGAATCTCTTTTGCCCTTAGAATGGTTGGGGGATACCTGGAATAACTGGTTTTCTTGGACCACAAACATCCTTGTTGTTTATTCCTTATTTGTTTTTCTATAATGTAAAAGAGTTAGAAAGCACTAATATGGTCCAATCATTTATATGATGCCTGAATCTTTTTTTATACCTGTAACAGATGGTTATATAGCTTTTGCTTAAATACCTCTAGATGTGGGGAAACATTCACCCATTTTTTTTAATTCAGTTTCATTTTAGACTTCTCTAACCTAAATATTAGATTTTTTTTCTCTACACAAGCAGAAAGCTGGGGTAAGGGAGAGTAAAAGAGAAAATACCTGATTCATTAGGCAAAGTTTGATGTTTTTGAGATGTCTGTCATTTCCTTCTGTATCATTTTTTTTTAAATTTATTTATTTATTTTGAGAGAGACAGAGACAGTGCGAGTGGGGGAGGGGTAAAGGGAGATGGAGAGACAGAATCCCAAGCAGGCTCCACACTGTCAGCACAGAGTCCGATGCGGGGCTCAAACCCATGAACCATGAGATAATAACCTGAGCCAAACCAACAGTTGGGCACTTTAACTAACTGAGCCACTGAGGCCCCCACTTCTGTATCATTTTTTTTGCACTAAAACAACTTGCTCTCAAAATCTAGCAGCTTAAAACAACTCATATTTATTATTTCATGGTTTCTGTAGGTCAGAAATCCAGACACAGCTTGATTGGGTCTACCACTTCAGGGTCTCTCAAAGGCAATTATCAAGATATTGGATAGACTAGTTATCTCAGGGCTCAACTTTGGAAAAATCTACTTCCCAGTTCACATCGTTGTTGTCAGGATTCAACCATGGATTTTGGGTTGGAGGGGGTGCCTCAGTTCCTTGCTAGCCCTTGGCCAGAGGCTGCTCTCATTTCATTAACACATGAGTCTCTTCAACATAGACATATGTTTTATAAACGGTGTATGCTAAGAAGTTGATAGAGTTGGCTAGCAAGACAGAAGTCACAATATTTCGTAACATAATCTTGGAAGAGACATCGCATAACTTTAACCATATTCTATTCATCAGAAGCAAGTCACTTGACCAAGCCTACCCTCAAGTAGAGAGGATTTCACAAGGCATTGGATACCAGGAGGCAGGGGTTATTGGAAGTCCTTGTAGAAGTCTACCTACCACACAGATCCTTCTATATTCCTTCCTAGACAAGCTATCCTAACCACAGCCCCAACAAGACAGCCCTTATCACCATGTTCCCCCATTTCCCTTAGTTGGACAATGACTTAGATTAGGGTAAACAGAGAGCAGGTTACTTGCTTCAGGGAACTGAGCTTGGCAGGTCATTGTAGCAGAGATCTTCAGCTGCCAATTTTATCCATTTTCATATTGTTTCTTGATAGCAGAACTGAGATTTTTCTCCAGGGAAACAGTGTGCCTAGCTCTTTTTCTCTGCCCCCTTTGTAACTTGGGGTGGCTATAAGACTTAGTTCTGGCCAGTAAAATGTAAGGAAAGACCTGATAAGCATTTCTGGGAATACTTTCCTTTCCTGATAAACAGCAGTTCCTTTTATACCTTTCCTCCTTTTTCCCACCATGATCATGGCTATGATAGCTGGAATTCAAGCAGCCATCTTGCAACCATGTGAGGTAGAACCCTGAAATACTAGCTCTAACATCATTGAAGTAGTCTATTAACACCAATAACCCCCTATATCTAGACTTATTTGTTTAATTCAATTTACTTAAACAAAAACAAGAACAATTCACCCAGTTCCCCTACCCCATCACCCCCCACCTTTGGTATCCACTAAATCTGTTCTCTGTATCTTTAAGCTTTATTATTAATGTATTCACTTTTAGATTTCCACATATAAGAGAGATCATATGGTAATTGTCTTTCTCTGTCTTACTTATTTCACTTAGTATAATGCCCTCAAAATGTTGTAGACTCTAAATCTAAAGTTCTCTTTTGACCAGCAAAAGAGTTGACACAGGATTAAAATGAGAGATGGCTAATGTCTGGGAAAAAGACAAGAACCCTGAATAAGGGTCCTTGCCCTGTATTTATTCAGATCAGAAGGCTTGCAAACGTGATGGGTGTGTACAAAGAGACAAAGAAACTAGGCACATTAACTCGTGGATGTGAGGGGGAAAGGGTTATTTTGAAGATATACAGTGTTTGGGTTTTGGGTCAATATAAAACAAAATCCAGGCGCCGGGCAGATGGGTAGATGGTTGTTAACAGCAGACAGGAAGTGAAATGCCTGTTTATCTTTGCTAGCCTAGGGGATGAGACAGATAGGGGCATTAACCTCAGGGTTAATAAGACACCTTTTCTTTTTTTAACCATCTCGCTCTGGGCTGCTTTGCCTGCAGCGCATCGGTCCAAAGTCCAATTCACCAATTTTTTTACCTAACCTGGCCCTATTCTCCTATATTATTCTCCTATATTCTCCTATAGCATTCTTCTATAGTACTAAATTTGTAGTGCTTTCACCGTGAATATCTAGTCTTGTTATTCCTATGTATTGGGCGCCTTTGTGCCATTTCTATTTCAGGCCTTTGCCACTCTCTCTCTATTTTGGGGGGCTCAGCACCCCCTCTCTATTTTGGGGTGCCTTTGCACCTCCCTATTCCTGGCACCTTTGTTGCTCTTATGCTTGGGGTGTCTTTGCACTCCCCTATTCTTGGAGTGCCAATCTGGTTTACCCAAACTTGGGTGTGAGCATTTTATTGACTTTGTATTTCTTTGTGCCTTGTTAACCCATTGGTGTAAGCCCGGGGGATTCTTAAGCTTATCCCCCACATCAAAGTCCACCTATGTTGTACTAAATGGCAATATTTAATTATTTTTATGGCTGAATAATATTCCAGTGTATGTATGTATGTGTATGTATCACAGTTTCTTTACCCATTCATCCATTGTTAGACTTATTATATGAAAAAAAAACTTATTTGTTTAAGTTACTATAGTTGTTCCTGTTTATTGTTGCTGAAAGCATACATATCTTCTGCAGTCATACAGACTGGAGGGCTGAAACTTTCATGTTTGAATAGTCCTCGTTGGTTGTGGTAAATTCATGATTGGTTCTGATAAATGAGAAGAGGACACTGGTTTGCAAGAATAGGATTGTTGAACAGATGTTTCAAAAAAAAAGATATCATGCAGTCCAAGAGACTGAGTGAGAACAAAAGATAGAAAGGGTTTCCAGTCCCTTGAGACATGACTGAGTTCCTCTAACTGGGTTCCACGATATTGTCTACCATATCATTACAATAACATCCTTTTTACTTGTGTTAATTTCTGTAACTGGCAACCAAATATGCCTTGTGTGAACACTTGAGTTCATAATAAAAGACAAAAGGCAGGAGACTGAAACATTGCAATTAATCCAATGTACTAAATTTCCCATTGGATTTTATAGCTCTAGAGCCATCTTTGACTGGAGTTTATCAAAAAGGTGTGTCACTACAAGCTTGTCAAAGATGGCATACTTTATCCCCTGCACCTAAATCTCACTTACCCCAGTCACTACAAATAGACTCAATAGGCAACTTTTTAGCCCCCATAGAATACCTGGTTCCTTAATGTGCATCTGTAGATCTCAGTTTGTGCCCTGATCTGTAGGGGTGTCACTTTTCTTGTTTACCACTCATAATCTGATTGTCACACAAAAGTCATACAAATTCTGGGAGAATACCTTCACTGGCTCACACCTTATATAAATAATAGGGCTATGTTCCTAGACCTCTTCCTCTCCCAGGGCCTCTCTAAATCCATGTGATTCTCTCACAGTCCACTGGGCCAAGAATCAGATCAGAAGAACTGAACTAAGAAAGGATAGAGCAAAGAAGTAACATGTAACACAGTGGAGAAACAGCATGAACTTTAGAGTCTGACAGACTCGAATCCAGGCTCAGCCATTTCTTAGCTGAGTGATTCTAAATAAGTAGCTCATATATTTGAGCCTCAGATTCCTCAGCAGTAATATAGGAATTACCTATGTATATAGGTATTCCTATATATAGTATATAAGAATATATATAGGAGTATATATATTATACTCCTATATATATATAGGAGTATATATATAGTATATATATAGTATATATATACATATACCTATGTATATATAGTATATAGGAATTCCTAATATAGGAAATACCTAGTGAGGTAATAATAGTGAGGATTAAAACTAGCAAAGTTGAGGCTTGATTTAAAATTGCAGAGAAATAGGAGGACCCTGGGTTTCCCAGGTCCCTCAAATTCAGCTTTATTGAGGAAAGATTACTTTGAACACCCAGGAAATTAAAATGCAGAGTGGCAGGAGGATCTCTTCAGTTGGAGGGAGACAGATTTACTGGTGTGAGGTGTGTGGATGCAAGTTGGGGAAGAGAAAACAGCAGAGCAACAGACTGGGGGAACCCTTTCCATGGAGAGATAAAAGGGAGAGAAATAAAGAGGGGTTGAGATGATGGGGCATCGAGTTATCACAAGAGGAAACCCTCACTGGACCATGGACTGGGGAGCAGGAAGTACTGAATGTCCCAGTTCTTTTATGCAAACAACTTCTGGAGCTCAAACTCGCAGGTTTGGAACTGCACGACTTTCTCTGGAGGAGAGCTGTGAGTTTGCTCCTGCAAAGGAGGGAGCTGTCTCCAAAGTGCCTAGCATGCTATAGTGATCTCTGGGGTGCACTGGGAGGGAACATTCCCATTTCTGGAGTAGTTTTGGAAGATGGTTTATTGCTTTCACAAGGACAAAACACCCTGCAGGTGCTAGTCAAAATCCTTCCATCAGCAGGTTGGAGAGGCTCTACTCTGGAGCAGGGCAGCAGAGCTGCACTGTGCCAGGTCCTTTAAGCCTTTGGTTTTTGAATCCCAGCTGAGCACCAAGAAGACACAGTTGAGGCACAGGGCGAGCTACTGCCCTTGCAATTCTATGAGCACTGCCTGAACAGTGGAGATAGAGATCCCTGGTCTGGGGATGAGAAATTGGGGTGACTCAGTTTTCCTCCCAATACCAACACTGTGAAACTTCAGAGAACAACACAGCAGCCCCCCATGGAGGCAGGACCTGATTACACAAAACCCCGCCTCTCGTGCCTGGCAACTGCTGGTTTATTGCAGCAATACTGAATATGACCAAAAGCAGCTGGCTTTCCTTGAGACCGGCACAGCCACCACCCCCCAGGCACCAACAGACAGCTCTTTTTTCCCTCCCTATTCTTTTTTTTTTTTTGCTTTTGGAATCAGGCTTATAGTTTCTGATATGTTTTTTTGTCATATAATTTTATCTTTTTTTATTCTTTTTGGTCAGGTTTTTTTAAAATATATTAAATTTATTGTCAAATTGGTTTCCATATAACACCCAGTGCTCATCCCAACAGGTGCCCTCCTCAATACCCATCACCACCCTCCCCTCCCTCCCACCCCCCATCAGCCCTCAGTTTGTTTTCAGTTTTTAAGAGTCTTTTATGCTTTGGTCAGTTTTTTTTTATTCTTTTCTTTTTCCTTCCTTTCTCCTTCTAAATTTTTTCTTCTTCTGTTTCTTTCTCTTTCCTTGGAATCCCTTATAGTTTTTTTTCCTGCTTGGTTTCCTTTTATCCCCTTTCCTTTTTCTCTTTTTATGGGATCAAGCTTCCCCCCCACCCTTTTCTCCCCAAGACAACCTCAACAAATAAATAAAAGCACACCTACTTAAAGGTCTAAACACTCCACCACTGAAAGAAAGGAGGGGGTCTGCAGAGTATTGACCATTGGGAAAGACCAGCCAAAACACAACAGTGGAGTGCACACAGCATACACCAGAACCACTTTATGAAGTGCCAGGCCCTAGACAATATATGACCTTATTTTAATATAGTAGTACTCTCAAGTGCAGGACAGATAAGCTGTTAAAACTTGCAAAGACAGAAACTTAGCCAAAATGTCAAGACACAGGAATTCTCCCCAAAAGAAAGGTCGAAAAGAAATCACAGCCAGATATATGCTCAAAACACAAATAAACAATATATCTGAACAAGAATTAAGAATAACAGTCATAAGACTACTAGCTGGGCTTCATAAAAGTATAGAGAACACCTAAGAAGACCTTGCTGCACAGATCAAAAACCAAAGAACTAGTCAGGATGACATAAAAAATTCCCTAACTGAGATGCAAAATAAGCTAGATACAGTGACAGTGAAGAGTGAAGAAGCATAGGAGAGAATAGGTAAAATAGAAGATAATATTATTGGGGCGCCTGGGTGGTTCAGTCAGTTGAACGTCTGACTTCGGCTCAGGTCATGATCTCACAGTTAGTGGGTTTGAGCCCCGCATCGAGCTCTGTGCTGACTGCTCAGAGCCTGGAGCCTGCTTTGGATTCTGTCTCCTTCTCTCTCTGCCCCTCCCCACTTGTGCTCTCTCTGTCTCTCAAAAATAAATAAATGAAAACAAATAAAAAAGAAAAGAAGATAAAATTATCAAAAGTAATTAAGCTGGAAAAAGGAGGACAAGGAAGTTACTAGATCATGAGGGGAGACTTAGAGAACACAGTGATTCCATGAAATGAAACAATATCCATATTATAGGAGTCCCAAAAGAAAAATAGCAAGAAAAAGTGGCAGAAGGTTAACTTGAACAAATTATAGTTGAAAACTTCCCTGATCTGGGGAAGGAAACAGGCATCCAAGTTCAAGAAGCACAGAGAACTCCCTTCAAAATCAACAAAAACCAGTCAAAACCAAACATATCATTGTGAAACTTGAAAAATACAAAGACAGAGAATTCTGAAAGCAGCTAGGGACAAAAGGTCCTTGCACTATAAGGGTAGACATATAAGATTAGTAGCAGATGCATCCACTGAAAGTTGGCAGGACAGAGAGTGGCAAGAAATATTCAATGTGCTGAATAGGAAAAGTATGCAGCCAAGACTTCTTTATCCAGCAAGGCTGTGATTCAGAATAGAAGGAGAAATAAAGACTTTCCAAGCAAACAAAAACTAAAGAAGTTCATGACCACTAAAGCAGCCCTGCAAAAATTCTAAAGAGAACTCTCTGAGTGGATTAAAAAAAAGAGCAGCAAAGACTACAAAGGACCAGAGAACAACAGAAAAAAGGAATCTATAGAAAAGACAATGGCACTAAATTCATATATTTCAATGATCACTCTTGAATATATATGGACTAAATGTCCCAATCAAAAAACATAGGGTATCAGAATGGATTAAAAAAAAAAAAAAAACAGATCCATCTATATGATGCCTGCAAGATACTCATTTCAGACCATGGGACACCTGCAGATTGAAGGTGAGGGATGGAGAATCATCTATCTTTCTAATGGATGTCAAAAGAAAGCCAGGGAAGCCATACGTATATCAGTCATACTAGATTTTAAAACACAGACTGTAACAAGAGTTGAAGAAGGGCATTAGATCATAATTAAGGGGTCTATCCATAAAGAAGAGCTACCAATTGCAAATGTTTATGCCCCCAACTTGAGCCCAAATTTATAAATCAATTAATCATGACTATAAACAAACTCATTAATAATAATACCATTATAGTAGACTTTATTACTCCACTTAGAGCACTGGACAAATCATGTAAGCAGAAAATCAACAAGGAAACAATAGCTTTAAATGACACACTGGACCAGATGGACTTAACAGACATATTCAAAACAGTCCATCCTAAAGCAGCAGAATACACATTCTTCTTGAGGGCATGTGGAAAATTCTACATAATAGACCACATAATGGGACACAAATCACCCTCAACAAGTACAATATTGGGATCATACCATGTATATTTTCAGATAAAAATACATATTTCAGTTGAAACTTAATGACAAGAAAAAATTTGGAAAGCCCTCAAATACATCAAGGTTAAAGAACATCCTACTAAAGAATGCATGGATTAACCAGGAAATTAAAGAAGAAATTATAAAATACATGGAAGCCAATGAAAATGAAAACACAACAGCCCAAACACTTTGGGATGTTGCAAAGGCAGCCATAAGAGGAAAATACATTGCAATTCAGGCCTATGTAAATAAGCAAGAAAGGTCCCAAATACAAAACCCAACCTTACACTGAAAGGAGCTAGAAAACAAGCAGCAAATAAATCCCAGAGTCAGCAGAAGAAGGAAAATAATATAGAGCAGAAATAAACGATATATAATAATAATAATAATAACAAATTAGAACTGATCAATGAAACTAAGAGCTGGTTTAATTGAAAGAATAAACAAAATTGATAACCCCCTAGCCAGACTTCTCAAAAAGAAAACAGAGAGGGCCCAAATAGATAAAATCACGAATGAAAGAGGCGAGATCACAACCAACATCACAGAAACACAAACAATAAGAGAATACTATGAAAAAATTATACGCCAACAAACTGGACAATTGGGAAGAAATTGACTAATTCTTAGACACTCACACACTTCCAAAACTCAAACAGGAAGAAATAGAAAATTTGAAAAGCCCATAACCAGCAAAGAAACTGAATATGTTATCAAAAATCTCCCAAGAAATAAGAGTCCTGGGCCAGATAGCTTCCCAGGGGAATTCTACGATTTAATTTTTTTTAATGTTTATTTTTGAGAGAGAGAGAGAGTCAGAGATAGAGGAAAACAGAGAATCCAAAGCAGGCTCCAGTCTCTGAGCTGTCAACACAGAGCCTCATGTGAGTCTCCAACTCGTGAACCATGAGATCACGACCTGAGCTGAAGTCGGACGCTTAACCGATTGAGCCACCCAGGTGATCCAATTCTACCAGACATTTCAAGAAGAGTTAATACCTATTCTTCTCAAACTGTTCCAAAAAAAAAAAAAATAGAAATTTAAGGAAAGCTTCTGAACCCATTCTATGGAGCCAGCATTAGCTTGATTCCAAAATCATACAAAGACCCCACTAAAAAGGACAATTACAGGCCAATATCCCTGATGTGCCTGGGTGAAAAAATTCCCAACAAAATACTAGCAAATCAAATTCAACAGTGCATCAAAAGAATTATTCACCACAATCAAGTGGGATTTATTCCTGAACTGCAAGGCTGATTCAGTATTCACAAATCAATCAACATGATACACCTCATTAATAAAAGAAAGGATAAGAAACATAAGATACTCTCAATAAATGCAGAAAAATATTTGAAAAAAATACAGCATCCTTTCTTGATAAAAACCCTCAAGAAGGTAAGGATAGAAGGAGCATATCTCGACATCATAAAAGCCCTATGTTTAATGCCCACAGCTAATATGATCTTCAATGGGGAAAAACAGAGCTTTCCCCCTAAGATGAGTGACACGACAGTGATGTCCACTCTCACCACAGTTATTCAACATATTGCTGGAAGTCCTAGCCTCCGCAATCAGACAACACAAAGAAATAAAACGTATCCAAATTGGCAAGGAAGAAGTGAAACTGTCAGTCTTTGTAGATGACTTGATACTCTACTTGGAAAACCCAAAAGACACCACCAAAAAACAGTTGGTGACGATACATGAATTCAACAAAGACACAGGATATAAAATCAGTGTACAGAAATCGGTTACCTTTCTATACACCAGTAATGAAGTAAAGAGATATCAAGGAATCAATCCCATTTACAATTGCACCAAAACCCATAAGATACCTAGGAATACACTTAACAGAAGAAGTAAAAGATTTGTATGCTGGAAACTATATAAAGCTTAGAAAAGAAATTGAAGACACAACAAAATGGAAAACATTCCATGCTCATGGATTGGAAGAAGAAATAATTGTTAAAATGTTGACAGTCCCCAAAGCAATCCATGCATTCAATGCAATCCCTATAAAAATAACACCAGCATTCTTCAACAATCTTAAAATTTGTATGGAAATAGAAAAGACCCCCAAATAGCCAAAATAATGCTGAAAAGAAAACCAAACCTGGAAACATCACAATTCCAGACTTGAAGCTATATTACAAAGCTGTAATCATCAAGACAGTATGGTACTGGGAAAAAAAAACAGACACATAAGTCAATTGAATAGAGTAGTTAACCCATAAATGGGCCCACTTATGTATGGCTAAGTAATCTTCTACAAAGTGGGAAAGAGTATCCAAAGGAAAAAGACAGTCTCTTCAGCAAATGGTGCTGGGAAAACTGGACAGTAACATGCTGAAGAATGAAACTGGACCACTTTCTTACACCATACACAAAACTAAATTCAAAATGGATGAAAGACCTAAATGTAAGACAGGAAACCATCAAACTCCTACTGGAGAAAACAGGCAGCAAACTTTTTGACCTCAGCTGCAGCAACTACTTACTTGACATGACTCCAGAGGCAAGGGAAATAGAAGTAATAATGAACTATCGGGACCCCACAAAGATAAAAATCTTCTGCACGGCAAAGGAAACCACCAACTAAACTAAAAGACAGCCAAAAAAAATGGAGAATAAATTTGCAAATGACAGATAAATGATTAGTATCTGAAATCTATAAAGTATTTACCAAAATCAACAGCCAGAAAAACAAATTATCCAGTGAAGAAATGGGCAGAAGACATAAATAGACACTTTTCCACAGAAGACATCCAGATGGATAAAAGACACATGAAAAGATGTTCAACATCACTCATCATCACGGAAATGCAAATCAAAACCACAATGAAATACCACCTCACACCTATCAGAATGGCTGAAATGAACAACTCAGGAATCAGCAGATGTTGACAAGGATGGAGAGAAAAGAGAACCATCTTGCACTGTTGGTGGGAATTCAAACTGGTGCAGCCACTCTGGACAACAGTATGGAGGTTTCTCAAAAATTAATTGAACTACCCACAACCTAATAACTGCTAATTTGAAGGGGCACACACACCCCAGTTTTTGTAGCAGTGCTATCAACAATAGGCAAATTATATAAAGACCCCAAATGTCCACTGACTGGTGAGTGGATAAAGAAGATGTGGTATATACATACAACAGAATACGACCAGGCATTGATAAAGAATGAAATCTTGCTATTTTCAACAACGTGGATGGAACAAGAGGGCATTATGCTAAGTGAAATGTCAGCCAGAGAAATACAAATGTATGTTTTCACTAATTTGGAAATTAAGAAACACCACAGATAAATATAGGGTAAGGGAAGGAAAACCATGATAAAAACAGAGAGGGAGGCAAACCATAAGAGACTCTTAAATACAGAGAACAAACAGGGTTGCTTGGGGCAGGAGATGGGTAGGAGGATGGGTTAAATGAGTGATGGGTATTAAGGAGGGCACTTGTTGGAATGAGCTCTGGGTGTCATATGTAAGAGATGAATCACTGGGTTGTAGTCCTGAAACTAAGACAACACTGTATGTTAACTAACTAGAATTAAAAAAAAATAGCAATGTTTATAACAGTACTTTGTCTTATCTTATGCTTGGCATGATTAGGTATTCTTTTAGTGAAAAAAAATATGTAAAGCTTATGCTGTTTTCTCTGCCTAGTGAAGTCTTATCCAACTCTCAAGACCTAACTCAAATTCCATTTATTTGGAAAACCTTGATATTGAAATTGAAGAAAAGAAAAAAAATAATTTTATAACAAGGTTACCCTTACCCAAACTATTGAAATGTTCTGATTTTATGTGATTGGACTAAATTCAATACTATTTTTAAGGATTTAGGAGGAGGGGTCAACATGGAAGAGAAAATAGGGGATTCTGAAGTTCCCTCCTTGTCATAGACTCTGGATCTAAAGTTCTCTCTTGTCTAGCAAGAGAGCAGGATGCAGGATGAAAAGCAAGAGATGGCTAATGTCTGGAAAAGACAAGAGCCCTGAATTAGGGTCCTTGCCCTGGGTTTTTTGTTTTTTTTTTGATCAGAAGGCTTGCCAACATGGCGGTGGACGTGCACAAAGAGACAATGAATCTGTGAACATTAACTTGTGGACATAAGGTAAAGGGGGTCTTGAAGATATTTGGGGTTTGGGGTTTGGGTTAATATAAAACAAAATCCTGGTGTTGGGTGGTTAGGCGGAAGGTTGTTTACAGTGGACATGGGGCACGACCTCTGTTCATCTTAGCTAGCCTAGGGGATGAGACAGGTAGGGCACGTGACCTCAGAGTTAACAAGGCACCTTTCTTTTGTTAATAATCTCCTCTCTGGGCAACTGTCCTGCAGCACAGAGCAGCAGTCTATAGCCCAATTTACTGGTTTACCTAACTTGGTCCTTCCCTCTTGTGAAAGCAGCTTTCTGCTATAGTACTAAATTGGGGGGTGCTTCTGCCCTGAATACCTAGTCTTGTCTATTTCATACACCTATGTTCTATATTGGTGCCTTTGCACCTCCCTATTTTGGGCCTTTGCCCCTCCCTCTGTATTCTGGGGGCTCTGCACCCCTTCTCTATTGTGGATGCCTTTTTACACCCCTTCTCTCTTGGAGTCATAATCTTGTTTATCCAAACTTGGGTGTGGGCATCTTATGGCTTTGTACTTCTTTATGCCTTGTTAACCCACTGGTGTAAGCCCAGGGAATTTCTAGACTTACTCCCCACACCTCATCTCTCAAACAAAGCAGTGTTAGGCTCAATGACTTTGAACTCAGAGAGTCCAGGAGACAAAGAGACAGTGGCTTCCAGGGACCCAACTGGGACAAACTGACAGACCATAAGTGTGTGATAGCAAACTGGGAGAGATAAAACAAATGGAGGGGAGGGATCCTTTTCTGAGAAGAGACAAAGGGAAGGGAAAGAGAGGCTGGGGAAGCATAGGACTGTGTCTGGACAAGAGAAAATCCATGGACCGGGATGGAGAACGATGCAAACTTTAACTGCAGGGCTTTCTCTGGACTGAGGCAGGCTGCCCTGATCATACATCTAGGGAGGAGGGAAGCCAGCTCTGGCTCAGTGGCTAGGTCAGGGGCACAGTCCACAGTAGGAGAAAGTGATCCCTATCCTGGAGTGCTGTGAGACAGAACAAAGCCTGCCTGCATCCAGCAGCCAGAGACCACATATTGGGCAACCAGGAGTGGCACAGTACTGGGGCACATGGAGCAAGCGTTTGAATCCCAGCCAAGCACCAGGGAAAGAGAGTCAGTGGAGCCAGACAAACCACCTCATTTGCGCACGTGGTACAGTGAGGATGGCTCAGAGTAGTTTGGGATACTCGGTCCGTGGAGGAGAGACTGTGGTGTCGCCATTTGTCTCCCCATGACCACCAAAGTGGGGCCTCAGGGAACAGGCAGTGGGGCCCACAGTGGAGGCAGGACCCGCCTACACCAAACCACTCTTCTCTAGGCCTGGAAACTGCATATCTAATGGAGCAGGATTGACACTTAATAACCAGACATCCATTCCTCCAGACCAGGTCTGTTGCATCACCTGGTTTAATTCTCAGACAGTTCTTATTATATAGATATATTCTTCCTTCCTTCTCTCCTTCTGATCTCTTCCCTCCTCTAGTCTGGTTACTCTGGTTGTTGATTTGGTTTAAGCAGACATAGTTAACCCATTCTCCTGATCCATGTTTCACACCTCCTTCTTTATCCTCCTTTCTCGATTTTATAGAGGAAGATGGCGGCGTAGGAGGACGCTGGGCTCACCGCGCGTCCTGCTGATCACTTAGATTCCACCTACACCTGCCTAAATAACCCAGAAAACCGCCAGAGGATTAGCAGAACAGAGTCACCGGACCCAAGTGCAGACGAGAGGCCCACGGAAGAGGGTAGGAAGGGCGGCGAGGCGGTGCGCGCTCCACGGACTGGCGGGAGGGAGCCGGGGCGGAGGGGCGGCTCGCCGGCCAAGCAGAGCCCCCGAGTCCGGCTTGCAAAAGCGGAGGGGCCTGACGGACTGTGTTCCGACAGCAAGCGCGACTTAGCGTCTGGGAGGTCATAAGTTAACAGCTCTGCTCAGAAAGCGGGAAGGCTGGAGGACAAAGGGAGGGTGAGCTGCGGAGCCCCTGGACGACAGAGCTCAGTTTGGCGGGGAACAAAGGCGCTCTCCAGCGCCATCTCCCCCGCCCATCCCCCAGCCAAAATCCCAAAGGGAACCGGCTCCGGCCAGGGAAATTGCTCGCTCCGCGCGAACACCCAACTCTGTGCTTCTGCGGAGCCAGCGATCTGACTCCCTCCGGCTGCACAGGGCCCCTCCTGAAGTGGATCACCTAAGGAGAAGCGAGCTAAGCCTGCCCCCCCTGCCGCCGTGCACCTTGCCTTCCCACCCCAGCTAATACGCCAGATCCCCAGCATCACAAGCCTGGCAGTGTGCAAGTAGCCCAGACGGGCCACGCCACCCCACAGTGAATCCCGCCCCTAGGAGAGGGGAAGAGAAGGCACACACCAGTCTGACTGTGGCCCCAGCGGTGGGCTGGGGGCAGACATCAGGTCGGACTGCGGCCCCGCCCACCAACTCCAGTTATACACCACAGCACAGGGGAAGTGCCCTGCAGGCCCTCACCACACCAGGGACTATCCAAAATGACCAAGCGGAAGAATTCCCCCCAGAAGAATCTCCAGGAAATAACAACAGCTAATGAGCTGATCAAAAAGGATTTAAATAATATAACAGAAAGTGAATTTAGAATAATAGTCATAAAATTAATCGCTGGGCTGGAAAACAGCATACAGGACAGCAGAGAATCTCTTGCTACAGACATCAGGGGACTAATGAACAGTCACGAGGAGCTGAAAAACGCTTTAAAGGAAATGGAAAACAAAATGCAAACCACCACAGCTCGGATGGAAGAGGCAGAGGAGAGAATAGGTGAACTAGAAGATAAAGTTATGGAAAAAGAGGAAGCTGAGAAAAAGAGAGATAAAAAAATCCAGGAGTATGAGGGGAAAATTAGAGAACTAAGTGATACACTAAAAAGAAATAATTTACGCATAATTGGTATCCCAGAGGAGGAAGAGAGAGGGAAAGGTGCTGAAGGGGTACTTGAAGAAATCATAGCTGAGAACTTCCCTGAACTGGGGAAGGAAAAAGGCATTGAAATCCAAGAGGCACAGAGAACTCCCTTCAGACATAACTTGAATCGATCTTCTGCACGACATATCATAGTGAAACTGGCAAAATACAAGGATAAAGAGAAAATTCTGAAAGCAGCAAGGGGTAAACGTGCCCTCACATATAAAGGGAGACCTATAAGACTCGTGACTGATCTCTCTTTTGAAACTTGGCAGGCCAGAAAGAATTGGCACGAGATTTTCAGGGTGCTAGACAGCAAAAATATGCAGCCAAGAATCCTTTATCCAGCAAGTCTGTCATTTAGAATAGAAGGAGAGATAAAGGTCTTCCCAAACAAACAAAAACTGAAGGAATTTGTCACCACTAAACCAGCCCTACAAGAGATCCTAAGGGGGACCCTGTGAGACAAAGTACCAGAGACATCACTACAAGCATAAAACATACAGACATCACAATGACTCTAAACCCGTATCTTTCTATAATAACACTGAATGTAAATGGATTAAATGCGCCAACCAAAAGACATAGGGTATCAGAATGGATAAAAAAACAAGACCCATCTATTTGCTGTCTACAAGAGACTCATTTTAGACCTGAGGACACCTTTAGATTGAGAGTGAGGGGATGGAGAACTATTTATCATGCTACTGGAAGCCAGAAGAAAGCTGGAGTAGCCATACTTATATCAGACAAACTAGACTTTAAATTAAAGGCTGTAACAAGAGATGAAGAAGGACATTATATCCTCCTTTCTCTCTCTCTGGATTAAGCCTTATAGTTTCTCTGCCTGGACAATGTTATTTTCTTTTCTTTTACTCAGCCCCCCTCTTTGTTTTCTTTTCTCTCTCTGTGGATTAAGCCATATAGTTTCTCTGTCTGGTCAATTTTTAATTTTTCTTTTTCCCTGCCCCTGTCATTTCTCTGGTTATATGTGATAAGGCCTCTTCCATCAACACTGCCTCCAGCCTATTATTTATTGTAGCTGGTGTTTCTGTTTTTTTTTTTCTTTTTGGGTTTTTTTTTTATGTTGTTTGTGTGTTTGCATGTTTTTTGTTTTCTGTTTGTTTTCTGTTTATTTGTTTGTTTGTTTTCCTTTTCAGGGCTACTTCCAGGAACAAATAAAAGCACACCTGCTAGAGGGTCCAAAACATCATTAGGAGTAGAGAGATAAAGTAACCAAATAACAAGAACAGAGAGCAAGTAACACTATCCAGAAAAACACCTCCTGAAGGGCCAGGCCCTGGACAGTGTATGACCCCTCTTTAATATAGTATTGCTTGCAGGTGCAGGTCACATAACAAGCTTTTAAAACACATAAGGGACAGTAAATTAGCCAAAATGATGAAACAGAAGAATTATTCTCAGAAGAAATTCCAGGAAGAAATGACAGCTAAAGAACTACTTGAAACAGATATAAACAATATAACTGAACAAGAATTTAGAATAATAGTCATAAGATTAATCGCTATACTTGAAAAAAGCACACAATACTGCAGAGAATCTATTTCTTCAGAGATCTAGGAACTAAAATATAGTCATGATGAATTAAAAAATGATGTAAATGAGGTGAAAAATAAACTAGAGATGGTGACAGCAAGAATTGAAGAGGCAGAGGGGGAGAATAGGTGAAATAGAAGATAAAATTATGGAAAAAGATGAAGCTGAGAAAAAAGAGAAAAAAAATAATTCTGGATCATGAGGGGAAAATTAGAGAACTAAGTGATTCTATAAAATGGAACAATATCTGTATCATAGGAGTTCCAGAAAAGAGACAGAGAGAGGGCCAAACGTGTGCTAGAACAAATCATAGCTGAGAACTTCCCCAATCTGGGGAAGGAAACATACATTGAAATCCAGGAGGCACAGAGAATTCCCTTCAGAAATAACTTGAATTGATCTTCTGCATGATATATCATAGGGAAACTGGCAAAATACAAACATAAAAGCAACCAGGGATAAATGGGGCTTAACCTACCAGGGTAGACACATAATGGTAGTAGCATACATATCTACTAAAACTTAGCAGGCCAGAAAGGAGTGCCAGGAAATTTTCAATATGCCGAATAGAAAAAAATATGCAGCCAAGAATCCTTTATCCAGCAAGCCTGTCATTCAGAATAGGAGAGATAAAGGTTTTCCCAAACGAACAAAAGCTTAAGGAATTCATCACAACTAAACCAGCCCTACAAGAGAGCTTAAGGGGGATTCTGTGAGTGTTGCAAAGACCACAAAGGACCAAAGACATCACTACAAGCATGAAACCTACTGATAACACAATGACTCTAAATCCATAACTTTCAATAATAACACAGAATGTAAATAGATTAAATGCTCGAATCAAAAGACATAGGGTATCAAAATGGATTAAAAAAAAACAAGACTAATCTATTTGCTGTCTACAAGAGACCCATTTTAGACCTGAGGACACCTTCAAATTGAAAGTGAGGGGATGCAGAACCATCTACCATGCCACTGGAAGTCAGAAGAAAGCTGGAGTAGCCATACTTATATCAGACAAACTATATTTTAAACTAAAGACTGTAACAAGAGATCAAGAAGGGCATTATATAATAATTATGAGGTCTATCTATAAAGAAGAGCTAACAATTATGAATATTCATGCACCGAATATGGGAGCACCCAAATATAGAAAACAATCACAAACATAAGCACTCTTATTAGTAAGAATGTGGTAATTGCAGGGGACTTTAATACTCCACTTACAACAATTGACAGATCATCTAGACAGAAAATCAATAAAGAAATAATGGCCATGAATGATTCACTGGATCAGATGGACTTGACATATATATTTAGAACTTTTCATTCTAAAGCAAAAGAGTACACATTCTTTTTGAGTACACATGGAACATTCTCCAAGATAGATCACATACTGGGTCACAAAACAGCCCTCAATAAGTATAAAAGAATTGAAATCATACCATGCACACTTTCAGATCACAATGCTATGAAACTTAAAATCAACCACAGGAAAAATCTGGAAAACATCTAAAAGCATGGAGGTTAAAGAAAATCCTACTAAAAAATGAATGGGTCAACCAGGCAATTTAAGCGTGCTGTTAGATTTTGTATTTGGGATTTTTCTTGTTTCTTGAGATAGGCCTGAATTACAATGTATTTTCCTCTTAGGACTTCCTTTGCTGCATCCCAAAGGGTTTGGACTGTTGTGTTTTCATTTTCATTTGTTTCCATATATTTTTAAATTTCTTCTTTAAGGAACTAGAAGCAGAACATCAGACACCCCAAACCCAGCAGCAGAAGAAAAATAATAAAGATCAGAGAAGAAATAAACAATATAGTATCTACAAAAAAAAAACCAAAACAAAACAGTAGAACAGATCAATGAAAGTGAGAATTCGTTTTTGAAAAAATAAACAAAATAGATAACCCCCTACCCAGACTTCTCAAAATGAAAAGAGAGGGGACCCAAATAGATAAAATCACGAACGAAAATGGATTTATCACAACCAAGGCCTCAGCTACAAGCAATTATCAGAGAATACTATGAAAAACTATTTGCTGAAAAACAGGACAACCTGGAAGAAATAGACAATTTCCGAGATACCCACATACTACCAAAACTCAAAGAAGAAATAGAAAATTTGAAAAGACCCATAACTAGTGATAAAATTGAATCAGTTATCAAAAATCTCCCAACAGGGGCGCCTGGGTGGCGCAGTCGGTTAAGCGTCCGACTTCAGCCAGGTCACGATCTCGCGGTCCGTGAGTTCGAGCCCCGCGTCGGGCTCTGGGCTGATGGCTCGGAGCCTGGAGCCTGTTTCCGATTCTGTGTCTCCCTCTCTCTCTGCCCCTCCCCCGTTCATGCTCTGTCTCTCTGTCCCAAAAATAAATAAAAAACGTTGAAAAAAAATTTAAAAAAAAAAAAAAAAATCTCCCAACAAATAAGAGTCATGGACCATATGATTTCCCTAGGGAATTCTCCCAGACATTTGAAGGAGAGTTAATAACTATCCTTCTCAGGCTGTTTCAAAAAATAGAAATGAAGGAAAACTTCCAGGCTCATTGTATGAAGCCAGCATTACCTTGATTCCTAAACCAGACAGAGACCCAGCAAAAAAGGAGAACTAGAGACCAATATCCCTGATTCACATGGATGCAAAATTTCTCATGAAGATCCTAGCAAATCAATTTTAACAGCATATAAAAAGAATTATTCACCATGATCAAGTGGGATTCATTCCTGGGCTGCGGGGCTGGTTCAACATTCACAAATCAATCAATGTGATACGTCACATTAATAAAAGAAAAGATAAGAACCAAATGATCCTGTCAATCGATGCAGAAAAAGCCTTTGACAAAATTCAGCATTCTTTCTTAATAAAAACCCTCGAGAAAGTCGGTATGGAAGAAACATACTTAAACATCATAAAAGCCATATATGAAAAGCCTACAGCTAATATTGTCCTCAATGGGGAAAAACTGAGAGCTTTTCCCCTGAGATCAGGAACATGACAGGGATGTCCACTCTCACCACTGTTGCTTAACATAGTGTTGGAAGTCCTAGCATCAGCAATCAGAAAACTAAATTAAATAAAATTTATCAAAAGTGGAAAAGAAGAAATCAAACTTTCACTTTTCTCAGACGACATGATACTCTATATGGGAAACCCAAAAGACCCCAATAAAAGACTCCTAGAACTAATAAATGAATTCAGCAATGTTGCAGGGTACAAAATCAATGTACAGAAATCAGTTGCATTTTTATACACCAATAACAAAGCAACAGAAAGAGAAATAAGGAAACTTACCCCATTCACAATTGCACCAAGAACAATAAATACCTAGGAATACACCTAACCAAAGATTTAAAAGACCTGTATGCTGAAAACTATAGAAAGCTTATGCATGAAATTAAAGAAAACAGAAATAAATGGGAAAATATTCCATGCTTATGGATTCGAAGAATAAATATTGTTAAAATGTTAATACTACCCAAAGCAATCTACACATTCAATGCAATCTCAATCAAAATTGCACTGGCATTCTTCTCAAAGATAGAACAAACAATTCTAAAATTTGTATAGAACCACAAAAGACCTTAAGTAGCCAAAGTAATATTGAAGAAGAAAACCAAAGTTGGAGGCATCACTATCCCAGACTTTAGCCTCTACTACAAAGTTGTAATCATCAAGACAGTATGGTATTGGCACAAAAGCAGACACATAGACCAATGGAATAGAATAGAGAACCCAGAATTGGACCCAAAAATGTATGGCCAACTAATCTTTGACAAAGCAGGAAAGACCACCCAATGGAAAAAAAAAAAAAAAACAAAGACAGTTTAGCAAATGGTACTGGGAGAACTGGACAGCAACATGCAGAAGAATGAAACTAGACCACTTTCTTACACCATACACCAAAATAAACTCAAAATGGATGAAAGACCTGAATGTGAGACAGGAAACCACCAAAACCCTAGAGAAGAAAGCAGGTAACAATCTCTTTGACCTTAGCTGCAGCAATTTCTTACTTGACACATCTCCAAAGGCAAGGGAATTAAAAGCAAAAATGAACTATTAGGACCTCATGAAGATGAAAACCTTCTGCAATGCAAAGGAAACAATAAACAAAACTAAAAGGCAACTGACGGAATGGGAAAATATATTTGCAAATGATATATCGGATAAAGGTCTAGTATCCAAAATCTATAAAAAACTTACCAAACTCAACACCAAACAAAAACAAATAATCCAGTGAAGGAATTGGCAGATGACATGAATAGACACTTTTCCAAAGAAGACATACAGATGGCCAACTGACTCATGAAAAGATGCTCAACATCTCTTCTCATCAGGGAAATACAAATCAAAGCCACACTGAGATACCTCCTCACACCTGTCAGAGTGGCTAAAGTGAATAAATCAGGAAACTACTGGTCCTGGCAAGCATTTGGAGAAACAGGAACCCTCTTACACTGTTGGTGGGAATGCAAACTGGTGCAGCCACTCTGGAAAACAGTGAGGAGGTTCCTCAAAAAATTAAAAATAGAACTATCCTATTGACCCAGAAATAGCACTACTAGTAACTTACCCAAGGGATACAGGAGTGCTGATGCATAGGGGCATGCATACCCCAAAATTTATGGCAGCACTTTCAACAATAGCCAAATTATGGAAAGAGCCTAAATGTCCATCAACTGATGAATGGGTAAAGAAGATGTGATTTATATATAATTGGCAATGAGAAAGAATGAAATCTGGCCATTTGCAGCAACGTGGATGGAACTGGAAGGTATCATGGTGAGTGACATAAGTCAGTCAGAGAAGGATAGATGTGGATCTTGAAAAACTTAACGGAAGCCCATGGGTGTAAGGGAAGGGGAAAAAAGTACTTACAAACAGAGAGGAAGGGAGGCAAACCACAAGAGAACCTTAAATACAGAGAACAAACTAAGGGTGGATGGGGGCGTGCGGGATAGGGGAAAATGGGTTATGGGCATTGAGGAGGGCCCTTGTTGGGATGAGCACTGGGTGTTGTATGTAAGCCAATTTGACAATAAATTATATTCATAAAAAAAAGAGTTGAAAGGGGTTAAAGACTATAGGTAGTGCCCACTCACAGAGTGGAGGACCAGCAAAAACAAGAGGCCTGCATTGTGATAATAAGTAACATCTATTT
Source organism: Lynx rufus (assembly GCF_022079265.1). NCBI lineage: Eukaryota > Metazoa > Chordata > Mammalia > Carnivora > Felidae > Lynx > Lynx rufus. The sequence goes on from NW_025814846.1 coordinate 7,295,631, forward strand.
GAATTGGATAAAAAGGATTTAAATAGTAATTTGAAAATATTAACGATAGAAATAAATTCTATATTTATGTAAAATAATCCTTTTATGTTCTATCAATGATATTTTTATATTGACTTAATATACTTAACTGAATATTTCTAAAGAAATACATAATCCCAAATCTGTCAATAAATGAACTTGTGATCTTTCTCCTAAATTAAAATAAATTATCTATGTGGCTTAAATATTAATATTTTGGAAAAATTCTTGCTCAACCTACTTTCTTTAATAGACTAGAGATCCTCTGAGCTTCAGTAAGAGGAAGAGAGATTTGGAGAGGAAAACAAGCTAGTTCAAAGGCTGTCTTAAAAGGTAGTCCATGCCCTATTCCTACCCTACTTCTACCAAGGAATGGCTTCAGTAAGACTTGAGCCTACAGAAAGATTGGGAATCAAGAGCAGAAAATACTCATCCTTGCTTTTTATCGGAAAAGTTGGAAGTTGAGGACATCCCTGCAAGAGTTTCTGTGACACTATGGTATGAAAGGTCAAAATAGAGAGGGCTAAATAAGGTTACAGAAACAGATAGCCTGAAGCAAAGTAGCCCATAGACCTTGTGTGGTAGAAAGAGCACCTGAACTTTCCTGTACTCTTGAGAAGGATGCATAACTTAGTTGAGAAAAAGAACTGAAAGTGTCTTGCCTTCATAATAAGGGGTCTCCATGTGGAAACCAACATGGGCCTTATTGCTGGAGACCAGGGTAAATTGCCAAAGCATCAGAAGAATGCACTTTGGAGATATGACCATGCTCAAAGAAAAAAAAAAAAAGGGCATATCTCTCAGCCGATGCCAGCACAGAACACCAGATGCCTTCCTAATGTTTTTCTTGGACCCTAAATCTAGCCCAAAGAAAAATGAAAAGGAAGATTAGAAAATCCCAAATTGTTTGAGTATAACTGGAAAAAAACCCTGATGTGACTTAACATAAGTTTGGTTGTGGAGCAATAAATTTATACTTTTTGCACATCTGAGTATACAGATTGAAAATATGTCTATTATACATATGAGCAGTGGTGTGAAATGATGCTAAAGAGTTAAACAAAGCCAGCAAATTACTCTGAATTTTATCCTGAAAACTATAAGGACCCATAGATGGAATTTGATGGATGGGAGGAAAGAGATTAGCTAGAAGTAGGATTACAGGATTACCAGGGGCAAATGATAAGATTAAATTTAAAAAGGCCACTGGCAATTCTGTGAAGTAAGAATTGAAGGCAAGAAAAAGCAAGTAAACAAGACTGGAATCTGTTACATTAATCAAGATGTGAGATGACAGGGCTTAAACTAAAGTATTTGGAGTCAAAGTAGATAAAAGTGGGTGGATTCAAGACATTTGAAAAACGAGGCTTTCCTGAAAAGGTCATGAGGGCAAAGGAAAAGTCAGTCATGAGTCTTGGGTTTATTTTTGAGGTGACAAGTGGATTTTTGTGTCTTTTTTGTTACCCAGCATTCATTGCACCTTCATTAGATAGCATCAACCTGATTTTATTTGAAAAAACGAATTTTCTACACCATTGTGTGTAGACTTGGTAAGATCATCAATCCAAGAAGATGCCCTGCCCACCCTTGCTGAAGGGTAGGCTCATGACCAAATCTTGGCCAATTACAATGCCTTTTATGAAACCATAAAACTTCAATAAAGAAATCTGTAAAGAAAAATATTTAGAGTTGATTCACTCAAGTGATAGCACTCTGAGGAAACTGTCAGGTAGTTTCTGGTTATCTGACCTCCAGAGCTACCCTCATTCGCATGCTTTTCCAGCATTCCTCTTGATTCTGTAACTCCCAGATAGCCTTACATTTCCTCTTTACTTAAATTAGCCAGAGGCATTTTCTGCTGCTTGCAACCAAAGAAACCTCCTTGATATAGGTGTCTTTGTGAAGGTCATTAATATGTGCCATGTTGGTTATTATCTCTCAGCTACAAACCCAGCCTCATAAACTCTGCTTTATGTGCTGAAACACTACAAATCAAAATTTTCCTTTGCCAACTGGCTTTCTGTTAGGTTCTGCCAATAGGGATACTAGAAGGAGACTGCAGGGCAGGAAGGGGGAGAAGAAACCTTTCCTTCTTGTCACAATTTCTGTTCTGGTCCATGTTGCTCCTGCCATGGCCTTTCAGTAGTCAGTGGCAGTTGGGTTTTTTTTTGTTGTTGTTTTGTTTTGTTTTTTATTTTTTATTATTTTTATTATTTTTTTTTTTGGCAGTTGGTTTTAGTAGCAATTTGTTCTAATTGCAGTTTCTACCACACTCCCAGAACTAGGACCAGGCTTGTCATGCTCCGTCAGAGACCCCAGCACCATCAGAGCAAGGTACCCTTCTCAGGGAACTGGGTCTTAGCTCCCTACCACTCCTATTTTAAGGTTCTAATGTCTAATAACTCCAGGCTCTTGCCTTTATTTTCCCATCCTAGAGATGGTAGTTGCTTCCTGCAGCTAAATAATTTCATGATACCTCAGTGTCTCTGTTTTGCTTTTTCAAGCTCCAAAACAATTCTTTATATTATATATCTTGTAAAAATAACGGGTTTGCTTTCTGTTTCTTGACTGCACTTGGGTGTAGTCACTGAGTTTCATGAAAGGAAGAGGGGTAAATGTGTATGGAGGGAAGATAATTGGTGAATTTTGGATATGTTGAATGTGAGATGTTTATAGTATATTCAAGGGCAGATGGTCAACAAGCAGTTGGGGATATGAATCTGAAGTGGAGTTCTAAATTGGAGGTATGGACTTAGAGGTCATCAACACGCAAATAGTCATTATATCATGGGCATGGATAAATCATTCAAATAGAGCGTATAGAGCATGCACAGTAAATATTTGTTGACTAATTGAATGAACACCATGGCACAAGGTACTGTACTGTGGGATGTCTCTCAAGCCCTATGTTCTCAATTCAATCACTTAGGTTCATTTAAATATACTTTCAATTCTTATTGACTGATAAGAGACTGACTTTTCCTATTACACAATTAATAAGTCTTTATTGATTTGATCTGAGCTTCTTCTAATGCTGGGTTTTAATTCATGAAATAAAGATAGAAGAAAAACATTTTTAAACTGTTTCAATTGCAGTAAAAAATATCATAAATATGCAATTTAGTCATTGTTAAGTATACAATTCAGAGGCATTCATTACTTTCACAGTGCTGTGCAACCATCAACACTATTTCCAAACTTTTTCATCACCCCAAACAGAAAGTGTGTATCCATTAAGTAATAATTCCCCATTCTGTGCCCCTTCCTCCCAGCTCCTGGTAAATTCTAGTCCACTCTGTTTCTACAAATTTGCCTATTCTAGCTACATTATGTAAGTGAAATCATACAATATTTGTTGTTTTATGTCTGGCTTATTTTCATTAGCATGTTTTCAAGGTTCATTCATATTGTAGTATGTATCACAATTTCAATTGTTGAATAATATTCCACTGTATGGGTACACCACATTCTGCCTACACATTCATCTGTTGATAGACACTTGGATTGCTTCCATCTTTTTGCTCTTGTGAGTAATACTGCAATGAATACTGGCATACAAGTATTTGCTTGAGTCCCTATTATGAATTCTTTGGAGTATATATATGTCATATGAAAATTCTGTTTAACTTTTTGAAAAAGTACCAAAATATTGTCCTATACCAATACTAATATATTGGTATAGCTGTACCTTTTACTTTCCTATTAACAATGAATGAGTGTTCCAATTTCTCCACAGCTTTACCAACACTTGTTATTTTCTGTATTTCTTTTTATATTTGACCTTTTCAGCTTTACCAACACTTGTTATTTTCCATATTTCTTTTTATATTTGACCTTTTCAGACATATGATTTGCAAAACTTTCACTCATTTTATAGGTTGACTTTTCACTTTTTTGATAATTCCTTTGATGTACAAGTTTTAATTTTGATTAGGTCCATTTTTTTTTCATTTGTTGCTTGCTCATTATTTTTAATGATATCTAAGAATAAATTGCCAAATACAAAGTTATGAAGATTTACATTTATGTTTTTTATGAGTTTTACAGTTTTAGCTTATATATATTATATAAGCTTATATATATATATATATATATATGCTGATCCATTTTTGAATTATTTTTGCACATAGTATGAAGTAGGGGTCTTGTTTTGTGGCCGATCATGTTGTCTGCCGTAAACAATATTTCATGTGAACTTGAGAACAATGTGTATTCTGTGTATTCCATATATATTTCTTAGTTCTAATTGGTTTACATTGTGATTCAAGCCCTCTACTTCCTTACTTCTTTCTGTCTACTTCTCTTATCCATTATTGAAAGTGGTGTTTTCAAGTTTCCAACTATTATTAGAGAATTGTTCATTTCTCCCTTCATCTCCCTAAGTGTTTGCTTCATGTTTATCAGCTCTGTTGTTTGCTGTGTGTGTGTTTATAATTTTAATATCTTCTGGATGAATTGACACTTTTATATTATATAAGGTCCTATTTTTTCTCCTGTAACAGCTTTTCTATTACAGTCAATTTTGTTTCATTAGTATAGCCACCCAGCTCTTTTTTGTACACTATTTGAATGGAGTATCTTTTCCATTCTTTCACTTTTAATATGTTTGCATCTTTGGAAGACAATATATAGTTTATAAAGTTTTTATTTTTTTTAATTTTGTTAATGTTTATTTATTTTTGAGAGACAGAGAGAGATAGAGCATGAACGAGGGAGTGGCAGAGAGAGGGGGAGCTTCCAGGCTCTGAGCTATCAGCACAGAGCCCGATGTGGGGCTCGAACCCACAAACCATGAGATTATGACCTGAGCCAAAGTCAGAAACTTAACCGACTGAGCCATCAGGCATCCCTATCATGTTTTTAATCCATCCTTCAATCTCTGCATTTTGATTGAAGGTTTAATTAATTTATATTTTATGTAATTGCTGATAAGGATTCACTTCTATTTGGTTTTGGCCCTTATTACATTGATCACTGCTGTCTTTTGTGGTTAACTGACTTTTTGTGGTGCACTATTTTGATTACCTTCTCATTTCCTTTTGTGTATATTTTCAGATATTTTTGTTGTTGCCATGAGGATTACATTTATCATCACCTTATAATACTCTAGTTTTAACTGATACCAATATAATTTCAGTAGCATACAAAAACTGCTTTTAGCATCTCTGTCTTCCCTTTATATGGTCAAAGATTACATCTTTATATATTATGTTCTAAATAATATAGATTTGTGATTCATTTCCATGCATTTTAAATCCTGTAGGAAATAAAAAGTGGAGTTACAAACCAAAAATATAATAATTTGGCATTTAGATTTGCCCATATAGTTACCTTAACCAAAGATCTTTATTTCTTCATATGGGGTTGAGCTACTGCCTCATGTCCTTTCATTTCAACCAGATGCATTTTAACCTGTTAGCGTTTCTTTAGGTTAGGTGTAATGGTAACAAACTCCTTCAACTTGGATTTCTGTATTCGTCTCAGAATCTGTCACATTCTTGAAGGACAATTTTGCTGAATATTGTATTATTGGTTGATAATTTTGTTTCCTTTCAGCACTCTAAATATGTAACTCCACTGCCTTTTGGCCTCTATAGTTTCTGATAAGAATGAGTTGTTTATCTTTTTGAGGATCACTTGTAGGTAACAATTTACTTCTCTCTTGCTGCTTTCAAGTTTCTCTTTTTTTCTTTTGACAATTTGAGTATAATATGTCTTTTAATTTTTTTTTCAACGTTTATTTATTTTTGGGACAGAGAGAGACAGAGCATGAACGGGGGAGGGGCAGAGAGAGAGGGAGACACAGAATCGGAAACAGGCTCCAGGCTCCGAGCCATCAGCCCAGAGCCTGACGCGGGGCTCGAACTCACGGACCGCGAGATCGTGACCTGGCTGAAGTCGGACGCTTAACCGACTACGCCACCCAGGCGCCCCAAGTATAATATGTCTTAATGTGGGTCACATTGAGTTTATCCCATGGGATTTATTAAATTTATATGACTTTCACCAAACTTGTGAACTTTTCAGCCATTATTTCATCAAATATATTTTTGCCCCTCCCTCTTTCTATTAATCCCCATCTCCCTCTCTCTCTCCTGCCCTCTTTTTCTCTATTCTCCCTTTGGGACTCACATAATATTTCTATTGCTTTTTCTTGATGGTATACCATAGGTAACTTTTCCATTTTTTTCATGATTCTCTGGTTACTTATCATATATTTAATTATCATATTATTTACCATTATCATATATTTAAATTCCTTTATTCTGTCTTATGCCTATGCAAATTTGCTGTTAATCTCTGTAGTTTTTTTTTTTTTAATTTCATTTATTATACTCCTTGGCTGAAAAATCTGTTGGGTAACTTCTTTTAACATACAGTGTTATATTAGTTGCAGGTGTTCAGTATAGTAATTCCACAATTCTATACAACACCCAGTGCTCAACATGACAAGTACACTCAATAACCATCACTTATTCACCCAACCCCCCACACACCTCTTCTCTGCTGTCATTTTGTTCCATATAGATAAAAGTCTATTTCTTGATTTGTGTCTCCCTCTTTTATTTCCTTTGATCAAGTGTTTTGTTTCTTAAATTCCACCTATCAGTGAAATCATGGGTTTATCCTTCTGTGACTAATTTATTGGGCAGAATTATACTCTCTAATCCATCCACTTCTTTGCAAATGGCAAGATTTCAATCTTTTTATGGCTGAAAAATATTCCATTGTATGTGTTTAAATATCTTTATCTATTCATATATCCATGGAACATGGGCTGCTTCCATAATTTGACTATTGCATATAATTCTGCTATGAATATAGGAGTGCGTGTATCACTTTGAATTAGTGCTTTTGTATTTTTGTAATGAATAGCCAAAAGTATAATGACCAGACATAGGGCAGTTCTACTATTTTTTTAATTATGCATGTATGCATTTATTTATTTAGTTAGTTAGTTAGTTAGTTTCAAGTTTTTAAATTCCAGTTCATTATCATAGAGTATAATATTACTTACAGTAATAGAATTTAGTGATTCATTGCATATATATAACACCCAGTCCTCATCACAAGTGTACTCCTTAACACATCACCATTTAGACCACTTCCCCACTCATGTCCCCTTCAGGAACCATCACTTGGTTCTCTACATGTAAGAGTTTGTTTTGTGGTTTGCCTCTTTCTTTTCTCTGCTATGTTCTTCTATATTGTATCTTAAATTCTACATACTGAGTGAAATCATACGGTATTTGTCTTTCTCAGACTGACTTATTCCCTTTACCATAATACACTCTAGCTCCATTCACCCCTATGCAAATGGAAAGATTTCATTTTTATAGCTAAATAATATCCCATTGTGTTTTTGCATGCATATATATGTATATATGTATACACACACACATACCAATTCTTCTCTATCCATTCATCAGTTGATGGACATTTTGGGCTCTTTCCATAATTTGGCTATTGTTGATAAGGCTCCTATGAACATTGGGGTGCATGTGCCCCTTCGAATCAGTATTTCTGTATCCTTGGGGTAAATACCTAGTAGTACAATTTCTGGGTTGTAGGGTTGTCCTATTTTTAACTTTTGAAGAACCTCCATACTGTTTTCCAGAGTGGCTGCACCAGTTTGAATTTCCACCAACAGTGCAAGAGGGTTCCCCTTTCTCTGCATCCTCACCAACACCTGTTGTTTCTTGTGTTGTTAATTTTAGCCATTCTGATATGTGTGAGGTGGTATCTCATCATGGTTTTGATTTGTATTTCTCTGATGATGAGTGATGTTGAACATCTTTTCATGTGTCTGTTAGCCATCTGGATGCCTTCTTTGGAAAAGTGTCTATTCATGTCTTCTGTCCATTTCCTAACTGGGTTGTTTTTTGGGTGTTGAGTTTGATAAGTTCTTTATAGATTTTGGATACTAACCCTTTATCAGATAGATCATTTGCAAATATCTTCTCCCATTACATAGGCTGCGTTTTAGTTTTGTTGATTGTTTTTCTTGCTGTGAAGAAGCTTTTTTATCTTGATGAAGTCACAAGTGTCCATTTTTGCTTTTGCTTCCCTTGCCTTTGGCAACATGTCTAGTAAGAAGTTCCCATGACTGAGGCCAAAGTGCTTGCTGCCTGTACTCTCCTTTAGGATTGTGGTGGCTTCCTGTCATACATTTAGGTCATTCATCCATTTTGAATTTATTTCTGTTTATGGTGTAATAAAGTGGTACAGTTTCATTCTTCTACATGTCATGGTCCAGTTTTCCCAACACCATTTCTTAAAGAGACAATATTTCTTCCACCGGATATTCTATCCTGCTTTGTCAAAGATTAGTTGACCAGAGAGTCATGGGTTCATTTATAAGTTTTCTATTATATTCCATTGATACATGTGTCTGTTTTTGTGCCAGAACTGTAATCTTGATGACTACAGCTTTGTAATATAGCTGGAAGTCAAGAATTATGATGCTGCCAGCTTTTCTTTTTTCTTTTCTTTTCTTTTCTTTTCTTTTCATTTCTCCTTTTCTTTTCTTTTCTTTTCTTTTCTTTTCTTTTCTTTTCTTTTCTTTTCTTTCTTAAATTATTTATTTAAATTCCAGTTAGTTAACACATGGTATAGTATTGGTTTCAGGAGTAGAACCCAGTGATTCATCACTTACATGTAATACCCAGTGTTCATCCCAAGAAGTACCCTCCTTAATGCCCATCACTGATTTAGCACATCCATCAACCCACACCCCTCCAGCAACCCACAGGTTGTTCTATATAGTTATGAGGCTCCTATGGTTTGTGTCCCTCTCTTTTTTTTATCTTATTTTTCCTCCCATTCTGTTATGTTCATCTGTTTCTTTTCTTAAATTCCACATATAAGTGAAATCATATATTTGTCTTTCTTTGGCTGACTTATTTCACTTAGCGTAAACATTCTAATTCCATCCAAGTTGTTACAAATGGCAAAATTTCCTTCTTTTTGATCACTGGAAAAAATATATATACATACCACATCATATATATGTATATACACCGCATCTTCTTTATCCATTCATCAGTTGGTGGACATGTGGGCTCTTTCCATAACTTGACTATTGTTGATAGCACTGATATAAAAATTGGAGTGCATGTGCCCCTTCAAATTAACATTTTTGTATCCTTTGGATATATACCTAGTACTGCAATTTCTTGGTTGTGGGTAGTTCAATTATTAATTTTTTTGAGGAACTTCCATACTGTTTTCCAGAGTGGCTGCACCAGTTTGCATTTCCACCAACACTGCAAAAGGGTTGCCCTTTCTCTGCATCCTCGCCAAAATCTGCTGTTTCCTGAGTTGTTCATTTCAGCCATTTTGACAGGTGTGAGGTGATATATCATTGTGGTTTTGATTTGCATTTACTTGAGGATGAGTGATGTTGAGCATCTTTTCATGTGTCTGTTTCCATCTGGATGTCTTCTTTGCAATAGTGTCTATTCATGTCTTCTGCCTATTTATTCACTGGTTTGTTTTGTGTGTGTTGGGGGGTGTTGACTTTGATGCGTATTTTACAGATTTTGTATACTAACCTTTTTTCTGATAAGTAATTTTAAATGTCTTCTCCCATTCCATTGGTTGACTTTCAGTTTTACTGATTGTTTCCTTCGCTGTGCAGAAGCTTTTTATCTTGATGAAGTCCCAATAGTTCATTATTACTTTTGTTTCCCTTGCCTCCAGAGACATGTCTAATAAGAAGATGCTGCAGCTGAGATCAAAGAGGTTGCTGCCTGTTGTCTCCTGTAGGATTTTGATGGTTTCCTGTCTTACATTTAGGCCTTTCATCAATTTTGAATTTATTTTTGGTTATGGTGTAAGAAAGTGGTCAAGTTTCATTCTTCTGCATGTCGCTGTCCAGTTTTCCCAGCACCATTTACTGAAGAGACTGTCTTTTTCCATTGGATATTCTCTTCAGCTTTGTTGAACATTAGTTGACCAGAGAGTTGTGGGTTCATTTATGGGTTTTCTATTCTATTGCATTGATCTATGTGTCTATTTTTGTGCCAGTTCCATACTGCCTTGATGATTAAAGATCTGTTATACAGCTTGAAATTTATAACTGTGATGCCTTCAGCTTCATTTTTATTATTCAATATTATTTTATTCTTGATCTTTTCTGCTTCCATAAAAATTGTATTATTGTTTGAATTAGCTCAACGAAGAATGTTGCTTGTATTTGATAGAGAGAGATTGCATTGAGTGTGTAGATATCGTTGGGTACTACAGACATTTTAACAATATTTGTTCTTCCAATCCATGAACATGGAATGTTTTTCAATTTCTTTGTGTCTTCTTCAGTTTCATTCACAAGCTTTTATAATTTTCAGTGTAGAAGTCTTTTACCACTCTGGTGATGTTTATTCCTAGGTATCTTATGGTTTTTGGAGCAATGGTAAGTGGGATTGATTTCTTGATTTCTCTTTCATTATTCCTTCATTATTGGTGTACAGAAGTGCAACTTATTTCTGTACATTGATTTTGTATCCCGTGACTTGCTAAAATAATTTATCATTTCTAGTAGTTTTCTGGTGTCTTTCGGGTTTTCCACATATTGTATCATGACATTGGCAAAGAGTGAAAGCTTTACTACTTGCTTGCCAGTTTTGGATGCCTTTTATTTCTTTTTGTTGTCTGATTACGGAGGCAGGGATGTAAAGTACTGTGTTGAACAACAATGGTGACAGTGGACATTTCTGTTGTGTTCCTGACCTTTGGGAAAAAGTTCTCAGTTTTTCCCCATTGAGGATGATATTAGCTGTAGGTCTTTAATATATGGCTTTTATGATGTTGAGGTATGTTCCTTCTGTCTTACTGTCTTGAGGGTTTTTTATAAAGAGAGGATGGTGTATTTTGTCAAATACTTTTTCTGTGTCTTGAGAGGATCATATGCTTCTTTTCTTTTATTAATGTGCTGTATCATGTTGATTGATTCACAAATATTGAACCAGCCCTGCAGCCAAGGAATAAATCCCACTTGATCATAGGGAACAATTATTTTAATGTACTGTTGATTGATTTGCTAGTATCTTAAGAATTTTTGCATCCAAGTTCATCAGGGATACTGTAATTTTCCTTTTTATTGGAGTCTTTGGTTTTGGAACCAAGGTAATGTTGATTCTATGGTAATGACCATAGAATGAGTTTGGAAGATCCTTCCATTGCCATTTTTTTCTTTGTAACAATTTAAAAGTCTGGGCCATCTGGCCCAGGACTCTTGTTTGTTGGGATATTTTTGATTACTGATTCAATTTGTTTGCCAGTTATTATTCTTTCAAATTTCTATTTTTCTCCTGTTTCAGTTTTGGTAGTTTATGAATTTCTATGAATTTGTCCATTTCTTCCAGATTGCTCAGTTTGTTGTCATATAACTTTTCATAGTATTCTTATAATTGTTTGCATTTATATGATGTTTATTGTAGTCTCTCTTCTTTCATTTGTGATTTTATTTATTTGGGTCCTCCATTCTTTAGTTTTGATAAGTATGGCTAGGGGCAAAATTGATAAAGTTTTGTTAATTTTTTCAAGAAATCAACTCTTAGTTTCATTGATTTGTTCTACTGGGGTTTTTTTTCTAAATAATTTTTTTCTGCTCTAATTTTTATTATTTCTCTTCTGCTGGCTTTAGTTTTTATTTGATGTTCCTTTTCTGACTCTTTTAGGTATAAGGTTAGATTGCATATTTGGGACCTTCTTGCTTCTTCAGATAGGACTGATTTGCAATATACATTTCTCTTAGGACTGCCTTTGCTGCAACCCAAGGATTTTGGACTTCTGTGTTTTCATTTTCATTGGCTTAAATATATTTTTCATTTCTTCTTTAATTTCCTAGTTAATCCATTTATTCTTTAATAGGATTTTCTTTAACCTCCATATATTTGAGGGCATTCCAATTTTTTTCTTGTGGTTGATTTCATGGTTCGTAGCGTCATGATGTGGAAGTATGCAAAGTATGATCTCAATATGTTTGCCCCTGTTGAGGGTCGATTTGTGATCCATTATGTGATCTATTCTGGAGAATATTCTATGTGCACTTGAGAAGAATGTGTATTATGCTGTTTTAGGATGAAATATTCTGAATATATCTATTAAGTCAATCTGGTCCAAGGTGTCATTCAAAGCCATTGTTTCCTTGTTGATTTTCTGCTTAGATGATCTGTCCATTGTTGTAAGTGGGGTATTAGCATCCCCTACTATTATGGTATTATTATCAATCAATTTATGTCTGTTATTAATTGATTTATATATTTGGAATTCCTCAAGTTGTGGGCATACTTACAATAGTTAGATCTTGATGGATAGACCCTTAATTTTGACATAATGCCCTTCCTCATCTCTTATTATAGTCTTTTTTAATCTAATTTTTATGATATAAATATGGCTTCTCTGGCTTTCTTTCAACATCTATTAGCATGATAGCTGGTTCTCCATCCCCTTACTTTCATTCTGCAGGTTTAGAACTAAAATGAGTCTCTTGTAGGCAGCATATAGATGGAGCTTGTTTTGTTTTTGTTTTTGTTTTTATCCATTCTTATACCCAATGTATTTTGTGTGGAGCATGTAGTCCATATACCTTCAGAGTGTATATTGAAAAGTATGAATTTAGTGTCATTGTGTTACATGTAGAGTTGTTTTTCTGATGATGTTCTCTGGTCTTTATAATCTTTGTTGCTTTGGTCTTCTTTTGTTTCTCTACTCAAAGAGTCCCCCTTAGAATTTCTTGCAGGGCTGGTTTAGTGGTCACAAATACCTATAGTTTTTTTTTTGTCTGGGATAGTCTTTATCTCTCCTTCTATTTTGAATCATAGCCTTGCTGGCTAAAGAATTTTTGGCTGCATATTTTCCCATTCATCACATTGAATATTTCCTGCCATTCCCTTCTGACCTGTTAAGTTTCAGTGGACAGATCTGCTACTAATCCTATGTATCTACCCTTGTAGGTTCAGGACCTTTATCTTCGTATTTTGTAAGTTACACTATAATATGTCATGGTGTTCCCCTGTTTTTGTTGATTTTGAGGGGGAGTTCTCTGTGTCTCTTGGACTTTAATGCCTGTTTCCTTCTATCCCCAGATGCATTCAAAGCAGCTATATATATATTTTTTTTTTCAAATAAGCCTTCTGCTCCTTTTTCCTGCTCTTCTTCTTCAGGCTCTCCTATGATACAGATATTGTTACTTTTCATGGAAACACTTAGTTCTCTAATTCTACCCTTGTGATATAATTGTTTGCTTTCCCACTTCTTTTCAGCTTCATTATTTTCCATAATTTTATTTTCTATTTCATGTATTCTCTCCTTTGCCTTTTCAGTCCTCATTGTGACTATCCAATTGGTTTCTCATCTCAGTTCTAGCATTTTTTTATTGCATACTGACTAGTTTTTAGGTCTTTGGTCTCTGCAGCAAAGGTTTTTCTGGTGTCTTTTTTCAAGCTCTGCTAGTAGTCTTATGAGTATTGTTCTAAATTCCTTTTCAGATATATTGCATATATCTGTTTTGAGCAAGTCCCTGGCTGTGATTTCTTCTTCATCTTTCTTCTGGGGAGAATTCCTCAGTCCTGTCATTTTGGCTAAGTTTCTGTCTTTTGCATGTTTTAAAAGCTCTTGTTATGTTTCTTGTACCTGAGAGTACTGCTATATTAAAAAGAGATCATACACTCTCCAGAACCTGGCACTTTAGGAAGTGTTCCTGGTGTATTCTGCTGTTGTGTTTTGGTTGCTCTTTCCCACTGGTCAGTCCTGTATAGAGCTTCTCTGTTCTTGCAGTGGAGAGTGTTTGGATCTTTAAGTAGGTGTGCTTTGATTTGTGTGTTAAAATAAGGCTGGAAAAATGGGAGAAAACACTTATCCCATAAATAGAGAAAAGGAAAGAGAACAACAACAAAAAAAGAATATAGAGAATCAAAAAATATAAGGCTGATTCCGAAGATAAAGGAACAAATGAGGAAAAGAAAAATGAAGACAAAAGAAAGAAATATAGAAGCCTGATCCAAATAAAAAGACAAAAGGAAATGAAATAAACAAACAAGAAACTATGAACCTGATTCCAAAAGAAAAAAGAAAAAGAAAAAAAGTAAGCCTGGTCCTATTTACATGAGAACTGAAGGTGTCATTTTGACAAACTTGATATTCAGTACACTTGGTGCATGGGGGTGCTGGCTGTGCTGATATTCTGGAGGAGAGGTCTGCTGTGTTGTCTCATAGTCAGTCTTGTCCCAGTAAATAAGAAGTTGCCAGTCACCTGGGGCGAGGTTAGGTGTAAGCTTGTCCCACCTCCACTGGGGGCCTCTGTGATGCTCTCTGAAGCTCCAAAGTCCCATCATGGTAGTATTGGGCAGAAGTGGTGCCACCCCCAATCTCTCATCCATGGACAGTGGATCTCACACCCCCTATTGTTCAGGGAGCCCTTACAGAATAGCAAGGGCCATCAGCTCTCCCTGTATCATAACTCTCCTGCATTTTTTCATGGCGCATTGCTGGGATTCAAGACTGGAAGTCTTAAAGGACCCCATGAACCCTTCCCAATCCTCAGGTGTAGAGACTTTCCACGCTGTGTCTGAAGTCCTTTGTCCCTGAAAAATAGTCACACACCTGTGCAGTGCACAGAATCTATGGTGTAGCACTTCTAAAAGAAGCAAAGGTTATATTCCCTCTGGGTGTGTCTCTGTCTCCTGTTAATGAAAGGCCTTTTGCTGGAGACTGCAGGGTATGTTGTTCTTAGGGAGTACTCTTCCAAAAGTACTCTAAGAAGGGGAATGTTCTCTTCCAAAATGCCCCAGAGATCTCTAGTCAGGACAGGACTAAGCACTCCAGAGCCAGCTCCAACCTCCCCAGGAGTGCCAGCCACAGCCCCACTCTGGAAAAAGTCACGCACTTCCAAAATCTCAGAGTTTGAATTTCAAATGCTGTTTGTAAAACAAACAAACAAACAAACAAACAATACTGCTACACTCAGTATTCTTCACTCCCCAGTGCATGGTCCAGAGAGATTTTCCTCTTGTGCAAACCCGATGCCACACTCTCTCAACCCCTCTCTCTTTCTCTTCCTTTTTTTGTCTCTCCAAAGAAAGGTTTCCCTCCCCTCCATGGCACCGCCATTTTTCTCTCCCCAATTCACTTTCACACACCTCACACCTGCCATGCTGTCTCCCTCCAACCATGGAGATACTTCTGCCAGTCTGCAGATCGATTTTCTGGGTGTTCCAAGTGATTTGACCTCAATACAGCTGTGTTAGAGGGACTAAGAAAGCCCATGGTCCTCCTACTTCTCCACCATCTTAGTCTTCTGCTTTCCTTTTTCAAGATGCTTTGGATATTTGGGGTCTTTTGTGATTCAATACAAATTTTAGAATTGTTTTTCTCTAGCTTTGTGAAAAATGATGGTGGAATTTTGATAGAGATTGCATTAAATATGTAGATTGCTTTGGGTAGTATTGACATTTTAATAACATCTTCCAATCCATGAGCATGAAATCTCCCCCCCCCTTTTTTTTTGGTGTTGTCTTCAATTTCTGTCACAAGTGTTCTATTGTTTTCAGAGTACACATCTTTTACCTCTTTTGGTTAGGTTTCTTTCTGGGTATATGACTTTTGGTGAAATTATAAATGGGATTGAGTCCTTGATTTCTCTTTCGGCTGCTTAATTATTAGTATATAGAAATACAATAGATATCTATGCATTGATTTTGTATACTGCGACTTTCATGAATTTGTGTATCAGTTCTAGCAGTTTTGGGTGGAGTCTTTCAGGTTTTCTGGATAGAATATCATGTCATCTGAGAATAGTGAAAATTTGACTTTTTCCTTGTTGAATTGATCCATTTTATTTCATTTTGTTGTCTGATTGCTGAGGCTAGTATTTCCAGTACTATATAAAATAACAATGTTGAGTGTGGACATCCCTGCCTTGTTTCTGACCATAGAAGAAAATCTCTGAGTTTTTCCCCATTGAAGATAATATTAGGTTTGGTATGTTCCCTTTTTCTATACTTTGTTGAGGGCTTTTATCCAGAATGGATGAGGTACTTTGTCAAATGCTTTTTCTGCATCTGTTGTGAAGATCATATGGTGTTTTACCTTTCTTTCCTTAATTTATTTTATCATGTTGATTCATTTGTGAATATTGAACCACCCTTGTGCCTGAAGCATAAATTCCACTTGATCATGGTGAATGATTTTGTGTGTGTGTGTGTGTGTGTGTGTGTGTGTGTGAATTATTCTTTCAATGCACTGTTGGATTGGATTTGCTAGTATCATGTTCAGAATTTTTGCATTTGTGTTGATCAGGAATATGATATTGGTTATAGCATTTTTTTTATTTTGGGTTGAGTACTTTTTATGTCTTTTATCTCTGTGGTAACAGACTCCCTGGTGTCTTCAATGCTTTTCTCAAGCCCAGCTAGTATGCTTATGATAATTGGTTTAAATTATGGATTAGGCCTATTATATCTATTTCTATTAGATCCCTGGCTATTACCTTTTCTTGTTCTTTCTTTTGGAATGAATCCCTCCAATTTGGCATTTTTTTTCTGTCATAGGAAAACCTGTTATATTTCCTCGTCCTGAGAGTAATAGCTTAATGAAGAAGGGTCATATATTGTCCAGGGCCTGATGCTTCAGGAAGTGTTTCTGGTGTGTGCTCTGTAAAATCTGCTGCTGTGTTTTAGCTGCCATGTCCCTCAGGTCAGTCCTCTGCAGAGTTTCTCCTTGCCTGCAGTGAGGAATGTTTTGTCCTTGGCCAGAGTGTGGTGAGTTTTAACTAGGTGTGATCTGGCCTGCTTGTTACAAGAGGCCTGATGCTATTTCCACAAGAGCTAAAGCCTTGCAGCACTCTGGTCAGTAGATATGGTACTTGTTGGGGGTTTATGCTAGTCTTCTGAGGGAGGGGCGACTTCTCTGGTTCTCACCCACTTGCCCTAGTGAATTAGCACCATGCATAGAACTGGGTGAAGGACTTGGTATAATCAGTTTTGGCTGACATTATTGGCAATGTGCTGCTTACTAAAGTTAGTTTATGTTGAGAGGCAGGGAGGGAAGTGGCCCCAGCCCTCTCCCTCATCCTGCGTGAGGGTATTCCCCACCTGCAGCTGTCTAGGAATCCCTCACACATGAACAAACAAACTCCCCTTGTCTGTCCCACGCATCCCACCAATTTGTGCCTTCACCCTGTGTCCAGGACATCTGCTCACCCGGGAGTGCAGCACACCTGTATTTTATCCCAGGCAGGCCAGCTGAGTTTTAAAACCCAAACTTTAGTGACATGGTTTGGTGCTCTGGGAAGTGGGTCTCACTATGCTGGGGTGGGTGCCAGTTTGTTCAACAAGGGAAGTCGCACCAACTCCTAGGAGACTGTAGTTTTGAGTAAGGTGCAGCAAAAGGTCAGTGTCCAGGTTAGTCACCCTCAACAGATGCCTCAACAGATGGAACAGGGGAGCATAATAGTGCCTGTAGGCTCTTTTGTCCCTAGAGAGACAATGCCACCTCTCCCAGATGCACTCCAAGTAGGGGGAACTGTCTCTCTCAATGTATCCTAGGGGATCCGTAGATTGCACCACCACTTCAGGGCTATCTGCCCTCCTACTCCACAAGAACACTGCAGTGCCCACTGGGACCCATACCTCCATGACCCTAAAACTCCAGGGTCTAAAACTCCAGTCTTTGAGCTCCCCTTGTTGTAAAAACCATGATAATCAGCCCCTTTAGTTTTCCCAATCAATGGCTTTGGGGAAGTGTTTTCCTTATGTTATCCCTTAACTGTCTGTCTGTCTGTCTCTCTCCAAGATCAGGGCTCCTGAACCTCTGTAGCACCCACGATCCTTTTATCCACCAAATCACATCTACATACCTGCTGCCTTCTACGATGTGGCCTCTTCTCTCCTTAGTTGTGCAATTAGTTCTACCAGTCTTCAGATTGATTTCTTGGGTGTTCAGAATGAGTTGATATTTATCTAGCTGTGTTTGTGGGAAAAGACAATCCTAGGGTCCTTCTACTACTCTGCCATCTTAGTTCCCCCATCGTTTTATTTAAATTCCAGTTAGATAACATACAGTGTAATATTGATATCAGAAATAGAATTTAGTGATTCAACATTGACATACAACACCTGGTGCCAATGAGAACAACTGCACTCCTTAATCCTCATCACCTATTTAACCCATTCCCTGCACCCACTTCCTCTCTGGTAACCCCCATCAGTTTGTTCTCTATGGTTGACATTCTGTTTCTCAGTTTGCCTCTCTCTCTCTCTCTTTTCCCCCTTGCTCCTTTGTTTTCTTTCTTAATTTCACATGTGAGTGAAATAATATTATATTTGTCTTTTTCTGACTTATTTTGCTTTCCATAATACTCTTTAGCTCCATCCACATCGTTGTAAATGGCAAGATTTCATTCTTTTTATGGGTGAGCAATATTCCATTGTAAACCACATTTTCTTTATCCATTCATCGATTGATGGACATTGGGTTCTTTCTATAATTTGGCTATTGTAGATAACACTATAATTTTGTGTTTTTTGGGTAAATACCTAGTAGTGCAATTGTTGGATTGTAGGACAGTTCTATTTTTCTCTTTTTGAAGCACCTCCATACTGTTTTCCAGAGTGATTGCATCAGTTTGCGTTCCCACCAACAGTCCAAGATGGTTCCCCATTCTCTACATCCTCGTCAAGACATGTTGTTTCTTGTGTTGTTGATATCAGCCATTCTGACAGGTGTGAGGTGAGATCTAATTGTAGTTTTTATTTTTATTTCACTGATGATCAGTGATTTTGAGCACCTTCTCCTCTGTATGTTGGCCATATGTATGTCTTCTTTGGAAAAATGTCTATGTATATATTCTGCCCATTTGTTAACTGGATTATTTTATTTTTTGGGTGTTGAGTTTTAGAAATTCTTTATAGATTTTGGATACTAACCCTTTATGAGATATGTCATTTGCAAGTATCTTCTACCATTTCATAGGTAGGCTTTTTGTTGATTGTTCCTTTGCTGTGCAGAAGATTTTTAATGTTGATGAAGTCCCAATAGTTTATTTTTGCTTTTATTTCCCTTGCCTCAGGGGCAGATCTAGAAATAAGTTGTTTTGGCTGATGTCAAAGAAGTTACTGCCTGTGCTCTCCTGTATAATTTTTACAGTTCCAGGTTTCATATTAAATATTTAATCCATTTTGAATGTTTCTTGGGTATAGGGTAAGAAAGTGATCGGGTTTCATTCTTTTGTATGTTGCTGTCCAGTTTTCCAAATAGCAATTGTTGAAGAGACTGATTTTTCCCCCCATTGGATATGCTTTTCTGCATTTTGAATATTAATTGACCAGATAGTTGTGGGATCATTTCTGCATTTTCTATTCTGTTCTATTGATCTGTCTATCGCTGTGTCAGTACTAAACTGTTTTGATTACTACAGCTTTGTAATATAATTTAAGTCCAGAATGTTGATGCTTCCAGCTTTCCTTTTCATTTTCCAGGTTGCTTTTGCTTATTGGGATCTTCTATATTCCATACAAGTTTTAGGTTTGTTTATTCTAGCTCTGTGGAAAAAGCTGTTGTTATTTTGATAGAAATTGCATTAAATGTGTAGATTGCTTTGGATAGTATAAACATTTTCACAATGTTTGTTCTTCCAATTGATGAGTATGGAATGTCTTTCTATTTCTTTGTATCGTCTTCAATATCTTTTGTGTTTTATGGTTTTCAGAGTACAGGTCTTTCACCTCTTATTCCTAGGTATATTATGTGGGGTTTTTTTTGTGCAATTGTAAATGGATTTGATTTCTTGAATTCTCTTTCTGATGCTTCATTATTGGTGTAGAGAAATGCAACAGATTTATGTATATTGATATTTTCTCCTACAACACTACTGGATTTGTTTATCATTCCTAGCAATTTTTTGGTGGAGTCTTTTGGGTTTTCCATATATTATACCATGTCATCTGCAAATAGTGAAAGTTATACTTTTTCTTTGATGATTTGGATGACTTATTTCTGATTGCTGTAGCTAATACATTGAGTACTATGTTAAATAAGTGGTGAGTGTGGACAGCCCTGTCTTGTTCCTGACCACAGAGGAAAAGCTCTGTTTTTCCCCATTGAGGACGATATTAGCTCTTGATTTTTAGTCAATAGCCTTTATTATCTTGAGGTATGTTCCCTCTAATTCTACTTCGTTGAGAGTTTTTATCATGAATGGATATTGTAGTTTGTCAAATGCTTTTACTGTATCTATTGAGAGAATCATATGGTTCTTATCTTTTTTATTTTTAATGTCGTGTGTCATGTTGATTGATTTGCAAATATTGAATCACCCTTGCAGCCTAGGAATAAATATTACTAGATCGTAGTGAATGATTCTTTTAATATATTGTTGGATTCATTTTGCTATTGTTTTATTGAGAATTTTTGCATCTATGGCTATCAATAATATTTGTAGTTCTCTTTTTCAGTGGAGTCTTTATCTGATTTTGGTATCATGTTAATGCTGGTCTGATAAAATAAGTTTGGAAGTTTTCCTTCCATTTCTATTTCTATTGGAATAGTTTTATAAGTATAGATATTAACTCTTCTTTAAGTGTTTGGTAGAAGTCACTTGTGAAACCACCTGGTCCTGGACTTTTGTTTATTGGGAGTTCTTTGCTGATTCAATTTCTTTGTTGGTTATTGGTCCATTCAAGTTTTCTATTTCTCCATGTTTCAGTTTTGGTAGTTTATATGTTTCTAGGAATTTATTTCTTCCATTTTTTACAATTAGTTGCCATATAATTTTTCATAATATTCTCTTAAAATTGTATATCTGTGTTGTTCATTGTTACTTCTCTTTCTTATTTGTGCCTTTAGTTATTTGGGCCCTTTCACTTGTCTTTTTGATAAGTCTGGCTAGGGGTTTATCAATTTTATTAATTTTTTCAAAGAACCAGCGCCTGGTTTCATTGATATGTTCTACTGATTTTTTGGTTTTTATATCATATATTTTTTAAGCAATTTTTAATGTTCATTTATTTGAGAGGGAGAGAAACAGAGACAGAGACAGAGACATAGAGAGAGAGAATGTGTGGGGAAGGGGCAGAGGGAGAGAGAATCCCAAGTAAACTCTTCACTGTCAGCATGGAGCCTGATGCCAAGCTCAAAGTCATGAACTTCAAGATCATGATCTCAGCTGAAATCAAGAGTTGGACACTTAACTGATTGCACCACCCAGGCATCCCTATATATCATTTATGTCTATTCCAATGTTTATTACTTACTTCCTTCTGCTGGCTTTAGGCTTTATTTGACTTTCTTTTTCTATATTGTTTTTTGTAAGTTGAGGGTGCTTATTTGAGATTTTTCTTGCTTCTTTTTTTTAATTTTTTTTTTTATTTTTTTAAATTTACATCCAAATTAGTTAGCATATAGTGAAACAATGATTTCAGGAGTAGATTCCTTAATGTCCCTTACCAATTTAGCCCATCCCCCCTACCACAACCCCTCCAGCAGCTCTCAGATTGTTCTCCATATTTATGAGTCTCTTCTGTTTTGTCCCCCTCCCTGTTTTTATATTATTTTTGTTTCCCTTCCCTTATGTTCATCGGTTTTGTCTCGTAAAGTCCTCATATGAGTGAAGTCATATGATTTTTGTCTTTCTCTGATTGACTAATTTCACTTAGCATAATACCCTCCACTTTCATCCACGTAGTTGCAAAAGGCAAGATTTCACTCTTTTTGATTGCCAAGTAATACTCCATTGTATATATATACCACATATTCTTTATCCATTCATCCATCAAGGGACATTTGGGCTCTTTCCATACTTTGGCTATTGTGGATAGTGCTGCTATAACATGGGGGTGCATGTTCCCTTCGAAACAGCACACCTGTATCCCGTGGATAAATGCCTACTAGTGCAATTGCTGAGTCATAGGGTAATTCTATTTTTAGTTTTTTGAGGAACCTCCATACTGTTTTACAGAGTGGCTGCACCAGCTTGCATAGCCACCAACAATGCAAAAGAGATCTTCTTTCTCCGCATCCTCGCCAACATCTGTTGTTGCCTGAGTTGTTAATGTTAGCCATTCTGACAGGTGTGAGGTGGTATCTCATTGTGGTTTTGATTTGTATTTCCCTGATGATGAGTGATGTTGAGCATTTTTTCACGTGTCGGTGGGTCATCTGGATGTCTTCCTTGGAGGAGTGTCTATTTATGTCTTTTGCCCATTTCTTCACTGGATTATTTTTTTTTGGGGGGGGTGTTGAGTTTGATAAGGTCTTTATAGATTTTGGATACTAACCCTTTATCTGATATGTCATTTGCAAATTTCTTCTCCCATTCTTTCAGTTGCCTTTTAGTTTTGCTGATTGTTTCCTGTGCTGTGCAGAAGCTTTTTATTTTGATGAGGTCCCAGTAGTTCATTTTTGTTTTTGTTTCCCTTGCCTCCGGAGACGTGTTGAGTGAGAAATTGCTGCGGGCAAGATCAAAGAGGTTTTTGCCTGCTTTTTCCTCGAGGATTTTGATGGCTTGCTGTCTTACATTGAGGTCTTTCATCCATTTTGAGTTTATTTTTGTGTATGGTGTAAGAAAGTGGTCCAGGTTCATTTTCTGCATGTCGCTGTCCAATTTTCCCAGCACCACTTGCTGAAGAGACTGTCTTTATTCCATTGGATATTCTTTCCTGCTTTATCAAAGATTAGTTGGCCATACGTTTGTGGGTCCATTTCTGGGTTCTCTATTCTTTTCCATTGATCTGAGTGTCTGTTCTTGTGCCAGTACCATACTGTCTTGATGATTACAGATTTGTAGTATAGCTTGAAATCTAGGATTGTTGAGATTTTTCTTGCTTCTGGATGTATGCTTGTATTGCTCTGTACTTCTCTCTTAAGGTTAATTTTGCTACATCCCAAAAGTTTTGGACCACTGTGTTTTCTTTTTCATTTATCTCCATATACATATTTTAAGTTTCTTCTTTGATTTCTTGGTTGACCCATACATTGTTTAATAGCATGCTGTGTAACCTTCCTGTATTTGTGGGATTTCCAAATTTTTCCTTGTGGTTGATTTCCAGTTTCATAGCATTGTGGTCAGAAAAGGTTGATGATATGATTTTAATCTTTTTGTACTTGATGAGGCCTGATTTGTGACACAGTATGTGATCTATTCTGGAGAATGTCCCATGAGCACTTGAAAAAAATGTGCATTCTACTGCTTTAGGGTGAAACATTCTGAATATATCTATTAAGTCCATCTGGTCCAGTTTGTCATTCAAAGCTATTTCCTTGTTTGTTTTTTTTTCTTTAGATGGTCTGTCCATTGATGTAAATTGGGTGTTAAAGTCCCCTAGTATTATTGTATTATTATCAATAAATTCCTCCATGTTTGTTACTAATTGTTTTATATATTTGTGTTTTTCATGTTGGGGCATAAATATTTACAAATGTTATATCTTCCTGTTGGATTGTCCCCTTTATTATGATATAGTGCTCTTCTTCATCTCTTGTTACAGTCTTTGTTTTAATGTCTAGTTTGTCTGATATAATTATTGCTACTCTAGCTTTCTTTTGACGTCCAATTGTGTGATAAATGTTTCTCAACCCCCCACCTAAAATCTGCAGGTGTCTTTAGGTCTAAAGTGAGTCTCTTATAGTCACCATATAGAGGAGTCTTGAGTTTTTATCCATTCTGACACTCTATGTCTTTTGTTTGGAGTGTTTAGTCCATTTACATTCAAAGTAATTATTGATAGATATGTACTAAGTGACATTTTATTACTTCTTTTATCCTTGTATCCAGAGATTTTTCTCTCATCCTTTCTTGTCTTTGTCACTTTTGGTATCTGTTTTGCACTCAAAGAGCCCCCCTTAATATTTCTTGAAAAGCTGGTTTAGTGGTCATGAACTCATTTTTGTTGGTTTGTTTTTTTTTTTTTCTGGGAAATTCTTTATCTCTCCTTCTATTCTGAATGATAGCCTTGTTATATAGGGTATTCTTTTTTTAATTTTTTAATGTTTATTTTTGAGAGAGAGACATAGCATGAGTGGGGGAGGGGCAGAGAGAGAGAATACAGAATCCAAAGCAGGCTCCAGGCTCTGAGCTGTCAGCACAGAGACCGACATGGGGCTCAAGCCCACAGAACATGAGGTCATGACCTGAGTCGAAGTTGGATGCCTAAACAACTGAGCCACCCAGGCGCCCCTAGATAGGGTATTCTTGACTGAAGATTTTTTCCCATTCAGCACGTTGAATATTCCTTCCAGTTCCTTCTGCTTTGCCAAGTTTCTGTTAGAACTCCCTAGCTAGTCTTATAGGTCTTCCCTTGTAAGTTAATTGCTTGTTTTGTCTTGCTGCTTTTAAGACTTTTTTTTCTTTATCACTATATTTTGCACTAAATTTAATTACAATATGTCATGGTAATTGCTTGGTTTTGTCATGGTTAATTACAATATGTCATGGTTGGCTTGCTTTTGTTGAGTTTGATGGGATTCCTCTGTGCCTCCTTGATGTTGATGTCTATTGCCTTCCCCAGATTAGGGATGTTTTCAGCTATTATTTCTTCAAATAAATTTTCTGCCTTTTTTTCTCTCTTCTTCTGTGACTCCTAATTCATTCCTCTGCTTTTTCCTTCCTGCTGTTCATTGCATTAATCTTATTTCCAATCTCGTTTATTGTATTCTTCATCTCTGATTGATTCATTTTTAACTCTTTTATTTCTGTAGTAAGGTCCTCAGTGATTTCTTCCCCTTCTTTATTCTAGCCCAGTAAGTATCTTTATAACTGTTGCTTTAAATTCTCCATCAGACATGTTATATCTGTTTCACTTAAATCTCTGGCTGTAGCCTTATCTTGTTCTTTTATTTTGGATAAATTTCTCCATCTTGGCATTTTGTCTGCCCTTGCTTTCTTGGGTTAGAAAATCCAATTATGTTCCTGAAAATAATCTTTATGAAGAAGAGACCATGTAGTTCCCAGGGCCTGGTGCTTCATGGAGTGTCTCTGGCATGTGCTACGTGCACTCTACTGTTGTGGTTTGGCTGCTCTATCCTTTGGGCCAGTCATCTGCAGAGGTTCTCCTTGACTTCTGTGTGCACTGTTTGGTCCCTGGCCTGAATATGGCAAGTTTTTACTAGGTGTGCTCTCATCTGCTTGTGAAATGAGACCTGTCATCACCTCCACCAAAACTAAGGTCTTACAGACATCTCTGGCTTTTTATAATTTCTATCTCTATATTCTCATAGTATTCATATATCACATTCCTTATCAGTGCCTTTTAGTTCTTTATCCATTGTTCTGTTGAGTTATTTTGGCATATTTAAGGCAGTTGTCTTTTTAAAATTTTTTAAATCTTTTTTTAATATGAAATTTATTGTCAAATTGGTTTCCATACAACACCCAGTGCTCATCCCAACAGGTGACCTCCTCAATGCCCATCACGCACCCTCTCCTCCCTCCCACCCCCTTCAACCTTCAGTTTATTCTCAGTTTTTAAGAGTCTCTTATGGTTTGCCTACCTCCCTCTAACTTTTTTTTTCCTTCCCCTCCCCCATGGTCTTCTGTTAAGTTTCTCAGGATCTACATAAGAGTGAAAACATATGGTACCTGTCTTTCTCTGTATGACTTGTTTCACTTAGCATAACACTCTCCAGTTCCATCCATGTTGCTATAAAAGGCCATATTTCATTCTTTCTCATTTAAGGCAGTTGTCTTAATGTCTTTTTTTGGTTAATTCAGTGTCTGGGCATGCTCTGAGATGGTTTATGTGAATTTATTTTTTTATGAAGAGGCACTTCTTCATGTGTTTTTTTTTTTGTATGCCTTGTGATTGTTGTTGTAAACAACATTTGAATATTATAATGCGATAACTCTGGAAATATGGTTATCATTCTTCCCCCAGATTTAATGTTACATTTTTTTTAAAGCTGTAATAGTCTGTCTAGTGACTGTGATTAACTTGCAGAAACTGTATTTCTTATTGTGTGTGGTTCTTGAAGTTTTTATTTCTTTTTTTTTTATTTTTTTAACGTTTATTTATTTTTTGAGACAGAGAGAGACAGATCATGAAAGGGGGAGGGTCAGAGAGAGGGAGACACAGAATCTGAAACAGGCTCCAGGCTCTGAGCTGTCAGCACAGAGCCCGACGCGGGGCTCGAACTCACAGACAGTGAGATCATGACCTGAGCTGAAGTCGGCCACTTAACCAACTGAGCCACCCAGGCGCCCTGAAGCTTTTGTTTCTTAGCTGGTGCCCCCCTTGTGTGAACATGTCTCTACAAATGTCAGGGCCTAAGGAAACAAACAAAACCCCACCTCTCCCTGTCTTTGCATATTGGTTGTGTGATGGGCCTTTCTTTGACACTTAGCTTGAACCTTACCTTTAAGCATCAAGCCTAAGAATCAGTCCAAAGTGAAAGCTTAAGGTCTTCATGGACTTTTGTGAGGATTCATCTTGCCCTGTGTACATACAAGGCTTCCTAAATTCCTTCATATACACAGGTACTTTTGAATGCCCTAATTTCCCAAGGAAACTTTCCTCCAGCTTTTTCTCCCAGGCCTCAGGAGGAATACTGCATATGTAAACAGTAGTCTTTTGCCCCAGTAGTGTGTGGTTTGTCTGCTTTGCCTTACAATGTTTTCAAGCAACACCCACTAGTTTAATGTCCTGAGTATACTACAAGTTAGGAAAAACAGACATGAATGCCTTGCATCAGTCCTTAAGTTATCCCACAGATAGGTTAGAATAGACCTATGTAATAATTTGTAAGTGAGGTCTATTGTGCTTCTTATGGAAGCTGGTACCAAAGTCTCACTCTGCAAATGCAATTGCCTTTTTCAAGACTGTCACCAACCTGAGTAGAGGGTGGGACAATGACAAATAAAAACACCACAAACTTTTGTACAATAATTTTCCACAAGAATTTATTGATTAAAATTGTCTTGATTACTGTAAATATTTGCTTTCCACAATTCTAACAAAGTTGGTTCTAACAATATTTTTGCCCATTTTTCATTGTTTTGTTATTAGGATGGGAATTGAGCTGCCTGCTCCACCATTTTCCTGTTGTCACCTAGAATCTGTCTTTTACAGAAAAGGGAGTCCTGAGAAACTAATTTGCTTTTTTTCTCCAGTGAATCCTCTGGAAAGCATGATTAATTTTGTAATTTCATTCTGACCTTGGCTGCTAAGAAACTCAGAGATAGATTGTGGCTACCACTAGCAATTATGCAAGACTTTCTTTCTTGTCTTTACCTCTACCTTTATCTTATTTTATGCATTTATTTCCCATTTGTTCCTGTTTTCTTTTTCACTATATTTTTTTCTAATGTGTGTATCTCTGTAAACTGCATGAAATTCTTGGGGCGCCTGGGTGGCGCAGTCGGTTAAGCGTCCGACTTCAGCCAGGTCACGATCTCGCCCTCCGTGAGTTCGAGCCCCGCGTCGGGCTCTGGGCTGATGGCTCAGAGCCTGGAGCCTGTTTCCGGTTCTGTGTCTCCCTCTCTCTCTGCCCCTCCCCTGTTCATGCTCTGTCTCTCTCTGTCCCAAAAATAAATAAACGTTGAAAAAAAAAACTGCATGAAATTCTTTTGATGGAAGGAGGTGAGATATAAAGAAAAGAATATGATTAAATTCCAATATTTTCACTTACTACCTGGCCACCTTATAACTGGGAAAGAATTCTTCGTAAATATGTGTTGAAATCTTGTTGCTTTAACACTGTATCATTGATTCAGTGGGGGGAAAAAGCCAAGAATATCACAAAAAGCATATCACAGCTAATAATTTATAATGGTGAAATGAGTTCCTGAACCTGCTTTTCAACTATGAAGTCTATAAACTGAAAAAGATGAAGGCTTCTGCAACAACTCAGCAATACAAAATAGTACAAAGTTTCTAGACATTGACTAATATAAAGAAAAATTTGTTTTGGATCCCTAAGAACACTCTGATTTAATTAACACAGACATAATAAATCAAAATTTTCTTTATCTTATTCATATAGAGTATTGCATAGTGTTAAATACATGAGCTCTTCAGCCAGTTTCCCTAGGTTTTACCCTAGGCATGTCACTTATTAACTAAGTGACCTTGGGGTAGTTATATTACCTCTCTCTGACTCTGTTTCTGCAGCTTTAACACGAGAATAATGGCAATGCCTAATTCATAAAGTGCTTTTAAGAATAAATTAATTTATCCATGTAATGGCTTAACATAGTACCTAAAATATAGTTAAGTACTCAGTAAATGTTATTATTCAATGATGAAACATCATGGAAAATGTGAAGTTGTGTTTCTATAACTGGCAAATGAAAAACTTGACTTAATTTTAAAATTAAAACAAAATTTAAACAATTCTTATATAAATGCTTTTTAATGGGAAATAATTATCTTAGAATCATGAAAATAAATATGAATAAGATCCTGGCTTTGCCATTTAGTAAGTGGCTTTTGGTAAATTTATTTCACCTATTTGCACCTGAGATTCCTCATCTATAAAATGGGTGTTGAAATAATAACTGCTTTGAGGATGAAATGAAAGTACCCAGCACAATGCTTGACACATAAGCAATCAAGTGGCTCTTATTATTCTGGATAAAGAATGGGCATATTTAAAATAGAGTTGAGGGACACCTGGATTGCTCAGTCAATTGAATGTCTGACTCTTGATTTTGTCTCAGGTCATGATCTCAGGGTCATGGAATTGAGCACTGTATCAGGGTCCTTGGTGAACATGGAGCCTGCTTAAGATTCTCTCTCTCTCACTGTGTCCCTCTCACCCGCTCACACTCTCTCAAAAAAAATATAAATATAAATAAAAATATAAAAATAAATAAATAAATAAATAAATAAATAAAATAGAGAAGAGAGGAGGCTTTAGGAGAGTGGTGAAGAAAAGAACCCGTAACAATAACAAGGGCTGCGATTAAGAACTAAATAAATCAATCAGGCAGTACATGAATGGAGGAGGATGACACTAAGATAATGAGCTTAAAGGGATGGGGTGACTAAGTTGATGCCAACTCCCATGGTGACAGAGTTGCCAAATAAAATGCAAGATGATCAGCTAAATTTGAATCTCAGTTAAACCACAAAAGTTAGTATGGCTGAGATATTGCATGAGACATACTAAAGAAATATTGTTTATCTGAAATTTAAATCTGACTGGGTATCCTGTACTTTATTTGCTAAATCTAGTAATCCTATCTGGAGGGTGGGATACAATGGCCCCATTTGCAGAGGTTAGCTAAGGACTGCACAGTTACATGGTCTAGAACCAACACCCAATTCTTGAAGTGGCAGCACTAAGTTAAGCCTTGTGGTGGGTGCATTAGACAGCCATGTATCCAGACTCTTGCAAAATACTCAGGAATCAGCAGGGAGATAGAATCTGGGGTTCTAGAATAGTATATAGAACATAATCAGTGACTAGGAAGTGTGGGGGCCAGATCTGTCCCAAGTAAAGGTACTGGCAAGCAATAAAAGCAAGGTGGAGAATGATAAACCATTGTAGTATTTTGTATCTGTGGGAAGAAAAGAGGGAGTGAAACTTGGCAATATCAACCACAGTAACCATCAACACCAAAATGGGAAAGTAGCAGAAACCTAGCTCTGCAGACTTGAGCACAAGTGGGGCAGAGCAGGCAAGTTTGAGAGTTAGGGAATGAAATCACTGACATGACCAGGCCTGGTCTCTGAGACCACTGAATCCTGAGTATGCCTGGGAGGAGGAAGGCTTGGGGAGTTCAGCTATTGTGAAGGGACACCCAACCTCAAACTTGAGAATGCAAGTAAATTCTAAACCCCACAAATCAGTGTGCAGAGTTATTATATGTCTTGCCAAGTGTTCAGACATGGGCAGATCTGAGCCTGAATAGTGGCATTAGTGGATTCAGCTACATTTTTAACACACATGTGGATGGTAATCGCAGCCTATCAAAAGGATGAGGTCAGGGAGTATGAGGGATGAGGAGACACATTTGGCCTGAAAGTCACATTCATGTTAGGTCTTAATTTGAGGCCTTGACATTACAGATGAGTTTAAATACTGTCACTGATATAAGACATTATTTAATATTTTCAGAGATATAGCCCATATAGCATAAATTTCACTCGTTTTAAAATGTACAGTTACTTTTTTAAATGTACAATTTGGTGGCTTTTATTACATTCAGAATGTTGTGGCAACCATTTCCACTGCCTAATTCTGAAATATTTTCATAACCACCAAAAGAAAACCAATACCCATTAAGAAGTCACTCTATATAACTCACTGCCCCCCCACACACACACACACTGACCCAGCCCCTGGCAACAACAAAGCTACTTTCTATGGATTTCCCTATTCTGAATATTACATATAAATGGAATCATACAATATGTGGCCCTTCTATATGGTCTAATATTTTTAAGGTTCATCCATGTTTTAGCAGGTGATCAGCATTTCATTCTTTTATGGATAATATTTCATTGTAAGGATAAATTATATTTTGATTATCCATTTGTCAGTTGATGGACTTTGGGTGCTTATTTCTACCTTTTTGGGTTTTATTAATAATGCTGCTATGACTATTCATGTACAAGTTTTTGTGTGGACATAGGTTTTCGTATCTCTTGGGTATATACCTCGTTGTGGAATTAATGGGTCACATGGTAACTTAACTTATTGAGGACCTATCAACTTTAGTTTGTAATATTCCCAAGAACCTTCAAAATTGGAAATAATCTGAGATTCCTCACCACTGAGAAATCCTATCCTTAACCAGTATTGACTACTGGGATGATCTTCAAGGTCCAATGGAAAGAACTATCCCAATATAGTGCCACCCCCAAATGATGCCTTATGCAATAAGTATTAAATGTGCCCTTCCCTTCTCCCCACCCTTTCTTCTTATTTCTATTCAGTTTATGAAGATAGGGAGGTGAAAAATGTATCTTTATACGTCTTTCAGATACACTGTATTTTCCAGGTTACAAATCTTTTTTGACAGGAAAGCATTACTATTCCCATTTGGTACATGAGGAAACTGAGGCTCCAAGCGGTAATGTGACTTGTCAAATGTCCTGAAGTCAATGAGTTGCTGATCTTGCATTAGATGCTAAGGCTTTAGACACCTGGTCTAGGCTCCTTTTCACTGAAGTCTGTGCCCTATAACACCTCTGGAAAAAGTGGAAGATCGCTGGTATGTTTGGGCTCATAAACTAAATCAAGATTGCCTCAACAATGTTGAAAGTTGATCTTTATGCCAAAGGGAAAAGAAATAAACATGGACAGAAGGTTACAAGGAATGCTGTTTTTTTTGTCCTGTGAAGGTAGCATGATTGGGAATGACTTATCTGAAGGGAGATATCCACTCCTCATCTGTAGAGTGTGAATCCTTTGAAGGCCTGGTCTATGCTAGGCCCTGAGATACAGAAGAGAAGGAGAAAGTCTGGCACTAAGGTAAGATGAGTGAGGTATTTGCCTTGGGAAGAAT
Organism: Lynx rufus; assembly: GCF_022079265.1. NCBI lineage: Eukaryota > Metazoa > Chordata > Mammalia > Carnivora > Felidae > Lynx > Lynx rufus. The sequence goes on from NW_025814846.1 coordinate 7,327,096, forward strand.
TTTAAGGGGATCCAAAAAAAAAAAAAAACAGTAATCAAGATAAACAAAAGTTTTATTGATTTTTGTTTTCAGAAAATTGTAGATTCATACGCCATTGCCAAAATAATACAGATAGATCCTGTGCACCCTTTACTGTGTTTCCCCAATGGTAATTCTTGCAAAAAATATAGTAAAATATCCCAAAGAGAATATTGACAATGATACAGTCAAGATACAGAACATTTTCACCACTGCAAGGCTCCCTCACATTGCTCTTTTATAGCTACACCTACTTCCCTCTTACCACCATCCTCTTTCTAAACCTTGACAGCCATTAATTTGTTCTCTACTTACACAGTTTTATAATTTCAAGAATGTTACATAATCATATAGTGACTTTTGGAGATTGGCTTTCATTCAGCATAATTATGTTTTCATTGCTGAGTGGTACTCCATGATATGAATGTGCCACAGCTTGTTCAAACATTCATGTATTGAAAACATCTGGTTTATTTCCAGTTCTTGGCTATTAAAAATAAAATGGCTATAAATATATGGATTTGGTATAAACATAAGTTTTATTTTTTGTAAGATTAATGCCTAAGAGTGCATTTACTGGGTTGTATGATAGTTACATGTTTCCTTTTTTAAAAAGAAACTTACAAACTGTTTGCCAGAGTGGCCATACCATTTTACATGCTTACCAACATGATCCAGTTTCTCTGAATCCTTGCCAGCATTTGGTGTTATCACAATTTTTTTTATGTTAGACTTTATGATCAGTATGTAGCAATATCTTATTGTGGTCTTAATTTGTACTTCCCAAGTGGCTAATGATGTTGAATATCTTTTTGTGTACTTAATTGCCATCTGTATATCCTCTTCTATAACATGTTCCTTCATATCTTTTGCCCATTTTCTAATCAGATTGGGTGTTTTTTTTTTCCTGTTAAATTTTGAGGGTTCTTTATATATTCTAGATGCTAGTTCTTTGTTGACTATGCGGCTTTCAAATATTTTCTTACAGTTTATAGCTTGTTTTTTAATCTTCATTCAACAGAAGTTTTAAATCCTGATAAAGTCCAATTTATCAATTTCTCCTTTTATGGATTATGCTTTTGTTGTAAATCTAAGAATTATTTGCCTGGCCCTAGATTCCAAGGATTTTCTCCTGTTTTCCTTTCGTAAAATTTTCTAGTTTTACATTTTACATTTAAGTCCATCATCAATTTTGAGTTAATTTTTGCATAAGATGTGAGGTTTAGGTCAAGATTATTTTTTTTTCCAACAGATATCCACTTAGTCCAGCATCATTTATGGAAAAGACCATTCTTCTTCCACTGAAATGCTTTTGTACTTTTGCCAAAAATAAGTTTGGTATATTTGTTTGTGTCTATTTCTAGGCTTTCTATTCTATTCTATTCTATTCTATTCTATTGATTTCTGTGTTTATCCCTCCACCAATCAGTGTTAATTACTGTAGCTATCTAATAAGTATTGAAAGAGGTTAAAGTGATTTATTTCACTTTAGTATTCTCTTTCAAAATTACTTTTAGCTATTCCTGTTCCTTTGCTTTCCCATTCCAATTTTAGAATTATCTTGTCTCCACCCAATTTTTTTTCTGTAGTTTGGTATCAACTACATTAAACTTATGAATCAATTTGGAAAGAATCAGCATTTTGTCCCAGTGTTGATCATTAGGCTCTTGTCTTGTTCTTTATGCTTAATTTGCTGTCCAGGTCACCAATTCCTCTACAACAGAGACTTGCTTTTATCTCACAGAAATGTCTGTATCTACCTTCCTCCATTGCTTCCATATCAGAGCTAACTGAAATCTGGTGGCTGGAGCTCTTGTCTCTATGGACACACCATCCTGGAGGTAGCTGTCTTCTGGGATCTTCCAAATATGCACTCTGTTGGAGACTTCTTGCTCTGCATCTCCTGCCTTTTGGGATACTCCTGTTAATTCATGTCACATTCCAATGAGCTCTCTGGTCTGTGGCTTGTCAGTTAATGTTACAAGTCCAGCTTTTTATGTAGGGCCTGAGTCTTCCCCAAACACCCATCTAACACCTTTGTGAATATGTGGTACCAGGTGAATGGGGAGAATTCTTGGTCCTGGTTTCTGGGCCTTTTCAGCCTTACCTGACCCTCCACTCCTAACAGGGCCACACTAGGCAGGGCTTGTAGCTTGGGACTGAGGATTTATAGTCTAAAAAGGCCCTTTGGCAAAGCTGTTTTTGGCAAGTTAAAGATAAGCATGTTTATCTTAATAGCACTTTTTACTTGTTGCATTTCTTTGGTCTTCAGCCAGGTCCTGCTTACTCTGATCCTCAGTTTCCCTATATTTAAAATAAGGACAAATAGGACTAAATTACTGTTTTTCAAAATCCAGTAATTTTTAAGCAACAGAGCACTATGTTGAAAAATCTCTTTCATGAAACACCCAAAATGAAAACAATACCAGCTGAGCTCTAGTTTAACCAGGAGTGAAGTGGCTCCCCTTTACTCTAAATTTTAGGGCTCTCTCAAACCCAATTTGAAAACCATTGATCTAGCTGATTTCTGAGAGGCTTTTGGAGAACTGATATTCACTAGCCTTTGTGTATTTTTCTTTAATATGAAATTTATTGTCAAATTGGATTATTTGTTTTTTTGGGTTTTGAGTATGGTGAGTTCTTTGTAGATTTTAGATACTAGCCCTTTATCTGATATGCCATTTGCAAATATCTTTTCCCATTCTGTCAGTTGCCTTTTAGTTTTGTTGATTTTTTCCTTTGAAGTTCAGAAGCTTTTTATCTTCATGAGATCCCAACAGTTCATTTTTGCTTTTAATTCCCTTGCCTTTGGAGATGTGTCAAGCAAGAAATTACTGCAGCTGAGGTCAGAGAGGTTTTTTCCTGCTTTTTCCTATAGGGTTTTGATGGCTTCCTGTCTCACATTCAGGTCCTACATCTATTTTGAGTTTATTTTGGGGTATAGTGTAAGAAAGCGGTCTAGTTTCATTTGTCTGCATGTTGCTGTCCAGTTTTCTGAGCACCATTGGTTAAAGAGAGTGTCTTTGTTCCACTGGATACTCTTTCCTCCTTTGTCGAAGATTAGTTGGCCATACATTTGTGGGTCCAATTCTGGAGTCTCTATTCTATTCCATTGGTCTATGTGTCTGTTTTTGTGCCAATACCATGCTGTCTTGATGATTAAAGAAGCCTTTGTGTGTTAAATAAACCAAGGGAATACGAGGATCAAGAGGGGTAGAAATGTTGAGTCATTCTTTATTCAAGATGTGCTGGTTTAGAGGGGTATGGGTTCCAGGAACATGCATGTCTTTGCCTGCCAGAAGGATATTGATTCAAGCTTTCTACTGGTGCCTGAAAAAGACCCAGCTCTGATAATACTTGTCTGGGAAAACCCTTGTGATTCTCCCATTTGGAGTTCCTTAATCCTTTCTATATGAACCCAGAGCATACTATCAAGTTCTCCCTTATAACACAAATAACAATGTATTACCATTGTTTGTTTACCAGCCCATCTCAAATTAGGCTATGAACTTCCTGAAAGTAGGAACTGCCTTATTTCTCTAGACCTCCAGCCCTTAGAATAACACCCAAAATGGAGAGGTTATTCAATAAACATTTGTTGAAGTGAAATGTTGGATCAAGAAAAAAAGTGTTTCTTGAATTCTTTTGTTCCATCCTTGAATACCTTTCCCCCCCACGAAACCCAAATCATCCAAAAAATTCTCCAGAATTTTGTCTAAATTTAAAGAAAGCAAACTATATTAATTATTTAGTCTTCCAAAGAGTTAGAATATTGATTTTTAATCTGATTTATGATAAAGTTGAGATGCATTTTTGTGTGCCAATGTGCTATATGTAGGGTTTATCTAACATTACTTGGTTAATACCAAATAATAGATCAATACCAAATAGTAGATCATATAATCAATGTGTATAGTATATTAATGGCCATTTTATAAGACCAGGAACAAAATTGCCCTACTTTTTTAAAAAGTTTATTTTTGAGAGAAAAAGAGAGGGAGAGAGGGAGAGGCAGGGAGAGGGAGAGGGAGAGGGAGAGAGAAAATCCCAAGCAGGCTCCATACTGTCAGCACAGAGCCCATTGCAGGGCTCAATTTCACAAATTGTGAGGTCATGACCTGAGCCAAAATCCAGAGTCAGATGGTTAACTGACTGAGCCACCCAGGTACCCCTATAATTTCCATATTTTAAAATAATCTCAGAAATTTAAATATTTTGTGTCTTCAATTTTATGACAGATTGGTGACCACATCATTAATGTACTTATTTGGCATTTTCATTCCTAAGCAGATAGGCAAAATCCTTCCTTTCAATACTTAGTATTTGGAGGATAATGGGAACCTGACTGGTGGGGGAGCTAGGTTGTCAATGGTGGTAAATAAAAAGGTGAAAAGTTCATTGAAAAATATCCATCTTAATATAATAGCAAATATTTCTATATTGCTTACTGGTTTTAAGCCAGTTCCAAATATTAACTCAAGTTAATTCTCATTGCAACTCTGAAAGGTAGTTATAATGACCATCATACCAGATGAGAAGAACAAAATTCAGATAAACTAAGTGATTTGTCCATAAGTCAAACAGCTAAACATACTGGAGCACAGACATGCAGCCTAACTGCAGAGTCTGGGTGACTCACCACCGTGCATACTACTACTGGGCTAAGAAAGGAAAGGATATATGGGGCAGTCAGGTTGGGCAATTATATGGGGTCTATGCAGGGGGATTTTGAAAACTCAGGAAAAGATATTTGTCTTTTCACTTATCTCCCAAACTATTCACTTAAAGATGCCTGAGGTTTCATTTATTGAGATTCATTCCTTTCACTTAAGATTTGGTCTGCTGTTCATAATGTAACCAACCCCTGGGTGAGGTAACACTAAGAATTAGGAGTTATTTTTATTTTCCTAGTCTGTTTTTATTTGTATTTTATGCATATCACTTTGCATTATATAGCTTCAATCTTTATGTAGTTAAATCTGTCCATATTTTCCTTTGGGGTTGTTTTTCTTGTCATGGTGGCTTTACAAGTTATCATCCTTCTGAGGCTCTACTATAATTAAAGGTGGTGTTTTTTTTGCCCTATATTAAGGGGGAGAAAATGACTCTAACCTTCACATCATATGCTGCCCTGTCCATTTTGAGATCTCTAAATAAATCTCTATCATTGTTTTCTTATGCATAAATTAAGAAAAACTATTTACCATTTTTTATGCTCTGCTCCTATTTCTGTTCACTAAATTCTCTCCAAATTTGGGGAAACAAAGCAACTCTGAGAATTTGGAGAAGTGGAGAGGACAGTAAAAGGTATTAACAGGTACTGAATGCCTACTATATTTCAGTCATTGTACAGGGTGCTTTTTCATACCTTATCTTTTTTCATTTAATCCTTAAACATCTGTATGAGGAGGAGGAGGAGCCTATGGGTGCTTGCAAGGTGCCCCAAACTGGGAAAAATGTGATTCAGCCCTTCTACAAGCCCAGCTCCATACTTGGTCCTTGAGATATAAAGCAGACACTTAGTAATGAGAGCCTGAAGGTCATTTGAGCTAGACATACAGTTTGGTCTTCCTCAAAGAGGTAAGAATTGAAGGAAGTGGGAGGGGTGTTATCAGTTCTCTGATGGAGAAAGCAGAAGAAAAAAAAAGAAATTTGATGTCAATACCTTGGGGATAGCTTCTATTTTGAAGTAAGGAGGAAGAAAAGAAGCAAAGGAGGAGAAATGCACTCAAAGAAAAAAGCAGTAAAAGCAGTGCTGTGGCTTGAAAGCCAAGGCAAGGAAGGCCATTGCAGTATATCACTCTGAGAACATGGCTCTGACCATCTCTCTGGGAAGCAACAACAGATAGAGCCCAGCAACAAGCCTTCTGTTCTGCTACCATAGAAGCTAAATGAACACTGGAACAGGTTCCAGCAAAAATGAAACATACAGATGAAAGCATTTAGTAGAATAGCAAATATATTAACACACAGGTGAACACACATCTTGGAAAGTCCTGACCATTATCAGTTTATGTGTTCAGGGGGATATCTAAGGAGTCAGAAAAGTTACAAATATAGTTATCCAGTTCTTTTTGTCTACCTATTAATCCTTAAAGATACTCAATTATAACATTGTAGAATCCCAGAGTAACTGACCTAGAATACCAGACACAAAGTCTAACCCAGATGAAACATGGCCTGAAAATACCTAGCATAATCCATGTAGGCAGATGCAAATTATATGCTAATCACCCACAGTTCCCATCTCCTAAGGGAATCTTGAATAAGTCTTCAATTTCTAACCCCACACACATTATAAGAATTATTAGGCCAGATTAATTGAAGAGATGAAGAATATAAAAATTTCTGGAAGACTGTGAAAATGGGACTGCGTATCTCTGCTCCCAAGTTACTGGTTGACCACAGGCAGGTGAATTACCATTTCTGATCTTCAGATTTTCCATATGCCACATGTAGGAGCCCTTCTAACTAACACCCTATAGTTCTCTTCCGTTCTTGGCACTACCCTATCATCCAGTCTAAAACTCCAGGAGTCATTTTAGATGCCCTATCTTTTCCTCCATACTTCTTTATCCAACCAGTGAGCAAATAATACCAGTTCTGGATCCAATAATATGTTTCCAGTCAGTCTGTTTTTCTTCATATCCACTGTTACTAACCCAATCCAAGCCACCATCATCTATTTCCTGGATAACCGCAATAGCCCTTCACTAGCTTCCTGCTTCTACTCTTGACCCAGTACAATCTGTTATTCTCATAGCAGTCAGAGTGATCTTTAAAAATTAGATCATGGTGCCAGGGTGGCTAGGTCAGTTAAGAGTCCAACTGGCTCAGGTCATGATCTCATGGTTCATGGGCTCAAGCCCTGTATCAGGCTTTGTGCTGACAGCTCAGAACCTGGAACCTGCTTCAGATTATGTCTCCCTCTCTCTGTGCCCCTCCCCTGCTCGCACTCTGTCTCTCTCTCTCTCTCAAAAATAAATAAACATTAAAATTTTTATTTAAAAAAACTAGATCATGTTACTCCATTACTTTAAACGCTCAATGGATGCCATTGTAATTAGAATAAAACCCAAATTTCTCACTAGGGTTTACAAGATATTGTCTCTGCCCATCTCCTCAATCTACTACTGTTCTCCTCAATCAGCCAGAATCCTACCTACTTTCTTTCATAGATCAAGCATGTTTCTGCCTCAGGACCATTACACTGGCTGTTCCCTCTTCCTGGAATACTCTTTCTCCAGATCATTGCATGACTGATTCCTTTTCAGGTCTCTATTCCAATGTAGAGACTTCCCTGGCCACCCTATCTAAAATATCCTCCCTTCTACCACTACTGTAATTCTATTACCCTCTTTTAGTTTGTTTATTGGCTTTATCTTCACCTAAAATTATCATATTTATTTGTTTTTTCTTTTCCGTGATTATTGTCTGGCTCCTCTTACTATAACGCAAATTTCATGGGGCCAGGAATCTTAGGAAAGTAACAGAACATAGTGGTTAGGGGCATGGCCTCCAGAGACAGACAATCTAAATTTGGATCTCAGTTCTGCCACTTATTAGTTGAGTGACTCTGGTAAAATTATCTAACTTCTCTATGCCTTCTAGCTTCCTTTTCTATAAAATGGGGATAATAACAGAAATACTTCTTTGAGTTGTTGCAAAAATTAATCTGAATTAATACATTCAAAGCACTATATCCCCAGTACCTAGAAGAGTGTCTGGCATATAGTAGGTGCCCAAGAAATATTTGAAGGCTGATTACATGAATTAATCCTTGATGCCTCCTGTTCCTTCCCTCCTTTTCTGCTTAGTTTCCTTTGGGAAGGTTTTCTTAGACTATAACCTTGCCCTCTGCCCAGGACTAAGTTTATTTTCCTGTTATGTGTACTCACAGAACCCAGACTTCTTCCAATCCTTAATTGCTGGGTATAGCTATATATTTGTGTATGATCTTTGTAATATAACTGGTCAAATAAACTGCAAGCTTGCTGAGGGCAGAGCTTATTTTATCTACTATGGGATCTCTGCTGCAGAACACAGTGCCTGACATAATAGGTACACAATGAATAGTTTTTAGCTGAGTGACCCAAGAACTTTGGCTAATTTTTCTCTTTGGAATGCTAATTAAGAAACATGGTTTGAGAAATTTAATAAGTACTTTGCAGCACGTTTTGAAAGGCAATTGCATCTCTGCCTCCTCTCTTAGTGTTCAGTTCACTATTGAAATACAGGAAAAGATACACAAATTCAAACAGTTTGGCCTCTACTCTTTAAATCTTGATCTATTTCATGAAAGTATCATGCCCACAAGCAACTGGCTGGCTTCTTCTTTACTAATTCCTTGTGTTTTAATGGTATTCACCCCAACATTCCTTGCCCTCCTTACCTGTTTCATAGCAATGAGGACAATGCTGGTCCTGATAGGACTAAGATTTTTTCCCACCGCTTCAAAGCAATCAGTTTTTCTAATAAAATAATACATTAGAACTCACTAATACCTATTATTGAAGAGGTCAAGAAGCCAAGATAAACTCATAGAAGCTAAGAGTTGCTGGCCTTGGGCCACTGGGCCAAGCCACTTTCCCTATATGAGTCCGTTCTTTTCCTGGTAAAAGGAGATGAACCTACTTACCACCTTCATAGTGGTTGTGAGGATGAAATGAGGGACTGTACATGCAGCTCTCAGCACAGTAGCTGATATGTCCCAGGCACTTACACAGACTTGTACCCTTTGCCCTCCTCTTACAGGACACAGCTTGGCCCAATTCTTGCCTCTGGACTCTATGGTAGGGTAGCTCAGACCCATAGTCTTTGTGACAAGTTAACTCAATAGTCTTCAAATGCTTACTAGTGGAACTATATGACAGGGATCTTAAAGACCATCAAGAAAGTATTGGGCTAGACACCATGGAGAATTTCCTGGTTGTGAAAGGTATTTCTGGGATCCAAAGAAGAGAGGGGCTTCGTTTTTCCTTAGAGAACCTCTAAAAAATCAATGTGGACATCCACAATGTCCTGAGATATATATTCTACTAACTTTTCTCTAGCACCTAAAAATTACCAAGCCCTGTATTCAGTACCATTGGGATGATCTCATTGAATACTTATAACAAGCCTTTGAAGTGGGGCTAAATAAGTTCATTTTTCAAATAAGGAAACTGAGGCCCAGTAAAAGAAAGGGAAAGCTCATTCAGAGAGACACTGATTCACCTTTAGTTGGGAGAGGGCCAAAGTCTTCTTTTTGTAAAGTCCAGCTCTCTGGCCCAGTCTGTGCTTTGGAAGTAACTATTTCTTACAAGCTCTCATCTCCTCCAAATCATTTTCCACTTGGCCTCTAGAGTTACCTCCCTAAGACATCCCTCCAATCTTATCACTCCCATGCTTTGAAACATAAAATAATTTGGTATTATTTGGCACATAGTAAGCACTTAATAAATGTAAATTGAATAAATGTGTGCCTATATGATTAAGTCTAAACTTTTTAGTGTGACATTCAAGGTCTTTCACATTCTGGCTCCAACCCAGCTTTCTACATACTTTTCCCACTTCTCTTTCCCACCTCCACAGCCCATATATGAACTTTATACTTCAGACACCGTGGTCCACTTGTCCTTTCCTTTATATATGTGTTGTGCCTTCTCCTGGAAAGTCTATCTTCCCCCAATGGTCTGGCAAATTCTCCGTCACCTTTTGAGACCTATTTACATCTTTTCTGCTCAGGTTACACCTTATCCATTCCTGTATTATGATAGAACACTGCACTGTAATTAATGGGTCACCTTACAGGCTCTCCTGCTCCTCAAAGCCAAGGACCTATTTTTATTCATTTTTGCCTCCTTCATTGACTGGCACAATCTGAGCTCAGAATGGATTGAAGGCTGGAAGGAACTAGGTCACTCCCCCAGCTTTAGCAGCTACTCCCTCCTCCCCTGCCTCTTCTCCAACCCCGCCCTCCTGCATCTCCATCTGAATGCCAAAACCACTAATTCCCCTAGCTGCCACCCGAACACTCAACATCCCCAAAGAGAATTCTGCAGGGTTTCTCTCCAGCCCCAAAGCGCCCACTAATTAGCGACTGACTCCTGGTTACCTTTTGGGGATGAGTGGGCGTAAGGGCCCCTGGAGGGGTGTGAGTGAGTACGTCTTTTATCTCTCCAGTTGCCTTCCGGTGTATTTTTTTCCCATTTTTTCCGCAGGGGCTAGAGGAACATCCCCGTTCACTAGAATACCTCATAACCTTTGACATAATTATCTGTGACAAATTGATTTAAAATGTGGCTGCAGGAAGCGAAATAGGCATGTCTCGCTAGACCTTCTGGGAGTTGTAGTCTCGCTGGTCCTTGCGCTGCCTGGCTTCTCTTGGAGCTAAGAACTACAGCTCCCAGGCCTGCTCAGAATCCCTACCGCACAGGCTCAGATCCCCTGCCCGGAGGAGGTGGTTACGTTGTGTCTATTGTATCGCTGGACTTGTGTGTTTGTACATTTCTCAGGACGAGAAATTGAGAGTGAAAAGCATGGCAGATGAACAAGAAATCATGTGCAAATTGGAAAGCATTAAAGAGATCAGGTAAGTGGAACGTTGCAGCGCCTCCCAGACCCCCTCGAAGCCCCCAAAATCCCCCGCTGCGGGACTGAGCTGAGTTACCTAGGGAAAGTATCTATTGTTAAGCTACTTGTGGAGAGGGGCTGGAAAGGAACCCACGGACGGAATTCAAGGATGGAAGGGAGGCTGGAAAGTGTCGGAACTGAGACTAGCAGAGAAAATGACCAACAGAGACGTCTCTCTTGCCAGTGTCATAGAAAAGCCAGATGGAGACACAGGGGGGTTGGGGGGGTTGTTGGTTCCAAGACAGCCTTTTTCATCTTGGGATGGGAGTTGGGGGACAGCATTCTTAAATCCATTATTTTTTTACTGTTTGTTGGCTCCAGGGTGTATTTGGCTCCTTGCTTTTTAAGAGTCAAGATGTTGTTTGTTTGTTTGTTTGTTTGGTTTTGTTTTGTTTTGAGTCTCCTGATCAACTTCAGGACCTGGAACTCAGGCTAGCCTTTTGAGAACAAAGTCCAGTGCATTGGGGCTGGTGGTGGCTGCCAGGGACTGAGAGTTGGGGGTGCAGCGGTATCCAGCAGGCTGGGACTGGGAGGATGGCAAGCACTCAAGCACTCCAGAGTGTGTCATTTTTGCATTCACACACTCACCATCTTCTTCCTCTCCTACCCGGTGCTCCATAAGGAGGATGGGATCAATGGAGACTGGGGAAGTGGTGGCTGTGCCAGAAAGTGGGAGCTCAACTGCTGTTCTAAGACTCCAGAGGTGTAAGGTAGGCAAGCAAAGTTGGAGTTGCCTGTGTCCTGACCCTTTCCCTCCAGGAGCAGCATTAGCAAGGCAATGATGTTGTCCTTGCTCAGAACACAGTATCATCTGGCAAGTGGACTTCTTGGGCTTTCCTGCACCTACTATGCTTTGCCAGAACCACACCCCTTCGCCCACTCCAGCTTGGCCTGGGTTGGGCAGTCTCCCTTGAGTGTTTTCACAGAACCTGGGGAAAAGCAGGAGTGGGGGAGAGTGGATAGCAAGTATGTCTCTTTAAGAAATAAGACTTTGGACCAAAAGATTTAATCCTTGGAGTGAATGCCTTAGGTGAGACTCACACATATAGGCAGTGTAGGGAAGCACTTGAGCTTTTTTTCTCCTTTGGATGGTCTGCATCTCTTCCACAGGGGTTTAAAGGGAAGGGAATTATTATTTATTGAGCACCTGGTGTGCCAAGCTCACTGACCCACTATTGCTTATTTCAGCAAAAGTCCGGAGAGCTTCCTACATCTCTTTTACAACTGGGAAAATGGAAGCTCGGAACATTTAAGTAGCTTTCCCAGAGCCAAACAGCTTGAAAATGCCAGATTTTGATAGGAACCCAGTCAATTTGTATGCAGAGGCTCTGGTTTTCCCACTGTATCCCATGGAGGGTCCACGGGAAAGGCTGGAGAGGGGTGTTATGTTGCAATATTTTTCTGAAAAATTATAAGAAGATAGGGAGTGAGATACTTTGGTGTGTCAGAAGGCCAGCTATCACAATAACAATAAGCTAATAAGCTAATAACAGGTAATAAGAAGCTTAGGCCTAAAAGTGGGAGACCTAGACTTTTACTCTTAATGGACTTTAAAGAAACCTCTGCCCAACCCCAAAAGAAGGTACAATTGAGAGCAAGGGAAGTAACTCCTACCAGTGGAGAATACATGGGGAACCTCTACCCTTACCAGTATAAACCAGGCATTCCTACCACTAGCTGGGATGGGTACATCAGAGGCCTACAGAAAGGGCTGAAGTCTCACCAGCAACCAGCAGTAGCAAGGAGCCCCTTGCAAACCTGGCAGTCAACCAGGGGCCCAGTGGAGAACCTGGACTTATACTGATCACTTCCAACAAAACAAAACAAAACAAAACAAAACACATGTCAGGTCTGCAAAAACCAAAAGATTTAAAAGAGATCTATTGTCCAAATTTAATTTTTAGATAAATCACTTGCCATACCAAGATTATCAACTTCAATGACAAGAGAAAGTAAACACATGCCAACATTGAGATGACACAGATGTTAGAATTATCTTGCAAGGATTTTTTAAATATAATTTGTTGTCAAATTGGCTTCCATACAATACCCAGTGCTCATCCCAACAAGGATTTTAAAGCAGCTATCATAAAAATGATACACTAAGCGATTGCACCACACTTAAATGATGAAATTGAATATTTCAGCATATAGATAGAAAGTCTCAGCAAGGATATATAAAATATAAAGGAGAACTAAACAAATTTATGAACTGAAAATTATTATGTATGTGTACACACACACACACACACACATATATACACACACACACATGCACACATACCACATACATACATACATATTGGGGGCATACATGTCTAGAATTGTTATATTTTCTTGGTGGCCTCACCTCTCTTATTATGTAATATCCTACTCTGTTCCTTTGCTCTGAAATCTGCTTTATCTGATATTAACGTAGTCACTCCTGGATTCTTTTAATTCAAGTTTCCATGTTATCATTTCTTTTTACTCTCGTCCTACCTATATCATTATATTTGAAGTACATTTTTAATACACAGCACATGGTTTGATCATTTTTTAAAATCCACTTTAAATTGTATACATATATACAAATACACACACACACACACACACACACACATACACACACTGAGTGGATGGGCTCCACAGCAAGATGGGGAAGACAGAGGAACAAATCAGACAATTTAAACATCAAACTATAGGAATCAAAATCCAAACAAAGGAAAATTAGATTCCAAAAAAATAAGATAAAAGAAAGACTTAAGCACAGCCTCCAGACCTGTGGGACTATAAAAAAGATCTAACATCTATGTCAACAGAATTTCAGGAATTGAGGAGAAATGAGGACTATGAAAGTACTTGAAGAAATACTGGCTAAAACTTCCCAAATTGAGCAAAGGACTTGAACCTCCAGAATCATCAAGCTAAGCAAACACCATCAGGATAAATGTGAAGAAATTCACACCAAGATACATTATAATCAACCTTCTGAAAGCAAAAGGCAAAGAAAAGATCTAGGAAGCAACCAAAGACAAACAACACCTTACCTATACATTCAGGGGGAAAAATTAGAAGACAACAGATTTCTCATCAGACATTGACCAGACCCTAGCAGGAACTGGCACAACATTTTCCAAGTGCTGAAGGAAGAGAATCATGAACGCTGAAAGAAATCCTGAATGAAACCCAAAATCTTATGTCCAGTGATAATATCCTACATGAATAAAAGGATTAATTAAGTAAGACATTCTAAAATGAATTGAAGCAGGGAATTTATCAGTAGGAAGTCTACCTTATAAGAATGACTAATGACTAAAGTAGGTTCTTTGAACACAAAATAAACAGTAAAAGGACTCTTGCAAGGAAGAACACAGTGAGCTAAAACATGAGTAAATACAAGAAAAGTTTTGTTTTCTCTTGAGTTGTCTGAATTATGTTTGATGATTGGATCAAAATTTATCTCCCGGTCTCATGTAGTTCTCCGTGTACATAGAGGAAATGTTTAAGACATTCATGTCACAAATAGGGGAGTGTAAAGGGATGTAAAAGTGGGATGATGTTTGTATATTTCACTTCAGCTGATAACAATGATGACATCAGATGACTGAGATAAATTATGCATACATACTGTAATAATGAGAGGAAACACTAAAAAAGCTATACAAAGAGATGCACTCAAAAACATTATAGATAAATCAAAGTGGAATTTTAAAAAAATGTTCAAGGGGCTCCTGGGTGAATCAGTTGGTTAAGCATCTGACTTCAGCTCAGGTCATGGTCTCACGGTTCATGGGTTCAAGCCCTGCATTGTCGACTTCAGCTCAGGTCATGGTCTTGCAGTTTGTGGGTTTAAGTCCCATGTTGTTCTCTGTGGTGACAGTTCAGAGCCTGGAGCCTGCTTCAGATTCTCTATCTCCCTCTCTCTGCCCCTAACCTGCTCGCACTCTCTCGCTCTCAAAAATAAACATTAAAAAAATGTGCAAGTCACCCATAGGAAAGCAGGACAAAGAAGAAAAAACAAAAACTAAAACCAGAGAGAACAAACAGATAGCACAAAATAAAATGGCAGGCTGCGGCTTAACATACCAATAATCATGTGCATATAAGTGGTCTAAACACACCAATTAAAAATGGATTTAAAAAACGATGCAAGCATATGCTATCTATAAAAAATGCACTTCAGATATAATAATATACATATGCTGACAGTAAAAGGAGGGGAAAAGATACCATGGAAACTTGAATTAAAAGAAACCAGGCATGGCTGTGTTAATGTCAGATAAAGCAGATTTCAGAGCAAAGACAAATCCCAGGAACAGAGTGGGATATTACATAATAAAAAAGGGCCAAGCCACCAAGAAGATATAATAATTCTAGGTGTGTCTGTCCCCCAAATCATTTAAATTAGCTTGCTTTTGACAACTTTACAGTAATATACAAAGGTTACATCACTTGGTTTAAGAATTTAAAGTGGGGAGAGTACTACAAATATTTGATGTTCACACATAGACAGGTAAACATGTATAGGAGATGAAGAGAAGGAGGGAACAAAGGAAAGGGTAGAAAGAACTGGAGAAAGGAGGTAGCATATCTGTTGATCACCTAATTTCAAAGCTCTTGGGTCATTTAATATTCAATCTTCCTAGTGGAAATCTGGTAGGAATTATTTTCCCCATTTTACAGTAAGGATATTGAGGCTCGGAGAGGTTAGGTAACGTATCTATGGTCATACAGCTAACAAAGGGAGAGAATATATCCTATTCACATGGCATATGCATTTCAAAAAATGCTGATAATCTGATTAACCATTATGCAGTTCTTCAACTATTCTATTCTCAAATCCCTTGAAGGTATGAGCAGAGCAGCCTATTTTGATTAGAAACTAACAATAATGTTGTTTCTAAGCTGAAGTAGCAGTGATGATGGCAAGCAACATCAACAAAAGACCTGATTAAGACAAGCTGGAAGCTAGACAGACTCCCCAGGTGGAGGCTCAGAAAGAAGTACATTCATACTCAGCGCTCATGTATACCAACAGCAGAATTTGAAATAGGAAATGCCTCAGGAATAGATTCTTCCACCACAGACCATTTCTCACTCGTGACTCTGACCATGTGTCCAGCCTTGTCTTTCCTCACAATCCTAACCACACAGCAACACTGTGCTCCAGATCACAGGCCCCAAATCTCACACTGGTCTATTTTGCTCACCCATTCATTAGGCTTTCAAGTGGTGGTGAAAGAGCACACAGATATGTAGAAAGGGGAAGAGGAGAATAGAACAAAAAAGGGAGATGGAAAAGGGAATAAAAGAAGTTATGAGGCAGAGAAAGTGAATGCAGCCACCACTAGATGAACCAGAGCATATTAGTACCTCTTTGACATGCCCATTCCATTCATGCACACACATTATACTCACCCATGCACACATATCTATACACAATGAGCTTTCCCCACTTAAAAAGGGAAAACACATTTTGAGCTTTCCCCACTTAAAAAGGGAAAACACATTTTGGAAGTATTACACGTATACCTCATTTTATTGTGCTTTGCAGATAGTGCATTTTTTTACAAATTGAAGGTTTGTATCACCTCTGCATCAAGCAAGATTTTGGGTGCCATTATTCCCACATCATTTGCTCACTTCATGTTCCCATGTCATATTTTGGTAATTCTTGTAAAATTTCAAAATTTTCACTATTATTATATGTCTTATGGTGATCTGTGGTCAGTGATCTGTGATGTATTATTGTAATTGTTTCAGGGTGCCATGACCTGCAGCCATATAAAATGGTGGACTTAATGAGTAAATGGTGTCCATTCTGACTTCTCCACCGCCCAGATGTTTTGCCATCTCTCCTCATATCCTTGAGCCTCCCTATACAATGAGATACATCAATATTGACATTAGACCAATTAATAAACCTACAATGATCTCTAAGTGTTCAATTGAAAGAAACACATTTCTCACTTTAAATCAAAAGCTAGAAATTATTAAGCTTACTGAGGAAGGTAAGTCAAAAGATGAGACAGGCCAAAAGCTAGGCTTGTTGTGCCAGTTAGCTAAGTTGTGAACGCAAAGGAAAATTTCCTGATGGAAGTTGAAAGTGTTGTTCCAATAAACACGTGAGCAATAAGAAAGGAAAACAGCTTTGTTGCTGATATTGGGAAAGTTTTAGTGGTCTGGATAGAAGATAAAACAAGCCACAACATTCCCTTAAGCCAAAGCCTAATCCAAAGCAAGACCCAAAAACTTTTAATTATTTGAAGACTGAGAGAAGTGAGTAAGCTGCAGAAGAAAAGTTTGAAACTAGCAGAAGTTGGTTCATGAGGTTTAAGGAAAGAAGCATTCTCCATAACACAGAAGTACAAGGTGAAGCAATAAGTGCTGATGTAAAAGCTGCAGCAAGTTATCCAGAAATGTCGCTAAGATCATTAATGAGGGTGGCTACACTAAACAGTAGATTTGCAATGTTGATGTAACAGCCTTATATTGGAAATAGATGCCATCTAGAACTTTCATAGCTAGAGAGGAGAAGTCAATTCCTAGTTTCAAAGCTTCAAAGGACAGGCTGACTCTCTTGTTAGGGGCTAATGTAGGTTGAAGCCAGGGCTCATTTACCATTCTGAAAATCCTAGTGCCCTTAAGAATTATCCTAAAGCCACTCTGCCTATGCTCTATAAACAGAACAACAAAGCCTGGATGAAACCACATCTGTTTACAGTATGGTTTACTGAATATTTTAAGCCTACCATTGAGGCTACTGTTGAGAAAAAAAAGTCCTTTCAAAATATTACTGCTCACTGACAATGCACCTGGTCACCCAAGAGATCTGATAGAAATGAACAACTAGATTAATGTTGTTTCTGTACTTGCTAACACAGCATCCATCTGTAGCCCATGGATCAAGGAGTAATTTCACCCTTAAGAAACACATTTTGTGGGGCACCTGAGTGGCTCAGTCAGTTAAGCATCCAATTTCAGCTCAGGTCATGATCTCACAGTTTGCGAGTTCAAGCCCCACGTTGGGCTCTGTGCTGATAGAGCCTGGAGCCTGCTTCAGATTCTGTGTCTCCCTTTCTCTCTCTGCCCCTCCCCCATTCGTGCTCTGTCTCTGTCTCTCAAAAATAATACATAAATGTCAAAAAAAATTTTTTAAGAGAAATACATTTTGTAAGGCTATAGCTGTCATAGATAGTGATTCCTCTGATGTATCTGGGTAAAGCAAATTGAAAACCTTCTGGAAAAGGTTAACCACTCTAGATGTCATTAAGAACACTCATGGTTCATGGGAAGTGATCAAAATATCAAAAGTGACAGGAGTTTAGAAGAAATAATTGCACCCTTATGGATGACTTTAAAGGATTTAAAACTTCATTGGAGGAACTAACTGCAGATGTGGTGCAAATAGCAAGAAAACTGGAATTAGAAGTGGAACCTGAAGATGTGACTGGATTGCTGCAATCTCATGATAAAACTTTAACAGATGAGGAGTTGCTTCCTATGGATGAGCAAAGAAAGTGGTTTCTTGGGATGGAATATACTCCTGGTGAAGAGGCCATGAAGATTGTTGAAATGAAGAGGCCATGAAGATTGAAGAGGCCATGAAGATTGTTGAAATATTTAGGATATTACATAAATATTAGTTGATAAAGCAGCAATGTTTGAGAGGATTAACTGCAATTTTAAAAGAACTTCTGGGATAAAATGTCACCAAACAGCATCACATGCTACAGAGATATCGTTCATGTAAAGAGTCAATTAATATGGCAGACTTCATTGTCTTGTTTTAAGAAATTGCCACAGCAACCCCACACTTCACCAACCATCACCCTGATCAGTCAGCAGACATCAACATCAAGGCAAGACCCTCCACTAGCAAAAAGATTATCATTCATTGAAATGTCACATGATGTTTAGCTGTTTTTAGCAATAAAGTATTTTTAACGTATGTACATCTTTTTTAGACATAATGTTATTGCATACTTAATAGACTATAGTGCAGTGTAAACATAGCTTTTTATGTACTAGGAAACAAAAAATATTTGGCTTTTATTATTGTAATATTCATTGTATTGCAGTGGTCTGAATCAGAACCCATAATATGTCAGAATCATGCCTGTTTTGTGGTGTGAAGGAGATTCTCTTAAGTATAAGTTTCTGCTCTGGGTCCTCTTTTTTTCTTTCTTTCATCCAGCTATACTCCTATGGCTTCAAATATTACTTTCAAATCCCCAGTCTCTACCCCCTAGCATCCTTCCAAGCTTCAGCCCAATACATCCCACAGCCTCCTGGACTCGTCCACCTGGTTGTTCCACTATGATGCTTACATTGGCCAAATCTTATGACTTTGTTTCCCCCTACCCCAGTCCAGGTACTTCCCCTAAACTTCTGGTTTAGTGCCATTATTCTCTGAATAGTTACCTCAGATTGAAACCTAAATGTCAGTGTTGCTTACATTTTTTTATAACTCACCTCTGATGTCTTAGTAAGTCCTATTGTTTCTACATTTGCCACATGGCTCAAATTCCTGCCCCATTCTCCATTTCCACACTTACTGCCCCATTATGCCTTCAGCATGAGTGTCCTGCGTTTTTGTAATGTTTTATCCATTTGTACCTACAGAATTACTTTCCTGTCTTCATTCTCCTTCCCTGTCTTCAGTGCCATCCACATTGCTATAAGAAGTGCCTTCCTAAAACGCTGGTGTTACTATGTTATCCTTCAAACACATTTACTGACTTCCCATTGCCTATAGCAATTTTTTTTTTTTTCAAAACACAGGTCATGAGCCATATGTTTCATGAAATAAATTAGTCAGTTTCCAGTAACATTTATAAAACCTTTTTTAAAATAAAATAAAGGGGGGCCTGGTTGGCTCAGTAGGTTAAGCGTCTGTCTTCATCTCAGGTCATCATCTCGTGCTTGTGAGTTCAAGCCCCGCGTCGGGCTCTGTGCTGGCAGCTCAGAGCCTGGAGCCTGCTTTGGATTCTGTGTCTCCCTCTCTCTGCCCCCTCCCCAGCTCACACTCTGTCTCTCTCAAAACTAAATAAACTTTAAAAAATTAAAAAATAATAAAATAAGATAGAAAATATAAGCATACATTGCATAAGAAATGGTAGGTGTTCTTCTCACAAACTTTTGTTTTCAAGTTTTTATCTGTCTATGTGTGTATTGAGTCACAATATGAAAATCATTTCTTGCTGTAGGTCATTTCTTACTGTATGTCTACTGGACCGCTATTTGCCTACAATTGTTATATTCATGCCCCCCCTCAAGGCTGGCCCAGGCCCACCTTTCCAATCTTATCTGCTACTACTCCTTTTCATTCAACCTATCCTTTATCTACCTGAATGTTCCTTGCTCTCTCACAAATTTTCATTCCTGTAGGCCTTTGCCAGTGTCAGTCCCTCATTCTTGAATTCCCTTCCCTCATTCTAAGCCTGTAAGTCCTACTCTTTTTTTTTCAGGGAAGACCCAGAACAAACCCTGCCTCTTATTCAAAACCTTCCACATTCCCCAGTCCAAATGGATCACTAACTTTTTGGGCTCCCACAAGGAAACTTACAGAAATTTATTATTCCACTCAAGTTATTCTGCCTTTTGATAAAGTTTTGAATTGATATCTCCTTTCCTTACTTCATTCAGTCATTGCTGTGGCAGCTTCAGCAGGTTCTTCTGTCACCTGGCTTGAGAACTGACACATCCCCAGTGCTCACTCAACAGTTCATCACAGGAGATCTGGTACCTCTGTGATTTAGGAATGGGCAAGTCAAGCCAAACAATGCCAATCACAGGAGAGAGAATGGAGAGGAGTTGACATTTGATAGCTGTAATGAAGTCTTCAAACTGAACTGTTATAAGATACCTGCTTTTCTGACAGTAGCTGTTTTCCCAGATTAGCAAATAAATATAAAATGGAAGAACACTCAGTATTTACAGAGTGTTCTAGCTAGACTAGAGTAGGCCAGAAAAGCTGGCTTCTTTTTCTTCATTAAGTGACATTTACCAACCGCCTGATCTGTGCTATACACCAGGCTGGGATATTCTGTGGGAACCATTAAGATAAATTAGACCTTCTCTCAATGATCTTAGAATCAAGATGAATAGCTCTGATCTGTCTCCTGAGTTCCAGACTCACATATCCAACTTCCCACTTAACCAACCCCACTGAATGTGCCACTGGCATCTCAAACAGGCCCCAACAGAACTTTCAATTCCACCCCCATCCCAAATATTCCCCTTTCCTAGTCTGCCCCATCAGTAAATGTCACCCCAACCCAAAATCTGGAATCATTCTTTATTCCTCCCTCTCCAACTCCCTACATCTGAAGCATTACTTCAGTGACTATTAAACATTAGCATACTGGTTATGCATCAGGCTCTACCTGCTGGACCCTTGAAACAGATTGCTGGGTCCTGTCTCCAGAGTCTGATTAAGTAGATCTGGGGTGGAGCCTGAGCATTTGCATTTCTAACAAGTTCCCGGCAATATTGTTACTGCTGGTCCAGGGATCACACTTTAAAAATCACTGCATTAGTAAGACCTGGTGGGCTATATATATATAATATATTCTGGATCTGTCTATTTTTCACCATTTCCTTATCAACAAATCTGTGCAGTTTTTTTTTTATCCATCTTCACTAGCCAATATCTTTACTTGATCTGCCCATCCTCAAGTCCTACAGGTCCCAGATGTCCTACCCTGCTTGTTGTGTGAGTGTTGAGGCTAAGCAACCTCCGAAGTTGGATGAGCCTGTCACATCTGGTCCAAGAATGGATGTTCCATTGCCTTAGAACCTCTCGTTCTTTCTACCCTTCTTCTTCCACATTAGCCAGCAAAAAGCCATTGGAAAGAAGTCAGCCAGCTGAATGTTTTTATTTTGACTTGGGATTCTGTCTGGATAGGCTATGGCCTATGGAGGTCAGGTGTCCTTGTTTAACAGTTAAGTAGCACTGTGGCCCCAGTGACTGTGAGAAACCCTAAGGAAGTATCCGGTGGTTTTCTTGCATTTCTGTGGCCATACCAGCTGCACTTTAGCCTCTTGGGAGGATTTCATTAGTAATTTTTCTACATAAAATAACACATTTAATGACTTGAATGCTTTCCTCACTTGTTGAGCCAAACGTGACACAGATTCTACTTCATAGAGTCATCCAAGACCTCTGTGCAAGTCTACACTGAATTCTACTTCTCAGGTAGAATTTCCATGGTTCCAGGAGGTTCCAGGATATGCCCTATTTCACCCTGAAAATCGGTGACTGCAGTAGGACAAGAATTCACCCCCATTGGCTTGTTTTCTGTCACTTGAAATATATCATATGAGGAAAGTTCCTTGGTATGGTGCAAAGGTTGATTAGGCTCAGCACAATGAATTCTCTGTCTCCTGGTTTGTGAGCTTTGACAAGCCACTTTACTTCTCTCAGCCTCAGATTTTTCAAAAATGAAGCTAAACACACCTATTCATATGCTGGTGATAATGATTAAATTAGATGACATATAAAACAGCTAACAATTGCAGGAACATACTAGACACACACACAAATAACTATAATTAAACAGAACCTTTCTGGGGGCATTTGGGTGGTTCAGTCAGTTAAGTGTCTGACTCATGATTTTGGCTCAGGTCATAATCTTACGGTCATGAGATTGAGCCCCATGTCAGGTGCCATGCTGGGTGTGGATCCTGCTTAAGATTCTCTCTCTCCTTTTCCCTATGGCCTTCCCCCAACTCTTGTGTGCATGTACTTTCTCTCAAAAATAAAGAAATGAATTAAAATATAAAAAATAAAGAGAACCTTGTGAATACCCAGTTTCTTCTTCCCAGTTCCTGACACTTATGAATTCTTAATAAATGTTGACTGAATTAATCAAATCCTCCCCACCCGTGGTAATGTTTTTCTTTCTCTTAGGCTACTGAAATTACATTCAATACCCTAAACTTACTACATATTTGCATTCATTTTGTCACTCCAAATGTAATTTCTGAGCCCTGCTTATGGTGAAAGCAGTGTTATAGATGATGTGGGATTTACAGAGAGAACTATGGAATTGTGTCAGTCTCTAGAAGGCTCTTGTATGTATATAATCTGGATTTTAAATTGCTTCATATGTAAGTCTGTACACATAGAGGACCCAGAGGACCATAGCTGTGTAGTCTTGGGCTAGTTCTGTTCCTGGTCTGGACATTTGTTTCTTCATCTCTGAAATGAAGAGGATGGATTTGATTGGTAGCTTTGAAATAATGTTCTGAGGAGCCCTGGGAGTTCCAGAAAGGTATATCAAGGGTCACTCTAATACAGTCAGGCAAAGTTGGATTTGAAGAAAGAATAAGGACTCTGGGGGTCCCACTTCCACTTCAACCATAACAGTTACATTTTGTTCTATTTTCTGTATTGGATCACAATTATTTTATTTGAAGGAAGGGATCTTCTCCTCAGTCACCCACAGGATCCAGTACACTGTTGGAGTAAGTGGTATTTACTTAATAAACTTTCTTTGTCCACTTTATTGATAGAAAATTTAAAGAGAAGGAGCTAGCATGATGCTCACTCTAGATTTGAGAAAGGGAGGACATTTTACTTAAATTTGATCTTAAGCTCAAACTACCCAGTTACTAGACAGAGCATGGAAGGTTGGTCACTAGATACTAAGCCCGAAGAGCATAGTAAAGGCAGTTGACCACAAGGGTAATGTCTCCATTTTGGTTTTCATCATTAACCCCCTCCCTAGTCTTCCTGGGTACTTCAGTTGACCAACTTCATTAAAAATCTAAGAGACTCTTAAAAACAGAACAAACTGAGGGTTGATGGGGGTGGGAGGGAGGGGAGGGTGGGTGATGGGTATTGAGGAGAGCACTTGTTGGGATGAGCACTGGATGTTGTATGGAAACCAATTTGACAATAAATTTCATATTAAAAAAAATCTATTTTCCTACACACAAGCCTTTTGACGATTCATTTATTTTCCAAGAGAAACAGGGACAGAGGAATAGAAAGACCTTAGAATTTCGGTTCTGACAGTGTTGTAAGTTTAGATTTAATTCTAGGTGTGGTAAGAATCCATTGGAGGATATATGTTCAACAGCTCTATTGAGTTGTAATTTATATACTGTAGAAAACATCCATTATAAGTGAACAATTCAGTAGCTTTTAGTAAATTTGCAATTATACAACTATCATCACAATACAATTTTAGAACATTTCCATCACCCCATAAAGAACCCTTATGCCCAATTTCAGTTGACTTCCATTCCCACCCACAGCCCCAGGCAACCAGGAATGTACTTCCTGTCTTTATAGATTTGCATTTTCAGGACATTGCATAAATGTTAGCATATTGTTTCTGAGGTTCACACACATTGTATCATATGCTACTGTTTCCTTTTTTATTGACAAATGGTTTTTCATTGTATGGATACACCACATTTTGTTTATTCACTGACATATTAATAAACATTTTGGTTGTGTCCACCTTTCAGTTTCTAGGAATAATGTTTCTCTGAACAGGATCATATAAGTCTTTACATGGAAATATGTTTTGTTTTTAAATTTTTATTCAAATTCCAGTCAGTAAAGTATATAACATTAATTTTAGGTGTACAATATTCAGCACTTCATACAATATTCAGCACTTGATATAACCAGTGCTCATCACAAGTGCACTCTTTATCCCCATCACTTATTGAACCCACCCCCCCCCACCTGCCTCCCCTCTGGTAACCATCAGGTTGGCCTCTATGGTTGAGTCTATTTATATATATATATATATATATATATATATATATATATATATTTTTTTTTTTTTTGTAGTTTCAAGTTTTTATTAAACTTCCAATTACTTCACATATACTCTAATATTAGTCTCAGGTGTAGGATTTAGAGATTCATCACTTACATACAACACTCATTGCTCATCACAACTGCCCTCCTTAATACCCATCACACATTTAACACATCCTCCATCCACTTCATCTCCAGCAACCCTCAGATTGTTCTTTATAGTTAAGAGTAGTAGGTTTTACAGATTTCCTCTCTTTCCCCATATATTCATGTTTCCTGTGTTGTTAGTTTTAGCCATTCTGACAATGTGAAGTGATACTCATTGCAGTTTTGATTCATGTTTCCCTGATGATGAGTGATGTTCAGCATCTTTTCATATGTCTATTGGACATCTGAATGTCTTCATGGGAAAAATGTCTCTTCATGTCTTCTGCCCATTTGTTAACTGGGTTATTTGTTTTGTGTGTTTAGTTTGATAAGTTTGTTATAGATTTTGGATAGTAACCCTTTATCAGATATGCCATTTGAAAGTATCTTTTCCCATTCAGAAGGTTGCCTTTTAGTTTTTTGATTGTTTTCTTCACTGTGCATTTTTTTTATGCTTTATTATTTTTATTTTAATTAAAAAAAATCCTAGTTAGTTAAAATATGTGGTAAAATTGGTTTCAGGTGTAGATTTAGTGGTTCACAGCCAACATATCAGCCAGTACTCATCACAATAAGTGCCTTCCTTAATGCCCATCACCCACTTAGCCTATCTTCCACCCACTTCTCTCCATAAACCCACAGTTTGTTCTCTATATTTAAAAGTCTCTTATAATTTCCTTCCCTTTCTTTTTTCCCCTTCCCCCATATTCATCTGTTTTGTTTCTTAAATTCCGCATGTGAGGGAAATAATATGGTATTTGTCTTTCTCTGGTTGGCTTATTTTGCATAGCATAATACGCTCATTATTACATAATTACATAATTACATAAATACATAATTAGCATAATGAAGCTAGAGCTTCATCCATGTCCTTGCTAATGGCAAAATTTCATTTCTTTTTATGGCTGAGTAATATTCTAGTGTGTGTGTGTGTGTGTGTGTGTGTATACATATACACCACTCTTCTTTATCCATTCATCACTCAATGGACATTTGGGCTCTTTCCATAGGTTGGGTATTGTTGATAATTCTGCTATAAACATTGGGTGTGCATGTGTCCCTTAAAATCTGTGTTTTTTTATCCTTTGGGTCAATATAATAATTTCTGGGTCATAGGGTCGTTCTATTTTTAATTTTTTAAGGAACCTTCGTATTGTTTTCCAGAGTGGCTTCACCACTTTGCATTCAGACCAAGAGTATAAGAGTGTTCCCCATTCTCCTTATCCTCACCAATATCTGTTGCTTCCTGTGTTGTTAATTTTATCATTCTGAAAGGTGTGAAGTGATATCTCATCATGGTTTTGATATGTATTTCCCTGATGATGAGTGATATCGAGCATCTTTTCATTTATCTGTAAGCTGTTTGTATGTCTTCTTGGGAAAAATGTCTATTTATGTCTTCTGCCCATTTCTTTTTAAAAAAATGTTTATTTGTTTACTTATTTTGAAGGGGGAGGGGCAGAGAGAGAAGTAGAGTGAAAGTATCTCAAGCCGACTCTGTACTGACTGCACAGAGCCTGGCACGAAGCTCGATCCCATGAACCTTGAGATCATGACTTCAGCCGAAATCAAAAGTCACATGCTTATCCAACTAACACTCCCAGGCACCCTGTGTTCTGCCCATTTCTTAACTGGATTACTTGTTTTTTTGGGTATGGACTTTGATAAGATTTTTTTATGCTTTTGGATATTAACTCTTTATCAGACATGTCATTTGCACATATTTTCTCCCATTCCATAAGTCATCTTTTAGTTTCATTGATTGTTTCCTTCCCTGAGCAGAAGCTTTTTATCTTGATGAAGTCCCAATAGTTCATTTGTACTTTTGTTCCCCTTGCCTTTGGAGATGTGTCTAGTAAGAAGTTGCTGCAGCCAAAATCAAAGAGGTTGCTGTCTATGTTTTCCTCTAGGATTTTGATTGTTTCCTGTCTCACATTTAGGTCTTTCATCCATTTTGAATTTATTTTTATGTTTGGTATAAGAAAGTGGTCCAGTTTCATTCTTCTGCATGTGGCTGTCCAGTTTTCCCAAAATTTATTGAAGAAACTGTTTTCCCCCATTGGATGTTCTTTCCTGCTTTTTCAAAGATTAATTGACCGTTTGGTTGTGTGTCCATTTCTGGGTTTTCTATTCTGTTCATTGATGTGTCTTTTTTGTGCCAGTACCGTATTGTCTTGATGACTACAACTTTGTAATATAGCTTCAGATCCTTAATTATGATGTCTACGGCTTTGTTTTCCTTCCTTTTCAGGATCATTTTTGCTCTTTGAGGTCTTTCGTGGTTACATACAAATTTAGGGTTGTTTGTTCTAGCTCTGTGAAAAATGCTGGTGGTATTTTGGTAGGGATTGCATTAAATGTGTAGATTGCTTCGGGTAGACATTTTAACAGTGTTTCTTCCTCTAGTTCATAAACATGAATATTTTTCCAAATATTTGTGCCCTTTTCAATTTCTTTCATAAGTGTTCTAAAGATTCGGAGTAGAGATCTTTTACCTCTTTGGTTATGTTTACTCCTAGGTATTTTATGGATTTTGGTGCAATTGTAAATGGAATCAGTTCCTTGATTTCTTTTTCTACTGTTTCATTATTGATGTATAGAAATTCAATAGATTTTTGTTTGTTTATTTTGCACCCTGCAACTTCACTGAATTCGTGTATCAGTTCTAACAATTTTCTGGTGGAGTCTTTCAGCTTTTCTACATATATTATCATGTTACCTGCAAATATTGAAAGTTTGACTTCTTCCTTGCCAACATGGATGCCTTTCATGTCTTTCTGTTGTCTGATGCTGAGGCTAGGACTTCCAGTGCTAAGTTAAATCACAATGGTGAGAATGGGCATCCCTGTCTTATCCTGACTGTAGAGGAGAAGTTCACAGTTTTTACCCATTGAGGATGATATCACCTGTGGATATTTCATATATGGCCTTTATGATGTTCATTTATGTTCCCTCTATCCCTACTTTGTTGAGGGTTTTTATTAAAAAAATGGATACTGGACTTTGTCAAATGCATTTTCTGCATCTATTGAGAAAATCGTATGGTTATTTAAAAATTTTCTTTTATTTTAGAGATAAAGGGAAAGAAAGAGCACATAAGCAGGAGACAGGGGCAGGGGAGGGAGAGAGAGAGAGAGAGAAAGACAGAGAGAGAGACAGAGAGAGAGAGAAAGAATCCCAAGTAGGCTCCATGCTTAGTGTGGAGCCCAACATGGTGCTTGATCCCATGATCCTGAGATCACGACCTGAGCTGAAATCAAGATTCAGACACTCAATGGACTGAGCCACCCGGGTTCCCCAAGAATCATATGGTTCTTATCCTTTATTTTATTAATGTGGTGTATCAGATTCCTTGATTTGCAAATACTGAACCACCATTGCAGCCCAGGAATAAATCCTGCTTTATTGTGGTGAATAATTCTTGATTGTGGTGTTTTGTTTGATTTCCTATTATCTTGTTGAGAATTTTTACATTCACCTTCATGAAGAATATTAGCATATAATTCTCCATTTTAGTGGAGTATTTGCTTTTGGAATCAAGGTAATGCTGCCTTCATAGAATTAGTTTGGAAGATTGCATTCAATTTTTATTTTTGGAACAGTTTGAGAAGAATAGGTAGTAACTCTTCTTCAAATGTGTTGGAGAATTCCCCTGTGACGCCATCTGGCCCTGGAATTTTGTTTGTTGGGAGTTTTTTGATTACTCATTCAATTTTCTTGCTGGTTATAGGCCTGTTCAAGTTTTATATTTCTTCCTGTTTCAGTGTTGGTACTTTATATGTTTCAAGTATTTTATCCATTTCTTCCACATTGTCCAATTTGTTGGCACACATTTGTTGCATAGTGTTCTTTTATAATTGTTTGTATTTCTGTGGTATTGTCAACTCTCCTCTCTCATTCATGATTTTATTTATTTGGGTCCTTTCTCTTTTCTTTTTGATAGGTCTGACTGGGTATTTATCAATTTTATTATTTTTTTTTAAAGAACCAACTCCTGATTTTATTGTTGTGTTATGTTTTTTTCTTTTTTCTATATTATTAATTTCTCTCTAATCTTTATTTCCCTTCTGCTGGCTTCAGGTTTCATTTGTTGTTCTTCTTCTAGCTCCTTTTGGTGTAAGTTCAGGTTGTGTAATTGACATTTTTCTTTACTTATTGAGATAGGCCTGTATTGCTATATACTTTCCTCTTATGATTGCTTTTGCTGCATCCCAAAGATGTGGATCGTCATGTTTTCATTATCATTTCATTATTGTTTCCATGTATTTTTTTTATTTCTTCTTTAATTTTCTGGTTGACCCATTTAATTGACATTTATTTGTTTTCTTTCCACATGTGTGTGGGGGGGGGGTTAAGTTTTATAGTGTTGTGGTCTGAAAATATGTAATGGTATGATCTCGATCTTTTTGTACTTGTTGAGGCCTGATTTGTGACCTAGTATGTGATCTATACTGAGAAGTGCATCCATGTGCACTTCACAAGAAAGTGTATTCTGCTGCTAAGTCCATCTGGTTCAATGTGTCATTCATAGCTTCCTTGCTGATTTTCTGCTTATATGATCTGTCCATTGATGTAAGTGGGATGTCAAAATGCCCTACTATGATTGTATTATTATCATTGGGTTCCATTATGTTTGCTATTAATTATTTTATATATTTGGGTTCCTCAAAGTTGGGGACATATCTGTTTACAATCTTTTAGATTTTCTTGTTAGACCCTTCATTATGATATAGTGTCCTTCTTCATCTCTTACAGTCTTTTGTTTAAAAGGTAGTTTGTCTAATATAAGTATGGGTATTCAGCTTTCTTTTGATGTCCATTAGCATGATAAATATTTCTCCATCCCCTCACTTTCAATCTGCAGACATTTTTAGGTTTAAAATGAATCTCCTGTAGGCAGCATGTAGATAGATCTTTCTCTTTTTTTATTCATTCTGACACCCATTCTTTTATATATATATATATATATATATATACATTTATATTTATATATATTTATATATATATAAATATATATATTTATATATATTACATTTATATATATATACATTTATATATATATAAAAGAATGGGTGTCAGAATGAATATATGTATATATGTGTGTATATATATATATATATATAATTTATTGTCAAATTAGCTAACATACAGTGTATATGGTGTCCTCTTGATTTTGGGGGTAGATTCCCATGAATCAACATTTACATACAACACCCAGTGCTCATCCCAACAAGTGTCCTCAATACCCATCACCTATTCTTGTTTATTCATGTTTATTTTTGAGAGAGAGAGAGAGAGAGAGAGAGAGAGCGAGCATTGGAAGGATGGTGGGGGGGACAGAGGATCCAAAGCATGCTCTGAGCTGATAGCAGTGAGCCCAATTTGGGGCTCGAACTTACGAACCATGTGATTATGTCCTTAGCCAAAGTTGGACACTCAATGAACTGAGGCACCCAGGCACCCCAACACCCATTCTTTTAAATGGACTATTTAGTACATTTATATTCTGAGTAAATGTTGATAGTTATGAATTTAGTGCCATCTTATTGCTTGTTGTCTTTATTTCCAGAGATTTTCTCATTTCCTTTCTAGTCTTTTTCCCAAAGAGTCCCCTTTAATATTCCTTGCAGGGTTGTTTTAATGGTCAAAGTCCTTCAGGTTTTGTTTGTCTGGGAAACTCCTTACCTCTCTTTCTATTCTGAATGATAGATAGGCTTGCTAGATAGGGTTTTCTTGGATGTAGGTTTTTTTCTACTCAGCATATTGAGTATATCATTCCACTTCATTCTGCCCTGCCATTTCTGTGGAGAGATCTGGTGATGCTATCCGTATTTGTCTTCCCTTGTAAGTTAGGATTTTTTTTTTTCTCTTGATGCTTTTAGGATTTTTTTCTTTTTTTTTTTTCCGGCATTTATTTTTTTTTAAATTTTTTTTTTCAATGTTTATTTATTTTTGGGACAGAGAGAGACAGAGCATGAACGGGGGAGGGACAGAGAGAGAGGGAGACACAGAATCGGAAACAGCCTCCAGGCTCTGAGCCATCAGCCCAGAGCCCGACGCGGGGCTCGAACTCACGGACCGCGAGATCGTGACCTGGCTGAAGTCAGACGCTTAGCTGACTGCGCCACCCAGGCGCCCCTAGGATTTTTTTCTTTATTTGTATATTTGGCAAATTTAAGTACAATATCCCTGGTGTTTCCCTGCTTTTCTTGATTTTGGTGGGAGTTCTGTGAGCTTCCTGGTTTTGGTAGTCTGTTTCCTCCCTCAGATTAGAAAATTTTTCAGCTATAATTTCCTCAAATAAACCTTCTGCTCTCTTTTCCCTCTCTTCTTCTTCTGGGACTCCTATGACACAAATGCTATTATATTTCATGGAGTCACTGATTTCCCAAGTATACTTTCATGATCCAAGAGTTTTCTTTCCCTCTTTTGATCAGCTTCATTATTTTCCATTATTCTATCTTCTCTTTCACTTATTTTTCCTCTACTTCTTCCATCCTTGTGTTCATTGCATCAGTCCATTTTGCATCTCAGCTATTGTATTTTTCACTTTGGCCTGAATGATTTTAAGCTCTTTTGTCTCTGAGATAAGGGACTCCTTCGTATCTTCTGTGCTTTTTTCAAGCCCAGCTAGTGATGGATAACAGCTAGGAAGTACCTCAGAACCAGAGAGTAGAGAGCCAGGGGGAGGACAAAAGTGTGCTGCAGTGGGGCCTCCTTCCATTTTGTGCATGTATATTTTGAAAAATGCAATCTGAGTGCATATACATTTTATTGAGTATCATATCTTCAGTACTTTTCATGTCACAAGTCTTCATAATGATTCATTTTAATGGCTTCTAAATATTACAATTTTGCCCATAGTCCATAATGAACAGTCTTGTGTATTAACCTTTTGTTTTCTTTATTTCCTTAGAATAAATTCACAAGGGTGGGATTACTTAACCAGAGAGTATACAATTGGGATTTAACAACCAATAACAGGTTTTATTTTTTTTAGGAAAAGAAATGAGCTATAGTACTTCTAGTCCTCTTCCTCTTCTGGAACTGAGTAGTTGACCCTGTAGAGCTGTGCTGTCCAATTAGCCACATGTGTGGTTTAAATTAAAGATAAATTAATCAAAATTAAATAAAATTCAAAATTCAGTTCCTCAGTTGCACTACCAACATTTCAAGTACCCAGTAGCTACACATGCCTGGTGGCTAGTGTATTGGAAAGCATAGGGACAGAACATTTCCATCATTGTACAAAAGTTAATGGACAGTGCTCCTTTAAGAATGTCTCAAAAGGTCATGGGTGGCATTTCGAGTGGGAATTATTTGTGGTATGGGACTTTACTGTTCTTTGAGAGGCTGTTTATCATCTTTGGCCCATGTTCACTACATGCCAGTAGTGTTCTCTCTTGGATCAGTCTAATAACAAAAAGTCTTCCACATTTACAAATGTCCCACAATAGAATAAAACTATCCCCTTTGAGACCCACGGAGCTTCTATCTTAGAATAGAGAATCTCCTAACTTTTTGTGGCTGGCTTTAGGTTGGCTATGCCTGGAGAAAGAAAAGCTTAGAAAGGTGGCTTAGAAAAATAACCCTGGTTCAGGGCCTAACTGCACTCTATTCCCATTTTCCTCCCTTCTCCTACTGGTCTGTTTCTTGCTTTTTGGTAATTGCAGGAACAAGACACTGCAGATGGAGAAGATCAAGGCACGTTTGAAGGCTGAGTTTGAGGCCCTTGAATCAGAGGAGAGGCACCTGAAAGAATACAAGCAAGAGATGGACCTGTTGCTACAGGAGAAGATGGCCCATGTGGAGGAACTCCGACTGATCCATGCTGATATCAATGTGGTATGTAGCTGATGGCCAGAAGCCTACCTCTAGGCCCTCTGAGAAATAGACAGTAGTGAGTACCATGGCCTCTTGTGATGTGGCCTTGGCCAACCAACTTGGGAGAGTAGGCATCAGGCTGTAGTGGAATGGAAGAATCCAGGAGTTCTGAGATCTAGTCTTGGCTCTGTCACTGATTGACTGTATATCACTGGACAAATCCCTTTTTCTGCTAGGCCCTATTTTCCTTCTCTTTACTATGACAGGGAGTCAGTCACCTCTAAAGTCTTTTTCAGCACTGATGTGCTCTCATTCTGGGAGTTGAGAGTTAGCCTTAGGGTAAAGCAGAGCAGACAACTGCCTCTTGGGTCTAGCTCAAAGGGCTCCAAAGCTTCCAAGTAGGCTAAACAAATAATATCTGCCAGCCTACTAAAGTGAGGCTCCCTCATTAGAGTCTCTCTTTTGGAGATACTTGGAACATGGAGAATAAACTGCCAGCTAAGGTGATAAGTTTCCCACTTTTTGGAGTTATTCAAATATGGTCTGAATGATCACCTGTCTGAGCTGCGGTATTGATATTCCTGCACCAGGAGGAAAATTGGAGGTGCTTACTTATAATGTCCTTTCTAATCCTTAGAGCTTATGACAATAAAAAGTATTTTTTTAATAACATTTGAAGGAGTTAAGTTTTTATTTTTGGGAAACTCATTTTTATGACAATACTTATTTCCTGATATTGCCAAGCCAAGGACCTTAAAGGAAATATAGATGTGACTTAGACAGTAGTAATGGTATTTTCTGTGTCACAAGATCACAGGATTCCAGGGTCTCATGAGGAGTTGGCATTTCTGCGGCCAGCTAACCAAGGATACAAAGTCAATTCAGTTAAGAAAATATTAGCTGGGGCTGAGAATCTAACCCAGTGGATCTCAAACTTAAACATACATCAAAGTCACATGGAAGAGGCTCTTAAAACATAGATTATTGGACTCCACACCAGAATTTCTGATTTTATATGTCTGGGGTGGTGTCTGAGAATTTGGATTCCTAATGAGTTCTCAGGTGGTGCTAATGCTACTGATCTAGTGACCACATTTTGAAAACCACTGATCTAAGAGAAAAGCCACTAGCCTGGGAAGCAGAAGTCCTGAATTTTTGTCTAGGTTTTGCCCCTGAGAAGTATTTCTCTGAGGAAGTTTTTTTTTTCTTCCTGAGTCTCAATTATCTGATATCTAAAATGTTGGTGGGGCAGACTAAATGAGCTCTAAGGTCCATTCTAGCTTTAAGGTGCTATATTTGAATAATAACTACCATTAATTGACCCTTTACTCTGTGGTAGTCCCTGTACTTAAAGCTTATATGCACTCAATCACTGAATTTTCCTAAGATTATATGAGGTAGGAACTATTATTATCACCATTTTACAGATGGAAAAAACTGAGGCTTGAAGAGAGTCACATAGACTACAGGGTGAATTAAGGACATGACTATAGATTGGCCTGGCTCTGGAGCCTGTGCTATTTTATCCACTCAGCTATAGACCCTTGTGGAGAATGTTGGTGTCTTTTCTTGGTACCTACCTCACTCTATGTTTCAGATGGAAAACACCATCAAACAGTCTGAGAATGACCTAAACAAGCTGCTAGAGTCTACACGGCGGCTGCATGATGAGTATAAGCCACTGAAGGAACATGTGGATGCCCTGCGCATGACTCTAGGCCTGCAGAGGCTCCCTGACCTATGTGAAGAGGAGGAGAAGCTGTCCTTGGAGTAAGCTGTTTGCTCCCTGTCCTTGCAACATACACACACACAACACATACATACTTACACACACATGTAGCGGCACATATACAAACATAAAATCTGGTTTAAAAGTCATGGTACCCAGGACTGTCAGTGGTTGACTCATTGTATGATCTTGGGCAAGTCTCTGTGCACCAAAACAAGGACAGTTAGACTAGTATTTCTAGGTGGCTTTTAAAATTCTTTGTGCAATTTTGGTAACACGTGACTGTGTCTGTGACTCTTTATGTGTATGTGTGTGTGTGTGTGTGTGTCTGTGACTCTTACAAGGTTACTTCCCAAGTCAAGGTCCAGAAGGGATGTCTAGAAACCTTTGAAAATATAGAAGGCTGGGCTTTCATGGTCTCTAGCGGCTAGGCTTGGAACTTCTATTTAAGACCCAGAATTAAGAACTACACTCACCTTACAGAGACAGTTCAATTCAGTAGAAGGAAGCAGACTTCCATAAGGTAGAGCAGGCTGCCTGTGGATGTTGTGAGCTTCTTACTCTGAAAAGCATGTCAGCATAGGCCTGAGGATACTTAATGGAAATATTGCAAAGGTACATGGGATAAACAATAGGAAAATGCCCTTTAAGGACTTTGCTAGCCCTGGGATTCTTGATTTTCTGGGTCTATCAGAGCCAGAGAGCAGAAGGATTACCCTTACCAGCAGACAATGAGCCAGGTACCCAAGGGGAACCTTGTGCTGGGGAGGGTGTAGGAACTTTCTATACTGAGCCACAGCCCAACCCCTTTGGTTCTGTGGCATGGAGTCTCTAAGAGGGGCAAGGTTCTCCTTGCTTTCAGAATGATCCAGCTAATGTCTTTCATCTCCAAAGTTACTTTGAGAAGCAGAAAGCAGAGTGGCAGACGGAGCCTCAGGAGCCCCCCATCCCTGAGTCCCTGGCCGCTGCAGCCGCTGCTGCCCAACAACTCCAGGTGGCTAGAAAGCAGGACACTCGGCAGACAGCCACCTTCAGGCAACAGCCTCCACCTATGAAAGTAAGTGAGCTGGGTAGGGGTTGTGGAGGAAGAAAGGTGTCTTCAAGCAACCTCATGGAAGGCTGGGATGGGGGCTTTGGAATTACCTATTTGGTGCCTTCCTAAAACAGCCTTTGCTTAGGACACAGAAGAAGGGGTGTTTTATATGTGCTGTATCAGACCAGCTGTTTTTTTTTTCTTTCAAGATTTTATTTAAATGTAAGTTAGTTAACATATAATGTAGTATTTGTTTTAGGAGTAGAATTTAGTGATTCATCACGTGCATGTAACTCCCAGTCCTCATCATAACAAGAGCCCTCCTTAATTCCCATCACTCATTTAGCCCATCGCCCACCCACCTCCCTTCCAGCAACCTTCAGTTTGTTCTCTGTATTTAAGAATCTCTTATGGTTTGTATCCTTCCCTCTCTGGTTTTATCTTATTTTATTTCATTCCTTTCCCCTATGTTTATCTGTTTTGTTTCTTAAATTCCGCATATGAGTGAACTCATACGGTATTTGTCTTTCTCTCACTGACCTATATCGCTTAGCATAACACACTTGTTCCATCCATGTTGTTGCAAATGGCAAGATTTCATACTTAGTGATGACTAATATTCCATTGTATATATATACTACATCTTCTTTATCCATTCATCAGTCAATGGACATTTTGGCTCTTTCCACAATTTGCCTATTGTTGATAATGCTGCTACAAACATTGCGGTGCATGCACCCCTTCGAATCAGTATTTTTGTAACCTTGGGGTAAATACCTAGTAGTGCAATTGCTGGATCATCAGGTAGTTTATCCCTGATGAATATGGATGCAAAAATTCTCAGTAAGATACTAGCAAATCAAATTCAACAGCATATAAAAAGAATTATTCACCATGATCAAGTGGGATTCATTCCTGGGCTGCGGGGCTGGTTCAACATTCACAAATCAATCAATGTGATACATCACATTAATAAAAGAAAAGATAAGAACCAAATGATCCTGTCAATCGATGCAGAAAAAGCCTTTGACAAAATTCAGCATTCTTTCTTAATAAAAACCCTCGAGAAACTCGGGATAGAAGGAACATACTTAAACATCATAAAAGCCATTTATGAAAAGCACACAGCTAATATCATCCTCAATGGGAAAAAACTGAGAGTTTTCCCCCTGAGATCAGGAACACGACAGGGATGTCCACTCTCACTGCTGTTGTTTCACATGGTGTTGCAAGTTGTAACATCAGCAATCAGACAACAAAAGGAAATCAAAGGCATCAAAATTGGCAAAGATGAAGTCAAGCTTTCACTTTTTGCAGATGACATGATATTATACATGGAAAACCCAATAGGCTCCACCAGAAATCTGCTAGAACTGATACATGAATTCAGCAAAGTCGCAGAATACAAAATTAATGTACAGAAATCAGTTGCATTCTTATACACTAATAATGAAGCAACAGAAAAATAAAGAAACTGATCCCATTCACAATTGCACCAAGAATCATAAAATACCTAGGAGTAAACCTAACCAAAGATGTAAAAGATCTGTATGCTGAAAACTATGGAAAGTTTATGAAGGAAATTGAAGAAGATACAAAGAAATGGAAAAACATGCCGTGCTTGTGGATTGGAAGAATAAATATTGTTAAAATGTCAATACTACCCAAAGCAATCTACACATTCAATGCAATCCCAATCAAAATTGCACCAGCATTCTTCTCAAAGCTAGAACAAGCAATCCTAAAATTTGTATGGAACCACTAAAGACCCTGAATAGCCTAAGTAATATTGATGAAGAAGACCAAAGTGGGAGGCATCACAATCCCAGACTTTAGCCTCTACTACAAAGCTGTCGTCATCAAGACAGCATGGTATTGGCACAAAAACAGACACATAGACCAATGGAATAGAATAGAGACTCCAGAACTGGACCCACAAAAGTATGGCCAACTATTTTTAACTTTTTTTAATTCAAATTAGTTAACATACAGTGTAGTCTTGGCTTCAGGAGTAGAACCCAGTGATTCATCTCTTACATATGACACCCAGTGCTTGTCCCAACAAGTGACCTCCTTAATGCCTATCATCCATTTAACCCATCCCACCACCCACCTCACCTGCAGCAACCCTCAGTTTGTGCTCTGTATTTAACAATCTCTTATTGTTTGCCTCCCTCTCTGTTTTTATCTTATTTTTCCTTCCTTTCTCCTATGTTCATCTGTTGAGTTTCTCAAATTCCACCTATGAGTTAAATCATATGATATTTGTCTTTCTCTGACTGACTCATTTCACTTAGCATACTACCCTTTACTTCCATCCACATTATTGCAAGTGACAAGATTTCATTCTTTTTCATTGTCGAGTAGTATTCCCATATATATAAACACACACACACCATATCTTTATCCATTCATCAGTCAATGGACATTTGGGCTCTTTCCATAATTTGCCTATTGTTGATAGCGCTGCTATAAACATTGGGGTCCATGCACCCCTTTGAATCTGCATTTTTGTATCCTTTGGATAAATTCCTAGTAGTGTAATTGCTGAGTCATAGGGTAGTTCTGTTTTTCTTTTTTTTTTGAGGAAGCCCATACTGTTTTCCAGAGTGGCTGCACCAGTTTCCATTCACATCAACAGTGCAAAAATGGTTGCCCTTTCTCTGCATCCTTGTCAACATCTGTGGTTTCCTGAGTTGTTAATTTTAGCCATTCTGACAGGTGTGATGCAATATCTTATTGTGGTTTTGATTTGTATTTCTCTGAAGATGATTAGTGTTGAGCATTTGTTCATGTGGCATACCAGCTGATTTTATAGCCTCACATTCCCAGAGGGGCTACAATGCAGGGAGATTGACAGGATCTGCCAAAGCATAATTTTTAAAAAGTTAGAAACAAAACTTGTGCAAATATATAGTGAGCATGTGTTGTTAATGAGGAATTCAACAGGATTACAAAGCTGGTTCAAAAAGCATTTAAGAAACACACATATATAGTAAGGGAATGAAAGGAATGCTGAAATAAGTTCGGAAAATTAAATACAGAACTGGTTGATGAACTATAACCTTTAATTATCTTTCCTTTGGAACAGAAATAATCTGCATCTCTACTGGGCAAAAACCATTTGTTGCTTATTAGCATAAATCACAGAGTTGGGCCCTGATCAATAGTAAATAATCAAATAAAGGAACATTCTCCTAGAGCAGGGGTCAGCAAACTAGAACCCACAGGCCAAGTCTGATTTGCTCCCAGTTTTTGTAAATAAAGTTTTACTGGCGCACATGTATGCTTGTTTGTTTATGTATTCTCTGTAGCTTCTTTCACGTATAAAAGTTATAGTTGAGTAGTTTTAACTACCACCATGTGACCTAAAAAGTCTAAAATATTTATTCTCTTGGCGTTTGTAGAGAAAGTTTACTAATATGTATCCTAGAGAATTGAATAATCCTTGACACAGCCTGTTGGTCCATGCTTTAACATAATATTAAATGGATATATAACTCTCATTTTGTGTTATTTCCCAACTTTGGATATTTTTCCTCAGTACCCTTCTTTGACCCTCATTCCTTTATAGCCCTTACATCTGTTACATCTGGCACTGATCTCTCTACTTGAGTCTCAGTCATTGATTACTACTCCTTTCTGTTGGAAAATCACAACTGCTTTCTGGGGATCAGAAGCCTGAACTATAGGCTAAAAGAATCTGATTACTAACTTTCTTTGTCCTGTGTCCTTTCACTAGGCCTGCTTGTCATGTCATCAGCAAATTCATCGGAATGCACCTATATGTCCTCTGTGCAAAGCCAAGAGTCGGTCCCGGAACCCCAAAAAGCCAAAACGGAAGCAGGATGAATGAAGAGATGGAGAATACATAGAGCTCTGCTGCTCATAACCCTTCCCCTTGGCCAGAGTGATTAATGTCCTGATTTGAGACCACCCTCCCCTACCTCTGGCAAGTTTCCTATTTAATGTGATGGAAGCACAACCCCTCTCACTTTGCTCTTATTTCTTTTTTCTCTTGGAGTTTCTGATTTAAGAAGGTGCTAATGACAGTGTGTCTGATGATCCCTTCTCTCCCATCCACATTTCAACCCTTGCCCTTGTTTGAAGTTGAGGGAAGGACAGAAAGCCCAGATGTGATTCTCTGCCTCTTATGTCTGAGGCCTGGGGCCTAAGGGCTGAGGGTTGGAGGAGGCCCTTACTTCAGGTAAAGGCTCCAGTGTGCCCTCTCCTTGTACTTTTGCCTTAGGCTCTGAAGGGACAATAGTCTTCTTGCAGGACTTTCCAGTAGCCTTGGTGTATATTTCTCCCCCACTGCCACCCTCATCTCATCTCATCTAATCAAAGTCCAGAAGTAACTTGGACAAGGCCTCCTTTTGGAGTTCACTCTCACCCTAGTCTCCCAGATATACTAAAGTTCTCAGGTACCAGGCTGTGTGTCTAGAGATTCTGAGACTTACGGGTTTTTCTCCCATAACCTTAGCTTTTCAAATCAATGGCAGAAGTTCCGCACGGTGAAATTAGGGAGCCACACCCACTCCACAAGTCCTTTATAACTTGCTGCCTAAATCATTGGGCTCTAATGTAGGAGCTGCCTTATGTTGAGAGGGACCCTATGCTGACATCTATGTTGCCAAATGTTCAAAAACATTTTGAACAAAACCATTTTTGTTCAGAACTATTATTCCGGCACTTACATAGTGATATATATGATAATCAAGTGAGTGATAACCATTTTACACAGGCAAGAGGGTGGGACTTCCCTTCCATCCATCCATCCCTCTCTTGGGTCTGCCCTCTTCTGTAAGGAGGCCTCAGCTCAGGTCAGCTGCTGGCCATCCCCTTTCCTATAGATTCTCCAGGTGGCCTTCCCTTACAAAAGAAAAGGCACTAGGCTCCCCAGGCCCTGTATCTCTCCTCTCTACCAAAATCAGATGTCTAGTCAAGTTACTCTTATACTTAAAGACAGAGATGGGAGTTGGCTGAGTGAGAAAGTTTTAACTCCAATCTCAGTCCCTGGCTGGGGAAAGGGGGATATTTTCTTCCTTCTTTAACTGTAGTTTCAAGTTGCTGGTGTTCATGTGTTCATAATATAAAAAGTTCCTCTGCTCTTTGAAAGTAGAGTGTTATGTCTGTACGAATTCTTTTAAATAAACATTTGTTCATTGGAGTGAATGCTGACTGAATGCTTCTAAGTACCAAGTAATATAAAAGACATAGTGCCTTTTCCCCTTCTGGGTAGCTCTTCTTCCCTTTCATTCCCTCCACCCTATAAATGAGGAAACTGAATAAACCACTGCACAATAATTTACCCTATTATTATAATTTCCATTTATTCTCTACCCACTCTGTGCCAGGTCTCTATGCAAGATGCTGTATGTACATGATTGTATTTGATTTTCAAAACAATCTTTCTAATTTTAATGTTTTTTTTGAGAGAGAGAGAGAAGGAGGAAGTGGGGGAGGGGTAGAAGGAAAGGGAGAGAGAGAATCTTAAGCAGGCTTCACACCCAGTGCACAGAGCCTAATGCCGTGCTCTATCTCACAACCCTGAGATAATGAGCTGAGCTGAAATCAAGAATCAGATTATTAACTCACTGAGCCATCCATGTGCCCAAAAATGTTTTAAGCTAAGTACTTTTATTACCATTTTCCAAAAAATAAACCAAAGTTCAGACAAGTTAAATAACTTGTCCCAAGTTAAACAGCTGGTAAGAGAAATTTTAAGATGTGAACCCAGATTTGGTTCTAGAGCCTGTTTTTCCCTACTTTTTCTCTATAATTATTATTATTTTTTTAAGCCTTTCTCCCTTTGGGGATGGTTTGATGATAGGAGTAGTTGAAATAACTCTAAACTAGAAAATAGGGTCTAGGAATCCAGTGACTGATACAGGAATACAAAGGCCTCCTTCCATACAGGGATACAATAGGGAACAACAGTGAAAAACCATCTAGTTTCAGAGCTCCCCATAGGGTGGACTAAGGTGTCCATTAACACTGTGTTGCAGTTAGGGGTGCCTGGGTGGTGCAGTTAAGTGTCTGACTCTTGATCTTGCCTTGGCTCAGATCATGATCTCACTGTGAGTTCAAACCCCACATCGGGCTCTGTGCTGATGGATGCGGAACCTGCTTAGGATTATGTCTCTCCTTCCCTCTGACCCTCCCCTGCTTGTGCTCTCTTTCTCTCTCAAAATAAACAAATAAACTTAAAAAATAAAGAAAAGACTTTCAGCTCAACAGCTCCCTCTGTTCAACATTGCTTCCTCTAATGCTTCTCTTCTACAAGTGTTGATCCCAAGGGTTCCATAATTAACATCTTGTACATTAAACTGTCCTAGTGTTTCCCAGTAACCCAGTAGCTGACAAAAATTTCTCTGTGCCTCAGTATCCTCACCTGGAAAATGGGGAAAATAATAGTACCCACTTCCAGGACTATTGTAAAAAATGCTATGTACATAGTAAGCACTCAATACGTGTTAATTTCCTTCAGGTAATTGAATGACTAATCAAAAGAAATACTGTTTGTCAAACCTAACATTACTTCCTTACCCAAGATTTTTTTCATCTACAGGACTGCTTTTGAGGTGTCCCAGGCTCATTGTGGGCAAAAAGATCACACTGAGCTATGTGACT
This sequence comes from Lynx rufus, assembly GCF_022079265.1. Taxonomy (NCBI): domain Eukaryota; kingdom Metazoa; phylum Chordata; class Mammalia; order Carnivora; family Felidae; genus Lynx; species Lynx rufus. The sequence goes on from NW_025814846.1 coordinate 7,368,859, forward strand.
TTGAGTATAACCTTATAGGCCTCAGTAGGTCCCTGGAAGTATATGAGGAGTGGTTATTGCTCTGCATCCTTGACACACTGGAGTTCATATTTGTCAATTATAAAATTCAGTTGTAGCACCACTAGGTCAGTCATTTCCCAGGGACACTTCTGAATGGGAAGGGAACAGTCACGTGTTGAGCACCTACATCTGCTAGCCACTGGTTGGGGTGCTACTACCTCATTTAGTTTTTCTGGTTTATTTATCTATTGTGAAACGAATTGCCTAAAAACTTAGTGGCTTAAAACAACCATTACTCATGATCTTCAATTTGAACAAGACTTTCAGAGAATAGCTTATTTCTATTCCATGTGGTGTTGACTCAAACAGCTTGAGTCAGGCTGGAGGGCTTGGCTAGGGCTGGAGGATCCAAGATGTCGGCACTCTTGATCTAGCACCTCAGCTGGGGTGGCTGGAAGAGCTATGGGCTGTCTGGGCCTCCCAACTCCTTTGTTAGTATTTTATCCTCTATGGCCTCTCTTCCAAGTTGAGTAGTCAGACATTTTTAACCTGGCAGCAGCTTCCAAAAAGGTAAAAAACAGAGCTTCAAGGCCTTTTGTGGCATAAGACCAGAAATGATACAGCAACACTGCTGCTGTACTCTACTGGTCTAAGCAAGCCCAGCTGGGCTAACACAGGAAGCCCAGGTTTAAAGAGTGAGGAAAAGGGACTCCATACCCTGATGGGAAGGACTGCATGCATGTCAGAGATAGGAGGAATTATTGGCCATATTTACACACAATCTACCACATCTTCCAGCAACAACCTTTCAAGGAAGGTGTGATGTCTGTCCACTTTATAGATGATAAAACTGTGGCTCAAAATGGTAAGGTAATTGCCCAACAACTAGGAAAAAGGCAGAACCAGAGGTCAGACCTAGGTCCATCTGCCTCTGAAGCCTGTGTTCCTTCTGCCTAAGTGCAGTGCTGCAAGTCCAAGACCTGCTTAAAGGAGAATGAATAAGGGAAGAGAAGGAATAAAAATACAGTGAAAGAAGAAGATAATGGAGATTAAAGAGAGAGAAAAGATGGAGGAGAATAAAGGAAGTTAATTGTTATATTGGTAAAATCCTTTACAATGAAAGCACCTGTTTCAACATTCTCATCTTATGCTAATGCTAATAACCCTGTAATGTTAGTAGAGAATATATTATTCACATTTTATAAATGAGGCCCAGAGAGGGAAACTTGCTTACGCAAAGTCATATAGCAAGTTAAGAGGAACTAAAGGCACAACTAGAACTCAGGCCTTCCAATCTTGGAATAACCCAATCTGGGGACCTCTTTACATGTTTGACACAGTGGGAATGAATTTTTTGCATGCTTTGTGCCAGAGTTTGCTTTTATGCCGAGAATAGGAGCTCACTCTACAGAAGGTCAGGCAATTTTAGCAAATCTCTCAAAGTCCAGTTCCCTATTACTACTGTGCCGTCAGCTATGAGCATATTTGGAATGATCAACATGTCTCAAGATAAATTCTGGGAAGTCTGTTAACTCAGGTCCAGGTTCCCCTAGCTTAGTTACTAACCCTCTATTGGCCTCCATTTTCTCAAATGTGGGGCAGGAGCAGTGGTAGCCCTCTCTTCATAGCATTGTTAAGACTAAATGTGCTAATACATGTAAAGTGCCTAGAATAGCATCTGAGAAGCATTCAGTAAATGGTAGCTATGAGGAAGAAAATGATTATGAGGGACTTCCTGAGAGGACAAAGATGGGGAGGAAAAATAGGAAGGAGGAAGGTAATGAGGAAGAAAGAGGAAGGAGGAAAGTAATGAGGAAGAATAGAAGAGTGATGAAGGGATTAGGGAAGAAGTGGGAGAGGATGGGGAAAGGGAAGGGTACAATAGGGAAGAGATTACATCATGTAGGGCATCCTAAATAGGGAAAAGGTGATAGCCGAAAGCCATGGTTCCTTTCCTGGAGCTTGATGAGACTCAGGCTCTTCTGCCACCTGTCACTGAGTCTGTTTAACAGTTGTAAAAGACACAGCGCCCTCTTGGGAAGTAGGCAGAAGCCCCTATTTCTAACACATTCTTTTCTGCTTGTGGATAGGGATGTAAGAGTATCCTTAAACAAGAATCCCTAATATGTAGTATAGGCTCATGTGCACTTCAATGTTTTTTGAACTGTACATCATATAGAAATGACATTGACTCAGGAACCAGTCATTTCTGGTTTCAAATCCATTGTTTTTATTTATTAGCAGTGCATCTTTGAGCAAGTCACCAAACTTGCTGACCTCCAGTTTCCTCATTTGTACACTGGAAATAATAATTGCTGTGTGGGGTTGCAGTGAAAACTTTCAAAATGAAGAAGGGAAGGATCACCATTACTGAATGCCCATAATTTAGTGGGTACTGTGTTGAGTGTTTTCATATACTTTATCACATACAGAAGATAGCATAGTGTAGTGGCTAAGAGCATCAATAGTAAAGTAAGAGATTCTTAGCAACTCTCAGCAATGACATTTGCTGTGTGACCTTCAGTAAGCTGATTAACTTCTTGAAAGCTTATGTTTACAATGGGGGTAATAATAGAATTTACCTGATTGAATTGTTAGGAGGATAAAATGAGCTAACATGTATAAAATGCACAAAGAAAGCATTATTTGAGTGAGAAAACAAATAAATCAAATCTTCCTAGCAACACTTGGTGTCACCAACTTAGAGACGAGAAAATTGAGGCTGATAGAAGTCAAGTATCTTTAAATTTAGGTCTGACTCCACTAAACCACAAAAATGTTTAGAGTGTACTGATGCCTGCAATTTATTATGAAATACATCAACTCTTAGGTGGATTGATGGATTGATAGAAGGATAGATAGATGATCAAAGAAGTTCAGTAAAATGCTAATTGTAGGATCTAGGTGAGGGCATGTGGGTGTTACCTATAAAATTTGCTGTATGTATAAATTTTTCATAAGAAAATATTGAGGAGGTAAAACATCTATCTGGTAATATTACTCCTTTGCCTACAAGCCTCAGATTGTTAACTAGTATTATCACTTTATAATTTGACCTCTTGTATGATCAGCATATCTTTTGTTAAGCCCAATGGAGTTGGCAGAGCACCAGGGAGGACAGATGATAATGGAGACAGGGTGATAGATTTGTGTTCCCACATAGGGTGACATTCTTGTCCCAGTCCTCCCAGGACTGTTCTGATTTTAAAACAGAAAGTCATACATCTTGGGAAATCCCTCAGTCCTAGGCACACTGGAATGGTTGGTCACTTTACTGCACCTTTGGTCCCAGCTGTACTGTGAGCCTTCTTTTTCTTTGGTGGTGTTAAGGGCAGCTGTCATTTACTGTTTTTAATTTATGTCATAGGATGCTTAGGGGCTCTGGGAAAATACTTTGAGATCTGGCCCTGACTCATTCACTCTGCCAACTGGGCAGATGTTGCACCCTGCTGGTGATGGGGTGCATGTATTACAGAACTTCCCCCACATTGTTGTGCACACCCAGTGCAGAAGCAATTATGCCTGCTCCTTTCTCCTGTATACATCACCACAGTCCTAGCCATTCAAGTTTGAAATCCCATAACCCTGTCATCTCCAAGGGCACAGAGACATGGCCCTTGATATTTGGGTCCCACTGCCAACCCTGAATCCAGACATTCTTCCACATTCTGACCAAGTAACCACACTGCTTACAAGGAGGTGTCCGGGTTCCATCCAGAAAGCAGAAGAGATGCCTCCACAGCAAGCAGGTGCCTGTATTTGTCCAAAAGGAGTAAGGAACAGATGCTCATATATATGGCAGCACCTGGAAAAAGTGAAGAACTAACCTAGCAATCCCCAAAGATACAATGTCTGTTTTTAAGTGTTCCCAAGAGAAAAGCCTACAGAGAAGTACACTTCTTCTGTCTAATATTACTCTGGCAAGTCACCACATGCCTTACAAAACTATGGCTTACCAGGATTTTATATGGCTTGCTTGATGCCTTCTAATATACAACAGTCTGTGACACATGCATTGGGGTGAGGAAAGATCTGAAAGAGCCAAAGTATAATAATTTCTCTTTACTGAGTGAGCATTTTATATGATTTATCTTTCTTTTTCAAACTAGAATTAAATTCTAGTTAGTTAACATATAGTGTAATAATTCCATGAGTAAAATGTAGTGATTCATCATACATCTCATAAGAAGTGCCCTCCTTAATACTCATCACCCATTTATACTTCTGTCCATCAACCCTCAGTTTATACTCTATCATTAAGAGTATCTTATGGTTTGTTTCCCTCTTTTTCCTCCTTCCCATATGTTCCCTGTGTGATCCCATTCAAATTCTTTTAATAACTTCTCAGACATTAGATCCCATTCCTGGCATAGCTTATCTCTTTTTAGATTTGAATCTAGTAATTTAGAGCTGGAAAGGTGCTGAGAGTCATTTAGCCTAGCTCATCCTTGTACTAATGGAAACATTAAATCCAGAGAGGGGAAGGGACTGGCACAGGTCACAAATCACAGAGGTAGAGCTAGAACCAAGGTCTTCTCCTGAATCCCAGCCTATTCCAGGTTCCTGATGCCAACTTTGTCCTAATTCATCTAAACACCTAGATGTCTTTACACTGGATCTCCTCTTTGCTAGGGTATCTTTGGTCCTGTTCCTAACATGACCAAAGGAGGTCTCTGGCCATTGTTGCAGTAGCCAGTGAGCTGTGATGGGGGAATTTGACATAAAAGAGCTCAGTCCCACGGGACAAACAATGTTTTGGGGGAAAATCCAGTCCTGTATACCATCTAGAAAGACTGAGCTGAATTCTTTCCATTAACAAGATGGTCTTTACTGGCTAAAGCTCATCTCTTAAGAGAAGGCATTAATTCCTTCCAGTTCTAGATCAAAGCCTATTGGACCTTCATGTATGCTCCACTTCAGCTCCTGATTCCCAGATTTTTCCACATCCAAAAGGGCTCAGACTCTTAAAAATTATGGCTTCAGATCCCCCTTTCTGCCCCTCAGCCCCCTCTCATATTTCCAAGTCTCCTTCCTCTTTCCCTAAGTTCCTCCAGTCCACCTACTCCTGGATCTCAGAGGCTTCAGGCCTGGGACACTTTCCTGGTCCACCAACTCCATCCTGCCTTCCTACTCCAGCCTGGACCTTCTGGTCAATTGTTTTAGTATTTCACTTGCCAATGCCTTCAGGCTGTCTTCATTCCCATCCTTTCTAAATGCTACTTGGAGAACTCAAATCAAGGACAGTTGCTGCTATTGTTCTGGGCAGCTAAGTGTTGCAGGGAACACCCTCTAATCCTGTGTAGTCTGGACCTGCTTAACATTCATAGACCCTAACTTTATCTGGGTCTTTAGCACTGTGCAGTTAGTTCCTGGTCACCATACCGTTGGTCCCTGGTCACCTTCCTTTCCTTATTCCTTCAGTGAAGAAGAGTGAGAGCTGTCACCTAGAGGTCATATGGGTGCTCAAAATTGCATATGTTAAGTCAGCATAGGTAGAGGAGAAGGGCAGTCTATAGTTAGGGTCATCTGAGTTTAAACCTTGTGTCTTCAAGTTATTGGTTTTGTGACCTTGGGCAGGTCCATAATCTCCCTTAAACCTTATTTTCTTCTTCTATAAGGTGTGGAAAATTTACAAGAGCACTTTATCATCCATTGTGCCATTTGATCTTCCCCAAAATGTTAAAAGAAAAGTAAGATATATCAAGGAAATGCAATCTCTAGATCTTGGATTGGATCTCAATTCAGAAACTAACTGTAAAATATGAGGAAAAAACAGGGAAATTTGAGCACTAATTGAGTATTTAATAACATTAAAGAACTGTTAACTTCTTAAGTTGTGATAATTATACTGTGGTAATGTTGTAAAGCAGAATTCTTATATTTTAAATATACATACTGCAGTATTTTAGCATGAAATAAGACGATGTTTGCAATTTTGCAATTTTTTTTAAAGTAACCCAGTGAAAAGTTGAGAGAATAAAGGGGGCTATAAAGTGGCCATGTTAAAATTGGAAGATGTGGCGGGGGGACACCTGTGTGGCTCAGTCAGTTAAGCATCCAACTTCAGCTCAGGTCAGGATCTAGCAGTTTGTGAGTTGGAGCCCTGGGTCGAGCTCTGTGCTGACAGCTCAGAGCCTGGAACCTGATTCAGATTCTGTGTCTCCATCTCTCTCTGCCTCTCCCCTCCTCACACTCTGTCTCTCTCTGTCTCTCAATAATAAATAAATGTTAAAAAATTTTAAAAAATTGGAAGATGGGGGGTTGAAGGTAAGATGGCAGAGGAGTATGGTGGCTCTAAGCAAGGTGCCTCCTCCCTTGAACACAGGTAGATAAATATCAAATCATTCTGAACACCAAGAGATCAACTGGTAGTCTTAGAGAACCAAGCTGCATGTCTATAAACCAGAAAAACAACGCATGGAAGGTAGGAACTGTATTTAAGAGTTTGTGGAAGAAAAGAGCCATGGGTGCTCCCCAGGGGAGGAAGTAGTAACTGTGGTGGGAGTAGAAGAGAGAAGGAGGAGAAAGAAAAAGCTCGGGGGGAAAAAAGAGTGAAAATACATGCAAGTAATTACACAAGAAAACGACTCCCCAAAACATTTGATGGGTAAAAAGGAGAAGATTGCAGTTTTCTATAAAGAGTGGAGTGCAGATTCCAGTTTCTGAGGTCTGGACATTGCCAGGTTTGTGCCTGGGGCACTTAGGAGTGCTCTGGTGGGAAAGCAGAGCTGAACGCCAGCAGCAGCAGCCTGAAGATTCCCAGGGTTATATACTGAGAAATGGTTCCCCTGCTTTGAGTGCATTTGGTAAAGGTGATACAACCTCTCTGTAGGCAAAGGACTCTGCAGGTACCATCAAGCTGTCCTGCTCACCAGTATAGGAACAAAGACTCCAGCTGAGGTTAGGAATCCCTGGCTCTGGTTGTATGTTGCAATTTACCATGAACTCTTAGCAAGGACACTGTCACATTGCTGTCTTCTGTAACCAGCCTGCAAATTCCACAATGCAGGAAAACACTTTCCCAGAAGACCAGTGCAGGTCCCAGCTGGTGGGGTCTCTGAAATGTGGGGCTTTGAAACATAGCCATGCCTGAGATAAAACATAGGAGTGCTACACTGTTTGGCAGACAAATATCTTGGACACAGACAAGGTGAAGGCAGGATGGAAACCAGGGACCCAGGCGAGGTCAATGTTTATGCATATGTGAGGGCTTACTGAAGAGGGGTGGTGTGCATTTCCTGCTGCTTAGATGAATGAATGGGGGAGGCCATTTTCTCCCTGTACTCAGCAGCTTGATCAACTTCAATGAGCTAAATAGCACCACCGATGGAGAATAGACCTGCAGCACCAAACCCTTCCTGCCTAGGCCCTGTAGGCACATCTCCACTAGGGCAAATGCACCTGAGAATCAGAGCAGCAGACCCCCATCCCCAAAGACTAGCAGAAACCCCTCTCCCACACCAACTCTACTGATCATAGGGTGCTACTGCAAAGCTTTGGCTCTGGGGAAAAAAAAGATCTAGTGTAATTTGGGTTTTTGCTTGTTTCTTTTTTTTATTTTTGTGTCTTTGTTTCTTTCTTTTTTAGATACAAAAAGAGCAATTAATTAATTTAATTTTTAAAAATTATTCAAAATATTTAACTTCAAATTTTTAATTTTTTCTTCTTTGCTTTTTATTTTTTTTCCTAGCAAGCTTCTTGTGACAGACGAATCCTTTGTAATTTTACTTTATTTTTATTTTGTTATCAATTTTTTATTTATCTTTTTGTGTTTTCTTTGTGTCCAAAATGACAAGATGGAGGATTTCACCCCCAAAGGGAACGGGAAGAAATTATGGCCACAGATTTACTCAAGGGAGATATAAGTAAGATGTCTGAACTAGACTTAAAACAACAATTATAAAGATATTAGCAAGGCTTGAAAAAAGCAATAGAAGACACTAGAAAATCTCTTACTGCAGAGATAAAAGAACTAAAATATAGTCAGATCAAAATTAAAAATGCTATAACTGATATGCAATCCCAAATGGAGGCCATAAAAATGAGGATGGATGCAGCAGAGGAACGAATCTGTGCTACAGAAGACAAAATGGAAAATAATGAAGCTGAAAAGAAGAGGAAAAGAAAGGTCATGGAACAGGAAGACAGACTTGGGGAACTCAGCAACTTATTAAAATGTAACATTTGTATTATAGGAGTCTCAGAAGATGAAGAGAGAAAAAGAAGGGCAGAAGGTTTATTTGAATAAATTAGCCGAAAAATTCCCTAATCTGGAGGAGGACACGGGCATTAAAATCCAAGCACAGGGAGCTCCCATTAAATTCAACAAAAGCCAATCATTGTCAAGGCATATAATAGACAAATTCACAAAATAAACACACAAAGAAAAAATCTTGAAAGTGGCAAGGGAAAAAAAACTTAATCTACAAGGGAAGTCAGATCAGGTTTGCAGCAGATCTGTCCACAGAAACATGGAAGGCCAGAAAACAGTGGCAGGAAATATTCAATGTGCCGTATGGGAAAAATATGCATCCAAGAAGTCTTTATCCAGCAAGACTGTCATTCAGAACAGAAGGAGAGATACAAGCTTTCCCAAACAAAAACTAAAAGGTTCATGACCACTAAAGCAGCCTTGCAAGAAATTTTAAAGGGGACTCTTTGAGTGGAGAAAAAACAAACAAACAAAAAATCAAGCAAACAACAGACCAAATGCAACAAAGACCAGAAAGGACCAGAGAACATCACCGGAAACACCAACACTATAGGCAACACAATGGCACTAAATTAATTTCTTTCAATACTCACTCTGAATGTAAATGGACTAAGTGCTCCAATCAAAAGACATAGGGTAACAAAATGGATTTAAAAAATCCATCTATATGCTGCCTACAGGAGACTCATTTTAGACCTGAGGACACCTTCAGATTGAAAGTGAGGGGATGGAGAACCATCTGTCGTGCTAATGGAGATCAAAAGAAAGCTGGTGTAGTCATACTTATATCAGACAAACTAGACTTTAAAACAAAGGCTGTAACAATAGATGAAGAAGGGCATTATATCATAATCAAGGGGTCTATCCATCAAGAAGATCTAACAATTGTAAATATTTATGCCCCCAACTTGAACAACCCAAATATTTCAATCAATTAATAACAAACATAAAGTACCTCACTGATAATAACACAATAATAGTATGGGATGTTAAAACCCCACTTACATTAATGGACAGATTATCTAAGCAGAAAATCAACAAGGAAACAATGGCTTTGAGTGACACACTGGACTGGATAGACTCAACAGATATATTTCATCCTAAAACAGAATACACATTCTTCTCGAGTGCACATGGAACATTCTCCAGTATAGGTCACATACTGGGTCACAAATCAGCCCTTAAGAAATACAAACAAATCAAGATCATACAATGCCTTTTTTCAGATAACAATGCTATGAAACTTACATTCAACCAAAATAAAAAAATTTGGAAAGCCCTCAAATACATGGAGGTTAAAAAACTTCGTACTAAAGATTGAATGTGTTAACCAGGATATTATAGAAGAAATTGAAACAAAACATGGAAGCCAATGAAAATGAAAACACAATAATCCAAAACCTTTGGAATGCATCAAAGGCAGTCCTAAGAGGAAAGTATATTGCCATTCAGGCTTATCTCAAGAAGCAAGAAAAGACCCAAATACACAAACTAACCGTATACTTAATAGAGCTAGAAAAGGAACCAAAAATAAAGTCTGATGTCAGTGAGAGGGAAATAATAAAGATTAGAGCATAAATAAATGATATAGAAATAACAACAACAAAGAAAACAGTAGAACAGATCAATGAAACTAAGAGCAGGTTATTTGAAAGATTTACCAAAATTGATAACCCCCTAGCCAGACTTATCAAAAAGAAAGAGCAATGACACAAATAGATAAAATCACAAATGAAAGAGGAGAGATCACAAATAACAGCACAGAAATACAAAGAATTATAAAAGAATACTGTGAAAAACTGGGCAATCTGGAAGAAATGAACAAATTCCTAGAAACGCACAAACTACCAAAATTCAAGTAGGAAGAAATAGAAAATTTGAACAGACCCATACCATGCAAAGGAATTGAAACAATAATAAAAAATCTCCCAACAAATAGTGGTACCTGGGTCAGTTAAGCATCTGTCTCTTTAAAAACAATTAATGCTTATTTATTTTTGAGAGAGAGAGAGAGAGAGAGAGAGAGAGGTGAGTGGGGGAGGGGCAGAGAGAGGGAGACACAGAATCTGAAGCAGGCTCCAGGCTCTGAGCTGTCAGCACAGAGCCCAACGCGGGGCTTGAACTCACAAACTTCATGGGTTTGAGCCATCAAACTCTGTTCTGACAGTGCCAAGCCTGCTTGGGATTCTCTCTCTCCCTCTCCATGTACTCCTCCCTGACTCATGCTTCTCTCTTTCTCTCTCTCTTTCTCTCTCTCTCTCTCTCTCAAAATAAATAAGTAACTTTAATTTTAAAAAATCTCCCAACAAACAAGAGTCCTGGGACAGATGGCTTCCCAGGGGAGTTCTACCTGACATTTAAAGAAGACTTAATACCTATTCTCCTCAAACTGTTACAAAAAAAAGAAGAAGAAAGAAAGAAATAGAATGAAAGCTTCCAAACTCATTCTCTTGAGCCATCATTACTTTTATTGCAAAACCAAAGACCTCACTATAAAGGAGAATTACAGGCAAATATTCCTGATGAACTTGGATGAAAAAATTCTCAACATGATATTAGCATATCAAATTCAACAGTACCTTAAAAAAATATTCACCATGATCAAGTGAGATTTATTCCTGGGCTGCAAGTCTATTTTAATATCTGCAAATCAAAGTGATACACCACATTAATAAAAGAAAGAACCATAAGAAAAATATGATCCTGTAAATAAATGCATAAAAAGAATTTCACAACATACAACATCCATTCTTGATAAAAACCCTCAAGGAAGTAGGGGTAGAAGAAACATACGTTAACATCATAAAGGCCATATATGAAAGACCTAAAGCTAGTATCATTCTCAATAGGGAAAAACTGAGACCTTTTCCCCTTAGATCAGGAATGAGACATGGATGTCCAGTCTCATCATTACTATTTAACATACTATGGAAGTCTTAGCCTCAGCAATCAGACAACATAAAGAAATAAAGGGCATACAAATCAGCAAAGAAGAAGTCAAACATTCTCTATTCTCAGACGACATGATACTCTGTGTAGAAAACCCAAAAGATTACACAAAAAAATGTGTGAATTCAGTTTAGTTGCAGGATATAAAATCAACATACAGAAATTTGTTACATTTCTATACACCAATAATGAAGAAGCAGAAAAAGAAATTAAGCAATTGAGCCCATTTGCAATTGCACCAAAAACCATAAGATACCCAGGAATAAACCTAAGTAAAGAGGTAAACGACCTGTACTCTGAAAACTATAGGACACTTATGAAAGTAATTGAGCAAAACACAAAGAGGTGGAAATCATTTCATGCTCATTGATTGGAAGAACAAACATTGTTAAAATGACTATATTTCCCAAAGCAATCTACCCATTTACTGAAAATCCTTATCAAAATACCACCATTTGTTTGCAGAGCTAAAAGAGACAATCCTAAAATTTGGAACCAGAAAAGACCCCGAATAACCAAAGCAATCCTGAAAAATAAATAAAACTGGAGCCATCACAATTCTGGATTTCAAGCTGTATTACAAAGCTGTAGTCATCAAGACAGTATGGTACTGGCACTAAACAGACACACAGATCAAGGGAACAGAGCATAAAACCCAGAAATGGATCCATGACTATATGGTCAATTAATCTTTGACAAACAAGAAATAATATCCAATGGAAAAGAAGACAGTCTCTTTAATAAATGGTGTTGGGAAAACTGGACAGCGACATACAGAAGAATGAAACTACACCACGTTCTTATACCATACACAAACACAAATTCAGAATGGGTGAAAGACCTAAATGACAGACAGGAAACAATCAAAATCCTAGAAAAGATCACAGGTATCAACCTCTTTGTCCTCAGCCAAAGCAAGTTCTTACTAGATATGTCACTGAAAGCAAGGGAAACAAAAACAAATATGAACTATTGGGACTTCATCAAGATAAAATAGCTTTTGCCCAGTAAAGATAACAATCACCAAAATTAAAAGGCAGCCTATGGAATGGGTGAAGATATTTGCAAATGACATATCTGGTAAAAGGTTAGAATTCAAAATCTGTAAAGAACTTATCAAATTCAACAGCCAAAAAACAAACAACCCAGTTCATAAATGGGTAGAAGACATGAATATACACTTCCAAAGGAGACATCCAGATGGTTAACAGACACATGAAAAGATGGTCAGCATTACTCATCAACAGGGAAATACAAATCCAAACCATGATAAGATACCTGTCAGAATGGCTAAAATTAAAAACACAAGAAACAATAAGTGTTGGCAAGTATGTGGAAAAAGGGGAACCTTCTTGCCTATTGGTGAGAATGAAAACTGGTGCAGCCACTCTAATAGTATGGAGGTTCCTCAAAAAACTAAAAATAGAACTCCCCAATTATCCATCAATATCCCTATTAGGTATTTACCCAAGGGATACAAAAAATACAGATTGGATGGGGTACTTGCACCCCAATGTTTGTACCAACACTATCAACAATAGTCAAACTATGGAGAGATTCCAAATTCTCATTGAGTGATGAATGGATAAAGAAGATGTGGTATATATATATATATAAATATATATATCATAGAATATTAATCAGCCATCAAAAAAATGAAATCTTGCCATTTGCAACAACATGAATGAAGCTAGAATTTATCATGTTAAATAAAATAAGTCAATGAGAGAAAGACAAATACTGTATGATTTAACTCATATGTGGAATTCAAGAAACAATACAAATGGAGATATGGGAAGGGTAGGAAAAATAGAAGAGAGGGAAATAAACCACAAGAAACTTCTAGAGAATAAACTGAGGGTTGACAGAGGGATGTGGGTAGGAGATAGGCTAGATGGATGATGGGTATTAAAAAGGGAATATTTTTAGTGTTTCAAATAGTTAATTAATTAATTAATTAAATTTAAATACAAGTTAGTTAGCATATAGTGTAATAATGGTTTCAGGAATAGAATTTAGTGATTCTTCACTTACATATAACACCTAGTGCTCATCCCAACAAGTGCCCTCCTTAATGCTCATTATCCATTTAGCCCATCCCCCTACCCAACCCCCCTCCAGCAATACACAGTTTGTACTCTGTATTTAAGAGTTTCTTATGGTTTGCCTCCTTGTTTGTTTTCATCTTGTTTTAAGTAGGGAATTTGTGATGAGCACTGCATGTTGTATGTAAGTGAAGAATCAGTGAATTATACTCCAAAACCAATATTGCACTCTATGTTAAATACCTAAAATTTAAATTAAAAACAAAAAGAACTTGAGGATGCATATATAAGAATTGATCTTATTATTCTCTCTAATTGTGAATATTCTTGGAATTTTTAATTGTAAAATCATCTGGGGAAAATTTAAGTTATAATAACTAGCAACAAATATTTTTTCCTAGTTTTATCCAGGTTTCCTCAGTAGGAAATCTAGTACACTGAATGCACCCTAAAAGGATTTAGGAATTTTCAGGAAGGTCTCATATATCTTGTAACAGATATTTTCTGGTTACTACATGCTATACATCACCTTAACCTCATTTTTCTCTGTCTCCCTGGTGTATGATGCTCCCTTTTTCTACTTTTTTTTTTACTATTTGGTCTGTTTTATGAGGAAAAACTGACTCTAATATCACTAGTTCCATGTAAAATAGGCAAAGATTCTAGAGCAATATCTAAGCCCTCTTTTCATAATACTTAGGAATGAATTCTCAGAGACTAAGTGTATGTGAGTGGCATACTGTACTCAGAATCTTTATACTAAACACTGAACCATTATTCTTGATTCTCCCATCCTTTAACTGTTCCCCTAGAGGACTCCTTGGTCTCACATGCACAGAAGCTCCCATGGAGTTGAAGGGGCCACATTATTGGTATTTCAGTTCTATCTGATTTCTGAATTGAATGTACCTAGAATCTCTATAAGTTTCATAACAATTGTTCTGGATAGACATTAGTAGATCCACTGTACTGGTAAAGAAACTAATGCTCAGAGGTTAACAGTAATTTGCTTAAAGCCACAATACAAATAAATGACAGTGCTGAGATTTGAGTCCGTAAAGCCTGATTCCAGGGTCTGTGCTCTTTCTTTTTCCCATTTACTATACACCCACATTGAGTCTGTTTTATTTTTTCATGATATAAATGTTGATGAGTTTCAGAGAATGAGGAGAATGGCCTATGGCTAATAGAAGATCTATATTAGGAAAGAATAAGAAGTAAAATTGGATAGGTAGGGGGGGTTTGATTACACATGTCTTGGAATATCAAGCTCAAGAGGATGAATTTGCTTTGAGAAAGACTAGGGAAATCATAGGATATCTAGAATCATGTGAGGTGTGATGAAAACAAACTCCCAGAAATGTGAAGAGGTTGAGGAAAATAGAAAAGGGCCTTGTTGCTTTAGTTTTTGTTCTTATGAGGGTCATAGAGACAGACCTCAATTACTGGGTGCTCAAGCCAAAAGAATCCCAAAGAAATCAGAACAGAAATGGAAAACGTCCCTGAACAATGAATAACTTCCATTTATGTCTCTACTTAATTTTTGCTGCCATTTTGTTCCAAAACACTCTTCAGAAAATGAATTAAAAACTTAAATAAAAGATAAAATATGTTCCAGCTATTGTGGTGGGGGAAATAATTTCCCTCTACCTTTCTATGTTCTTGGCTTGAGCCCCTGCAACAAAAAAAAAAACAGACTAACAAGAGAAAAAAAAACAGAAGTTTTATTAAAATGTATTTCTCATGTATACATGGGAGATACTCAGGGAAAAATAAGTAACTCTAATAAAAGAGGTGGCTTATAATTCAGGCTTAAGTTCTTATCACAAAAATAAATTAAATGATAATTATATGAAAAGAAAGATGTGTTAACTCATCTTGTTGTGGTAAATATTTCACAATATATACAATAATCAAATCATCACATTTTACACCTCAAACTTACACAGTGTTATATGTCAATTATACCTCAATGAAGCTGGGGAAAGTAGGAATTCAGGCTTAAATACCATCTTAGCTGAGACAAGGAAAGGATGTGGGGGAAGCCAGTTATAGGGATATGACCAGGGAAAACACTATAAAGAAAGGAGAGGTTTGTTATAGAAATTTAAGTAGATACTTTCTTTGTTGATAAGATTCTTTTGTGATTTAAAGTCATTCTTCCTTAATGGTACAGAGAGGAAGAAACACTTATAAATGGGGATTTCCTTTATAAATTTCAATTTCCCCTACTAAAGGGTAACTTCTCTGGTGTGTTTCAGAGCATCTCCTTTGTCTGCTGTTTCTCAACAGTATCAGCTTACAACAATCCTTATGCCAAAGAAGCACGTTTTTGGATAGCATGTTATTTCATTCTTCAGTATTATTAAGTGCTCAGTGCACATAGGAACACAGAAACTTAAATTCAAATAGAATTCTATCTTGCTCCCAATGCCTATACAGCCCTGGAGAAAGTCTCTCACTTCCTTTCACATACATCGCAACAAGAACAGTTCAGGGGTGTAAAAAACTATATTCTTAAGATGAACTGAAATCTCCCGGTAGCTTTTTCTGAATTTGTTATGAGTTCTTCTTTTTCTTCCCTCTGCTTCTATATAGAATCCATCAGCAATCTCTTCTATATAGCAGCCTTCCATGTTTGAAAACAGCTTCTGCTACTCCTGGCTGTCACTTACATCACTCACTTGTGCCCCCCCTCCCCAAATTAAACATTATCTTTTATTTTGCCAAATGGCAACAAAGAAACCACAGGCTGAATTTCCCATGGGAACATAATTGCATATATACCCAAAGATAATTTCATTTGAAAATTGTGCTCATACACACACACACACACACAGTACACATAATTCATGGTTATAATAGATTGGTGAGTGGATTTGGTGAAAGGGAGAGAGACTGAATTGCATTTTCAATGGGAAATTCCATATCTGTTGGGCCTGCTTGAACAAGCCTCCTATATGTAGTGATACTGTGTAAATCTCTGATCCTTTCTTTGGTGCAGTTTGGTGCATGTCTGATCTTTATGGGATGTCCCAGGTAATTTACCATATTTAATAAGGTGGATAAGTCAATTATGTCCTTTCTGTTCCCATAATCTTCAGTGATGTTCTGCCAACTTTTCTGTGGATTAAGGTTCTTTAAGAAACAAACCTTTTGGAGGAATCCTGGGAAGATGTTGGCGTAGGAGGAAGCTGGGCTCACCATGTGTCCTGCTGATCACGTAGATTCCACCTACACCTGCCTAAATAACCCAGAAAACCGCCAGAAGACTAGCAGAATGGAGTCTCCAGAGCCAAGCGCAGACGAAAGGCCCACAGAAGAGGGTAGGAAGGGCGGCAAGGTGGTGCGCGCTACACAGACTGGCAGGAGGGAGCCTGGGCAGAGGGGTGGCCTGCCGGCCAAGCAGAGCCCCCAAGTCTGGCTTGCAAAAGCGGAGGGGCTGGACAGAGTGTGTTCCGACAGCAAGTGGGACTTGACATCTGGAAGGTTATAGACTAACAGCTCTGCTCGGAGAACGGGAGGGCTGGAGGACAACCGGAGGGAGAGTTGTTGAGCCCCAGGATGACAGAGCTCAGTTTGGTGGGGAACAAAGGCGCTCTCCAGCGCCATCTCCCTCGCCCATCACCAGCCAAAATCCCAAAGGGAATCAGTTCCTGCCAGGGAACTTGCTTGCACCAGGAAAACACCCAACGCTGTGCTTCTGTGGATCCATCCCTCCAGCGGGTCTAACTCCCTCCTGGTGCCACAGGGCCCCTCCCAAAGCAGATCTCCGAAGGAAAAGCGAGCTGAGCCTGCCCCTCCAACCACTGGGCACCTTGCCGATCCACCCCAGCTAATACGCCAGATCCCCAGCCTACCACAAGCCTGGCAGTGTGCAAGTAGCCCAGATGGGCCATGCCACCCCACAGTGAATCCTGCCCCTAGGAGAGGGGAAGAGAAGGCACACACCAGTCTGTGGCCCCAGCCGTGGGCTGGGGACAGACATCTGGGGACAGACACCAGTCTGACTGCGGCCCGCCCACCAATGCAAGTTATTCAAGACAGCACAGGGGAAGTGCTGCTCAGTCCCAGACAACTCCAGGGACTATCCAAAATGATGAAACGGAAGAATTCCCCTCAGAAAAAGTCGAGGATATAACAACACCTAATGAACTGATCAAAAAGGATTTAAACAATATAACAGAAATTGAATTTAGAATAGTAGTCATAAAATTAATCACTGGGATTGAAAGCAGTGTAAAGGACAGCAGAGAATCCTTTGCTACAGAGATCAAGAGACTAAGGAACAGCCAAGAGGAGCTAAAAATGCTATCATTGAACTGCAAAATAAAATGGAGACAACTACGGCTGGGATTGAAGAGGCAGAGGAGAGAATAGGTGAACTAGAAGATAAAATTATGGAAAAAGAAGAAGCTGAGAAAAAGAGAGATAAAAAAATCCAGGAGTATGAGGGGAAAATTAGAGAACTAAGTGATGCACTAAAGAGAGATAATATACCCAAAATTGGTATTCCAGAGGAGGAAGAGAGAGGGAAAGATGCTCAAGGTGTACTTGAAGAAATCTTAGCTGAGAACTTCCCGGATCTGGGGAAGGAAAAAGGCATTGAAATCCAAGAGGCACAGAGAACTCCCTTCAGACGGAACTTGAATCGATCTTCTGCACGACATATCATAGTGAAACTGGCAAAATACAAGGATAAAGAGAAAATTCTGAAAGCAGCTAGAGATAAACGTGCTCTAACATATAAACAGAGACCTATAAGACTCGTGATGGATCTCTCTACTGAAACTTGGCAGGCCAGAAAGGAATGGCAGGAGATCTTCAATGTAATGAACAGAAAAAAAAATATGCAGCCAAGAATCCTTTATCTAGCAAGTCTGTCATTTAGAATAGAAGGAGAGATAAAGGTCTTCCCAAACAAACAAAAACTGAAGGAATTCATCACCACTAAACCAGCCCCACAAGAGATCCTAAGGGGGATCCTGTGAGACAAATTACCAGAGACATCTCTACAAGCATGAAACCTACAGACATCACAATGACTCTAAACCCGTATCTTTCTATAATAACACTGAATGTAAATGGACTAAATGCGCCAACCAAAAGACATAGGGTATCAGAATGGATAAAAAAAACAAGACCCATCTATTTGCTGTCTACAAGAGACTCATTTTGGACCTGAGGACACCTTCAGATTGAGAGTGAGGGGATGGAGAACTATTTATCATGCCACTGGAAGTCAAAAGAAAGCTGGAGTAGCCATACTTATATCAGACAAACTAGACTTTAAATTCAAGGCTGTAACAAGAGATGAAGAGGGGCATTATATAATAATCACAGGGTCTATCCATCAGGAAGAGCTAACAATAATAAATGTCTATGCACCGAATACAGGAGCCACCCAAATGTATAAAACAATTACTCACAAACGTAAGCAACCTTATTGATAAGATGTGGTAATTGCAGGGGAATTTAACACTCCACTCACAGAAATGGAGAGATCATCTAGACACATGGTCAATAAAGAAACAAGGGCCCTGAATGATACATTGGATCAGATGGACTTGACAGATATATTTGGAAGTCTGCATCCCAAAGCAACAGAATATACTTTCTTCTCGAGTGCACACGGAACATTCTCCAAGATAGATCACATACTGGGTCACAAAATAGCCCTTCATAAGTTTACAAGAATTGAGATCATACCAGGCATACTTTCAGACCACAATGCTATGAAGCTTGAAATCAACCACAGGAAAAAGTCTCGAAAACCTCCATAAGCATGGAGCTTAAAGAACACCCTACTAAAGAATGAATGGGTCAACCAGGAAATTAGAGAAGAAATTAAAAAATATATGGAAACGAAAATAAAAATACAACAATCCAAACGCTTTGGGATGCAGCGAAGGCAGTCCTGAGAGGAAAATACATTGCAATCCAGGCCTATCTCAAGAAACAAGAAAAATCCCAAATACAAAATCTAACATCATATCTAAAGGAAATAGAAGCAGAACAACAAAGACACCCTAAACCCAGCAGAAGAAGAGAAATAATAAAGATCAGAGCAGAAATAAACAATATAGAATCTAAAACACTGTAGAGCAGATCAACGAAACCAAGAGTTGGTTTTTTGAAAAAATAAACAAAACTGATAAACCTCTAGCCAGGCCTCTCAAAGAGAAAAGGGAGATGACCCAAATAGATAAAATCATGAATGAAAATGGAATGATTACAACCAATCCCTCAGAAATACAACCAATTATCAGGGAATACTATGAAAAATTATATGTCAACAAACTGGACAACCTGGAAGAAATGGACAAATTCCCAAACACCCACACACTTCCAAAATTCAATCAGGAGGAAATAGAAAGCTTGAACAGACCCATAACCAGCGAAGAAATTGAATCAGTCATCAAAAACCTCCCAACAAATAAGAGTCCAGGACCAGATGGCTTCCCAGGGGAGTTCTACCAGACGTTTAAAGCAGAGATAATACCTTTCTTTCTCAATCTATTCCACAAAATATAAAGGGAAGGAAAACTTCCAGACTCATTCTATGAAGCCAGTATTACTTTGATTCCTAAACCAGACAGAGACCCAGTAAAAAAAGAGAACTACAGGCCAATATCCCTGATGAATATGGATGCAAAATTCTCAACGAGATACTAGCAAATCGAATTCATCAGCATATAAAAAGAATTATTCACCATGATCAAGTGGGATTCATTCCTGGGATGCAGGGCTGGTTCACCATTCACAAATCAATCAATGTGATACATCACATTAATAAAAGAAAACATAAGATCCATATGATCCTGTCAATCGATGCAGAAAAGGCCTTTGACAAAATTCAGCATCCTTTCTTAATAAAAACCCTTGAGAAAGTCGGGATAGAAGGAACATACGTAAACATCATAAAAGCCATTTATGAAAAGCCCACAGCTAACATCATCCTCAATGGGGAAAAACTGAGAGCTTTTTCCCTGAGATCAGTAACACGATAGGGATGTCCACTCTCACTGCTGTTGTTTCACATGGTGTTGGAAGTGCTAACATCAGCAGACAACAAAAGGAAATCAAAGGCATCAAAATTGGCAAAGATGAAGTCAAGCTTTCGCTTTTTGCAGATGACATGATATTTTACATGGAAAACCCAATAGGCTCCACCAGAGGTCTGCTAGAACTGATACATGAATTTAGCAAAGTTGCAGGATACAATGTCAATGTACCGAAATCAGTTGCATTCTTATACACTAATAATGAAGCAACAGAAAGACAAATAAAGAAACTGATCCCATTCACAATTGCACCAAGAAGCATAAATACCTAGGAGTAAATCTAACCAAAGATGTAAAAGATCTGTATGCTGAAAAGTATGGAAAGCTATGAAGGAGATTGAAGAAGATATAAAGAAGTGGTAAAACATTCCGTGCTCATGGATTGGAAGAATAATTATTGTCAAAATGTCAATACTTCCCAAAGCTCTGTACACATTCAATGCAATCCCAATCAAAATTACAGCAGCATTCTTCTCAAAACTAGAACAAGCAATCCTAACATTCATTTGGAACCACAAAAGGCCCCGAATAGCCAATGTAATTTTGAAGAAGAAGACCAAAGCTGGAGTCGTCACAATCCCAGACTTTATCCTCCACTACTAAGCTGTAATCATCAAGACAGCATGCTTTTGGCACAAAAACAGACACATAGACCAATGGAATAGAATAGAAACCCCAGAACTAGACCCACAAACGTATGGCCAACTAATCTTTGACAAAGCAGGAAAGAATATCCAGTGGAAAAAAGACGGTCTCTTTATTAACTCTTTTATAAGTGTTTGAAAATCTTTGTGGAAAAATATAAGAAAAGAGTCATCTTCTCAACTCTGTGAAAAAATATTGTGGAGAGACCATCAATAAACCAACATCTTGCTTTACCAATTTAGAAGTGTTTAAAAATAATTTGGGAAATTATAAGAAAAGTGCCATTACTCAACTCTGTGAAACAACAGCTGGAGAAACAATTTTCAACTGACTTCTTATTTCACTAAGTTAGAAGTTTTTGAAAACAATGGCGGGGAAGTTGAAGGAAACTGAAATATACTCAAGTATGTGAAACAACCTAGTGTAGAAACCATCTTTCAAGTAACATTTTGTTTCACTAATTTAGAAGAGTTTGAAAACTTATACGGGGAAGTATAAGTACCATATACTCAACTCGGTGAAAGAACACAGTGAAGAAAATATCTTTCAACTAAAATTTTGTTGTACTAAGTTAGAATTGTTTGAAATACTAGGGAAAGAAATATGACTAAATTGCCACAAACACAACACTGAAAAAAGGTGGAGATAACATCTTTCCACTAACATCTTGATTCACTAAGTTAAAAGTGAATCACTTGGCTGGGAAAGATAAAGAAGGTGCCATATACTCAACTCTGTGAAACAACACTGTTGAGAAACAATGTCTCAAGGAACATCTTCTTTCACTAAGTTAGAATTGTTTGAAAACTTAGGCAGGGAAGAAGAAAAATAGTGCCATATGCTCAACTCTGTGAAATAACACTGTGGAGACACCACCCTTCTACTAACTTCTTCTTTTACCATGTTAGAAGTGTTTGAAAACCTTTGTGGGGAAGAATAATGAAAATGTTATAAACTCAACTTTGTGGAAAAAGAAAAAACATTGGAGAAACCATCATTCACCAACCATCTTGGTTCACTAAATTAGACATGTTTGAAATCCTATGCATTGAAGTAAAAGGACAGTGTTATATAAACAACTCTTGGTGGAAACACTATGGAGAAAAAAATCTTTCAACTAAATTATTTTTTCACTTACTTAAAAGTGTTTGAAAACCTATGTGGGTAAGTTATAAAGAAAATGCCATTTACTCAACTCTGTGGAAGAACAGAGTGGAAAAACCAACTTTCAACTAATATCGTTTCACTTAGATGTGTTTGAAATAACAGTCCTAGAAATGTATGATAAAAACCATAATATCAACTCTATGAAAGAATAAAGAGAATAAATCAACTTTCAAATATAATTTTGTTTTAATAATTTACAACTTTCTGAAAAACTATGTGGGGAAATATTTAAAAAGGGGTCATATACCCAAATATGTGAAACAACACTGTGGAGGTATGAACTTTAAAATAACTTCTTCTTTCACTAAGTTAAAAGTGATTGAAAACCTATGTGGGGAAGTATAAGGAAAGTGCCATTACTCAACTCTGTGAAGGAACACTGTGAAAAACACAACTTTCAACTAACATCTTGTTTCACTAAATTAGAAGTGTTTGAAATAGACGTCTAAGGCAAATAAGGCAAATGCCATATTCTCAATTCTGTGCAAGAATAAACAGGATAAATCACCTTTCAACCATAATCTTGTTTAAATAATTTACAAGTGTTTGAAAATCCATGTGGGGAAGTATGAAAAAGGGCCATATACCTGAAAGGGACAAAGGAGTTATCATTTTCATTGACTTCCATATACTTTTTAATTTCCTTTTTAACTGGTTGGTTAGACCATTCATTCTTTAGTAGGATGTTCTTCAGTATCCAAGTATTTGTTACCTTTCCAAATTTTTTCTTGTGGTTGATTTCAAGTTTCATAGCGTTGTGGCCTGAAAATATGCACGGTATGATCTAGATCTTTTTGTATTTATTTAGAACTGATTTGTGTCCCAGTATATGGTCTATTCTGGAGAACATTCCATGTGCACTGGGATGTAGCAAAGGCACTCATAAGAGGAAAGTATATAGCAATCCAGGTCTTCCTAAAGAAGGAAGAAAGATCTCAGGTACACAACCTAACCTTATACCTTAAGGAGCTGGAAAAAGAACAGCAAATAAACCCAAAACCAGCAGAAGACAGGAAATAATAAAGATTAGAGCAGAAATTAATGCTATCAAAAACAAAAAACAAAAAACAAACAAACAAACAAAAAAACAGTAGAACAGATCAATAACCAGAAGCTGGTTCCTTGAAAGAATTAATAAAATTGATAAACCACTAGCAAGTTTGATCAAGAAGAAAAAGGAAAAGACCCAAATAAATAAAATCAAGAATGAAAGAGGAGAGATCACAATCAACACAACAGAAATAAACAAAAATAATAAGAGAATATTATGAGCAATTATATGCCAATAAAATGGGTAATCTGGAAGAAATTGACAAATTTCTGGAAACATACACACTACCAAAACTGAAACAGGAAGAAATAGAAAATTTGAACATACCCATAACCAGTAAGGAAATCGAATTAGTAATCAAAAATCTGCCAAAAAACAAGAGTCCAGGGCCAGACGGCTCTCCAGGGGAATTCTACCAAACATTTAAGGAAGAGTTAACACCTATTATCTTGAAATTGTTCCAAAACATAGAAATGGAAGGAAAGCTTCCAACCTCTTTCTATGAAGGCAGCATTACCTTGATTCCAAAACCAGAGACCCCACTAAAAAGGAGAACTATAGACCAATTTCCCTGATAAACATGGATGCAAAAATCTTCAACAAGATATTAGCCAACCAGATCCAACAATACATTAAAAAAATTATTCACCACAAGCAAGTGGGATTTATACCTGTGATGCAGGGCTGGTACAATATCCGCAAAAAAATTACCATGATTCATCACATCAATAAAAGAAAGGACAAGAACCATATGATCCTCTCAATAGATGCAGAGAAAGCATTTGACAAAATACAGCATCCTTTCTTGATAAAAAGAAAGAAAGTAGGGATAGAAAGAGCATACCTCGAGATCATAAAAGCCATATATGAACGACCCAACACTAATATCCTCAATGGGGAAAAACTGAGAGCTTCCCCCCTAAATTCAGGAACAAGACAGGGATGTCCACTCTCATCACTGTTATTCAACATAGTATTGGAAGTCTTAGCCTCTGCAATCAGACAACACAAAGAAATAAAAGGCATCCAAATTGCCCAGGAGGAGGTCAAACTTTCACTCTTCGCAGATGACATGATGCTCTATATGGAAAACCCAAAAGATTCCACAAAAAAAATGGCTAGAACTGATTCATGAATTCAGGAAAGTTGCAGGATAAAAAATCAATGCACATAAATCTGTTGCATTCCTATACACCAACAATGAAGCAACAGAAAGAGAAATCAAGGAATCAATCCCATTTACAGTTGCACAAAAAGCATAAAATACCTAGGAATAAATCTAACCAAAGAGGTGAAAAATCTTTACACTGAAAACTATAGAAAGCTTATGAAAGAAATTGAAGAAGACACAAAAAAATGGAAAAAGATTCCATGCTCCTGGATAGGAAGAACAAATATTGTTAAAATGTTGATACTACCCAAAGCAATCTATGTATTCAATGCAATCCCTATCAAAGTAACACCAGCATTCTTCACAGAGCTAGAACAAATAATCCTAAAATTTGTATGGAAACAGAAAAGACCCCGAATATCCAAAACAATCTTGAAAAAGAAAATCAAAGCGGGAAGCATCACAATCCCAGACTTCAAGCTATACTACAAAGCTGTAATCATCAAGACAGTATGGTACTGGCACAAGAACAGACAGTTCAATGGAACAGAATAGAGAATGGAGAAATGGACCCACAAACATATGGCCAACTAATATTTGACAAAGCAGGAAAGAATATCCAATGGAATAAAGACAGTCTCTTCAGCAAGTGGTGCTGGGAAAAGTCAACAGCGACATGCAGAAGAATGAACCTGAACCACTTTCTTACACCATACACAAAAATAAACTCAAATGGATTAAAGACCTCAATGTAAGACAGGAAGCCATCAAAATCCTTGAGGAAAAAGCAGGCAGAAACCTCTTTGATCTTGCCCGCAGCAACTTCTTACTCTACACGTCTCTGGAGGCAAGGGGAAAAAAAGCAAAAATGAACTACTGAGACCTCATCAAAATAAAAAGCTTCTGCACAGCAAAGGAAATAATCAGCAAAACTAAAAGGCAACTGAAAGAATGGGAGAAGATATTTGCAAATGACATATCAGATAAAGGGTTAGTATCCAAAATCTATAAAGACCTTATCAAACTCAACACCCAAAAAACAAATAATCCAGTGAAGAAATGGGCAAAAAACATGAATAGACACTTCTCCAAGGAAGACATCCTGATGGCCCACCGACACATGAAAAAAATGCTCAACATCACTCATCATCAGGGAAATACAAATCCAAACCACAATGAGATACCACTTTACACCTGTCAGAATGGCTAACATTAACAACTCAGGCAACAACAGATGTTGGCGAGGATGCAGAGAAAGAGGGTATCTTTTGCATTGTTGGTGGCAATGCAAGCTGGTGCAGCCACTATGGAAAACGGTATAGATGTTCCTCAAAATCTCAAAATAGAACTACCCTACGACCCAGCAATTGCACTACTATGTATTTATCCAAAGGATACAGGTGTGTTGTTTCAAAGGGACACATGCACCCCCATGTTTATAGCAGCACTATCAACAATAGCCAAAGTATGGAAAGAGCCCAAATGTCCATCAATGGAT
Source organism: Lynx rufus (assembly GCF_022079265.1). Taxonomy (NCBI): domain Eukaryota; kingdom Metazoa; phylum Chordata; class Mammalia; order Carnivora; family Felidae; genus Lynx; species Lynx rufus. Next base: position 7,394,601 of record NW_025814846.1, read on the forward strand.
GAATAGATAAAGAAAATGTGGTATATGTATACAATGGAGTATTACTTGGCAATCAAAAATATGAAATCTTGCCATTTGTAACTACGTAGATGGAACTGGAGTGTATTATGCTAAGTGAAATTAGTTACAGAAAGACAAAAATCATGTGACTTCACTCATATGAGGACTTTAAGAGACAAAACCGATGAACATAAGGGAAGAAAAACAAAAATAATATAAAAACAGGGAGTTGGACAAAACAGAAGAGACTCATAAATATGGAGAACAGAGGGTTATGGGAGGGGTTGTGGGAGGGGCGATAGGCTAAATGGGTTAGGGGCACTAAGGAATATACACCTGAAATCATTGTTGCACTATATGCTAACTAATTTGGATGTAAATTTTAAAAAATAAAATATAAAATTAAAACAAAAAAGGGGACAAAGGAGAAGGTTTCATTACCATTAAGAGTCTATAACCAGGTGAGAGCAGAGTCGGAATATCTTCATCTTGATACCTGGTGGTGCTCTGGTGGGAAGAGCAAATTCCTAGAAGACAGTGAAGTCTGAGGGGTCCTTGAGCCACACAAGGAGAGGCAGTTCCTCTGTTGGGAGGATATTTGATAGAGGCTGTGCAGCCTAACCACAGGAAAAGGTCCTAGCAGACTCCAGATTACAGCCACATTTGCTGGTGTTGGAACAAAGACACTAAGGTGAAGCCTGGTGCCAGAGGTGTGTTGTGATTTACTATAGTCCTTTAATTGCTGCTGCCATACAGTAGCATGCAATTTTTCTGAGTGAGGAGCTGGCAACCAGTCACACTCTGTGCCTCTGCAGCAGTGTAATAGTGTGAGCATTCCTGGGGACAGACTGGCACCCAGCCATTGATCAGGAAGATCATCCCCCAGAGGGTCAGAGCAGGTTCAACCTGAAGGACCCTCAGAAGTGAAGGGTTTGGAAAAACAGTCCCATCTGGATAAAATTCAGGAGGATGATGCTTCTTGGGAGGGTGACGGCTTGGGCGTGGACTGTGTAGAAGTGGGGAGTGGATCAAAACTGGAGACAAAGGAGGGATGCTTTATTGCTGGTTGCCAAGAGTTCTGATGTTAGAGACTGGGAAGCCGGGTGAAGCCACTTCTACTACCCCAGTGCATACGGCCTACATGTGCCACACCAATTCAGCCCACTAAGCTAAGCAGCATCACCTAGTGGAGAATGGAGCCATTACATCAAGCCCCATCCAACTGTGCCAATTAATACCTACAGGACAACCAGAAGTCCCTCCCCCTGCTTAGTGTACAGACTCTAAAGTGCTTCATAGTTTGACTTAGAGGTGTAACTGGGTGTAATTTTGTTATGATTTCATTACATTCAATGGTCCATCAATTTATGTTTTCCTTTTCTTATTCTTGCATACAGCAGAAAAAACATTTTTATTTTCAGTTTCTATGAAAAGATTTTTTTTTATTTTTCTACTATAATTAATCTTCTTTCAACAACTATAGTAAACACACCTTGGATCTACTTCCTTTATTTGACTTTTTTCTGTTGTATTTAATTTTTTTAATTTATTTTTTAATAATTCTTTTTCTTCCTCCAAAATGACAAAACAAAGGAATTCACCCAAAAGAGAGAACAGGAAGAAATGAGAGCCAGAGACTTAATCAACACAGATATATGGAAGATGTATAAGAGTCAAGAAAATAAGAATACTAGTTGGGGTTAAAAAAAACATGGAATCTGTTTCTGTGGAGATAAAAGAAGTAAAAGATAGCCAGGGTGAAATTAAAAATGCAATAACAGATGTAATCTCGAATGAATGCCACAGCAGCAAGGATGGATGAAGTAGAGCAGTGAAAACATGATATAGAAGATAAACTTATGGAAAATAATGAAACAGAAAACAAGAGGGAAACTAAGGCAAAAGAGCACAATTCAAAAATTAGAGAACTCAGTGATTCATTAAAAGGAACAACTTCTGAATCATTGGGTTTAAGGAGATGAAGAGAGAAAAAGATATAGAAGGTTAATGTGAGCAAATCATAGCAGAAAACTTTCCTAACCTGGAGAAAGTCACAGACATCATGATACAGGAAGAAAAGAGATTCAACAAAAACAAACCATCAACGAGGGATATCATAGTCAAATTCACAAAACACACAGGCAAGGAAAGAATTATGAACGCAGCAAGGGAAAAAAAATCTTTAAACTATTAGAGAAAACAGATCAGGTTCACAGCAGATCTATCTACAGAAACTTGGCTGACCAGAAAAGAGTGGCAGGATATATTCTAAGTGTTGGATTGGAAAAATATACAGCCAAGAATTCTTCATCCAGCGAGGCTGTTATTCAAAATAGAAGGAGAGATAAAGAGTTCTCCCGACAAAAACTAAAGGAGTTTGTGACCACTAAACAAGCCCTGCAAGAAATCTTAAGGGGTACTCTCTCAGGAGAGAAAAGATGAAACAAAACAAAAAACACCAAAAGCAACAAAGTCTAGAAAGGACCAGGAAACACCACCAGAAACTCCAACTCAATAGGCAACACAAGTATAATAAGTTCATATATTTCAGTACTCACTCTAAATGTCAATGAAGTAAATGCTCCAATCAAAAGACATATGATAACATAATGGATAATAAAACAAGATCCAGCTATGTGCTCCTTATAAAAGACCCATTTTAGATCTAAAGACACCTTCAGATTGAAAGCAAGGGGATGGAGAACCATCTGTCATGCTAATTTGGCTATCATCGCCAAAAGAAAGACAGAGTAGCTATACTTATATGAGATAATCTATATTTTAAAATGACTATATTGTGCTCGCTTCGGCAGCACATATACTAAAATGACTATAATAAGAGATGAAGAAGGCCATTATATCATAATTAAGGGGTCTATCCACCAAGAAAACATAACACTTGTAAGCATTTACGCCCCCAACGTGAAACAACCAAATGTGTAAATAAATTAATCACAAACATAAAGAAATTCATTGAAAATAATACCATAATAGTAGAGGACTTTAACACTCCACTTACAACAATGGACATATCATCTAAGCAGAAAATCAACAAACAAACAGACAAACTGTACCAGAAAGACTTAACAAATATATTCAGAACATTTCATCCTAAAGCAGCGAAATACACATTCTTTTCAAGTGCACATGGAATATTCTCCAGAATAGATCACATAATGTGACACAAATCATCACTCAACAAGTACAAAAGATTGAGATCATACCATGCATAATTTCAGACCACAATGCTATGAAACTCAAAATAAACCACAAGAAAAAAATTGGAAAGTCCACAAATACATGGAAACTAAACAACATCCTACTAAAGAATGAATGGGTTAACCATGAAGTTAAAGAGGAAATTAAAAAGTACATGGAAGACAATGAAAATGATAACATCACAGACCAAAATTTCTAGAATTCAGCAAAGGTGGTTATAAGAGGGAAGTATATAGCAATCTAGGCCTTACCAAAGAAGGAAGTGCTCAGATAAAGAAACTAAACTTACACCTTAAAGATCTGGAAAATGAACAGCAAATAAAACCCAAAACCACCAGAAGACAGGCAGTAATGAAGATTAGAGAAGAAATCAATGCTATTGAGATTAAAAAAAAAAAAAAGTAGTACAGATCAATGAAACCAGAAATTGATTCTTTGCAAAAATTAACAAAATTGAGAAACCCCTAGCCAGTTTGACCAGAAAGAAAAAGGTAAGGACCCAAATAAATAAAATCAAGAATGAAAGACATCACAACCAACACTGAAGAAATACAAACAATAATAACAGAATATTATGAGCAATTATATGCCAATAAATTGGGCAATCTGGAATAAAAGGAAAAATTCCTAGGAACATATAAAGTATCAAAAGGTAGAAAATTTGAACAGACCCATAACAAGTAAAGAAATTGAATTAGTAATCAAAACTCTTCCCTGCCCCCTCCAGAAAGAAAGAAAGAAAGAAAGAAAGAAAGAAACAAGAGTATGAAGCCCGATGGCTTTCCAGGGGAATCCTACTCAGCATTAAAGAAGAGTTAACACCTATTCTTCTGAAGCTTTTCCAAAAAATAGAAATTGAAGGCAAACCTCCAAAGTCATTCTCTGAGGCCAACATTACCTTGATTCCAACACCATAAAAACAACCTACTAAAAAGGAGAAATACAGCCCAATTTCCATGATGAGCATGGATGCATAAATTCCCAATAAGATATTAGCCAACTGGATCCAACGATACATTAAAAGAATTATTCACCACAATCTAGTGGGATTTATACCTGGGAAGCAAGGCTGGTTCAATATCTACAAATCAGTTATTGTGATACATCACATTAATAAAAGAAAGGACAAGAACTGCATGATCCTCTCAATAGATGCAGAGAAAGCATCCGACAAAATACAACATTTCTTGATAAAAAACCCTCAAGAATGTAGGGATAGAAGGAAGATAACTCAAGATCTTAAAGTCGTATACAAGAGATCCACTGCCAATATCATCTGCAATGGGGAAAATCTGAGAGCTCTCAGGAATACGACATGGATTCCCCCTCTTGTCACCATTATTCAATGTAGTATTAGAAGTCCTAACATCAGCAATCAGACAACACAAAGAAATAAAAGGCATCCAAATCAGTAAGGAGGAAGTCAAATTTTCACTCTTGGCAGGAGACATGATATTCTAAATGGAAAACCCAAAAGTTCCACAAAAACCTGCTAGAACTGATCCATGAATTCATCAAAGTTGCAGAATATAAAATCAATGCACAGAAATTGGTTACATTTCTGTACACCAATAATGAAGCAACATAAAGAGAAATAAAGGTATCTGTCAAGTTTACAATTGCACCAAAAAACATGAAATACCTAGGAATAAACCCATCCAAAGAGGTGAAAAGTCTATACACTGAAATCTATAGAAAGTTTATGAAAGAGATTGAAGAAGACACAAAAAAATGGAAAAATATTCCAGGCTCATGGATTTTAAGAACAAATATTGTTAAAATGTTGATACTACCTGAAGCACTCTACATATTCAATGCAATCTCTATCAAAACAACACCAGCATTCTTCACAGAGCTAGAACAAACAATCCTAAAATTTATGTGGTACTAAAAAAGACCCTGAATAGCCAAATCAATCCTGAAAAAGAACCAAATCCAGAGGCATCACATTTTGAGGATTCAAGATGTGTTACAAAGCTGTAATCATAAAGACAGTATGGTACTGACACAAAAACAGAAACTTAGATCAATGAAACAGAATAGAGAAACCAGAAATGGACCCGCAAACACATGTCCAACTATTATTTGACAAAGCAGGAAAGAATATCCAATGTAATAAAGACAATCTCTTCAGTAAATGGTGTAGGGAAATCTGAACAGCGACATGCAGAAAAATTAACCCGGACCACTTTCTTACACCATACATAAAATGGATAAATGACCTAAACATAAGACAGGAACTCATCAAAATCCTAGTAGAAAAATCAGGCAAAAATTTCTTTGGCCTTGGCTACATCAGCTTCTTACACAACACGTCTCCAAGGCAAGAGAAACAAAAGCAAAAATGAACTATTGTGACTTCATCAAGATAAATACATTATTAACAGTGAATGGAACAATCAGCAAAAGTAAAAGGCAACCAAATAAATGGGAGAATATATATGCAAATGACATATCAGATAAAGGGTTAGTATCCAAAGTCTATGAAGAATTTATCAAACTCAACAACCAAAACACAAATAATCCAGTGAAGAAATTGGCAAAATATAAAAATAGACAATTTTAAAAAGAAGACATCCAGATGGCTAACAAACACATGAAAAAGTGTTCAACATAACTCATTATCAGGGAAATACAAATCAACACCACAATGAGATAACACCTCACGCCTGTCAGAATGGCTAAAATTAACTCAGGAAAAAACAGATGTTGGTGTGGTTGCAGAGAAAGGGGAGCTCCTTTGCTCTGCTGTTGGGAATGGAAACTCGTGCATCAATATTGGAAAACAGTATGGAGGTTCCTCAAAAAATTAAAAATTAAAAACAAAACTAACCTACAACCCAGAAATTGCACTACTAGGTATTTATCCAAGGGATACAGGTATGCTATTGTGAAGGGACAGATGCAGCCCAATGTTTATAGCAGTGCTATTGACAATATTCAAAGTATGAAAAGAGCCTAAGTGTCCATTGACAGATGAATGGATGAAGAAGATGTGGTATATATACCATATATATATATATATGGAGTATTACATATATATATGTATTATATGGAGTATTACATATATATATATATATACATATATGGAGTATTACAATTAGAGGGTATTACGTTAAGTGAAATGAGTCAGAGAAAGACAAATATCATATGACTTCACTCATATGAGGAACTTAAGATACAAAACAGATGAGCCTAGGGGAATGGAAGCAAAAATAATATTAAAAACAGGGAGTTGGACAAAACATAAGAACCTCTTAAATATAGAGAAAAAATGAGGGTTGCTGGAGGGCTTGTCAGTGGGTTAATTACTAAATGAGGAAGACATTAGGAGAGATCAGAACTTGGTGTTATACATAGGGGATGAATCACTGCATTCTATGCCTGAAATCATTATTACACTATATGCTAATACTTTGGATATAAATTAAAAACAAAAATGAGAGGAAGATGGCGGCGTAGGAGGACGCTGGGCTCACCGCGCGTCCTGCTGATCACTTAGATTCCACCTACACCTGCCTAAATAACCCAGAAAACCGCCAGAGGATTAGCAGAACAGAGTCACCGGACCCAAGTGCAGACGAGAGGCCCACGGAAGAGGGTAGGAAGGGCGGCGAGGCGGTGCGCGCTCCACGGACTGGCGGGAGGGAGCCGGGGCGGAGGGGCGGCTCGCCGGCCAAGCAGAGCCCCCGAGTCCGGCTTGCAAAAGTGGAGGGGCCTGACGGACTATGTTCCGACAGCAAGCGCGACTTAGCGTCTGGGAGGTCATAAGTTAACAGCTCTGCTCGGAAAGCGGGAAGGCTGGAGGACAAAGGGAGGGTGAGCTGCGGAGCCCCCGGACGACAGAGCTCAGTTTGGCGGGGAACAAAGGCGCTCGCCAGCGCCATCTCCCCCGCCCATCCCCCAGCCAAAATCCCAAAGGGAACCGGCTCCAGCCAGGGAAATTGCTCGCTCCGCGCGAACACCCAACTCTGTGCTTCTGCGGAGCCAAACCTCCGGCAGCGATCTGACTCCCTCCGGCTGCCACAGGGCCCCTCCTGAAGTGGATCACCTAAGGAGAAGCGAGCTAAGCCTGCCCCCCTTGCCGCCGTGCACCTTGCCTTCCCACCCCAGCTAATACGCCAGATCCCCAGCATCACAAGCCTGGCAGTGTGCAAGTAGCCCAGACAGGCCACGCCACCCCACAGTGAATCCCGCCCCTAGGAGAGGGGAAGAGAAGGCACACACCAGTCTGACTGTGGCCCCAGCGGTGGGCTGGGGGCAGACATCAGGTCGGACTGCGGCCCCGCCCACCAACTCCAGTTATACACCACAGCACAGGGGAAGTGCCCTGCAGGCCCTCACCACACCAGGGACTATCCAAAATGACCAAGCGGAAGAATTTCCCCTCAGAAGAATCTCCAGGAAATAACAACAGCTAATGAGCTGATCAAAAAGGATTTAAATAATATAACAGAAAGTGAATTTAGAATAATAGTCATAAAATTAATCGCTGGGCTGGAAAACAGCATACAGGACAGCAGAGAATCTCTTGCTACAGACATCAGGGGACTAATGAACAGTCACGAGGAGATGAAAAACGCTTTAAAGGAAATGGAAAACAAAATGCAAACCACCACGGCTCGGATGGAAGAGGCAGAGGAGAGAATAGGTGAACTAGAAGATAAAGTTATGGAAAAAGAGGAAGCTGAGAAAAAGAGAGATAAAAAAATCCAGGAGTATGAGGGGAAAATTAGAGAACTAAGTGATACACTAAAAAGAAATAATATACGCATAATTGGTATCCCAGAGGAGGAAGAGAGAGGGAAAGGTGCCGAAGGGGTACTTGAAGAAATCATAGCTGAGAACTTCCCTGAACTGGGGAAGGAAAAAGGCATTGAAATCCAAGAGGCACAGAGAACTCCCTTCAGACGTAACTTGAATCGATCTTCTGCACGACATATCATAGTGAAACTGGCAAAATACAAGGATAAAGAGAAAATTCTGAAAGCAGCAAGGGGTAAACGTGCCCTCACATATAAAGGGAGACCTATAAGACTCGTGACTGATCTCTCTTTTGAAACTTGGCAGGCCAGAAAGAATTGGCACGAGATTTTCAGGGTGCTAGACAGCAAAAATATGCAGCCATGAATCCTTTATCCAGCAAGTCTGTCATTTAGAATAGAAGGAGAGATAAAGGTCTTCCCAAACAAACAAAAACTGAAGGAATTTGTCACCACTAAACCAGCCCTACAAGAGATCCTAAGGGGGACCCTGTGAGACAAAGTACCAGAGACATCACTACAAGCATAAAACATACAGACATCACAATGACTCTAAACCCGTATCTTTCTATAATAACACTGAATGTAAATGGATTAAATGCGCCAACCAAAAGACATAGGGTATCAGAATGGATAAAAAAACAAGACCCATCTATTTGCTGTCTACAAGAGACTCATTTTAGACCTGAGGACACCTTTAGATTGAGAGTGAGGGGATGGAGAACTATTTCTCATGCTACTGGAAGCCAGAAGAAAGCTGGAGTAGCCATACTTATATCAGACAAACTAGACTTTAAATTAAAGGCTGTAACAAGAGATGAAGAAGGACATTATATAATAGTTACAGGGTCTATCCATCAGGAAGAGCTAACAATTATAAATGTCTATGCGCCGAATACCGGAGCCCCCAAATATATAAAACAATTACTCATAAACATAAGCAACCTTATTGATAAGAATGTGGTAATTGCTGGGGACTTTAACACCCCACTTACAGAAATGGATAGATCATCTAGACACACGGTCAATAAAGAAACAAGGGCCCTGAATGAGACACTGGATCAGATGGACTTGACAGATATATTTAGAACTCTGCATCCCAAAGCAACAGAATATACTTTCTTCTCGAGTGCACATGGAACATTCTCCAAGATAGATCATATACTGGGTCACAAATCAGCCCTTCATAAGTTTACAAGAATTGAAATTATACCATGCATACTTTCAGACCACAATGCTATGAAGCTTGAAGTCAACCACAGGAAAAAGTCTGGAAAACCTCCAAAAGCATGGAGGTTAAAGAACACCCTACTCACGAATGAGTGGGTCAACCAGGCAATTAGAGAAGAAATCAAAAAATATATGGAAACAAACGAAAATGAAAATACAACAATCCAAACGCTTTGGGACGCAGCGAAGGCAGTCCTGAGAGGAAAATACATCGCAATCCAGGCCTATCTCAAGAAACAAGAAAAATCCCAAATACAAAATCTAACAGCACACCTAAAGGAAATAGAAGCAGAACAGCAAAGGCAGCCTAAACCCAGCAGAAGAAGAGAAATAATAAAGATCAGAGCAGAAATAAACAATATAGAATCTAAAAAAACTGTAGAGCAGATCAACGAAACCAAGAGTTGGTTTTTTGAAAAAATAAACAAAATTGACAAACCTCTAGCCAGGCTTCTCAAAAAGAAAAGGGAGATGACCCAAATAGATAAAATCATGAATGAAAATGGAATGATTACAACCAATCCCTCAGAGATACAAACAATTATCAGGGAATACTATGAAAAATTATATGCCAACAAATTGGACAACCTGGAAGAAATGGACAAATTCCTGAACACCCACACTCTTCCAAAACTCAATCAGGAGGAAATAGAAAGCTTGAACAGACCCATAACCAGCGAAGAAATTGAATCGGTTATCAAAAATCTCCCAACAAATAAGAGTCCAGGACCAGATGGCTTCCCAGGGGAGTTCTACCAGACGTTTAAAGCAGAGATAATACCTATCCTTCTCAAGCTATTCCAAGAAATAGAAAGGGAAGGAAAACTTCCAGACTCATTCTATGAAGCCAGTATTACTTTGATTCCTAAACCAGACAGAGACCCAGTAAAAAAAGAGAACTACAGGCCAATATCCCTGATGAATATGGATGCCAAAATTCTCAATAAGATACTAGCAAATCGAATTCAACAGCATATAAAAAGAATTATTCACCATGATCAAGTGGGATTCATTCCTGGGATGCAGGGCTGGTTCAACATTCGCAAATCAATCAACGTGATACATCACATTAACAAAAAAAAAGATAAGAACCATATGATCCTGTCAATCGATGCAGAAAAGGCCTTTGATAAAATCCAGCACCCTTTCTTAATAAAAACCCTTGAGAAAGTCGGGATAGAAGGAACATACTTAAAGATCATAAAAGCCATTTATGAAAAGCCCACAGCTAACATCATCCTCAACGGGGAAAAACTGAGAGCTTTTTCCCTGAGATCAGGAACACGACAGGGATGCCCACTCTCACCGTTGTTATTTAACATAGTGCTGGAAGTTCTAGCATCAGCAATCAGACAACAAAAGGAAATCAAAGGCATCAAAATTGGCAAAGATGAAGTCAAGCTTTCGCTTTTTGCAGATGACATGATATTATACATGGAAAATCCGATAGACTCCACCAAAAGTCTGCTAGAACTGATACATGAATTCAGCAAAGTTGCAGGATACAAAATCAATGTACAGAAATCAGTTGCATTCTTATACACTAACAATGAAGCAACAGAAAGACAAATAAAGAAACTGATCCCATTCACAATTGCACCAAAAAGCATAAAATACCTAGGAATAAATCTAACCAAAGATGTAAAGGATCTGTATGCTGAAAACTATAGAAAGCTTATGAAGGTAATTGAAGAAGATTTAAAGAAATGGAAAGACATTCCCTGCTCATGGATTGGAAAAATAAATATTGTCAAAATGTCAATACTACCCAAAGCTATCTACACATTCAATGCAATCCCAATCAAAATTGCACCAGCATTCTTCTCGAAACTAGAACAAGCAATCCTAAAATTCATATGGAACCACAAAAGGCCCCGAATAGCCAAAGGAATTTTGAAGAAGAAGACCAAAGCAGGAGGCATCACAATCCCAGACTTCAGCCTCTACTACAAAGCTGTCATCATCAAGACAGCATGGTATTGGCACAAAAACAGACACACAGACCAATGGAATAGAATAGAAACCCCAGAACTAGACCCACAAACATATGGCCAACTCATCTTTGACAAAGCAGGAAAGAACATCCAATGGAAAAAAGACAGCCTCTTTAACAAATGGTGCTGGGAGAACTGGACAGCAACATGCAGAAGGTTGAAACTAGACCACTTTCTCACACCATTTACAAAAATAAACTCAAAATGGATAAAGGACCTAAATGTGAGACAGGAAACCATCAGAACCTTAGAGGAGAAAGCAGGAAAAGACCTCTCTGACCTCAGCCGTAGCAATCTCTTACTCGACACATCCCCAAAGGCAAGGGAATTAAAAGCAAAAGTGAATTACTGGGACCTTATGAAGATAAAAAGCTTCTGCACAGCAAAGGAAACAACCAACAAAACTAAAAGACAACCAACGGAATGGGAAAAGATATTTGCAAATGACATATCGGACAAAGGGCTAGTATCTAAAATCTATAAAGAGCTCACCAAACTCCACACCCGAAAAACAAATAACCCAGTGAAGAAATGGGCAGAAAACATGAATAGACACTTCTCTAAAGAAGACATCCAGATGGCCAACAGGCACATGAAAAGATGTTCAGCGTCGCTCCTTATCAGGGAAATACAAATCAAAACCACACTCAGGTATCACCTCACGCCAGTCAGAGTGGCCAAAATGAACAAATCAGGAGACTATAGATGCTGGAGAGGATGTGGAGAAACGGGAACCCTCTTGCACTGTTGGTGGGAATGCAAATTGGTGCAGCCGCTCTGGAAAACAGTGTGGAGGTTCCTTAGAAAATTAAAAATAGACCTACCCTATGACCCAGCAATAGCACTGCTAGGAATCTACCCAAGGGACACAGGAGTACTGATGCATAGGGGCACTTGTACCCCAATGTTCATAGCAGCACTCTCAACAATAGCCAAATTATGGAAAGAGCCTAAATGTCCATCAACTGATGAGTGGATAAAGAAATTGTGGTTTATATACACAATGGAATACTACGTGGCAATAAGAAAAAATGAAATATGGCCTTTTGTAGCAACGTGGATGGAACTGGAGAGTGTGATGCTAAGTGAAATAAGCCATACAGAGAAAGACAGATACCATATGGTTTCACTCTTATGTGGATCCTGAGAAACTCAACAGGAACCCATGGGGGAGGGGAAGGGAGAAAAAAAAAAAGACGTTAGAGTGGGAGAGAGCCAAAGCATAAGAGACTGTTAAAAACTGAGAACAAACTGAGGGTTGATGGGGGGTGGGAGGGAGGGGCGGGTGAGTGATGGGTATTGAGGAGGGCACCTTTTGGGATGAGCACTGGGTGTTGTATGGAAACCAATTTGTCAATAAACTTCATATAAAAAAAAATAAAAACAAAAATGAGAAACAATGGAAAAAATAAGAGAAAATTAAAAAAATAAAAAATAAAACCTAGGTATTGAAGTATATCCAAAGTGCCATATATTGAACTCTATGAAGGAAAACTGTGGGGACAACATCTTTCACCTCACATCTTGTTTCATTAAGTTAGAAGTTTTTGAAACTGTATGCGGGGAACTATGAGGAAAGTGCCATATACTCAACCTATTGAAACAACACTTGGATAAAGCATCTGTCAACTGACATCTTTTTTTCACTAAGTTGGAAGTGTTCGAAAACCAATTCAGGGAACTATAAGGAAAGTGCTTTAAATTCAACTATGCCAAACAACACTATAGAGAAATTGTCTTTCAATTAATATCTTTTATTTGTTTCTTTGTTTGTTTGTATTTTTATTTTTTTAAAAAAATTTACATCCAAGTGAGTTAGTATATAGTGCAACAATGATTTCATGGGTAGATTCCTTAATTCCCCTTACCCATTTAGCCCATCCCCCCTCCCACAACCCCTCCAGTAAACCTCTGTTTGTTCTCCATATTTAGAAGTCTCATATTTTGCCCCCTCCGTTTTTATATTATTTTTGTTTCCCTTCCCTTATGTTCATCTGTTTTGTCTCTTAAAGTCCTCCTATGAGTGAAGTCATATGATATTTGTCTTTCTTTGAATGACAAATTTCGCTTAGCATAATACCTTCTAGTTCCATCCACGTAGTTGTAAATGAGAAGATTTGATACTTTTTGATTGCTGAGTAACAGTCCATTGTATATGTGTGTGTGTGTGTGTGTGTGTGATTTGATACTTTTTGATTGCTGAGTAACAGTCCATTGTATATGTGTGTGTGATATATATATATATATCTCACATCTTCTTTATCCATTCATCCATCAATGGACATTTGGGCTTTTTCCATACTTTAGCCATTATTGATAGTACTGCTATAATATTGGGGTGCATGTGCCCCTTTGAAACAGCATGCCTGTAATTGCACTACTAGATATTTATCCAAGGGATACAGGTATGCTGTTTCAACTAATATCTTGTTTCATTTAGAAGTGTTTGAAAACCTGGGCCTAATAGTATAAGGACAGTTCCATATACTGAGTCTATGAAAAAACAAAGTGGAGAACCATGTTTCCACTAATATCTTGTTTCACTAAGTTAGAAGTGTTTGAAAACCTAGGCGAGGAAGTAGAAGGAAATAGGCATGAAACAAACTCTGAAACTACACAGTGGAGAGGCCACCTTTCAATGAGCGTTTTGTTTCATTAAATCATAAGTATTTGAAAACCTTTGTGGGGAAGTACAAGGAAAGTGTCATTTACTCAACTCTGTGAAAAAAAACACTGTGGATAAATTATACTTCAACTAACATCTTGATTCATTTAGTTACAATTGTTTGAAAACCTAAAGTTAAAAATATAATGAAAGTTCCATATACTCAATTCTGTGAAAGAACAGCATGGAAAATTCACATTTAACTGCATCTTGATTCACTACTTTAGAAGTGTTTGAAAACTTGGCATAGAAATACAAAGAAACTGCCATATACTCAAGTTTTGAAAGAACACTGTGGAGAAAGCATCTTAAAGCTAGTATCCTGTTTTACTAAGTTGGAAGTCTGAAAACCCACGCCTAGAAATATAATGAAAGTACCATTTACCCAATGCTGTGAAAGAAAAATTGGAGACACAGTCTTTCAACTAACATCTTGATTCACTACATTAGAAGTGTTTGTAAACATATGCGGTTAATTAAAATGGAAGTGCCATATACCCAACTATGTGAAACAACAACTCCAAAAAAACATCTTTCAACTAACAACTTGTTTCACTTATTTAGAAGTGTTTGCAAACCTATGCAGGGAAGAATAATCAAATTGCTGTATACTCAGTTCTGTGAAAGAAAACCGTGGAGACACCATCTTTCAACTAACATCTTGACTCACTAAGTTAGAAGTGTGTGAAAATTTATGTGGGGAACTATGAGGAAAGTGCAGTATACTCAAAGCTGTGAAGCAACACTGTAGAAAACCATCTTTCAACTAACATCTTGTGTCACTTAGAAGTGTTATAATTTAGGCTGGTAAGTAAGTGGAAAGTGCCATGTATTCAATTCTGTGAAATTACACAGTTAAAAAACCATCTTTCAAAGAATATTTTGTTTCACTAAATTGGAAGCATTTGAAAACCTATGCAGGGAAGTAGAAGGAGAGTGCAATATCCTCAACTCTGTGAAACAACACATCTGAGAAACTATTTTTCAACTCACATCTGGCTTCACTAAGATAGAATTGTTGAAAAGCTAGGCCTAAAATAAAACAAAGCTGCCATATACTCAACTCTGTGAAGCAACACTGTGGAGAAACCATCCTTCAACTAACATCTTGTTTCACTAAATTAGAAGTGTTTAAAACCTATTCAAGGAACAATAACGAAAGTGCCATATACTCAACTTTATGAAAGAACACAGTGGAGAAACCATTTTTCAACGATCATCTTTTTTCACTAACTTGTAAGTGTTTGAAAACATAGTACTATAAATATAATTAAAGTGCCATGTATTCAACTCTATGAAAGAACACTGTAGAGAATCCATCTTTCAAGTAACAACTTGATTCACATATTTACAAGTATTTGAGAATATAGGCTTAGAAATTTGTAACAAATGTGAAACAACACTGTTTAGAAATATTTTTCAAATAACTTATTCTTTCACTAAGTTGGATGTGTTTAAAACATATTCGGGGAAGTATAAAGAGCCATATCCTCAACTCTCTAAAAGACCACAGTGGAGAAACCATATTTCAACAAATATCTTGAGTCACTCAGAAGGATTTTAAAACCTACACCTGGAAACATAATGGAAGTGCCATATCTTTAACTCTATTAAACAACACTGTGGATAAACCAACTTTCAAATAACATTTTGTTCCAATAATTAAGAAGTGTTTGAAAACTACGTGCCAAAATATAGGAAAACGCTATATACTCAACTCTGTGAAACGCTATGGAGAAACATTCTTTCAATTAACATCTTACTTCAATATGTTAGAAATGTTTGAAAACATTGCAGGGAAGTGTAAAGAAACTGCCACATACTTAAATCTGTGAAAGAACATAGCAGAGAAAGAAACTTTCAAATCACATCTTTTAATTTTAAATTTTTTTTTTTTTTCAACGTTTATTTATTTTTTTTGGGACAGAGAGAGACAGAGCATGAATGGGGGGAGGGGCAGAGAGAGAGGGAGACACAGAATTGGAAACAGGCTCCAGGCTCTGAGCCATCAGCCCAGAGCCCGACGCGGGGCTCGAACTCCCGGACCGCGAGATCGTGACCTGGCTGAAGTCGGACGCTTAACCGACTGCGCCACCCAGGCGCCCCTCAAATCACATCTTAATTAAGTTAGAAGTGTTTGAAAACCTAGGTCTAGAAAAAACAACAAAAGTGCCATATACTTAACTCTGTGAACAAAAGTGTGGAGAAATCATCTTTGAATTAACATTTTGATTCACTAATTTAGAAGTTTTGGAAAATTTTTGTGGGAAGTTATAAGGAAAGAGCCATATACTTAACTCTGTGAATCAACCCTGCAGAGAAACTCTTTACTATCTTGATTCACTAAATACAAGTGTTTGAAACCCTATGTGAACTATGTGGAAACTGCCATATACTCAGCTCTGTGAAAGAACACTGTGAAGAAACCATATTTCAACTCACATCTTCCTTCACTATGTTAGAATTGTCTGAAAATTGATGCAGAGAAGTATAAGGAAAGTGCCATAATCTGAACACTAAGAAACAACACAGATGCAAAACCATCTTTCAACAAACATCTTGTATCACTAACAGAAGTGTTTGAAAACCTATGTAAGGAAGTATATAGAAAGATCCCTATATTCAACCATGTGAAAGGACACAGTGGAGAAAACAACTTTAAACTAACATCTTCTTTCACTCTAGTAGAAGTCTTTGAAAAAGTAGGCCCAGAAATATAACAAAATTGCCATATCATCAACTCAGGGAAACAAGAGAAGAAAAACCAAGTTTCAAATAACATGTTGTTTCACTAACTTAGAAGTGTTTGAACCTAGGTTTAGGAATGTAAGAAAAGGGAAATATACTCAACTCTGTGAAACAACACAGTGAAATTATCAAATTTCAAATAATATTTTGTTTCACTAAGATAGAAGTGTTTGAAACCTATTTGGGAACTATAAGCAAAGTTTCAAGCACTAAACTTTGTGGAAGAACACAGTGGAGAAACCATCTTTCAACTAACTTTTTTATTTCACTATGTTAGAACTGTTGGAAAACCTAGGTAAGGAGGTAGAAGGAAAGTGAGATAAACTCAGCAGTTTATCTCACCATGCCAAGACATCTTTCAACTAACATCTTGTTCATCAAGTTAGAAGTGTGTGAAAACCTATGTGGGAAAATTTTTGACAAAGCGCCAAACCCAACTCTTTGAAACAACACAGTGGAGAAGTCATATTTCACTAACATCTTGTTGCACTATGTTAGAAGAATTGAAAACCTGTATGGGGAACTCTGATAA
The DNA here is from genome assembly GCF_022079265.1 of Lynx rufus. NCBI lineage: Eukaryota > Metazoa > Chordata > Mammalia > Carnivora > Felidae > Lynx > Lynx rufus. Next base: position 7,411,752 of record NW_025814846.1, read on the forward strand.
AAGCTGCTCTCCTTTGTGAAGGAACGCAGTGGACAAAACATCTTTCAAATAACATCTTGTTTCACTAAGAAGAATTGAAAAATATGTGCACGACTAAAAGGAAAGGTATAATATATTGAAATTTGGAAAACAACACTGTGGAGAAGCCATCTTTCAAAAAACAACTACTTTCATTAAGTTAGAAGTGTTTGAAAACCTAGCTGGGGAAGTAGAAGAAAAGTGCCATATACTCAACTCAACAATGGAGAAACAATCTTTCAACTCACGTCTTATTTCACTAATTAAAGACGTGTTTAAAAATTATGCAGGGCTGATTCTGGGAAGATGGCAGTGTAGGAGGACGCTGGGCTCACCGTGTCCTGCTGGTCACTTAGATTCCACCTACACCTGCTTAAATAACCCAGAAAACTGCCAGAAGACTAGCAGAATGGAGTCTCTGGAGCCAAGCCCAGATGAGAGGCCCACGGAAGAGGGGAGGAAGGGTGGAGAGGTGGTGTGCACTACACAGACTGACGGGAGGGAGCCAGGGTGGAGGGGCAGCCCGCAGGCCAAGCAGAGACCCAGAGTCTGGCTGGCAAAAGCGGAGGAGCCAGATGGAGTGTGTTCAGACAGCAAGTGGGACTTAACATCTGGAAGGTTATAAGTTAACAGCTCTGCTTGGAGAGTTGGAAGGCTGGAGAACAATAGGAGGGAGAATTGCTGAGCCCCAGGATGACAGAGCTCAGTTTGGCAGGGAACAAAAGTGCTCGCCAGCGCCATCTCCTTCGCCCATCCCCCAGCCAAAATCCGAAAGGGAACCAGTTCCTGCCAGATAACTTGCTTTCACCACGCAAACACCGAACGCTGTGCTTCTGCAAATCCATCCCTCCGGCGGGTCTGACTCCCTCTGGCTGCCACAGGGCCCCTCCCAAAGCGGATCACCGAAGGAGAAGCAAGCTAAGCCTGCCCCTCCCTCCCCCATGCACCTTGCCGATCCACCCCAGCTAATAAGCCAGATCCTCAGCACCACAAGCTTGGCAGTGTGCAAGTAGCCCAGAGGGGCCACGCCACCCCACAGTGAATCCTGCCCCTAGGAGAGGGGAAGAGAAGGTACACACCAGTCTGACTGGGGCCCCAGCAGTGGGCTGGGGGCAGACATCAGGTCTGACTGCAGCCCCGCCCACCAACGCAAGTTATTTAAGACAGCACAGGGGAAGTGTCCTGCAGGTCTGCAGCACTCCAGGGACTATCCAAAATGACCACACGGAAGAATTCCCCTCAGAAGAACCTCCAGGAAATAGCAACAGCTAACGAACTGATCAAAAATGATTTAAACAATATAACAGAAAGTGAATTTAGAATAGTAGTCATAAAATTAATCACTGGGCTTGAAAACAGTATAGAGGACAGCAGAGAATCTCTTGCCACAGAGATCAAGGGACTAAGAAGAGCCAGGAGGAGCTAAAAAATGCTATCAATGAACAGCAAAATAAAATGGAGACAACTACGGCTCGGATTGAAGAGGCAGAGGAGAGAATAGGTGAACTAGAAGACAAAATTATGGAAAAAGAAGAAGCTGAGAAAAAGAGAGATAAAAAAATCCAGGAGTATGAGGGGAAAATTAGAGAACTAAGTGATGCACTAAAGAGAAATACTATACGCATAATTGGTATTCCAGAGGAGGAAGAGAGAGGGAAAGGTGCTGAAGGGGTACTTGAAGAATTCATAGCTGAGAACTTCCCAGATCTGGGGAAGGAAAAAGGCATTGAAATCCAAGAGGCACAGAGAACTCCCTTCAGACGGAACTTGAATCGATCTTCTGCACGACATATCATAGTGAAACTGGCAAAATACAAGGATAAAGAGAAAATTCTGAAAGCAGCTAGAGATAAACGTGCTCTAACATATAAACGGAGACCTATAAGACTCGTGACGGATCTCTCTACTGAAACTTGGCAGGCCAGAAAGGAATGGCAGGAAATCTTCAATGTGATGAACAGAAAATATATGCAGCCAAGAATCCTTTATCCAGCAAGTCTGTCATTTAGAATAGAAGGAGAGATAAAGGTCTTCCCAAACAAACAAAAACTGAAGGAATTTGTCACCACTAAACCAGCCCTACAAGAGATCCTAAGGGGGATCCTGTGAGACAAAGTACCAGAGACATCACTACAAGCATGAAACCTACGGACGTCACAATGACTCTAAACCCATATCTTTCTATAATAACACTGAATGTAAATGGATTAAATGCGCCAACCAAAAGACATAGGGTATCAGAATGGATAAAAAAACAAGACCCATCTATTTGCTGTCTACAAGAGACTCATTTTAGACCTGAGGACACCTTCAGATTGAGAGTGAGGGGATGGAGAACTATTTATCATGCCACTGGAAGTCAAAAGAAAGCTGGAGTAGCCATATTTATATCAGACAAACTAGACTTTAAATTCAAGGCTGGGGGCGCCTGGGTGGCGCAGTCGGTTAAGCGTCCGACTTCAGCCAGGTCACGATCTCGCGGTCCGTGAGTTCGAGCCCCGCGTCGGGCTCTGGGCTGATGGCTCGGAGCCTGGAGCCTGCTTCTGATTCTGTGTCTCCCTCTCTCTCTGCGCCTCCCCTGTTCATGCTCTGTCTCTCTCTGTCCCAAAAATAAAATAAAAAAAAATAAATAAATTCAAGGCTGTAACAAGAGATGAAGAAGGGCATTATATAATAATCACAGGGTCTATCCATCAGGAAGAGCTAACAATTATAAATGTCTATTCCCTGAATATGGGAGCCCCCAAATATATAAAACAATTACTCATAAACATAAACAACCTTATTGATAAGAAAGTGGTAATTGCAGGGGACTTTAACACTCCACTTACAGAAATGGATAGATCATCTAGACACACGGTCAAAAAAGAAACAAGGGCCCTGAAGGATACATTGGATCAGATGGGCTTGAACTAGAAAAAGCAATCCTAAAATTCATATGGAAACACAAAAGGCCCCAAATAGCCAAAGTAATTTTGAAGAAGAAGACCAAAGGCATCACAATCCCAGACTTTAGCCTCTACTAAAAGCTGTCATCATCAAGACAGCATGGTATTGGCACAAAAACAGACACATAGATCAATGGAATAGAATAGAAACCCCAGAACTAGACCCACAAACGTATGGCCAACTAATCTTTGACAAAGCAGGAAAGAACATCCAATGGAAAAAAGACAGTCTCTTTAACAAATGGTGCTGGGAGAACTGCACAGCAACATGCAGAAGGTTGAAACTAGACCACTTTCTCACACCATTCACAAAAATAAACTCAAAATGCATATAAAGGACCTGAATGTGAGACAGGAAACCATCAAAAGCCTAGAGGAGAAAGCAGGAAAAGACCTCTCTGACCTCAGCCGTAGCAATCTCTTACTCGACACATCCCCAAAGGCAAGGGAATTAAAAGCAAAAATGAATTACTGGGACCTTATAAAGATAAAAAGCTTCTGCACATCAAAGGAAACAACCAACAAAACTAAAAGGCAACCAACGGAATGGGAAAAGATATTTGCAAATGACATATCGGACAAAGGGCTAGTATCCAAAATCTATAAAGAGCTCACCAATCTCTGCACCTGTAAAACAAATAACCCAGTGAAGAAATGGGCAGAAAACATGAATAGACACTTCTCTAAAGAAGACATCCGGATGGCCAACAGGCACATGAAAAGATGCTCAGTGTTGCTCCTCATCAGGGAAATACAAATCAAAACCACACTCAGATATCACCTCATACCAGTCAGAGTGGCCAAAATGAACAAATCAGGAGACTATAGATGCTGGAGAGGATGTGGAGAAACGGGAACCCTCTTGCACTGTTGGTGGGAATGCAAATTGGTACAGCCACTCTGGAAAACAGTGTGGAGGTTCCTCCGAAAATTAAAAATAGACCTACCCTATGACCCAGCAATAGCACTGCTAGGAATTTACCCAAGGGATACAGGAGTGCTCATGCATAGGGGCACTTGTACCCCAATGTTTATAGCAGCACTCTCAACAATAGCCAAATTATGGACAGAGCCTAAATGTCCATCAACTGATGAATGGAGAAAGAAATTGTGGTTTATATACACAATGGAGTACTACGTGGCAATGAGAAAGAATGAAATATGGCCCTTTGTAGCAACGTGGATGGAACTGGAGAGTGTGATGCTAAGTGAAATAAGCCATACAGAGAAAAACAGATACCGTATGTTTTCACTCTTATGTGGATTCTGAGAAACTTAACTGAAACCCATGGGGGAGGGAAGGAAAAAAAAGAGGTTAGAGTGGAAGAGAGCCAAAGCATAAGAGACTCTTAAAAACTGAGAACAAACTGAGGGTTGATGGGGGGTGGGAGGGAAAGGAGGGTGGGTGATGGGTATTGAGGAGGGCACCTTTTGGGATGAGCACTGGGTGTTGTATGGAAACAAATTTGACAATAAATTTCATATATTGAAAAAAAATTATGCAGGGAAGTGTAAGGAAAGTGCCATATACTCAATGCTGGGCAAAAACACTGTAGAGAAATAATCTTTCAACTAACATGTTTCATTCTAGTTACAAGTGTTTGAAAACCTACGAGGGAACTATCAGGAAGGAGCCATATGCTCAACATTTTGAAAGAACACAGTGAAGAAACCATATTTCAACTTCCGTCTTCTATCACTGAGATTGAAGTGCTTTAAAACTATGCAGGAAAGTACAAAGATAATGCCATGTACTCAACTCTTAAAAAAATAATGCTGTAACCTTCTTTCAAATAATATCTTGATTCAGTAAGTTAGAAGTGTTTGAAAACACTGACCCAGAAATATGATGATAAGGCCATATACTCAACTCTGTGGAACAACAGTGTTGAGACACCAAATTTCAACTAACATCTTGATTCACCAAGGGATAATTGTTTCAAAACCGAGGCATAGAAATATAAAATAATTGCCATATACTCAACTCTGTGAAACAACAATTTGGAGAAACCATCTTTCCATTAACATCTTGTTTCACTAAGTTCTAAGTGTTTGAAAACCTAGGCCTAAATGCATAAAGAAAATGCCTTATACTCAACTCTCTGCAACAACATTGTTGAGAGATGCATCTTTCAACTAACATCTTGTTTCACTAAATTAGAATTATTTGTGGAAATCTAGGCCTAGAAGTATAACTAAACTACAGTATACTCAACTCTTGAAACAACGCTGTGCAAAAACCATCTTTCAACTAATATCTTATTTTTCTATGTTAGAAGTGTTTGAATACCTATGTGGGGAACAAATAAGTGAAGTGTCATATACTCAACTCTGTGAAATACCAATGTATGGATACCATGGTTTAACTAACATCTTGTTTCACTATTAGAGACATGTTGCACAGAAAGCACACACACAATACATACACCCTACACAACTACACATGCCACACTTCCATAAGGAAAATATGCCAGACACATCTACCACATGCAGAACAACCCACAAGACGTGAAGCCCTGCCACACCACCCATAATCACACACATGGCCCATATACCATTCACAGATCATACCTGTAATACACACAAAAAGATACATACAAGACACATGCACTACACAACCCCCACACATAAAATAGCAATACATGCAACACTACTCACATTCGACAAATACCCCCCACAAACACCACTTACACATCAGACACACCACGTACTACATACACACCACAGAGACTGTACCCACTCCCCCCATACACAACACAAGCGAGAAACACTATCACAAAACACAAAAGCAATGCACACCATGGAGACCACCACCATGGTCATTCAGATGCCACACTCAATGTACATATAAATTACACACAACACACATATGCCAAATGTAAACCCCATGTATAATATACACACAACAGACATACTACACCCTCCATACACACCACACTTTTACCACACACACAAACAACACATACACCACACATTTTATATGTGTGTATATATATATATATACTCTACACAAACACAAAGACTGCCACAAACACAGCCCACCCCACAGACACCACTACTCACTACCATTATTCTACACACATACCTACAGCACTCAAAAATCACTCAGAAACCACACATAAACAACACTCACACAGATACTTGGCCCAAACAGAAGATAGCTACAATAGTCATACACAACACATGTATCACACACATGCACAGCACACAGCAATAGAAATATAATAATGTACAGGTCACATATAAATCAGAACAACCACCTGAACCAATGCACCAAGGTACACTACAATTACTGCCCACAGACACTCCACACACAAAGCCCAAAAAACACACATAAACAACACATCCATATGCAACACATGACACACACACTGCCCATTTACAACATACAGCACACAGAAAAACACACATGTAATGTACACATACAAGTCAAGCAGACACCACACCCAGAGCATATATAACACACATTGACACACATACATGAAACATACAAGATCCATACCTTAGGGACACACACCACACCAAAAAGAACATGAAAAATTTACCCCACACACCACATGCACCACAATTTCAACACATACATGGCACACATATATCACACACACATGTCTCACATTCACCAATCCTTTCCATACATATACCACACACCACCACATATGCCGCATACACACACTATACATAAAACACACATATGACATACAAACCACACTCACCATACACATATTCTACACAAACTTCCACACATAATTGACATACACAAACTATACATAACCACACAAACACCACACACACCCCACTGGACACCACATATACACCATGTCTGTATTACCCACATGCACCATGCACAACACATGTATGTTCCTTCTATCCCGACTTTCTCGAGGGTTTTTATTAAGAAACGTTGCTGAATTTTGTCAAAGGCCTTTTCTGCATCGATTGACAGGATCATATGGTTCTTATCTTTTCTTTTATTAATGTGATGTATCACATTGATTGATTTGCGAATGTTGAACCAGCCCTGCATCCCAGGAATGAATCCCACTTGATCATGGTGAATAATTCTTTTTATAAGCTGTTGATTTCGATTTGATAGTATCTTATTGAGATGTTTTGCATCCACATTCATCAGGGATATTGGCCTGTAGTTCTCTTTTTTTACTGGGTCTCTGTCTGGTTTAGGAATCAAAGTAATACTGGCTTCATAGAATGAGTCTGGAAGTTTTCCTTCCCTTTCCATTTTTTTGGAATAGCTTGAGAAGGATAGGTATTATCTCTGCTTTAGACGTCTGGTAAAACTCCCCTGGGAAGCCATCTGGTCCTGGACTCTTATTTGTTGGGAGGTTTTTGACGACTGATTCAATTTCTTCCCTGGTTATGGCTCTGTTCAAGCTTTCTATTTCCTCCTGATTGAGTTTTGGAAGTGTGTGGGTGTTTAGGAATTTGTCCATTTCTTCCAGGTTGTCCAGTTTGTTCGCATATAATTTTTCCTAGTATTCCCTGATAATTGCTTGTATCTCTGAGGGATTGGTTGTAATCATTCCATTTTCATTCATGATTTTATCTATTTGGGTCATCTCCCTTTTCTTTTTGAGAAGCCTGGCTAGAGGTTTATCAATTTTGTTTATTTTTTCAAAAAACCAACTCTTGGTTTCGTTGATCTGCTCTACAGTGTTTTAGATTCTATATAGTTTATTTCTGCTCTGATCTTTATTATTTCTCTTCTTCTGCTGGGTTTAGGCTGTCTTTGCTGTTCTGCTTCTATTTCCTTTAGGTGTGCTGTTAGATTTTGTATTGGGGATTTTTCTTGTTTCTTGAGATAGGCCTGGATTGCAATGCATTTTCCTCTCAGGACTGCCTTTGCTGCATCCCAAAGCGTTTGGATTGTTGTATTTTCATTTTCGTTTGTTTCCGTATATTTTTTAAATTTCTTCTCTAATTTCCTGGTTGACCCATTCATTCCTTAGTAGGGTGTTCTTTAACCTCCATGCTTTTGGAGGTTTTCGAGACTTTTTCCTGTGGTTGATTTCAAGCTTCATAGCATTGTGGTCTGAAAGTATGCATGGTATGATCTCAATTCTTGTATACTTATGAAGGGCTGTTTTGTGACCCAGTATGTGATCTACCCTGGAGAATGTTCCATGTGCACTCGATAAGAAAGTATATTCTGTTGCTTTCGGATGCAGAGTTCTGAATATATCTGTCAAGTCCATCTGATCCAATGTATCATTCAGGGCCCTTGCTTCTTTATTGACCGTGTGTCTAGATGATCTATCCATTTCTGTAAGCGGAGTGTTAAAGTCCCCTGCAATTACCACATTCTTATCAATAAGGTTGCTTATGTTTGTGAGTAATTGTTTTATATATTTGGGGGCTCCCGTATTTGGTGCATAGACATTTATAATTGTTAGCTCTTCCTGATGGATAGACCCTGTGATTATTATATAATGCCCTTCTTCATCTCTTGTTACAGCCTTGAATTTAAAGTCTAGTTTGTCTGGTATAAGTATGGCTACTCCAGCTTTCTTTTGACTTCCAGTGGCATGATAAATAGTTCCCCATCCCCTCACTCTCAATCTAAAGGTGTTCTCAGGTCTAAAATGAGTCTCTTGTAGACAGCAAATAGATGGGTCTTGTGTTTTTATCCATTCTGATACCCTATGTCTTTTGGTTGGCGCATTTAATCCATTTACATTCAGTGTTATTATAGAAAGATATGGGTTTAGAGTCATTGTGATGCCCGTAGGTTTCATGCTTGTAGCGATGTCTCTGGTACTTTGTCTCACAGGATCCCCCTTAGGATCTCTTGTAGGGCTGGTTTAGTGGTGACGAATTCCTTCAGTTTTTGTTTTTTTGGGAAGACCTTTATCTTTCCTCCTATTCTAAATGACAGACTTGCTGGATAAAGGATTCTCGGCTGCATATTTTTTCTGTTCATCCCATTGAAGATCTCCTGCCATTCCTTTCTGGCCTGCCAAGTTTCAGTAGAGAGATCGGTCACAAGTCTTATAGGTCTCCGTTTATATGTTAGAGCACGGTTATCTCTAGCTGCTTTCAGAATTTTCTCTTTATCCTTGTATTTTGCCAGTTTCACTATGATATGTCGTGCAGAAGATCGATTCAAGTTCCGTCTGAAGGGAGTTCTCTGTGCCTCTTGGATTTCAATGCCTTTTTCCTTCCCCAGATCCAGGAAGTTCTCAGCTATGAATTCTTCAAGTACCCCTTCAGCACCTTTCCCTCTCTCTTCCTCCTCTGGAATACCAATTATGCGTATAGTATTTCTCTTTAGTGCATCACTTAGTTCTCTAATTTTCCCCTCATACTCCTGGATTTTTTTATCTCTCTTTTTCTCAGCTTCTTCTTTTCCCATAATTTTATCTTCTAGTTCACCTATTCTCTCCTCTGCCTCTTCAATCCGAGCCGTAGTTGTCTCCATTTTATTTTGCTGTTCATTGATAGCATTTTTTAGCTCCTCCTGGCTGTTCTTTAGTCCCTTGATCTCTGTAGCACGAGATTCTGTGCTGTCCTTTATACTGTTTTCAAGCCCAGCGATTAATTTTATGACTACTATTCTAAATTCACTTTCTGTTATATTGTTTAAATCATTTTTGATCAGTTCGTTAGCTGTTGTTATTTCCTGGACGTTTTTCTGAGGGGAATTCTTCCGTTTGGTCATTTTGGATAGTCCCTGGACTGGTGCGGGACTGCGGGGCACTTCCCCTGTGCTGTCTTGAATAACTTGCATTGGTGGGCAGGGCCACAGTCAGACCTGATGTCTGCCCCCAGCCCACCGCTGGGGCCACAGTCAGACTGGTGTGTGCCTTCTCTTCCCCTCTCTTAGGGGTGGGATTCACTATGGGGTGGGGTGGCGTGGTCCGTCTGGGTTACTTGCACACTGCCAGGTTTGTGGTGCTGGGGATCTGGCATATTAGCTGGGGTGGATCGGCAACGTGCGCAGGGGTGGGAGGGGCAGGCTCAACTCGCTTTTCCTTTGGAGATCCGCTTCGGGAGGGGCCCTCCCGCACCGGGAGGGGGTCAGACCCCCCCGGAGGGATGGATCCACAGAAGCACAGCGTTCGGTGTTTGCTTGGTGCAAGCAAGTTCCCTGGCAGGAACTGGTTCCCTTTGGGATTTTGGCTGGGGGATGGGCGAGGGAGATGGCGCTGGCGAGCGCCTTTGTTCCCCGCCAAGCTGAGCTCTGTCGTCCGGGGCTCAAGAACGCTCCCTCCCGTTGTCCTCCAGCCCTCCAGCCCTCCGGTTCCCCGAGCAGAGCTGTTAGGTTATGACCTTCCAGATGTCAAGTCCCGCTTGCTGTTGGAACACACTCTGTCCGGCCCCTCTGCTTTTGCAAGCCAGACTCGGGGGCTCTGCTTGGCCGGTGGGCCGCCCCTCCGCCCCGGCTCCCTCCCGCCAGTCCGTGTAGCGCGCACCGCCTCGCCGCCCTTCCTACCCTCTTCCGTGGGCCTCTCATCTGCGCTTGGCTCCGGAGACTCCATTCTGCTAGTCTTCTGGCGGTTTTCTGGGTTATTTAGGCAGGTGTAGGTGGAATCTAAGTGATCAGCAGGACGCGCGGTGAGCCCAGCGTCCTCCTACGCCGCCATCTTCCCAGGATCAACCTAGTGTTGCCTTTCTACTTTTTCTTCACTAAGCACGAGATCTCCAGTGTTTTCTCTTGGTACCAAATTGTCCTCGGATATCAGGGAGCAAACCTCAGGGATCCAGGCCGGTGGCTGTCCAAGTTCCCGGGATGCAGGTGAGGAAGCCCAGGCCGCCTCCGCTGACCACGTGACTGCCCCGGAGCCCAGTGCCTCGTCCCCAGTGACCACGGGCGGCCCTGGGGCTCCCCTGAAGGCAGGGCCGGGCACAGGGGCCAGGTGACCCGGGAGTCGGGCTCGAAGCTTTCCCGGCGTTTCGACTAGCCTGGTGCACTGCGCGGGGAGTGGCCCAACCTATTCTGTTGTCAAGAACTCGTCCAGAATCCCCAATTAAAATCATAAGGAATTGCTCCTAGGGCCCTGATTGGCCCATGGGAGGATCTGGTTTTAAAAAGAGGAAAAGGGGGCGCCTGGGTGGCACAGTCGGTTAAGCGTCCGACTTCATCCAGGTCACGATCTCACGGTCTGTGAGTTCGAGCCCCGCGTCAGGCTCTGGGCTGATGGCTCGGAGCCTGGAGCCTGTTTCCGATTCTGTGTCTCCCTCTCTCTCTGCCCCTCCCCCGTTCATGCTCTGTCTCTGTCTGTCCCAAAAATGAATAAAAACGTTGAAAAAAAATTAAAAAAAAAACAAAGAGGAAAAGGATGAGATGCCTGGGTGGCTCAGTCAGTTAAGCATCCAAGGTTGGCTCAGATCATGATCTCGTGGTTCGCAAGCTCAAGCCCCACATGGGGTTCTCTGCTGTCAGCGCAGAGCCTGCTTTGGATCCTCCGTCCCTCTCTCTCTGCCCCTCCCCTGCTTGCGTGCTGCCTCCCTCTTCTCTCCCTCTCTCCCTCCAAAAATAAAAGAAAGGTTAAAAGAAGAGTAAAAGGACAGAAATAGATACACCGAGGGACAATGTTCCTTATGAGAGATGAGAATGGGATAAATCTGAGGATGAAATGACTAGTACAATCCCCTGGAAAGCTGACGGTCTCAGGAATAAGAAACACATATATAAGAAACACATATGGGCTAGGGCAAAGGGAAACCTCCATCATCTACAGTGGGGGCCTGAAGGAAAGATGCCTGTATTCTTCAGAAAGAGAGGGAAAGCTTCTGGAATTCACTGTTTTCCCTTCCCATCCTATCAGTGGATAGAGGCAGCGGTGATTCAAAGGTAGCAGGTTTGTGCTCTGGGCTAATTCTCAAGTGTTTGAAACTGGGCTGTGGTGCAGTAGTTCTTGAATGGTCTCTTTCTGTGCTAAGCAGGTCCTCAAGAATACTGCACCTGGGTGAACCAACTCCTCTTCAAAGTGAAAGTATCTTTAATGGCCAGGGAGGGAAACAAGTTGGCTAACCATCATTTCTTATATCAGCCAGCCATACACCAAGTACTCCCAGGAAGGCAATCTTTCCTTTGGGATATCAGAAACTGATTGCTCTTGGTTAGCACAGACCAGAGTCAGAGCTCATTAGGAATGGCTGGGCACTCACTATGTGGGTGACAGCCTCATTGCCCTTGCCCGGGACCCAAGACATAGTTATCAATACAGCCAGGGAATTGGAATGGCTACACACAGGGCCAAAGGTTTTCATTTCATCTGAGAATGGGATCAAGCTGAGAATGAAATGTCTAGCCCCACGGTCCCTTTGTCCCAGAGTGAAGATAGCTCCCTCCAATATCAGTGACCCTGACCACACACGAGCATTCCTGCTGGGCACTTTGAAATGCCCTGGGCTTACCTTTGTCAACATAGTACTGAAAGGCAATTTTTGAGGGACTCTGTGGCCCAACGTATCCTGGACTGACAAGAATATGGCCTGACACCCAAGTTAAAAGTAGAAAAAAATGGCTCTGAGACACTGTCCCTGAATGGACAACAGGGAGAATTTTGTTGGAAAAGAGCAACAGGATGGAGAAGGATATGGAGAAGGCCAAAGCTCTGTCTTAACAGAAGAGAATGCGATAGAGCAAAAAATGAAGCGACTAGCACAATCTCCTGGCAAGATGATTGCCTCAGGAGTAAGAACAATGTGTGGGCTAGGACCAAGGGAAACCTCCTGCACTGTGTCCTTCAGAAAGAGGTGGAAAGTTTCTGGCACCGGCTTTTTTTGCCCTGTCCTTTGAGGCCAGTAATGACTCATAGTTATCAGGTTCTGGCTTGTGGCTTACACTCAGGTATTTGGAAAGTGGCTCTGGTGCACTAGTCCTTGAATGGGCTGTTTCCTGCACATAGCAGGTCCTGAAGAAGACTGCAAATGGGTGAACTGTCTGCTCTTCATAATGAAGGCATCTGTAGCAGCCAGTGGTTGGAGTTCTGCTGTCGAACTGATGACGTTTGGGGCTGATGGTGGGGGTGGTCCAGAGCCGACGACCAAGAAAGATTTCTTGAAGACATCTTTGGTGCAAAAAAAGGTGATTTTATTACATCATGGGGTCAGGACCCATGTGCGGGAAGAACTGCACTGGGGTCCTGACGGGTAACTCATTATTATATACCCTCGGGTTGGCAGGGGGTCAGGATAGAGTATGTTTCTAAGGAACTTTGGAAGCAAGGTTTTTGGGACCTTGAGGGGCTAGCTGTTGCTAGGGAAATGCCATTTATTACCATTTAATAAAACCTCAGTCACGCGACCCATTAGATGTATATCGGGGGGCCATAAGCTTGGAGTATGATTGCCAGCATATATCTTGGGGCAGTTGAAATAAAAGAAGTCGAGCCTCGAGGTTGGGGTAATGTTAAGCTAAGGTTCTCTTTTGCCCCTAGAAAAGTGTCATCATTGAGGCAGCTGGGCTCCTAGAGGGAGGTCCCTCTGCCCGTTTCAGGGACTTGTCAATGGGATACAGGCAGTAAGGGAATTTAATTTTCCCTTTGCCTTAGTTTCCCACATTACCATGGCAAGCACTTAAGCCCCTTTTCTTTGTTCTTGGGTAGTCAAGAGTGTCCAAGGAATAATACTCAGATCACAGCCGGGGTGGGGGGCGGGGCTAGCTTGTGCTTTACCCCTCAGCCGGACTCATGCTCCCTCGTCATATGCCCCCTGAGCAATGTTGACCCTTAAATCTTTAAGGTTGATGAAGACGGAAGGTCTCATCTTCTGTAGCTTCTTTCTGCTGAGTAGGGGCGTAGAGTTTTCCCTACCTATACAGGTCACTGGTTGGTCTGCTGGAGAACATATAGAAGAGTTACAAAAGGTGAAGGCCACCGAATCCAAGGTGGGCCTTCTTGAGTAGCAAGGCTCATCTGTTGACTTGAAGTTATTGTAGTGATGGAGTCTTGGCACCAGGCAGAGAGGCATGGGAGAAAACAGCAAAATGTAATTAGAATAACAAGAGAGAAGCCCCAAGAAAAGTCCTTTGGTTACTTGACAAAAATCCTCCAGTCCAGGAGTTTAGTCAATCACTAAAGGAAAGAGAGAGAGGGATCGTTTATTGTTTTTAATATGAAATTTATTGTCAAATTGGTTTCCATACAACACCCAGTGCTCATCCCCAACAGGTGCCCTCCTCAATGCCCATCACCTACCCTACCCTCCTTCCCACACCCCCATCAACCCTCAGTTTGTTCTCAGTTTTTAAGAGTCTCTTATGCTTTGGCTCTCTCCCTCTCTAACCTTTTTTTTTTTTCTTCCCCTCCCTCATGGTCTTCTGTTAAGTTTCTCAGGATCCACATAAGAGTGAAACCATATGGTATCTGTCTTTCTCTGTATGGCTTATTTCACTTAGCATCACACTCTCCAGTTCCATCCACGTTGCTCCAAAAGGCCATATTTCATTCTTTCTCATTGCCAAGTAGTATTCCATTGTGTATATAAACCACAGTTTCTTTATCCATTCATCAGTTGATGGACATTTAGGCTCTTTCCATAATTTGGCTATTGTTGAAAGTGCTGCTATAAACATTGGGGTACATGTGCCCCTATGCATGAGCACTCCTGTATCCCTTGGGTAAATTCCTAGCAGTGCTATTGCTGGGTCATAGGGTAGGTCTATTTTTAACTTTTTGAGGAACCGCCACACTGTTTTCCTGAGCGGCTGCACCAGTTTGCATTCCCACCAACAGTGCAAGAGGGTTCCCGTTTCTCCACATCCTCGCCAGCATCTATAGTCTCCTGATTTGTTCATTTTGGCCACTCTGACTGGCGTGAGGTGGTATCTCAGTGTGGTTTTGATTTGTATTTCCTTGATGAAGAGTGACGTCGAGCATCTTTTCATGTGCCTGTTGGCCACCTGGATGTCTTCTTTAGAGAAGTGTCTATTCATGATTTCTGCCCATTTCTTCACTGGATTATTTGTTTTTCAGGTGTGGAGTTTGGTGAGTTCTTTGTGGATTTTGGATACTAGCCCTTTGTCCGATATGTCATTTGCAAATATCTTTTCCCATTCCGTTGGTTGCCTTTTAGTTTTGTTGATTGTTTCCTTTGCAGTGCAGAAGCTTTTTATCTTCATGAGGTCCCAATAGTTTGTTTTTGCTTTTAATTCCCTTGCCTTTGGAGATGTGGCGAGTAAGAAATTGCTGCGGCTGAGGTCAGAGAGGTATTTTCCTACTTTCTCCTCTAGGGTTTTGATGGTTTCCTGTCTCACATTCAGGTCCTTTATCCATTTTGAGTTTATTTTTGTGAGTGGTGTAAGAAAGTGGTGTAGTTTCATCATTCTGCATGTTGCTGTCCAGTTCTCCCAGCACCATTTGTTAAAGAGACTGTCTTTTTTCCATGAGATATTCTTTCTTGCTTTGTCAAAGATAAGTTGGCCATACTTTTGTGGGTCCAATTCTGGAGTCTCTATTCCATTGGTCTATGTGTCTGTTTTTATGCCAATACCATGCTGTCGTGATGATTACAGTTTTGTAGTAGAAGCTAAAGTCTGGGTTTGTGATGTCTCCCACTTTGGTCTTCTTCTTCAATATTGCTTTGGCTATTTGGGGTCTTTTGTGGTTCCATACAAATTTTGGGATTGCTTGTTCTACCTTCGAGAAGAATGCTGGTGCCATTTTGATTGGGGTTGCATTGAATGTGTACATAGCTTTGGGGAGTATTGACATTTTAAACATATTTATTCTTCCAATCCATGAGCACGGAATGTTTTTCCATTTCTTTGTATCTTCTTCAATTTCCTTCATAAGCTTTCTATAGTTTTCAGCATACAGATCTTTGACATCTTTGGTTAGGTTTATTCCTAGGTATTTTATGCTTCTTGGTGCAATTGTGAATGGGATCAGTTTCTTTATTTGTCTTTCTGTTGCTTCATTATTAGTGTATAAGAATGCAACTGATTTCTGTACATTGATTTTGTATCCTGCGACTTTGCAGAATTCATGTATCAGTTCTAGCAGATGGTGGTGGAGTCTATCGGGTTTTCCATGTATATCATGTCATCTGCAAAAAGTGAAAGCTTGACTTCATCTTTGCCAACTTTGATGCCTTTGATTTCCTTTTGTTGTCTGATTGTTGATGCTAGCACTTCCAACACTATGCTAAACAACAGCGGTGAGAGTGGACATCCCTTTCGCATTCCTTATCTCAGGGGGAAAGCTCTCAGCTTTTCCCCATTGAGGATGATATTAGTTGTGGGCTTTTCATAAATGGCTTTTATGATGTTTAAGTACGTTCCTTCTATCCCGACTTTCTCGAGGGTTTTTATTAAGAAAGGATGCTGAATTTTGTCAAATGCTTTTTCTACATCAATTGACAGGATCATATGGTTCTTATGTTTTCTTTTATTAATGTGATGTATCACATTGAGTGATTTGCGGATGTTGAACCAGCCCTGCATCCCAGGAAGGAATCCCACTTGATCATGGTGAATAATTCTTTTTATATGCTGTTGAATTCGATTTGCTAGTATCTTATTGAGAATTTTTGCATCCATATTCATCAGGGATATTGGCCTGTAGTTCTCTCGCTCTCTCTCTCTTTTTTTTTTTTTTTTTTGCTGGGTAATAGAGGGATTGTTTAACCCGCCAATTTAAGTATTCATGTCAGTTAGAAATCCAGAAATATTTTTGTGGTAATCTGGGATGTATACACAGCATTTTGTTAGAGCAAATTACCAACCCAGTGTCTACCAGTGCTGCCAGTGGGGTTTTTAGATGTCAGGCTTGAAGCATTCTCTGATGGGAGTGGGGAAAGGCAGCAGGAGTCAGATTGGTCTTTCCAGTTTGTAACTCAAATGTCTGTGGTGATCCTCTGAATGGCCCGTCGTAAGAAGGAACTGTTATTATAAATTGGGGAAGTCAGATATTAGGAGATACTAGGAAGATGGCGGCGTAGGAGGACGGTGGGCTCACCGCGCGTCCTGCTGATCACTTAGATTCCACCTACACCTGCCTAAATAACCCAGAAAACCGCCAGAGGATTAGCAGAACAGAGTCACCGGACCCAAGTGCAGACGAGAGGCCCACGGAAGAGGAGCCAAACCTCCGGCAGCGATCTGACTCCCTCCGGCTGCACAGGGCCCCTCCTGAAGTGGATCACCTAAGGAGAAGCGAGCTAAGCCTGCCCCCCCTGCCGCCGTGCACCTTGCCTTCCCACCCCAGCTAATACGCCAGATCCCCAGCATCACAAGCCTGGCAGTGTGCAAGTAGCCCAGACGGGCCACGCCACCCCACAGTGAATCCCGCCCCTAGGAGAGGGGAAGAGAAGGCACACACCAGTCTGACTGTGGCCCCAGCGGTGGGCTGGGGGCAGACATCAGGTCGGACTGCGGCCCCGCCCACCAACTCCAGTTATACACCACAGCACAGGGAAAGTGCCCTGCAGGCCCTCAACACACCAGGGACTATCCAAAATGACCAAGCGGAAGAATTCCCCCCAGAAGAATCTCCAGGAAATAACAACAGCTAATGAGCTGATCAAAAAGGATTTAAATAATATAACAGAAAGTGAATTTAGAATAATAGTCATAAAATTAATCGCTGGGCTGGAAAACAGCATACAGGACAGCAGAGAATCTCTTGCTACAGACATCAGGGGACTAATGAACAGTCACGAGGAGATGAAAAACGCTTTAAAGGAAATGGAAAACAAAATGCAAACCACCACAGCTCGGATGGAAGAGGCAGAGGAGAGAATAGGTGAACTAGAAGATAAAGTTATGGAAAAAGAGGAAGCTGAGAAAAAGAGAGATAAAAAAATCCAGGAGTATGAGGGGAAAATTAGAGAACTAAGTGATACACTAAAAAGAAATAATTTACGCATAATTGGTATCCCAGAGGAGGAAGAGAGAGGGAAAGGTGCTGAAGGGGTACTTGAAGAAATCATAGCTGAGAACTTCCCTGAACTGGGGAAGGAAAAAGGCATTGAAATCCAAGAGGCACAGAGAACTCCCTTCAGACGTAACTTGAATCGATCTTCTGCACGACATATCATAGTGAAACTGGCAAAATACAAGGATAAAGAGAAAATTCTGAAAGCAGCAAGGGGTAAACGTGCCCTCACATATAAAGGGAGACCTATAAGACTCGTGACTGATCTCTCTTTTGAAACTTGGCAGGCCAGAAAGAATTGGCACGAGATTTTCAGGGTGCTAGACAGCAAAAATATGCAGCCATGAATCCTTTATCCAGCAAGTCTGTCATTTAGAATAGGAGAGATAAAGGTCTTCCCAAACAAACAAAAACTGAAGGAATTTGTCACCACTAAACCAGCCCTACAAGAGATCCTAAGGGGGACCCTGTGAGACAAAGTACCAGAGACATCACTACAAGCATAAAACATACAGACATCACAATGACTCTAAACCCGTATCTTTCTATAATAACACTGAATGTAAATGGATTAAATGCGCCAACCAAAAGACATAGGGTATCAGAATGGATAAAAAAACAAGACCCATCTATTTGCTGTCTACAAGAGACTCATTTTAGACCTGAGGACACCTTTAGATTGAGAGTGAGGGGATGGAGAACTATTTATCATGCTACTGGAAGCCAGAAGAAAGCTGGAGTAGCCATACTTATATCAGACAAACTAGACTTTAAATTAAAGGCTGTAACAAGAGATGAAGAAGGACATTATATAATAGTTACAGGGTCTATCCATCAGGAAGAGCTAACAATTATAAATGTCTATGCGCCGAATACCGGAGCCCCCAAATATATAAAACAATTACTCATAAACATAAGCAACCTTATTGATAAGAATGTGGTAATTGCTGGGGACTTTAACACCCCACTTACAGAAATGGATAGATCATCTAGACACACGGTCAATAAAGAAACAAGGGCCCTGAATGAGACACTGGATCAGATGGACTTGACAGATATATTTAGAACTCTGCATCCCAAAGCAACAGAATATACTTTCTTCTCGAGTGCACATGGAACATTCTCCAAGATAGATCATATACTGGGTCACAAATCAGCCCTTCATAAGTTTACAAGAATTGAAATTATACCATGCATACTTTCAGACCACAATGCTATGAAGCTTGAAGTCAACCACAGGAAAAAGTCTGGAAAACCTCCAAAAGCATGGAGGTTAAAGAACACCCTACTCACGAATGAGTGGGTCAACCAGGCAATTAGAGAAGAAATCAAAAAATATATGGAAACAAACGAAAATGAAAATACAACAATCCAAACGCTTTGGGACGCAGCGAAGGCAGTCCTGAGAGGAAAATACATCGCAATCCAGGCCTATCTCAAGAAACAAGAAAAATCCCAAATACAAAATCTAACAGCACACCTAAAGGAAATAGAAGCAGAACAGCAAAGGCAGCCTAAACCCAGCAGAAGAAGAGAAATAATAAAGATCAGAGCAGAAATAAACAATATAGAATCTAAAAAAACTGTAGAGCAGATCAACGAAACCAAGAGTTGGTTTTTTGAAAAAATAAACAAAATTGACAAACCTCTAGCCAGGCTTCTCAAAAAGAAAAGGGAGATGACCCAAATAGATAAAATCATGAATGAAAATGGAATTATTACAACCAATCCCTCAGAGATACAAACAATTATCAGGGAATACTATGAAAAATTATATGCCAACAAATTGGACAACCTGGAAGAAATGGACAAATTCCTGAACACCCACACTCTTCCAAAACTCAATCAGGAGGAAATAGAAAGCTTGAACAGACCCATAACCAGCGAAGAAATTGAATCGGTTATCAAAAATCTCCCAACAAATAAGAGTCCAGGACCAGATGGCTTCCCAGGGGAGTTCTACCAGACGTTTAAAGCAGAGATAATACCTATCCTTCTCAAGCTATTCCAAGAAATAGAAAGGGAAGGAAAACTTCCAGACTCATTCTATGAAGCCAGTATTACTTTGATTCCTAAACCAGACAGAGACCCAGTAAAAAAAGAGAACTACAGGCCAATATCCCTGATGAATATGGATGCCAAAATTCTCAATAAGATACTAGCAAATCGAATTCAACAGCATATAAAAAGAATTATTCACCATGATCAAGTGGGATTCATTCCTGGGATGCAGGGCTGGTTCAACATTCGCAAATCAATCAACGTGATACATCACATTAACAAAAAAAAAGAGAAGAACCATATGATCCTGTCAATCGATGCAGAAAAGGCCTTTGATAAAATCCAGCACCCTTTCTTAATAAAAACCCTTGAGAAAGTCGGGATAGAAGGAACATACTTAAAGATCATAAAAGCCATTTATGAAAAGCCCACAGCTAACATCATCCTCAACGGGGAAAAACTGAGAGCTTTTTCCCTGAGATCAGGAACACGACAGGGATGCCCACTCTCACCGTTGTTATTTAACATAGTGCTGGAAGTTCTAGCATCAGCAGTCAGACAACAAAAGGAAATCAAAGGCATCAAAATTGGCAAAGATGAAGTCAAGCTTTCGCTTTTTGCAGATGACATGATATTATACATGGAAAATCCGATAGACTCCACCAAAAGTCTGCTAGAACTGATACATGAATTCAGCAAAGTTGCAGGATACAAAATCAATGTACAGAAATCAGTTGCATTCTTATACACTAACAATGAAGCAACAGAGAGACAAATAAAGAAACTGATCCCATTCACAATTGCACCAAAAAGCATAAAATACCTAGGAATAAATCTAACCAAAGATGTAAAGGATCTGTATGCTGAAAACTATAGAAAGCTTATGAAGGTAATTGAAGAAGATTTAAAGAAATGGAAAGACATTCCCTGCTCATGGATTGGAAAAATAAATATTGTCAAAATGTCAATACTACCCAAAGCTATCTACACATTCAATGCAATCCCAATCAAAATTGCACCAGCATTCTTCTCAAAACTAGAACAAGCAATCCTAAAATTCATATGGAACCACAAAAGGCCCCGAATAGCCAAAGGAATTTTGAAGAAGAAGACCAAAGCAGGAGGCATCACAATCCCAGACTTCAGCCTCTACTACAAAGCTGTCATCATCAAGACAGCATGGTATTGGCACAAAAACAGACACACAGACCAATGGAATAGAATAGAAACCCCAGAACTAGACCCACAAACATATGGCCAACTCATCTTTGACAAAGCAGGAAAGAACATCCAATGGAAAAAAGACAGCCTCTTTAACAAATGGTGCTGGGAGAACTGGACAGCAACATGCAGAAGGTTGAAACTAGACCACTTTCTCACACCATTTACAAAAATAAACTCAAAATGGATAAAGGACCTAAATGTGAGACAGGAAACCATCAGAACCTTAGAGGAGAAAGCAGGAAAAGACCTCTCTGACCTCAGCCGTAGCAATCTCTTACTCGACACATCCCCAAAGGCAAGGGAATTAAAAGCAAAAGTGAATTACTGGGACCTTATGAAGATAAAAAGCTTCTGCACAGCAAAGGAAACAACCAACAAAACTAAAAGACAACCAACGGAATGGGAAAAGATATTTGCAAATGACATATCGGACAAAGGGCTAGTATCTAAAATCTATAAAGAGCTCACCAAACTCCACACCCGAAAAACAAATAACCCAGTGAAGAAATGGGCAGAAAACATGAATAGACACTTCTCTAAAGAAGACATCCAGATGGCCAACAGGCACATGAAAAGATGTTCAGCGTCGCTCCTTATCAGGGAAATACAAATCAAAACCACACTCAGGTATCACCTCACGCCAGTCAGAGTGGCCAAAATGAACAAATCAGGAGACTATAGATGCTGGAGAGGATGTGGAGAAACGGGAACCCTCTTGCACTGTTGGTGGGAATGCAAATTGGTGCAGCCGCTCTGGAAAGAAGTGTGGAGGTTCCTCAGAAAATTAAAAATAGACCTACCCTATGACCCAGCAATAGCACTGCTAGGAATCTACCCAAGGGATACAGGAGTACTGATGCATAGGGGCACTTGTACCCCAATGTTCATAGCAGCACTCTCAACAATAGCCAAATTATGGAAAGAGCCTAAATGTCCATCAACTGATGAATGGATAAAGAAATTGTGGTTTATATACACAATGGAATACTACGTGGCAATGAGAAAAAATGAAATATGGCCTTTTGTAGCAACGTGGATGGAACTGGAGAGTGTGATGCTAAGTGAAATAAGCCATACAGAGAAAGACAGATACCATATGGTTTCACTCTTATGTGGATCCTGAGAAACTCAACAGGAACCCATGGGGGAGGGGAAGGGAGAAAAAAAAAAAAAAAGACGTTAGAGTGGGAGAGAGCCAAAGCATAAGAGACTGTTAAAAACTGAGAACAAACTGAGGGTTGATGGGGGGTGGGAGGGAGGGGCGGGTGGGTGATGGGTATTGAGGAGGGCACCTTTTGGGATGAGCACTGGGTGTTGTATGGAAACCAATTTGTCAATAAACTTCATAAAAAAAAAATAAAAAAAAAAATAAATTGGGGAAGTAAAGTGAAAAAGAAAGGTACAACCATCATAATAGAGGTTTGAGGTCTTACACAGGTTCCCGGGAATAAGAAGGCACATTATTTTGCTCATTGAATTCCTGTAAAGGGGGTACAGGTTTTATTTAGATACAGGAGTCCATGAAGAAGGCCCCTCTCACTTACTGCAGTGGGAGTACATAATATGACCCAGTGAGGGCCCTTTCATTTTGGAGTTAAGTCCCCTGTTGCATGAGACTTCCCATACCTTGAACAAACCAGGTCTTTGGGGTTTATATGGGGTGGGTTTCTAGTAACTGTCAGATCAGGTTTAGGTTGGACATGGTTTGCATACTTAGAGATTTATGAATTAACCCAGACTCAAGCAAATAATAAAGCACTATCGTCTTTATCTCTTGATAGGTCTACAGTGATAAGTGTCCTTGCCTACAGTTGTTGGGGGAATCCATCCCACTTTCCAGTTGTTTAAATAATATACCCATGGGGTCCTATTACTATCCCCACAGGGTAACCTGTGCTATTGTGACAGGATCCCTCAAGTTTACTTCAAGTTGTCTAGTTTAGGCAAACATTTAAAGACAACTAGGATTTAGCATCCATAAATGTGCATTATTTTTCTCTCTAAAAACCCTCATTTCCAGAGATAGCCAAATCAAGATGAATTCACTTGTAAAACATGTCCAGTCTTACCAAACTTGGCCTAATTATTTTACATAAGCTCAGCAAGAATAGTAACTGATCATAAGGAAAGATCTTTTAAAGTTTGCTTTGCTGGAAGCCTTTATAAGGAATCTTCAGGCTGAATTTCTGTAGCCTCTCCAGGCCAGAAGCTAAGCCAACTACTTCCCGTCAGACGGGCCTGCAATACCTGTGGAATTGGGCGAATTCTTCTTCATGAGGTCCCCAAGATATCCTGAGGTTCCTGCACCTGCCAGGAAATGACATTCTTTACTCATCTGGTGAGGCTGCTGGGAACTCTGTAAGCAAGGTATGCGGCCAACATTTCCAAGGGGCTTTATTGGCTCCATGTTTCATAAAGCCAACCTCAGTTCCTTAAAGCTGGGGGGTCATTTCTGAGTCTATGCAGGTCTCTCTCTCAGATAGGACATTCCAGTCAAAGCCTTCGTAAAATAACGAGTATTTCCAATGGTGTCCTGTTAAAAGGAGAAGATTCTTACTGCACTTATGAAAATAACTGCAATGGCCATGAAAGAAAGAATACTCACTGAGAGTGTTTGAATTTCAGAGGGTTTAGGTAGAGAGAAAAGTTCAATGCTTCAGTTTACAAGTGAATATTTGATGACATCTCTGTATATTATAGATATCTGAAGAGAACGTTTCCTTAATCTGGAAGAGCAAACATGAGAGAACCAGCAATATTTCCAACAAGAATCACAAAACTATAATCTTCCTCAATTCATTTAGTCCCATGTTCCTAATTCTTGTTCAGTTTGAATGCAGCTTTTTAGTTGTTGAAATTCTTACTCATCTGGGTAAGAATTGAATCTGAAAGACTTCAAAACCTCTATTTGCCCTAAAAGTCCTTTTTTTTTTTTGTGAATCTCCTAGAAGATTATGTTTTGTGAGAGAATAAAAGCAATTATAAATGATGAAATCTCAGAAATGGACATTGTTAAATATCTGATGAGAGTTCATTATGATGCAATTGACAAGGGAATTCAGTTATTTCTGTGGCGCATAACACTTTGATAATCAGAATATCAAGGGAGGACCTTAGCAGAAAAAAATTAAAACTTTAGGAATTGCATGTATCTCTGAGCGGTTACAGAATTTACCCAAGCAATAGAACCTAAGGTTTACCATTGTTTGACAATGCTTCTCCAAGTAACTTAGCATACCACATAAAAAGGCCTAATTGGTCAAAAAGACTTCATTTACAATTGAAATCTTGGGAAAGTTTGTTCAAACCTTAGGAAGTGATGGAGAACATTCTAAATAGGATTACAGATCGTTACAAATCTTAAACTTTAAATTATTTATGTAACCAAGATGGCAATAAGAGATTCCAAAGGCAAATAAAGTATGTAGCATTATATAGTTGTTAGCAAAACCTAGCTCCTTTACCATTGAGAAGTTTTAACTTTAAGTAATCAAAGACTTGATAAAGATGAAACCTAAAGCTTTGGTTTTCCTGGCAGACAAAAGGGAAACAAAAGAAAACTTTGTTTACATTTTCTTATCAAGAGCAGATCAACAATCCAAGAAAACTTTGTCTTTCCAAAAGGGAGAAAAGCAGACTTTTAACCTTACACCCATGTAGTGTTAAAATCCATCCATGGCAACCTCAGTCCATCCTTACCTCGCATAGAATTCCTTTTTGAAGATTTCCTTTCACAAACCTTCTACAACTTTCCTTTGCCTTCAGATTTTGTCCAAAGCCATTTCTCTCCAAACAACCTATCTGATTTAGCACAAAATTACTTTCTTTTACCCTCAACGAAAAATGTATTCCCATTCCGTATATCTTCCTTACATACCTCCTACTTTCCTACATACAGAGTTGCTTTCCTTATTTCCATCAGCCTTAACTACACTTAGCAGAGTTTTAACTGCTAGAAACCTTTGTCTCCAATGAAAACTTAGTAACCACTTGGTAACTGTTTACACCAGAAATCTTTAGAGGGAAAATTCATGAATCAGTTAAGCACAAAGCATGTTTTCCAATAGACCCCAATAGCCCTAGTTTCTCTGCAGTAAGAAGTTAAAAGCACAAACCTATGTTCAGTAATCAAAGCTTTGCATTGCATTCTATTTGGAAAAGACCTAGATGTCCCATAAATGTCATCTCATTGGTCACGCAAACTTTAAAGCAAAACTTTAAAGTTTCAGGTTACCAAAGACTTTGAAAGCTATCTTAACAATTACCCATGATCACTTTGAGACAGTCAAAATTAACCATTATATCAAGTCCTCGTTTTGCTAACAGATTGCAACCGAGATAAAATGAGCTCACTTGACCTTTAGTAAACCTTGGTAGAATAAAAGTTTCAAATTTAATGCTGATAACTCTAAAGACAGGTCTATCTTAATTAAAACAACAAACTTAAATTAGCTTAAGTGGTGCATAAAGCACCAAATTGTTTCTCCTAGTCCACTTAAAAGACAATCCATTTGTTTCCCATTATCAGTTTTTACCTGGGGCGCCAGTGGGTTCTGAAGTGGGTGGGCCAACGGGGTGCTCTTTGCTCCTTGACATTTAGGGTGGGAAGAGGAGCCAAAGGTGCCTGAGGCACTGAGGATGGTGTAGGAACCAGTTATGTGTGCCACACCCACCGTTGTGCAGAAACAGGAGGAGGGGAAGGGGAAGGGGAAGGCAGAAGAGGTGAGGTGCCGGCAGAAGGCAGAGAAGGAAAATTTCCCAGTTCTAACCTTGTCAGCTGGGACAGAGGAGCAGACGCCATGTCTTTTGTTCCACCAAAGTGGAATTAGGCAGTTCACGTCAGGCTGGAGAAGACAGGGAATTTCCCCAAAACAAGTGGAATCTTGGCAGCTGTTTGGGAATATTCCTTAAAGTCCCTGTCTTGAAGTAGACTAAGCACAGTTGGCTCCATTTATAGCCCTTAACACAGGAAATGAATGAGGGAGAGGCCTTCACATCTATTAGGCAGAGTAACAGAGAGAAAGAGTCAGTGTCCCCTTTTCAGGGATGGCCTGTGTTTCCTTCAGCGACTGAGTTGTATCAGGAGGCCTGTCTAGACATCGGTCATCCAATATATCAAGAGGGAGCTTACTGGCCTGGTTACTGACCAAACACATTCTTTAAGAGGCCCCTGGGTCCGGGTAGCCGTGAAGGCCTGGACCTAGGGTAACCTCTGTCCATTTCCCCTGTTTACTAAGGTCAGGCACTGTTACAGGATCAGTCCTTTCTACATTTTGCAATCCAAATTGTTTCCGGTGGGTTAAGAAGGCATCCCAAGGGAGAATCCTTGGGGACCAAACAGGAGCTCCCATGTTCCACCTAGAGATAAAAGGAGAGAGAGAGAAGGTCCACTACCCCTAGAATCCATCCCGACTCCCCAGTAGCGTCCCAATGCACAGGATATGTCAGAGGTTCCTGAGGTGTCAACGTGACCCGAGGCATCCCTCAAACAAAATCGCTAGGACCACCAACCAGCTGACTAAGGGCTCCTGAAGGAGGGATGCTAGCATCCCCCCGCTTCCCTGTTGCATTCTAGAGTACAGATGAGTGCCTGACATATGGACCTGAGTCTGCCTTGCTGAGAAGGCAGAGAAGAAACTGCCATTTTGAACCCGTGGAAAACACTAGAAAAGTTTGACAATGGGGAATTCCCCAATTGTAAGTAGTAGTTAGTAGAGGACATTGATAGAAAACAGTAAAGACAGAAATCCGTCATGATCTAAGCGACATTCCAACCCATATAGTCTTTATAGCCAACTTCCCTAGGAAACGGCGCCCAGTTGGGTTTTAATTCAGTGGGGTACTGGTTTCCGCCAGCTCTCATGGAGGTCTCGTGGCCAGAAGGGGCTAGACCAGAGATGTGGAGGGGATCACGTTAGACCAATGAGGAGGGAACTTCACACGGGAGTCTTAGGATTGGCAGCCATGCTAGTCACTTAGGTGAATGTCCCCTGCCCAAGACAGACAACTTTATATAAGGACAGGAATAAAGAGAGGGCATCAAGTTTCTAGATCTTACTACCATTCTGGCCAAGGTTCTATCTTCCAACCAAAAAGCAGGCTTTCTCCTCCCGGTAGAGTAGCCACAGGCTAGAGGATTGCAGTCTGAGCAATCCACATGAAAGTGTTCCAATAAGACCATACTCCTCAAAAATCCCCTGAAATGAGGGGAAAGGAGGAAAGAGAAAGCATACCCACAATATTTGCACCGAAGCACAGAGTCCAGATGAAAAGACTCGAAGCCCCACATTTGGACACCAAAATGATGACGTTTTGGAATGACGGTGGGGTGATCCAGAGCCGACGACCAAGAAAGAATTCTTGAAGACATCTTTGGTGCAAAAAGGTAATTTTATTAACGCATGGAAGAGCTGCACTGGGGTCCTGGTGGGTAGCTCACCATTTTACACCCTCAGGTTCGCAGGAGGTCAGGGATAGAGTGAGTCTCTCAGGAATTTTGGAAGCAAGGTTTCCAGCACATTGAGGGGCTAGCTGTTTCTAGGGAAACACCATTTATTACCTTTTAATAAAACTTCAGTCATGAGACCTTTTAGATGTATATCAGAGGCTTGGAGTATGATTGCCAGCATATATCTTGGAGCAGTTGAGATAAAGGAAGTTGACTTACAGGGTCCATGAGGTTTGGGTAATGTTAAGCTAAAGTTCTCTTTTGCCCCCAGCAAAGTGCCATTATCCAGGCAGCTGAGCTCCTAGAGGGAGGTCACTCTGCTGGTTTCAAGGACTTGTCAATGGGCTATATGCAGCAAGGGAATTTAATTTTTCATTCGCTTTTGTTTCTCACATTACCACGGCAAGGACTTAAGTCCCTTTTCCTTTGTTCTTGGGTAACCAGAAGTGTCCAAGGGATGTCACCCCCCCCCCCGGGGTGGCAGGGGATGCCAGCCTGCACTTTACCCCTCAGCCTGCCTCATGCTCCCTCATCATAACTATTACCATGCCAACTCCAGCCTTTCGAGCACCAAGTCATCAGTGACAGGTCAATGGATCCTTTTGTATATCAGAAGCTGATTGCTTTCAGGTAGCATGGGAGCAGGGAGCATGGGAGTTTTCCTACAATCCCTGGTTTTTCACTGAGTTCTTGACAGGCCCAATGTGCCTGGCGGGAACCAAGATATAGTTAGAAAAACAGCAAGGGATGGGGCGCCTGGGTAGCTCAGTGGGTTAAGCGGCTGACTCGTGACTTGGGCTCAGGTCATAATCTCACAGTTCCTGAGTTCCAGCCCCATGTGGGGCTCTGGGATGACAGCTCAGAGCCTGGGGGCCTGCTTCAGATTCTGTGTCTCCCTCTCTCTCTCTGCCCCTCCCCCACTCATTCTCTCTCTCTCTCTCTCTCTCTCTCTCACTCAAAAAATAAACATTAAAAAAATTAAATTTGAATTTCCCTGTAAGCTGCAGCTAATTGACAAATATTTGAGGCTGGCAGAGTAAAATGTTTCTCCAGGAACTCCTTACTGTCTTAATGTTAATGCTTTGCTAGAGGGGAAAAACAACCTTAGCTTGACAATAGCTATGCCTCCAGTGATCTGTGAGTCTTTAGCATATAAAATCCTCCTTGGAAACTTCCCTTTGGACTTTAGCTTCCCAAAGCACAAAGTATATAACCAGTCACTCTTCACAACCCCAGTGCAGGCAGCATTTCCTGCTCACAGGTCCTGTCCCACTGCTTTAATAAAATCACCTTTTTGTCACCAAAGAATTCCTCAAGAATTCTTTCCTGGCCATCAGCTCTGAACCCCACAAACCCCACCATCATCCCCCAAAACTTTATCACGCTAAATCTGAGAGCCCTGTCTGCAAGCTATGTACATTCTTACCTCAGATAGGTCAAGGAGTCTTTTGGCCATCACCTTTTTTCCAGCCCTTTCCTTCAATGGATAGAGGCAGTGGTAATTAGGTGATGGTGGTGTTGGCTCACAGCTAACACTTAAGTGTGTGGAACGGGGCTCTGGTCTTGTACACTTTGATTGATCTTTTTCTTGGCAGACCAGCTCAGGGATTGCAATGTGCATAGGCAAAATGCAGGCATTTTAGGCGGGGGGGGGGGGGGGGGGGGAAGGTCTCAGCAGGGTGACCATTGTCATGCCAACCACAGCCTGCCAAGCACCATCTTCTCAGTAAGAAGATGACAATGTTTCCTCAGTGATACTGTTGGGAAAATGAATAAAGTTTTACACCATAAGATGGCCAATGGACTAAAACAAGCTCTGGTCTCTACCTTAGAGACCCTTCTTCCAGGTTCTTCTTGCCCTGTTTGCCACGTGCGCAGGAACCCCCACAGATATGGAAGCTGACAGCTATAAATTACCCTTCCCACTTGCATTCGGCGCTCAGATCTTTGGAGAAACGGTCTCCTCTGAGCCCGCCGGTGTTAAATCTCCAATCCACCAAGATCTCCGAGCGCCGCTCGGAGCCAGCGTTCCAGCCTGGTTCCGTAACAATATCAGAAACAGATTTGTCCAGATTGGCACAGAAAGGGAGTGGGAGCTTGCTGCCAATTACTGGGAGATTGCTGTCTAGGTGACAGCTGCATTGCCCCTGACTCCTTACTGCTGTTATATTCGCTTTGCCCTAGAAGTAAGGCAGGCTGCTTTCAACACCACCCTTTGTCTACAGGCAAACCTCTTGTGCTTAATGCTTTCCAACACCCTAGGGCTCCTGCTTCCTGTTGCCAATGTAAGTTTGGCAGGGAAGCCGATGAGGCACCCATTGTCCAAGCTATCCCAAAATCAGGGAACTTGCTATAAAAGACTTGACAAAATCGGAGGAGAGGCTTGCCTCCCAAAGCCCCACAGGGAAGAACTGGTTAACAACAACAACAACAATAAGGTTTCTGCTGATTTAATAATAGCAAATAATAATAATATTAATAATAATAACATTATTATTATTATTAAATCAGAATAAACACTGAGGGCCAAAGTTGTTCACCTCAGATGAAAATGGAATGAAGCTGGGACTGCTGACATGAGCACTATTTCCTGGGCAAGCTTGGTGTCCTGAGAGTAAGAAGGGAACACCTTTGGGGTTGGGATGAAAGGAAGCACAAGCCCCAAGAACACTGTATCCTGATCTTGATAGGGCAGGAAGTCTTCTGGCTCTTGCTTTACACTTCCAACCAGTGGGCAGAGGCACTCGTGATCTAACATAATGTTGGCTTCTTTCTGCTGGCTGGCAGCCATGTCTGTGGAATTGGGTTCTGGCCCCAGAGTCCTTGAATGGACTCTCTTCCCTGACCATCTGGGGAAGAACAATGTTCATGCTCAAACTTTGATCTTTTCAGATTGCAGGAATGTCACAGGGACCAGTGGGATCAGGGTAACCAACCCCCCACCCCCAGGCCAACAGAAGCATACCAAGCACACAGGTCTCGGGAAAGGAGGGCAATATGTCCTTAGGAATCACCACGTGTTAGCTGCTTGTGAATGCTAGGCACTCTCTGAGTCAAAGCCACATGGTTCCTGACTCTGACCTCTGATCTCCATCTCCCCTTGCACAGAAGTAAGGATGGCTCCCTCCTAATAACACTTGTGCCTTCCCCATGCTTTTTGCCTTCTGTTGCCAAGATAGGTCTCACGGGTGAGACCCATTGCCCATGTTCTCCTCGATGTAGGTGAACTTAGCAGGACTCCACATTAAAGTCAGAGAGAAATACTTCCAGGCTCAGACTCTCCCTCACTGGAAAACCTGGTTAGAAAGAGACCAGGGGAGTTGGAAGGGATGCACTTGGGTCCAAATTCTTTGTCTCAGATGATAATGGAATAAAGCTGTGAATGAAGTTACTTGCACGATTCCCCAGGGAAGCTGGGTGTCCTATGTCTATGGAAAACCTGTGGGCTATAGTGAAATGGAACATATTTTAGCTACACCTGGGAGCCCCAATGTAGCATAAAAACCCTACATTTGACCTCAAACAGTGTAGGAGGGCCCGGGACTCTTGCCAGCTTTGCAGCATTTCCTGTCAGTGGGTAATGAGAGACTAAGAGAAAAATTACCAGGTGTACTCACAACTGCAAAGAAAAGACCTCCCCCCCCCCCCCCCGTTCCCGAAACCAGCCAGGGCGTGCCCGGTTGTAGTCTGACATAAAGGCAGGAACCAATCAAGTTCTGCTGAATGGTTTGAAATAAAGGGGGGAACCCATCAAGTTCTGCTGAGCGTTCAAATTTAAATGTTAACCAACAACAGCTCTGTAAGCTCTAAAAAATATCCCTAACTTGTTTGTGCCTGTCTATAAAAGAAGCTGTAAGATCCTTACTCGGGGCCTCTTAGCGTCACCGGCAACGAGTGCACGGAGGACCGGGTTCGAACCTGCAATAAACGACCCTTGCCATTTGGCTTTGATTCTGGACTCTGGTGGTTTGTTTTGTAAGGGTTAATTGTACTGTAGGGCTAACGCTTAGCTTGAAAGATAACAACTTTGTTCTGACACTGAAGGTCAAAAGATAACAACCTTGCTTTTATTCTTGTAAATCATACTTCATACTCTTGTGAATCAGGCTTTACCAATGAAGGAAACAAAACCTCAAAAAAGAGCATCAGAGACAAGGTCAAGGAGATCCACTGGTTGCAACTTAAGCGGCAGAAAGTCTAAAATAATCACTTCATTCGATAACTGTTTCTGACTCATCTGGCAACTGTTTCTAACTCATCTGGAAACTGTTTATCTGTTCTGTTCCCAGATAATGATAAAACGATGTGATCGGCTTTAAAAACTCTGTACCCCGGCTGTTCGGGGCCACACTCTTATCAAGAGTGTTGGTCCCGATCGGTCGGCCTTGCCTCTCATTGTAATAAACTTTGTTGCAACTGTCACTGGTGCCTGTAGCATTCTGTTTCAGGAGTCGGGTGGATGCAACAGTTTTCGGGGGGGTCTCTCGAATCGGGGCATATCAGTAAAAGCAGTGGTGACTTGGAGCACAGAGTCTCAATACGGGCTGATGCCCACGTCTGTGGGACTGGGTTCTGATTTTGTTTAGTTTTTTGAGTTGCTTCTTTCTACCTTCACCTGATGGCGAAACGACTGGGCATGCAGGATCCCTTAGAGTCTCAGAAAGCAGGATGTTCAGGCAGTCTATGGTGGGGGCAGAGAGCATAGTAATAGTCACTGCACAAACATCAGACTTCGATGCCCCAAGTTTCTAGGAGGGCAGCATGTTTTCCTTGATATCAGAAATCAGTTGTTTTGGGGGTAGAAAACAACCTTCATGTATGCTCACTGGGAGTTAATCGGCCCTATCTGCAATGAGAAAGCATGGAATCATACCATTTGCAGCAACGTGGATGGAACTGGAAGGTATTATGCTGAGTGACATGTCAGTCAGAGAAGGACAGATATCATATGTTTTCACTCATACATGGTTCTTGAGAAGCTTAACAGAAGACCATGGGGGAAGGGAAGGGGAAACAATAGTTACAAACAGAGAGGGAGGGAGGCAAACCACAAGAGACCCTTAAATACAGAGAACAAACTGAGGGTGAATGGGGGGAGGTGGGGGAGAGGGAAAATGGGTGATGTGCATTGAGGAGGACACTTGTTGGGATGAGCACTGGGTGTTGTATGTAAGCCAATTTGACAATAAATTATATTAAAAAAATCATAATCAACCCTATCTGTATGACTTTTATTTTTACTACTGGCTGTGGCCCTGAAGGCCACAACTCCATCAGCTTTTGCCAAAGAAGTGAGGCCAACTGTCTCCCAATACCACCTGCCCCTACCCACAAGCAATCCTCTTGTGCTTAACACATTCAAGTCCCCAATACCTCTTCTTCCAAGTTAGATCTGGCAGACACCCCAAGGGCACTTGTTCCTCAAGCTCTTCCAAATTGATGGGAATTTGGCAAGACTCCACAAATAAAATTGGAGAAAAAGGCTGCCAGACTCCGGCATGGAATGTCTTCCAGTGAACACACGGTTAGCATAAGTGTAAGGGAATTGAAGAGGATACACTGAGGGCTAAAGTGCTTCATCTCCGATGAGAACAGAATGAAACTGTAGATAACGTTACTAGCACAATTCCCTGGGCAAGTTTGTTGTCCAAGGAGTAAAAAAGACCTGTGGCCTGAAGAGAAATGGAACATCCACTAGATATACCAGGGAGTCCTGTGGGTAACATCAAGCACCCCAACATCAATAAGGTCAGGAATGTGTCGAGCTATCGCCAGATTTCAAGCCCTTCCCATCTGTGGACAGAGGCAGTTGTGACTCACAAGGTAGGCTCTTGCCCCTGGAAAGTCGGCAGATCTGGGCTCTGGTATTTTAGTCTTTGAGTATCTTTGTGCCCTAACCTGCTCGGTGAATGGACTTTACATGCAGGAACGCTGAGTGTCTCAGGAGGTAGGGAGCTCAGGCTTTCCTGAAAAGGGTGGATAGAGAGAAGGGCAATGGTCCCATGCCAACAGAAACCAGCCAAACAGAGAGTTCTTACTGGCAGGAGGTCTACCTTTCCTTTTCCATATCAGAAAATAATTGTTATGTGATGCACACGGTGTGAGTGCAGTCTCCCTGGGAAGGACTGGGCGCTGTCTGAGGGACGGCCCTGTAGCTCCTGAATTTGACCCTAGGCCCTTGCTCCAGAAATGAGATAGGATCCTTCCCAACATCATCTGACCCTGTACACATGCAACCTTCTTGCACTGAACAGTTTCCAATGCCCTATGACATCTTTTGCCAAGGTAGGTCTTGTAGAGGAGCTCCATGAACTCATATTGCCCAGGCTATCCAAGATTACTGGGAACTAGTCACAACTCCATGATTTACATCAGAAAATTCTCCCAGATGATGTCTGTGAATGTCCCCTAATAAAATCCTCATCCCCTAATAAAAAGAGCAAGGGAATCTGAAGGGATGCACGGAGGGCCAAATGTCTTCATCTCCGATGAAAATGGTATAAAGCTTCAAATGAAGTCACCAGCACTTTTCCCTGGGCAAGGTTGGTGCCATCACCAACATCAGTGGGCCAGGTCTAAGGGGAACATCCATTAGCTACACTTAGGAGCCCTGTGTGCAAAAGGGCTATCACTATTTTCCACTCATTTCCTTCAGCGATAGAGCAGTGCTGATTTAGGGGCTCTTGTCTGGCTCCTGGCTGAAACCCAAGTCCGTGGAAATGGGCTCTGACTTTTAGTTATGCAGTTTATTTTTTCTATCCTCACTTCTTCAAGGCATGGACTTTGTGTGGATAAACCGTTAGTATCTCAGAATGTAGGAAGCACAGGCATTCCAGGAGGTTGGTAGAGAGCAGGAAGTGACCATCTGGGCCAACGCAATCCTGCCAAGCACTGAATTCTCAGTAACAGAAGGACAACCTTTCTTCCCCAACATCAAAAACGAATTGCTGTGTCGTAGCACACCACCAGAGTGGGAGCTCGCCTAGAGTTTCTTGTCACTGTCTGAGGACAGACCAGTCAGTCCTGACTCCAACCCCTGATCTCAGTCTCTTTTTGCCACCAAAGTGAGTGGGGCTCTTTCCAGCACCACCTGTATTGAAGTGCATCGGGGTTTTACATTCTATACTCTATTTAACATCTAACCTGATTGCTTTGCAGCGTGATACCTGTCTTTGGATTGTATTAAACACATAGGGGCACATCACTCTTTGTTTTTATTTCTTTGGCTATATAGACATTATAATAACATATATGACTAAAGTGGGAAGCCTTTCAGAGGTTGAGGTTTGAGTAAGTCTGTGTGATCTCTGAACAGGTATCTGATATCTGACACAAATACAGAAATATCTAAATTCGCTTGAAAGACAGCCTGCCATTTGTGATTCCTGCATTTTGTCAAATTCTATTAAGTATCACCTATAAGTGAGGAGTTTGAATATTTTGAAACACTTCTGATTAGGAAATGTCATAAAGAAACATTGAAACTTCACGACAACACATTCTGCTTTCATGTTTTTCTTCACTTATCCTAAATATCTGAGTGGAAACATTTGATTTTATTCTATTCGTGCTGAACTATAAGCATAAAGACAAAATAAAAGCAAGCATGCTTGGAATAAGTCAGTAGGGTCACAATAAACCATTAGGGTTCTTTTTTTTCTTTCGTTTTCTTTTTTTTTTTTTTTTTTTTTTTTGTTTCTTTTAAGTGCTCTTTGGAATATGTTCAAAATGATGCCTCCGGCTTTGCTTTACTTTTTCAGGATTGCTTTCGCTACTTGGGTTCTTTTGTAATTCCATACAAATTTTAGGATCATTTGTTCTGTGAAAGATGTCAGTGGTATTTTGATAGGGTTTGCATTAAATGTGTAGATTGCTTTGAGTAGTATAGACATTTTAACAATGTTTGTACTTCCAAACCATGGACATGGGATGTTTTCCCATTTCTTTGTGTCCTCTCCCATTTCCTTCATAAGTTTTCAGAGCACACATCTTGTACCTCTTTGGTTGGGCTGATTTCTAAGTATCTTACAAAGTATCTTTGGTGCAATTGTCAATGGGATAGATTCATTGATTTATCTTTCTGGGTGGGTGGGGGATAGATGGGTGATGAATATTGAGGTGGGCACTTGTTATGATGAGCCAGGGGTGTTGTCTGTAAGTGAAGAATCACTGAATTCTAATCCTGAAACCAATATTGCACTGTATGTTAGCTAATGAGAATTTAAATAAAAATTTGGGAAAAAATAGGAAAAAATGAGCAGATGATTTGGTCTTGCTAATTTTACACCTCCATTTTGACGCTGCTATCCTGACTCAGACATTTTATCTTGGAGAACTCTGCTCACACACATGAACAATTTTGTTTTGGTGCTGTGCTTCATAAACATCAAAGTCAGAAATATACCAACATAGGATGTTTGTGGATAAAGTGTCTTTCAGGGAAAAGTAGTAAAACATTTCAATTACTTGATCAATTTAAAACACTATAGCTCAATGTACAGGTTCTAGTTCCTCTGAATTTATTTTATAATTAATGAAATTTTTCAGGGCCAATTAATTTTTATGTAAAGAACTTGGTGTTCTATCCATAGCATAATGCATGAAGTATAGATTCTACTTTTTAAAATTTTTAGAAAGGAAATCATATACTAAGATGTTAGAGCAGGGAGATCAATGGTATGTGATCTGCCATGGTGGACAATCCATAATCAGGTATAGACTAGCCACGTCCAGGTTTCATGTCTATGAAAAAGAAACACATCTGTATCCTGTTTCTTACTTAGACATCTACCACAGGGACCCAAATATCACCTTAACCAAAGCAAGAACTTTACCTTTGGAACACTGTGTGGCTTTGGAAAGGATCTATGTCCTTCTGAAGGACAGATCTCTGTATGACTAGCAGCAGAGGCAGGAGTGGAACTAGTCTACATGATTCAGAGACCTAGTGTTTCTGCCTGGTTGATATCCATGCCCTTTCTACTGGGAACAGTAGGTGGTACTGGGGTGGGGTGGTTGCTGAAGACCTACTTCCTGAGCAGTATTTGCTGCATTACCATGCCTCATAAGGCAAGGGAGCACACTCATGCACTGCTGGGTTAGTGATGTCCTGCGTACCTGGTGGTGGACACAGACCTGATTTTTCTTCACTGGCTCCACACATTTGCCTGTTTTATGCAGGTTTTTATGCCTGTATAAAGTAAACTGGAATACTTAGTATACAGGCATGGCTGAGCACTCCCCACCTGACATCCTATCCAGTATTAATGGAACGTGACGTCACATCCTCTGGAGAACTGGCTTTTGTGGTTATGTACCTAAGCTCTCACTGTACAATGGGGTGACTGATCTGATCAAGAGACTAGGACTGGCCCAGATCACAGGAGGTGGGAAGAGTCCAGAGGAGAAGGCTGGGCTCTGCCGTTTTAGGCAATGGCTCAAACCCCTCCAATCATGTTTGCTTTAGAAAGGAGAGACTCTAATATTCTGGGACGAATCATGCTAGCACTTGCTGTCCTTTTGGGGTCATTTTGCTATCCAATTCCTCACATGTACACTGGCACATACACTCTGAAGGTATGTTCAAGAAAGAGTGGACACTGGGGAAGTGACAACAGGGAAAGAAGAAAGAGGTTGGAGAGAGCTCTGCCATGGGGCAACAGCATCCATTTTCATAGCTGCATGCACAAAGGCCCAAAGATGGGCATGGAATTCTTGAAGTTTGTAGGTTTCTGCTGGACCCAGGGCCATCCTTGGCCCCGCCTCCAGAGGAAAGGACTGGGGTCCTTTACCCCAACTCTGTGGGCACCTGAAATTATGATGAGCTAACTCCTCCTAGTTTATACAATAGATACAGGAGAAAAGGCTTCAGTGTTTTCCCATATAGTGTTGTGTTACCAGTGGGTTTCTCCAGAGTTCCATATAATCATAAAGTGTCAACTGGCCTTGGTTCTCCATCAATGACTCACTGTGTTCTGAGATACTAGAGAAGTGCTTGATACATTCTGGAAGCCTTTTAGAGCCTTAGAGAGGCTTGGGGACTTGGGGTGGTGAGGATTTGGGACAGGGAAGGACATGTCAGAGCACTGAACACTGAGTCTAGAGTCCAAGTACAATACCAGTCCATGTTGGGCCCCCAGGCTCTTCATTTGGAAATAAGGCGGTTGTTGCCTGGGCTGATGGGAGGATGCCTCATGAGTCAAGAGTATACACTGGAGATGGACAGACAAAGGGGAATGGCAGAAGCCTGAGATCCCTGGCACAACCCTGGAGCCTGTAGGTCCTGAGTTTTACCCAGGGAACTTAAAGGACCACTGCCTTCATGTCAGCCACATAAAGGTGCTAATTTTGTTTGGGGGTTTTCATGCCTGTGGCTCCAGTGCTAGTGCTGGACACCAGGGAACAGGCAGCCTCCTGTGTCAGTGGTACCCACTGAGGTTTGCTGGGGGAATGGAACAAGAGAAAGGTCATGCAGAGGTCGTTCTTGATTTCCCCTGCCTCAGATACAACAGGAATCTCCCATTACTAGCAGTTATCTCCACAGAGTAAGCCGGTCAAAATCTGGACGGAGGGCCCCACGGTCCTTCTATTTATTCATTCAGTAACTGCTCCAAGCACTCACCTTGTGCTTGGGGATCTGGTGGACATAAGTGCAAGGCTTACAATGACAAAGTGGCCCCTGCCTGCCGGGTCTTCACAGTTTGGTGGGGAGATGAACAAAGATATGAAAGACAAGACACGTGAAAATAAAAGTGAGGGGGGGCACGAACTGTAATAGTGAAAACAACAAGTGTGTTGTGAGGACAGGCTGGGGAGTCACTGGAGGGTATGAGAGGCGTCACTGAGGTGAACAAGCTTGGAAAGCGTGCCTAGTCCTGAAGGATGCATATAGGGCTCAGGGCTATTAACAGGAAACCAGGCTGAGACGCACTAAGTACTAATAAAGAGGAGATATTTAATTGGGTGATGCTATCATTACTTATGCAGGACAAAAACCAGCCCTGGGAGGTAGAGATATTATAATTATTTTCTAGTTGTTGGATCTGTAAAGTGGAGGTAGCAAAGAGAACATAGGGAGAAGGGACACAAATGGTGGTCTATGCAAATTGATTGTTGTGCAGGGAGGCCCAAATTATGTTAATATGTTGATTTGCATACATTTCACTGTGGCTAATAGTAAGAGTGAAGAAGGGAAGGCCTAGCTTCCAAAGATTAACAAGTCAAGGTCCTTTTAATTTCCCTTTATGTGAAGAAATTAGAGGGCCAGACAAGCCTCCATCTTTCCAAAAACTATTCTTCCTACTAGACTGCTCAAAGGGTATGGTCTTATTCGAATATTTTGTTTCAAGATGTCCTCTAGGACCCCTGTCAATAATAGTGCAATTACCCCAGTGAAGATTATGCTCAGTCTCTCCATAACAGGTTGCCCAAGGAATATTATTCCAGGGGTGGTCTGAATATTTGAGATTAGAGCAAGTTATAACATTGGGAATGTGAGATATGTTTGTTTTTTTGTTTGTTTTTTAGGTATATCAAAGCTTGTGGCTGAGAAAAAGGTAACATTGTCTGGCCTTGTAGAGGTTTTGGGCTGTACATGCAAAAGCCAGTTGATTTTTTGTTGGAAACAAGCAGATAAGTTGCTAAGTTTAGTAGCACACATAGGAGGTGCTGGAGGAAGCCACCATTGAAATCTTGGCATATAAAGCCAATGCTCTTGCTCAGTTTGGAAGGCCGGGTTGAGATTGGCTCCTTCCATGAACTCTGTCATTATTGCTAACAGGAATACCCCAGGCTAGGAGTGTTAAGCCAGCAAATAGAGGTGGGATAAGGAGATGAGCCCAATATGAATATTGAGCTTGGCCTGGACAATTGAAGGCAAGGAGAAGAATCAGGGTTACACATATCGAATTTTTGTGAATGACAGAAATCATGGCCATCAGATGTGAATTAGGGGTATATGCCATATTGTGTTGTAAGAGGATGATGGCCTGGCTAGACAGGCATTTAAGGCTTCCCGATGTTATGTCAGGGGCAAGGACTTGCATTTGTGGAGTGGCTTTAGAATGAAGAGTCCACGAAGAGGCTTCTTTCATCTTGAAAAAGGGGGGCAGTGGTTGCTCACTCAGAGTCATTCTCTGGAAGTCCTGGTTCATTGGAAGATATCCTGGGGGTCTCCACCATGCCATGGTAAGGCTTCACCAACTGAGAGGGAATACACAGAGGTTCAGAATCTGAAAGAACACAAGCATATCCTCAACCCCAAGTGAGAAGTTTAGTGGGCCCAGTCCGTGTGGGCCCCCCTTCGGGGGTTTTGCATAGAACCATAGGGTGAGAGGGTTTATCTTATTTTGAAGAATGCCACCCAAGGACTGGGTGGCATTCTTCAAAATAAGATAAACCCTAATCAGGTTTAAAAAGTTAAGAGTAATCATAGC
This sequence comes from Lynx rufus, assembly GCF_022079265.1. Classification (NCBI taxonomy): domain Eukaryota; kingdom Metazoa; phylum Chordata; class Mammalia; order Carnivora; family Felidae; genus Lynx; species Lynx rufus. The sequence goes on from NW_025814846.1 coordinate 7,451,662, forward strand.
ACAGTCAAGAAGGAGCTGAGGTTGTAATGCAGACAGCCAGGTGTATCTCCCCCCCCTTTTTTTAAACATGTTTTGCACATATTATGTGCTCATTTTACATTTGCTTGGTAGTTAAAACTATATTTATTTATTTACAAATAAATATGTTGATATATTCATTTATTTATAAACATTTATATATTTGTTTATTTACAAATCAATATACTTATATAATTATTTATAAATAAACATACTTATATATTCATTTATTGACTTACTTATTATCTTTAATTTTTTTTAAATTTTATATCTTTTTTACATATCTCTTACTTTTTTCTATACAAAGTTACTTATTTCCATTAGCCTTAATTACAATTAGCAGAATTTTAACTCTTAGAAACCTTAGTCTCCAGTGAAAACTAACTAGTAGCCAATTGTAACCTGTCTGTTATATCAGAATATTTTTTAGGTGGTAGATTTATGAATCCATTAAGCATAAAACATGTTTTTTAATGGATTTAAATATTTTTAGGTTTTTTTTCCATAAGAAGTCAGAAGCATAAACCTCTGTTTAATAAGCAATGCTTCAGCATTCCATTTGACTTGCAAGAGGCTCAAATGTCCAATGAACTTAATTCAATTTATCATTTAAGAAAATTGTTCAAGTTTTAGGTTACCAAAGACCCTGAAAGCTATTTTAACAATTACCTGTGAAAACTATGAGACAAAGTTAACCATTACTTTAATTCATCTTTTTGCTAACAAATCGGATCAGAGATAACATGAGCTTATTTGACCTTTAGTAAACCTTAGTAGAATAAAGTTTTATAATTTAAAAGACGTGCCTATCTTAATAATATTTTATGTGTGTGGTAAACTTTGAAAAGTTTACCATTGTCATTTTTTTCCCATGGAACCAGTGAGGAGATCTGAGGTCTAAGCAGTTATTTTTTTTTGCTTTTTGACAATGTGAGGAGGAGGAGCTGATACTACCTGAGGCATTGAAGAGCCAGATAGGCAGGACACACCCCAGATGGTGCAGAAACAGGAGGAGGAGGAAAGGAAGGCAGAAAAGGTGAGGTGCCTCCAAGAGGCCTGAAGGCAGACAAAGGCACAGAGAGCAGAGAAGAGAGTTCATGTGGTCCTAAAGCCTGTCAGCTCAGATAGATGAACAGATATTGATTTTGTTTTTGTTTTTGTTTTTTGGATTATTTTGTTTTGTTTTGTTTTGTTTTCCACTAGTGGAATTAGGCAGTCCATGTCGGGCCAGAGAAGACAGGGAAGTTCCCCGAAACAAAAGGAGTTTCTGCAGCTGCTTGGGAATGTTCCTTAAAATCTCCATCCTGAAGTAGACTAGCCAGAGACAATTGGCTCCAGTCATCATAGTTATTAATCCAGGAAACGAATGAGGGAGAGGCCCCTACATATAGTTAGAGTAGCCGGAGTGTATAGGGAGAAACTGTGAGAGAGAGAGTTAGAGTCCCCTATATTAGGGATGGTCTGTGTAAAATACACCGCACTATTTCAGTGCATTGTTTTACTGACAATGATTGGAAGCTGGGCTTGCTGCCTTGGTTGGGAATACTGCTCCATACCGGACAGTTGTTCAAAAGACACCAGAACAGCAGTGTCAAAGTTCTGCACAGCACGAGCCACACAAGCATCATGAAACTCTTGGGCACAGACAGCATATTGGGCTGGGGTCAAAATGATGTTCATAAGAGAGCCCCAGTCCCAGGCACACATGGAATAAGTACCAAATATATATATATATATATATATATATATTTAATGCCGGTTGTAAAAGAGCTGTGATGGACATACAGCTGAACTGATTTTTGCAATTCTTTTACTATTGGAAAGGCCTTCATGGACGTATTGCCCATTTTGCCTGACAACTGGAAACAGCTGAAATTGACCGGCCTTATGGGCTTCCTTAATGTACTTTTGCACTGGGGTGAGTGAGGACTTTATCAGAACCGGTCTGTGAGGTTTTAAGAGGCTCCCTATCCTCCCACCCTTTTGAGGGAGGGGGAGTATCTTTTGGCTCTTAAGGCACAAAAGGCACAGGCTGACTATAAAAAAGCTCAGGTTTTTTCTCTATTTTGGGTAATTTTACATCTTTATATACATCCTCTGAACTCAATGGGAGCAGGGCAGTATGGACAATGGACCAAATGAGGATTACCTCAGGGGGAATGTTAGCCCCCTCAGAATGCCGAGCTTTAAGTGTTTTCCCTACTTGTTCCCAAATATCAAGACCACAAGTTCCTTGTTTTGGGAACCAAGGGCAGTGTTGGTGGGTAATCATAATAATATAAGGTGTGGGGAATGAGCTTAGGAATTCCCTGGGCTTACACCAATGGGTTAACAAGGCATAAAGAATTACAAAGCCATAGGATGCTCACACCCAAGTTTGGACAAACAAGATTAGGTAAATAAGTATAGAGAAGGTGGGGCAGAAGCCCCAGTATAGAGAGGGTGGGGCAAAGGCCCCAATATAGAACATAGGTATATGAAATAAATGAGATTAGATATTTGGGGTGGAAGCACCCCCCCCCCCCAAATTAGTACTATAGCAGAAACCTGCTTTCACAGGAAGGAAGGACCAAGCTAGGTGAACAGGTAAATTGGGCTATAGACCGCCGCCCTGCAGGTGAAGCAGCCCAGAGGGGAGATGATTAACAAAAGAAAAGGTGCCTTGTTAACTCTGAGGTCACGTGTCCTACCTGTCTCATCCCCTAGGCTAGCTAAGATAAACAGAGGTCGTGCCTCCTGTCCCTTGTAAACAACCTTCCGCCCTGACTGCCTGGCACCGTATTTTGTTTTGTATTAACCCAAACCCTTAACCCCGAATATCCTCAAGACGCCCTTTCCCTCATGTCCCCAAGTTAGTGTTTACAGATCATTGTCTCTTTGTGCACGTCCATCGCCATGTTTCTAAGCCTTCTGATCCTAATAAAAATGGGGGCAAGGACCCTTATTCGGGGCTCTTGTCTTTTCCCGGACATTAGCCATCTCTCACTTTTCATCCTGCGTCCTGCTCTTCTGCTGGCCAAAAGAGAACTTTAGACTTAGAGTCTACGACAATAAGGAGTGCTTTCTGATTGAGGATAGTGTCGACCACCTTTTCCAATGACTGTAAAATACGAATGTATTGTTCCTGCTTTGGGATAAGGAGTCTCCCATAATGAACCTCTCAAAAGTTCCATGGCAGCAAATCCTAATATAGTTTTGCTTTATCCCTTACCTTTTCCCCTTTGCTTGTTTGCTTCTTCAATTCCACATATGAGTGAATTATTGGATGTTATTTGTTTTTTCTGATTGACTTATTTCACCTAGCATCATACTATCTAGTTCCATCCATGTCCTTGCAAATGGAAAGGTTTCATTCCTTCTTTTGGCTATACACACACACACACACACACACAGCCATTCATATCCATATATATCCATATATATATATATATATCCATATATTTATATATATCCATATATATGCCCATATATTCATATATCCCTATATATAGCCATCTATCTATCTATCTATCTATCCATATATCCGTATATATATCCATACAGATCCATGTATGTATCTATCTATCTATCTATCTATATCCATATATATCCATCCATCTATAGAATATGGATAGAGGTAGAGAGTATGATGTTAAGTGAAATAAATCAATCAGAAAAAGACAAATGCCATCCAATAATTTTACTCATATGTGGAATTGAATTAACAAACAAGCAAATGGGAAAAAATAGAGAGAGAGAGAATCCAGAAACAGACTCTTAAGATTAGAGATCAATCTGATAGTACCAGAGGGGTGGTGGATAGGGGGAGGTGGTAAAATCGGTGATGGGGTTTATGAGGTTTACTTGTCATAATGAGCACAGGATGATATATGGAATTGTAGACCTGAAAGTAATATAACTCTTCATATTAACCAACGGGAATTAAAGAAACAAAAAAGAAAATTCACTGTGAAAAAGGACAAAAATTAAATGAGGACCTATCCAATCATTTCCTAGGTGAATTACATGAGAACTGAGTCATGGCACTCTTACATTACCTGCAGGGTTAAGAGCTACCTTGGAGGAAGTTACAGTGTCCTCTAAGGCACATAGCACAGAGATTCCTCCTCACGTGGCCTCCTCCTGCTACCTTGCATGCAGAAATATTTAGTAGTAGTTGTGCAGGCATTTAAGAAAAATCAGGATGATAATATTTTACAGATAGATCAAGGAGGCTTTGCAATGGAAGGTCAGTGGGAAACACTCCGTGCATGCCATCCTGGGCCTGTACTTGTGACCCTCTTGACCCACCTCCAATACAGGTTCATTTTGTATGAATTCCTTTAACCACCAGCCATCCTTGCTCTGTGCCCAGCACTATATCTTTATTAGTGACCATGTCAAAACGTGACCTGTGCCATGTGGAGATGACTTCCAATGAGGAAGACAGAAATGAAAGGGGTGTCCATGTGGTTAGCAGGGATGGTGGACAACAGCAACGGGTCATTTAAAATAGAGACCTGCACTTCAAAGGAATCTTCTTCCAAAAGGAAAACATAGCACATAGGTCTTGTAAAAGGAATGAAGTAGAGCTTTGGGAAAAGTTTATTTTTATATCAAACAAAAGGTGTGTGATAATCTCACTTGTGTACTTATTCCTAGAACAAAGAATTAAACTGGAGTGGACCAGGGATCTGTCTGGCCATTTGTCTCACCAAATTATAGCATTTTGGCAGAAATCTTCTAGCCTCTTTAATTTTTTCCAAGGGCTTCTCTAATCCTGTGGCAATCAAAGCATTCTCTTTGGAAACCTCCATTGTGTCATCTTCCTTATTCACTTTCCCTTCTTTGTTTATGAAGAAGTTTAACCAAACCAGGGTACATCTACAAGCAGCTTTCTGTACTATTTGGAAAGACAAAATAAGGATAATGAAGAAAATTAAAAATCCTGGCATTCAAAGACAATCACAGCCTAAACTATTTTTCCACTTGTGAGCATGGAGTGGTCACAGGGAGTGGACCCCAGGGAGGGATCAGACTTAAAATAGAGCAAGGGGGTGTAAATGGATAGAGGGAGGGCCAGAGTTCTACATCAGTGATAAGAATGAGATAATGCAGAGGGTGACAGACTAGCACAGTCTTCCCCGGCTCAATGACTGACTCGGGAAGGAGAGACACCTGTGGGCTTTGGCAAAAATGTGCCGTCCATGAGTTCCACCTGAAAGACCTGTCAGCAAGAAGCCTGCCCAAATTATTTCCTCAGAATCATAAGGAAAGCCCTGGCTCTGTGTATGTGTCCTGCCCTTACCATTAGGACATAGGGGCAGCAGTGATACAGCTGTAGCAGGGATGCACTCCCGGCTGATGGGCAAGTGCTTGGAAGAGGGACGTGTTGCAGGATTGCATCCAAAGGTACTTTCTGTGCTGGCCACATCCTGGAGCATCCTGCCCACATGAAAACCTGCTATTATTCTAAATGAAGGTATCTCCATTAGTGAGGGGAGGGAGGCCAACTGGATACCCATGCTGGTGCATACCCTAGACAGCTAAGCAACACCATGTGCTCAGGGACAGAAGGGCCAACTTTCCTCTGGGATATTAGACCCAGAGAGCCTTCAGTTTCCTCAGGAACTGACTGGGAAACTGGCACCATTCATACAGCCATGGCTGTGTAAGTAACAGCCCCAGGGTCCTGGAACATGAACTGAGACCTAGCTAGAAAAGCAGCAATAGGATGTGCAGGAGTACAAGCAGTGTCAAAGTTCTGCATCTCCAAAGGGAATAGCATCCATCTGCGAAGGAGATTATCTTTATTAATTAACTCTTGATTCAGACAGGTGGACAGCTCCCTTCCTAAAACCTCTGGCTTAGCCTACACACAAGAATTCTCCAGTGGGCACCTGCACATGCTCTAGGTTTGGTGATGTCCACAAATTCTGAAACACAACTCCCAGGGCCCCTGTGGCCAAACCTATTGAACACTCATCAGTATTGTACCAGACTCCCCGCTTAATAATAAAGGATATGACTCTGAGACACTGGCTCTGAAAGGATTCCAGGGAATCCCTTGTTTCAAAAGAAGAGCAATTATTTGCTTTTGCTATAATAGCCTGCTTAGCAACAAGAGTTCAGGGACATAAGAGTCAGTTGTCCTCTTGGACATCAGACTCTGAGAGCCCTCCACTGGCTCAGGAACTGACTAGAAACTAACTTCCAATCCTTGGAACATGGTTGTGTATGAGACAGCCACATGCCCTTGCTGTGTGAACTGAGACCAAGTTAGAAAAGCAGCAATGGGAGAAGAATGACTACAAGATGAGTCAAAGTTCTCCATTCAAATGGGCACAGGTCTAATCGAGGAAGGAGATATCTCTAACATCCCTTCCTCTTGTCCCACACAGGAGGTGGAATCCTCCCCTAAACACTGGCTTAAACTACCCTCAAGCAGTCTCCCTGGGCATCTTTACACACCCGAGGTTTGGGGATGACACATAATTCTAAAACGAAATTAAGAAGGGCCCAAAGCAATACCTATATCACCATCACAAGGACACCACCAAACTCCCAAGCTGAAACAAGAGGCTATTAATCTATGAAACTGGCTCTGAATAAATTCCATGCATAAACTGTCTTCACAAAAACGGCTAAGTGGTGGCAATGGAGACACAAACTGCCAGAGTTCTTCATCACACATAAGATTTGGAGAATGTTGAGAATGAATACCCAGTGCAGTCTCCTCTCAACGAGGTTGTATCCAGAATAAGAAATGCCTGTGGGCTTAGGCCAAGGGAGCCTCTGAAGGACTACACGTGGGAGGCGGGAATGAGACCAATGTGGCACGCTGATGTGTTTCTTCATTTCCCCTAGGACCAGCAAGGAGGCCAGCTCCCCGCTAACACATCTGGCCCAGCCTCCAAACAAACAAGTCTTGTGTGGACCGCTGCCAAGGCCCCAGGGCTCTGGATATCCATGTAGTCCTGAAACCAAAAGGCTAGGGCTCCTTTGGCTCAAACTGTCCCACAGTCACAAGGGCTGATCCACATTGGACATCTCCAAGCCAGAGATAGAACTCTGAAAGAATGAATTTGTATGGATCCATAGACAAACCTTGATGGATTTTAAACAATGTCATTAAACTTGATATACCTAGGGCCAGAGCTCTTCATTAAAAATGAGAATTGGATCATGTTTAGAAAAAATGCTGAACCTGGAACTCAAAATCGGCTGTCCAATGCACCCAACCTTATGTCTCTCCCACACTCTACCAGGCACTCTCAATTCAGCCTTCCAGGGAAATCTGTGGACTGATATCAGTTCTGCCCCTGAAACCTCCCGAGACCTAACCCTGACCCTAGCCAAGGATCATTCCCTATGGGAGCCCAATTCGCAGGTCTGGGACAGAACATTTATGGGACCAATAACAGATGCAGGATTATTCAGTATGGATGTTGAAACATCAACATGTGATATGCAATATAGGGATGGAGCTGCACAAGGTGGATCCTGAAGGCAACCTAAGCTTGGCCCACTCCATAGGCTGGCCCTTGAGCCCAAAGATTAAGCCTGACCTACACCGTCCCATGCACCCTCAACTAAGCCCTCCAGGGAATTCACAGCACTGCTGGCGGGTTGAGACCCTGGCACTTCCTAGGAGCCAACCCTAACCCTAGTCATGGCCCTACTTCTAAGAGGGATCACCTCCTAGGTCTAAGAAACTGAACAGACTTGGCACACTTGGTGGGCGCTGACAAATTCAGTGAGGAACCCTGGAGTTGACCGTGAGATTTCCAGGGCCTGACTGGAACTTCAGAAAATGAGCCGGGGCCAAAACCTAAGCCTGGAACACACAATCAGCCCTCCAATGCCCCCAAACACTTAGCGTGTCCTTCACACTAACAGGCACTCTCAACCTAGCCCTCCAGGTAGATCACTGAACTGGTGTCATTTCTGCCCCTGAAACCTCCCAGGACCTAACCCGAAACTTATTCAAGGCTCCATCCCCATAGGGGCCCGATTCCTAGGTGAGAACAGAACGGATATGGGGCCCATAAACGGTGCAGGATTATTCAGCATAGAATTTGAAATATCACCATGCCATTTCCAAAGCAGGGTTGGAGCTGCACAAGGGGGAAAATGAGGGCCAACCTAAGCTTGGCCCACACCCTAAGCTGGCCCTTGAACGCAAAGACTAACATGCACCCTCACATGCACCTTCCACTCAGCCCTCCACAGAGACCATTGCACTGCTGGGGGTTCAGTGCCTGGAGCCTTCTGGAACCTAACCATAAACCTAGCCAGGGCTTTGGCCCTAAGGGGGCCACCATGGACGTCTGGAAAAAAAAAATAATAACAGATTTGGGCCGATGATCAATGGGGAATATCTCAGCATGGAAGCCAGAATTTGCCATGACCTTTCCATGGCCGGGATGGAGCTGTAGGAAGGGATCCTGAGACCTTGCTTAAACCTGGCCCACGCAGTCTTTTGGCTCCTGTTTTTAAACCCTAAACCTGACCCACACCCGGCCATGGACCCTCCATTCAGCCATCCAGGGAGATCTCGCCACTTTTGGTGGTTGTGCCCCAGGCACTTCCTGAGAGCCAACCCTAACCCTAGCCATGGCTCTGCTTCTAAGAAGGATCACCTCCTAGGTCTGAGAAAAGAACAGACTTATGATGGGTGCCCTAATATTGAGCGAGGTATGCTGAAGTTGACCATGTGATTTCTTGGGGCTTGAATGGAGCTTCAAGGGGGATCTGGTGCCTAAACATAAGCCTGGAACACACAATTGGCCGTCCACTGCACCCAAACCGTATGTCTGTCCCGCACCCTAACAGGTGAACTCAACTGACCCTTCCAAGGAGATCAGAGGACTAGTGTTGGTTCTGATCCTGAGATTTCCTGGGACCTAACCCTGACCCTAGACAAGGCTCTTTCCCTGTTGGGGACCAATTTGTAGGCCTGAGAACAGTAAACGGATTTGGTGCCCGTAACCAGTGGAAGATTATTCAGCATGGAACTTGTAAAGTCACCATGCCATTTCCAAAGCAGGGATACAGCTTCCCAAGGAGGATGCTGAGGCCAAAGCTAAGCTTGGCACACACCCTAGGCCAACCCTTGAACCCAAAGACAAAGCATGACTCACACCCTACCATGCAACCTCAACTCAGACCCCTGGGGAGAACCCTGCCTTGCTGGGGTTTCAGCCCCTGGAGCCTCCTGGGACCTAACAAGAACCCTAGCCAGGGCTCTGGCCCTAAGGGGACCCACCATAGACGTCTGCAAAGAGAACAGATTTGGGTTCAATGACCAATGGGGAATACCTCAGCATGGAAGCCAGACATTTTGCCATGGCATTTCCATGGCCAGGTTGGAGCTATAGGAAGGGACCCCGAGACCTTGCCTAACTCTGGCCCATGCAATCTTCTGGTGCCTGATTCAAACACTAAACCTGACCCACACCTGACCATGTGCCCTCAACTCAGATGTCCAAGCAGATCACCGCACCGTTGGTTGTGCTCCTGGCACTTCCTGGGAGCCAACCCTAACCCTTGCTAAAGTTCTGCTTCCCAGGGGGCCCACCTCCTAAGTCTGAGAAAAGAACAGACTTGGGGCCCATGATGGGCACTGAAATATTCAGCAAGGAACCCTGCAGTGCAGTTCACCACAGGATTTCAAGGGCCTGAATGGCAATTCAAAGGGGATCCGGGGCCAAAACCTATACCTGGAACACCCAGTTGGCCATCCACTGCATCCTAATTCTATGCCCATCCAACACCCTAACAGGAACCCTCAACTCAACCCCCCTGGGCAAACCACTGGACAGTGTCGGTTCCACCCCTTAAGCCTCCCGGTACCTAACCCTAACCCTAGCCATGGCTTTTCCCTATGGGGGCCCAATTGCTAGGTCTGAGAACAGAATGGATTTGCGGTCCATACCAGTGTGGGATTATTCAGCATGGAACTTGAATATTTCATGTCATTTCCAAAGCAGGGATGGAGCTGCCCAAGGGGGGACACTGTGGCTAAAACCTAAGCTTGGCCCACACACTTTGCCAGCCCTTGAACACAAAGACTAAGCCTGACCTGCACACTACAATGCTCCCTAAACTCAGCCTTCCGGGGAGACTACAACACTGCTTGGGGTTCCATCCCTGTCACCTCATGGGACCTGGCCCTAACCCTAGTCAGGGCTCTGGCCCTAAGGGGGCCCACCATGGAGGTCTGATAAAAGAACAGATTTGGGCCCAGTGACCAACATGGGAATATCTTAGCATGGAAGTCAGAATTTTGCCATGACATTTCCACGGCAAGAATGGAGATGAGGGAGGGGATCTTGAGACTTTGCCTAACCCTGGCCCACAGAATCTTCCGCCTCCTGAATCCAAACCCTAAGCCTGAACCCCAACCACCTGTGCGCCCTCAACTGAGCCATCCAGGCAGATCATGGCACTGTCGGTGATTGTGCCTGTAGCAATTCCAGGGAGCCAACCCTAACCCTAGCCACGGTTCTGCTTCTAAGGGGGCCCACCTCCTAGGTCTGACAAAAGAACAGTCTTGGGGCACAGGATGGGTGCTGAATATTCGGCAAGGAACCCTGCAGTTGACCAGGAGATTTCCGGCCTGAATCGAGCTTCAGAAGGGGCTCTGGGGCCCAAACCTAGACCTGTAACCCACAATTGGCCATCCGCTGTACCAAAAACCCTATGCCTGCCTCACACCATAACGGGTGCCCTTAAGTCAGCCCTCTGGGGAGATCACTGGACTGGTGTCAGTTCTGCCCTTGAAACATCCCTGTACCTAGCCCTAACCCTACCCAAGGCTCTTTCCCTTTGGGGACTCAATTCCTAGGACTGAGATCAGAACAGATTTGGGGCCCTCTCCAAACCCAGGGTGTGTGAAGGTGCCCAGGGGGAATGCTTGTGGGTAGGCTAAGCCAGAGGTTGGGGGTGGATTCTGCCTCCTGTGTGGGACAAAAAGAAGGGAAGATCGGGGCCTCCTTCCTCAATATCCCCCTTGCCCATTTGAATGCACAGCTTTGATTCACCTTGTAGTCATCCTCTCCCCTTGCTGCTTTCCTAACTTGGTCTCAGTTCACACACAGAGACCCTGTGTCTGTCCCCTACACCAACCAAGGTCCCCGCTGTGGAGGTGAGTTTCCAAGCCTTTCTTGAGCCAGTGCAGGGCTCTCAGAGTCTGATATCCCAGAGGACAGCTAGCCCCATGGTCCCTGAGCCCTTGATGCTGGACTGGCTACAGTACTGTGGGAATGGGTAACCACATGGACCCCGGCCACTAATGGATGGAGCTACCCTCATTCAGAAAAATAGACAGTCTGTGCATGTGAAGCATGCTCCATGACCTAATCGTCTCACAAAAAGCCTTTTGAATAAATAGTGCACCAAGGTCTCATTCCCACCCCTTGATCATCACATGGAAGCACATTCTTCATATCTCAGACCCACTGCTGCCCCTGTCGACGGATATGATGGGCAGAAGCACACCAGAGGCCAAAGTTCCCATCTATTTTTTAAGGGGGAATGTGGGCCTCTTTCTCACAGGGTTCCAAAGGGCATCCTTTGGAGCGCTCCTGTAGCCAAAGCCTCCAAAAACTTCTTGTGATTCCTGAGCAAGCAGGCTTGCAAATATATTGTGCTATTCAGGTTCTTCTAAACATGATCCAATTCTCATCCTTAATGAAGAACTCCGGCCCTCGATGTATCTAGTTTCATGACATTGCTTTATTATCCATCAAGGTTCGTCTCGGGTTCCATACAAATTCATTCTTTCTGAGTACTATCTCCGACTTGCAGATCTCCAATGGTGACCAGCCCTTGTGATTGTGGGACAGATGGAGCCAAAAGGGGCTCTGGCATTTTGGTTTCAGGACTAGATGGAAATCCAGAGTCCTAGGGCATCATAAGGAGTACAGCCAAGAACTGTTTTTGTGGATTCTGTGCCAGACATATTAGTGTGGGGGCTGGCCTCCTTTTGGGCCTAGGGGAAATGAAGGTAAACATCTCCATTCCACATGGATCGCATTCCCATTGGATGGAAATATTGAACGCACTTTGGTCCTGGCTGCAGCCATTCCCTACCCCTTACTGTTTCTGACTCCCTCTTCATTCACCCTTAAGAGCCATGGAGCCGGCATTCACTCAGCAAACACCCAGGGATGGGCGTCGGGTTCCCACTCAGTCCTGTGCTCAGTAACAGCCATGGGCATCGGATACCTCAAAGGAGCATAGCCCTCCTATCCCTGAGCTTGGGGCTTGGTTGTTTGTAGCAAGGGGTTGGGGAGGGGTGTCAGCTCGCATTCTTGCTCTGCCTAATTGAGGCACCTTCCTTCTGAAAAGCAGACGGTTCATACAGGAGCAGTAGGCTCCAGAAGGTGGTCAGCACAGAAAGAGCCCTTTACAGGTAGAAAGCACCAATGCCCTCTCCACACTTTGGAGCCACAGCTGGGGGCACCTCCCAGCTACAGCACTGTCACTGCTCACTCCATTCAATCATGGGAAAAGCAAAAAAGCAGACAAAGTTCCAGGGCTCTCTAGGTCCTTCTGAAGGAAGAAGGCAGGCCTGTTGGTGACAGGGCTCCCAGATGGAGGATCTAGAGGGCAATTTTGCCTGAGCCCTCTGGTGTTCCTTCTTCTTCCCACAGCCAGCCACGTTTCTGGGAGCTGGTGCTAGGCACTCCCTTCTCCATAGAATTCCCCTTCCAAGTTCTAAAGAGCTCCGGTCCTCCCTATCCACCGTGACACATCTTTGCTCTCTTGTACAAACAAGGTTCTTCCCACAATCTGTTCAGAGTCAGCCCTATCCTGTGCCTTCCACCTGGGAGTCTCATCCAGTCCTTGTGGTTGGGGGACAAATTTTGCCACAGGGCTCCTTCTTTGTTAAGTCACTGGGTTTCAGAAGTATGCAGCCATTCAGGGACTGAGGACATTTGAAGGATCCCAGCAGAGGATGTTTGGTGTGTAGGCTGGGCCAGAGATTTGGGAAGGGAGCTACTCCCTCCTTCTGGGCCCAGGTCAAATGAAGCAAGACATTCTCTTTTGAAATGGATCCCCATTACCACTGGAAATGTTGAGCTATGGCCTTCTTAGTTCCCATTTCCTTCCTCTTGCTGTGTTTCTGACCATTTGTTTTTCCCTTTAGGAGCCAAGGAGCCATCATTCACTCAGCTGGCACCCCTGAGTAGGCCGCAAACTCCCCCTTTGCTCCTGTGCTAGTGATGGCTATCAGGCTCTGTTATACCAAAGGGAAGAAGGCCTTTAGCCCCTGGGAACTTGGTGCTTGGCCTGCTGTGCTATGGAAGGTGAAGGGGAGCCAGCTTGCCTCACTGACCCGGATGACTGAGTTGCCTTCATTCTGAGAAGCAGGCAGTTTGCATATGGGCTGTGTGAACCAGGAGGGGGTCCGCATTGGAAGAGCCCTTGCCAGGAATGAGGGAACCAAGTCCTTGTTGCAGATTCCTGAGCCAGAGCCATCAGATCCCAGTAGCTCCAGATCCAACACTGCTGCCTCCTTCAACTGATGGGAAAAGTGGCAGGGATAGACCAATCCAGAAATCACTGGCTTCTAAAGAATGAATTCAGGCTTCTTGTTCCCAGGGCTCTCAGTTGTAGTCCTTCAGAGAGCTCCCTTGACCTAAGCCCACAGGCCTTTCTTATTCCGGATACAACCTGGTTGATAGACTGCGCTGGGTACTTCATTCTCAGCTTTCTCCAAATCTCATGTGTGATGAAGAACTCTGGCAGTGTGTGTCTCCATTGTCACCCGTTAGCCCTTTTGATGAAAGAGGGTTTGCATGGCAGCTTTTCTGAGACAGTATCTCAGAGTACTATCCTCTTGTTTCAGCTTGGGTATTTGGTGGTGTACCAGTGATGGTGATAGAGGTGTTGTATTGGGTCCTTCTCAATTTGGTTTCAGAATGATGTGGCCCTCCCCAAACCAGGGTGTGTGAGGGCGTCCAGGGAGAATGCGTGTGGGTAGGCCAAGCCAGAAGTTGGGGGTGGATACCGTCTCCTGTGTGGGACAAAAGGAAGGTATGGTCAAGGCCTCCTTCCGTGTTTTCCCCCATGCCCCTTTGAATGCACAGCTTTGACTCCCCTTGTAGTCATTCCTCTCCCATTGCAGCTTTCCTAACTTGGTCTCAGTTCACACACTGAGACCATGTGACTGTCCCACATACAAGCAAGTTACAAGGATTGGAAGTGAGTTTCCAGTCAGTTCCTAAGCCAGTCAAAGGCTCTCAGTGTCTGATATACCGGAGGACAATTGACCCTCATGTCCCTGAGCTCTTGTTGCTTGGTCGAGTATTATCGCAATATTAAATAATTTCTCTTTGGAAACAAGGGTCTCCCTGGAATCATTTCAGAGCCCTTGTCTCGAGTCATAATCTTTACTATTAACCTGGGAGTGTGGTACAGTCCTGGTGATTGTGCAGTAAGTTTGGACGCAGGCACCCTGAAATTTGGGTTTCAGAATTTGTTGACATCACCAGGTCTAGAGTATGTGCAGGTGCCTAGTGGAGGATGCTTGTGTGTAGGGTAAGCCAGAGGTTTTAGAAACGGAGCTCACCTCCTGTCTGAATCAAGAGTTGATTAAGAAAGGTATATTTTTTGCCAACAGATGCTATTCCCTTTGGAGATGCAGAACATTGGCACTGCTGGTACTCATGCACATCCCATTGCTGCTTTTCTAGCTAAGTCTCAGTTCAGGTTCCAGGGGCCACGGCCATACAAATGGTGCTGGTTTCCCAGTCAGTTACCGAGGAAATTGAAGGTATATGCATCTAATATCCTAGAGGAAATCTGGCCCTTTTTCTCCCTGTGCATATGATGTTGCTTAGCTGGCTAGGGTATGCACGCGCATGGGTATCCAGTTGGCCCCCCTCCCCTCACTAATGGCGGTCCCTTCATTTTGAACAACAGCAGGTTTTCATGTGGGCAGGATGCTCCAGGATCTGGGCAGCACAGAAATTATCTTTGGATGGAATCCTGAGCCAAATCCTGCTTCCAAACGCTTGCCCATCAGCCAGGACATCCCTGCTACAGCTGTATCACTACTGCCCCTATGTCCTGATAGCAAGGGCAGGACACATACCCAGAGCCAGGGCTTTAGCTCTGATCCTGAAGGAAAAATCTGGGCAGGTTTCTTGCTGACAGGGCTTTCAGGTGGAACTCACAGATGGCACCGTTTGTTAAAGCCCACAGGTGTTTCTCCATCCTGAGTCAGTCAGCAAGTTGGGGAAGGTTGTGCTAGTCATGTCACATCATTATCCCTGATACAGAACTCTGGCCCTCCCTCTATCCATTTTAACCCCTTTTCTCTACTTTAAGTCTGAGCCCTCCCTGGGGTCCATTCCATGTGATTGTCTTACAGTCAAACACTGGACTCTCCACTGAGGATTTTGGTCTAGTCGTTGTGACTATGGCACATGTTTGGCAAAAGAGCCCCTAACTCTTCAGGAGGATAGTTTTCCCTGTATGTTTGTTAATCTCTGCATGAGTCTTGCAGAACACAGGTTTCTGACCAAGTAGGCCTGTGTTTTTGTTTTTGTTTTGCCATGGACAGATCTAGTTTCAGGGGTTTGGTGTAATAGTTTTGCTGGTTTGGTGGATGAGAAATTACACCAAATCCATTGTCCTATGTTCACTTTTCTAATGATGAGTGAGGCTGGACGTTCATTGCTTACAGCCATTTCCAAAACGTAGCCATTCTTCTCAGTTCTGGGGTGAACCAGCTGAAAACACTCTCATGGACTTCCCCAGGGGACACAGACAGTGATCCATGTCCAGCAAGTAAACTTCACTCCTTGGGAATCCACTAAGCTATTATTGACTGCCTTCAAACCAGGGGGACAATGTTGGAATGATTGGAGGTCAGTGTCAAGATTTTTTGACACAAATTCTATCACTTTCTTCTTTTTCCTGTGCTTGTTCCATCTCTTTCTATGTCTCTCTATTCCTCTCTCTCTCTCCCCTCCATCCCTCCCTATGCCTTCTGTCCACATTTGCTCCCTTTGTCTCTCCTCTCCCCATGCAAATGGAGAATCAAGCACTTAACCTAGAGGCTACCATATGAGATCCCTATATGGGAAAGAATTAAATAAGTTCCCAGGTGAAAATATTGAAATAGGCCCAGTTCAAACTGAATTCTGACATTTCCCCTATGAGTGAGCCTGTGAGTAAAATATCATCTTGATGAGTCTCCTTTGAGACCACAGCCCTGTATTTATAGAGACTTTGAGTCAGTGTCACACAGCTATGTTGTGCCTGGATCCTTCTCCCACAAAAATTGTGAGCTATTAAAGAGTTGTAGTTTCAAGAGTCAAGATTTTTGATAATGCTGTCAGAGATGAGTGAATAACTCACACTCTATGAGGTCCCAGCCTCTGGTCTATGTCCTGCCTCTTCCATGCCTCTCTTTTCCCAGGAACCCACAGCTGTATTTTCCACCTTTCTAATGTTTCTAATGGACAAACTTAATTCT
Organism: Lynx rufus; assembly: GCF_022079265.1. Taxonomy (NCBI): domain Eukaryota; kingdom Metazoa; phylum Chordata; class Mammalia; order Carnivora; family Felidae; genus Lynx; species Lynx rufus. Next base: position 7,468,154 of record NW_025814846.1, read on the forward strand.
GTCTCCTAGTCTCTGCACCAGCAATTTCTTCTTCCTGACACACGCAGACATGTGAAGTGTGGTTCCCTCTTGTCATGATGGCCCCGGCAAATGTCACCTCTGTGAGGCCTCTCGCACCCTCCAGTGACTCCCCAGCCTGTCCTCACAGCACACTCACTCTTTTCAAGATTACAGTTCTTGCCTTTTCTTCACACGTCTTGCCTTTCATACCACTGTCCATCTCCCCTGCAGACTGTGAAGAACTGGCAGGCAGAGACCACTTTGCATTGTAAGCCTTTCACTTAGGCCCACCAGATCCCCAAGCACAAGGTGAGTGCTTGGAGCAGTTATTGAATGAATAGAACCACCGTGGAGCCCTCCATCTAGATTTTGACTGGCTTACTCTGTGGAGATAACTGCTAGTAATGGGAGATTCCTGTTGTATTTGAGGTAGGTGAAATGCAGAACAACCTCTGCATGACCTTTCCCCAACCCATTTCTTCCAGCAAACCTCAGTGTGTACCACTGACACAGGAGGCTGCCTGTTCCCTGGTGTCCAGCACTAGCACTGGAGCCACAGGCATGAAAACCTCCAAACAAAATCAGCACCTTTATGTGGCTGACATGAAGACAGTGGCCCTTTAAGTTCCCAGGTAAAACTCAGGACCTACAGGCTCCAGGGTTGTGCCAGGGATCTCAGGCTTCTGCCATTCCCCTTTGTCTGTCCATCTCCAGTGTATACTCTTGACTCATGAGACATCCTCCCATCAGCCCAGGCAATAACCGCCTTATTTCCAAATGAAGAGCCTGGGGGCCCAACATGGACTGGTATTGTGCTTGGACTGTAGACCCAGTGTTCAGTGCTCTGACATGTCCTTCCCTGTCCCAAGTCCTCACCACCCCAAGTCCCAAAGCCTATTTTGGCTCTCAAAGACTTCCAGCAAGTATAAAGCATATTTCTAGTCAATCAGAACACAGTGAGTCATTGATGGACACCCAAGGCCAATTGACCCATTATGATTAGATGGAACTCTGGGGAAACAAAACAATCTACAGGAAAACACTGAAGCCTTTTCTTCTGTAGCTATTGTCTAAACTAAGGGTAATTAGCTCATCATAATTCCAGGTGCCCACAGAGTTGGGCTGCAGGACCCTAGTCCTTTCCTCTGGAGGCTGGGCCAAGGATGGCCCTGGGTCCAGCAAAACCTATGAACATTAGGAAATCCTTGCCCGTCTTTGGGCCTTTGAGCATGCAGCTAAGAAAATAGATGCTGCTACTCCATGGCAGACCTCTCTCTAACTTCTTTCTTCTTTCTCTCTTGTCACTTCCCCAGTGTCTGCTCTTTCTTGAACACACCATCAGTATGTGTGTGCGAGTACACACGTGGGGTTTTGGATAGTAGAATGATCCCAAATGGAGAGCTAGTGGGCATGATTCCTCCTAGAAGAGTAGAGTCTGTCATTTCCAAAGCACACATGATGAAGGGATTGGAGTCATGGCCTAAAAAGGCAGAGCCCAGCCTTCTCCTCTGGACTTTTCTCACCTTCTGTGATCTGGGCAAGTCATAGTCTTTATCATTTTAGTCACCCCACTGTACCATGAGAGCTTGGGTACATAAGTATAAAAGCCAGTTCTCCAGAGGATGTGATGTCTGGCTCTATTACACTGGATAGCGTGTAAGGTGGGAGTGTTCAGTCTCACCTGTATAGTACGTATACCGGTTTACTTTAGACAGGCCTAAAACCCTGCATAAAACAGACAAGTGTTTGGAGCCAATGAGGAAAAATCATGTCTGTGTCCACTACCAGGTATGCAGGACAGCAATCGCCAACAGTGCATGAGTGTGCTCCCTGCATTATGAGGTATGGTAATGCAGCAAAGGTCTGCTCAAGAAGTTGCTTGTTGTTGCTTAAGCAACAACCCCACCCTACTACCAACTATTGTTCCCAGTATAGAAGGCATGGATATCAACCAGTCAGGGGCACTATATCTCAGAATCAGAGTCTACTTCCACACCTTCCTCTTGTGCTAGGCATGCAGAGATCTGTCCTTCAGAAAGATATAGATCCTCTCAAAGTCACACGGTTCTCCAATAGTAAAGTTCTGCTTTGGTTAAGCATGAGATTTGGGCACTTGCAGTAGATTTCAAAGTAACAGTGGCACAAACAGAATACACATGTGTTTCTTCTTCATATAATTTAGCCCAGATTTGGCTAGTCTATAATTGATTATGGATTGCTCACTATTGGAGATAAAATATTATTGATCTCCCTGCTTTAAAATCTCAGTATATTATGTCCTTTCTTAAAATTTTAAAAAGCAGAATCTATGCTTAATGCATTGTGCTGTGTCAAGAACATCAATCATTTATATAAAAATTATTTGGACCTCAAAAAAATTCCTTAATTATAAAATAAATTCAGATAAACTAGAACTGGAAAGTTAAGCTATACTTTTTTATTTTTTATTTTTTTTTATGAAGTTTATTGACAAATTGGTTTCCATACAACACCCAGTGCTCATCCCAAAAGGTGCCCTCCTCAATACCCATCACCCACCCGCCCCTCCCTCCCACCCCCCATCAACCCTCAGTTTGTTCTCAGTTTTTAACAGTCTCTTATGCTTTGGCTCTCTCCCACTCTAACGTCTTTTTTTTTTTCTCCCTTCCCCTCCCCCATGGGTTCCTGTTGAGTTTCTCAGGATCCACATAAGAGTGAAACCATATGGTATCTGTCTTTCTCTGTATGGCTTATTTCACTTAGCATCACACTCTCCAGTTCCATCCACGTTGCTACAAAAGGCCATATTTCATTTTTTCTCATTGCCACGTAGTATTCCATTGTGTATATAAACCACAATTTCTTTATCCATTCATCAGTTGATGGACATTTAGGCTCTTTCCATAATTTGGCTATTGTTGAGAGTGCTGCTATGAACATTGGGGTACAAGTGCCCCTATGCATCAGTACTCCTGTATCCCTTGGGTAGATTCCTAGCAGTGCTATTGCTGGGTCATAGGGTAGGTCTATTTTTAATTTTCTGAGGAACCTCCACACTGTTTTCCAGAGCGGCTGCACCAATTTGCATTCCCACCAACAGTGCAAGAGGGTTCCCGTTTCTCCACATCCTCTCCAGCATCTATAGTCTCCTGATTTGTTCATTTTGGCCACTCTGACTGGCGTGAGGTGATACCTGAGTGTAGTTTTGATTTGTATTTCCCTGATAAGGAGCGACGCTGAACATCTTTTCATGTGCCTGTTGGCCATCTGGATGTCTTCTTTAGAGAAGTGTCTATTCATGTTTTCTGCCCATTTCTTCACTGGGTTATTTGTTTTTCGGGTGTGGAGTTTGGTGAGCTCTTTATAGATTTTAGATACTAGCCCTTTGTCCGATATGTCATTTGCAAATATCTTTTCCCATTCCGTTGGTTGTCTTTTAGTTTTGTTGGTTGTTTCCTTTGCTGTGCAGAAGCTTTTTATCTTCATAAGGTCCCAGTAATTCACTTTTGCTTTTAATTCCCTTGCCTTTGGGGATGTGTCGAGTAAGAGATTGCTACGGCTGAGGTCAGAGAGGTCTTTTCCTGCTTTCTCCTCTAAGGTTCTGATGGTTTCCTGTCTCACATTTAGGTCCTTTATCCATTTTGAGTTTATTTTTGTAAATGGTGTGAGAAAGTGGTCTAGTTTCAACCTTCTGCATGTTGCTGTCCAGTTCTCCCAGCACCATTTGTTAAAGAGGCTGTCTTTTTTCCATTGGATGTTCTTTCCTGCTTTGTCAAAGATGAGTTGGCCATATGTTTGTGGGTCTAGTTCTGGGGTTTCTATTCTATTCCATTGGTCTGTGTGTCTGTTTTTGTGCCAATACCATGCTGTCTTGATGATGACAGCTTTATAGTAGAGGCTGAAGTCTGGGATTGTGATGCCTCCTGCTTTGGTCTTCTTCTTCAAAATTCCTTTGGCTATTCGGGGCCTTTTGTGGTTCCATATGAATTTTAGGATTGCTTGTTCTAGTTTTGAGAAGAATGCTGGTGCAATTTTGATTGGGATTGCATTGAATGTGTAGATTAAGCTATACTTTTTTAAATTGATCACGTAATTGAAAAGTTTTATTATTGTTCCCTGAAAAACAGTTTATCCACAGACATCCTATGTTCGTATATTTCTTATTTCAATGTTTAGTTAGCACAGCACCAAAACAAAATTGTTTGTGTGAGCTCAGTTCTCCAACATAAAATGTCTGAGCCAGGATAGCATGGTCAAAATGGAGGTGTAAAAATAGCAAGACCAAATCATCTGCTCATTATTTTCCTAGTTTCACCCCTCCCCAATAGTTATTTAACTCTCGTTAGTTAACATACATAACATTAGAATTCAATGATTCTTCACGTACAGACAACACCCAAGGCTCATCATAACAAGTGCCCTCCTCAATACTCATCACCCATCTATCCCATCCCCCACCGACCCAGAAAAAGAAATCAATGAATCGATCCCATTGACAATTGCACCAAAGATACTTTGTAAGTTACTTAGAAATCAACCTAACCAAAGAGGTATAAGATCTCTACTCTGAAAACTTATACAGGAAATGGAAGAGTACACAAAGAAATAGGAAAACATTCCATGTTCATGTTTTGGAAGTACAAACGTGCTTAAAATGTCTATACTACCCAAAGCCATCTACACATTTAAGGCAATACTTATCAAAATACCGCCAGCATCTTTCACACAGATAGAACAAAAAATCCTAAAATTTATATGGAATCACAAAAGACCCTGAAGTGCCAAAGTAATCCTGAAAAAGAAAAGGAAAGTTTGAGACATCATTGTGGAATATATACCAAAGATAACTTAAAAAATGGAAAAAGAAAAAAAATATTCTAATGATTTCTTGTGACCGACTCACTTATTCCAAGAATGCTTGTATTCATTTTGTCTTTATGCTAATAGTTCAGCAGCAATATCATAAAATCAAATGTTTGGCATTCAAATATTTAGCAGAAATTAATAAAAAATGAGATAGAATGTGTTAACATGAAGTTTCAGTGTTTCATTTTTACATTTCCTAATCAGAAGTGTTTCAAAATATTCAAACTCCTCATTTCTAGGTGATAGTAGAATTTGACAAAATTCAGAAGCCACAAATAAAAGACTGCCTTTCAAGTGAACTTAGGTATTTCTATATTTGTGTCAGGTATCAGGTACCTGTTTGGAGATCACACAGAATTATTCAAAGCTCAACCTCTGGAAGGCATCCCACTTTAGTCACATATGTTATTATAATGCCTATGTAGCTGAAGGCATAAAAACAGAGTGATGTGTTCCCATGTGTTCCCAATCCAAAGACAAGTATCATGTTGCAAAGCAATCAGGTTAGATGTTAAACAGAGTACAGAATATAAGATCCAAATGCACTTCAGTGCAGGTGGTGCTGAAAACAGCCCAGCTTACTTCAGGGGCAAGAAGAAACTGAGATCAAGAGTCAGAGTCAGGAGCACCTGGTCTGTCCTCAGACAGTGACAAGAAATACTAGGCAAGCTCCCACTCTGGTGGTGTACTACAACACAACAATTTGTTTTTGATGTTGGTGAAGAAAAGTTGTTCTTTTGTTACTGAGAACTCAGTGCTTGGCAGGATTGTGTTCACCCAGTTGGTCACTCCCTGCTCTCTACCAACCTCCTAAAATGCCTGAAGTTCCTTCATTCTGAGATATAATGGTTTGTCTATGCAATGCCCATACTTTGAAGATGCAGGGATAGAAAAAATAAACTCAATAACAGATGAGAGCCCATTTCCACAGAGTTGGGTATGAGTCAGAAGCTAAACAAAAGACCCAAAATCACCATTGTTCTACCACTGAAGGAAAGGAATGGAAAATAGTGACAGCCCTTTTGCACACATGGCTCCAACATGTAACCAAAGGATGTTCCCCTTAGATCTAGCCACTCATTTTTGGTGATGACACCAACCTTGCCTCGGGAAAAGTGCTAGTGTCCTCATGTGAAGCTTGATACCATTTTCATCTGTGATGAAGATATTTGGCCCTCAGTGCATCCCTTCAGATTCCATTGCTCTTTCATTAATGAGGATTTCATTAGAAGACATTCACAGACATCATCTGGGAGCATTTTCTTATTTTAATCATGGATTTGTGACTAGTTCCCAGTAACCTGGAATAGGCAAGGCAACAGGAGTCCATGGAAGTCTTCTGCAAGACGAACCTTGGCAAAAGGAGGCACAGGGCCTTTGAAACTGTTCAGCAGAAGAGGTTTGCATGTGCACAGGACTTGGGTGATGGGAAGGATCTGATCTCATTTCTGGAACAAGGGCCTAGGGTCAAATTCAGGAGCTACAGGACTGTCCCTCAGACAGCACCCAGTAATTCCCGGAGAGCCTGCACTCACACCGTGTGTCATCACATAGCAGGTAATTTATGATATCAAAAAGTAAAGGTTGACCTCCTGCCAGGAAGAACTCTGTGTTTGGCAGAATTCTGTTGGCACAGGACCGTTGCCCTGCTCTCTGTCCACCCCTTTCAGGAAAGCCTGAACTACCTACCTCCTGAGATACTCAGGCTCCATGCATGTCAAGTGCATTCATTGAGAAGGTTAGGACACTAAAATACTCAAAGACTAAAATACAAGAGTCCGAATCTGCAGACTTTCCAGGAGCAAGATCCTACCTTGTGAGTCACAACTGTGTCTTTCTACAGATAGGCAGCATTTGAAACCTGGTGATGGCTTGACACATTCCAGACCTCATTGAAGTTGGGGTGCATGACTTTTGCCTATACAACTCCCTGGTATATATAGTGGATGTTCCACTTCTCTTCAGGCCACAGGTCTTTCTTACTCCTTGGACACCAAACTTACCCTGTGAATTGTGCTCAGAACATTATCTACAGCTTCACTCTGTTCTCATCTGAGATGAATAACTTTGGCCCTCATTGTATCCTTTTCAATTCCCTTACACTTATCGTCACCATGTGTTCACTGTCACACATTCAGTGCCAGAGTCTGGCAGCAGTTTTCTCCAATTTTAATTGTGGAGTCGTGCCAAGTTCCCATAAGTTTGGAATAGCTTTGGGAACAGGTGCCCCTGGGGTGTCTGCCAGATATATCCTAGGAACAGGAGGTATTGGGGACTTGAATGTGTTAAGCACAGGAGGATAGCTTGTGGGTGGAGGCAGGTGATATTCGGAGACAGTTGGCCTCACCTCTGGGGTAAAAGCTGAAGGAGATGTGGCCTTCAGGGCCACAGTCAGAAGGAAAAAGTCACACAGATTGAGCTCATTAACTCCTAGCGAGCAAACATGAAGATTGTTTTCTACCCTCAGAACAACTAATTTCTGGTATCAAGGGGAAAATGTTTCCTCACACAGACTTGGGGCATTGAAGTCTTAGGTTTGCACAGTGACTATTACTGGGATCTGTGCCCCTGCCATGGACTGCCTGAACATCCTGCTTTCTAAGCCTCTAGGTGTTCCCACATACCCACTCCATTTCCACAGCCGGTGAACGTGAAAGAAACTACTCAAAACCCTAAAACTCACAACACAGTCCCACAGACTTAGGCATCAGCCCATATTGAGACCCTGCCCTCCAAATCATACTGATTTTACCTGCTGGCAGGAAAAGCTTCAAAGCTGGCAAGTGTCCTAGCCCTCCTACACTATTTGAGTTCAAATGTAGGGTTTTGATGCTACTTTAGGACTCCCAAGGGTAGGTAAGACATGTTCCATTTCTCTATAGTGCACAGGTTTTCCCTAGTCCTAGAACATCAAGCTTCCCTGGGAATTATGCCAGTCACTTCATTCACAGATTTATTCCATTATCATCTGAGAGAAACAATTTGGACCAAAGTTCATCCCTTCCAATTCCCTTGATCTTTTTCCAACCAGGTTTTCCAGTGAGGGAGAGTCTGAGCCTGGAAGTATTTCTATACGATTTCAAGTATGGAAACCTGCTAAGTTCCCCTACATCCAGGAGAATGTGGGCAAAGGTTTCTCCATGGGCTCACCTGTGAGACCTATCTTGGCAACAGAAGGCAAAAAGCCAGGGAAAGGTGCAAGTCTTATGGGGGGAGCCATCCTTACTTCTGTGTAAAGGGAGATGGAGATCAGAGGTCAGAGTCAGGAACCATTTGACTATTACTCAGAGAGTGTCCAGCATTCACAAGCAGCTAACACATGGTGGTATTTAAGAACATATTGCCCTCCTATATGGAGACCTCTGTGCTTGGCAGGCTTCTGTTCGCCTGAGCAGGATTGGTTGCCCTGATCCCACTGGCCCACTGATGTTCCTGCATTCTGAGAACATCAGTTGATCATGAGCATTGTTCTTCCACAGATGGTCAGGGCAGAGTCCTTTCAAGGACTGCAGGTCCAGAACACAATTCCACAGACATGGCTTCTGTAAAGGGCAAACATAGCTAGTCTCCTGTAGCCCAGGAGTAAACTATGACCTATGTAAGCTTAGAAGGACCCCAGAGTATAAGATGCTGAACCAGTGTTTATTTTGGGCTTTCCTAGGAGTGCAGTTTCTGTTCCCTAGATGTTAGTTCTGCTTTAAGCCACATTTGCTGAGTTACTAAGAAATAGAACTTCGTCTTAACTGCTTGTTTGAGCTTCTGTAAACCTGCTTGGTGTAATCACCCTTCCCTATTCTCGGGCACCACATTCTGTTCGAACTAGATTGAAGACTAATGATTCAGCTCTTAACTAGCTAGAGTCAACAAGTTATATTTTAAAATTCTTCAGGACTGTGTACTTGGTGCTCGCCCTTTCAAACTGCCACCCTTTGCAACTCGAGTGGTCAATACAGCCTATATAAGACATTCCCAAAGATTGTTCGGGGCCAGACTTTTGGGACCTGTTGTATTTTCCTGTCTGGCCTGGCTGTAATAAATTTGTTTTGATCCTGTTTTTGCTGTCTGGAGTTCATAAGCGATCGCGACCTATAACAGCTGCCAGACAGCACAAAGAAGCCAACATTCAGTTAGATCATGAGTGCCAGAAGCCTTCCTGCCCTATCTAGCTCAGGAATCATGTTCTTGTGACTGGTGCTTTCTTTCATCCCAAACTCCAAGGTGTTTGTTTCCCTATTACTCTGCTGACACCAAATTCCTAGGAAATGGTGTTCATGTCAAAGGTCATTCCATTTTCACCTGAGGTGAAGAACTCTGGTTCTCAGTGTGTTTCGGGTTTATTTTATTATTATTGCTACTGTTGTTATTGTTATTAATAATGTGAAGAATGACTGGTTATATAATATGGGCTTGGGGAAGGTAAAGTCAAATGGCAAGTGACAAGCACTTTCATATGCTAAAGACTCAAAGATTACTGGAGGCCTAGCTATTGTCAAGCTAAGGTTGCTTTTCACCTCTAGCAAAATATTAACATTAAGGCAATAAGGAGTTCCTGAGAAGCATTTTACTCTGCCAGCTTCAAATGTTTGTCAGTGGTGACAAGGAAATTAAATTTTAATTTTTTTAACGTGTATTTTTTGATACAGAAGAGGAGAGAGTGAGACAGAAAGAGAGAGAGAGAGAGAGAGAGAGAGACAGAATATGTGCCAGGAGAGGGGCAGAGAGAGAGGGAGACAGAATCTGAAGCAGATTCCAGGCTCTGAGCTGTCAGCGCAGAGCCCCACATTGGGCTGGAACTCAGGAACTGTGAGATGATGACCTGAGCCAAAGTTGGAGGCTTCAGGGACTCAGCCACCCAGGGGCCCCAGGAAATTCAGTTTTATCTGTCATTTCTTTCTTGCCTTTGTTCCTCACATCACTATGGAGCGGCTCCAGGAAAAGGAGTTCATAGGTTTCTGGAGAGAAAGTCTCCTGTCTTTTTCTTGTTATTTACCAAGATACTTGTCAATTGATGGAGGCTCTATCAGCTTAACCACTTGTTTTCTGTCCTTTCCTTTGTCCTTGAACAGCCAGGAGTGTCTGAGGAATGTCATGATAGGGAAAAATCTGTTGAGTTAGCAGAAAAGGACTGACAAGGGAATTCCAGTCCCTGCCTGAAGACTCCCCTTCCAGGTTCTTCTTCCCACCCTGCTTGCTGCAGGCACCAAGTTACTACTAATGAGGAATGCAGAAGTTACAGGCTATAAATTGTCCCCTCTGTTGATGCTCTGGGCTCAGACCTCTGGAGAACTATCTCCTCTGAGCCGACCAGTAGAAAATAAACCTTCTGCCTTCCAAGATCTCTGGGTGCCCCTTGGTTCTTCTGCCGAGTGATCCAGACCAGTTTATGTAATATTTGGTTCCCTGACCGGGAAACCCAACTGTGCTGGCCCATTGTTGCCACCGGTTTGGGAAACCGGCAAGGCGGTGACGAGATGAGGAATCGCAACGGAGAAGGCTAGCCCTGCCTGAATTTTGGCAGTCTCCCACTCGGTTGCCTCACGCCAGCCCCGCTCCACCATTCCTGGTGGACTCAAGGATACTTGGCAGGTGAGGATCTGGACCCGACGTTGGATACTGATAAGGCCCGGGACCCAATTCTGTCCTGTCCTGCCCACCCATAGTGGTGGAAGGGGGACCCGATCACTCCCCAGAGACCTCAGTGGTCTCATCTGTAGAAATTCTGTGGGAGGAATGTAATAACCTCTGATGTGTATGTGAGTGTGAATGTACAATTCAACTTGCCTTGCCTGCCGAGTTTGATTCTGTGGCTCAATGGGAGGACACCCTTAATGTCCCCAAAAGTCCACGGAGTCTGAGTGGGCCCATCTGCGATTCCGTGGTGAATTGCATACAGTCTATGGTGGCATTGGAATTGTTTCCAATTGTAAGTCACAAAGCTGAGACTGCTACAGCTAGGTGTCACCTAAGTTCCTTCAGGACACAGCCAGATGGGCATCTGACTGGTCTCCTCATTAGAAGGGGCACCCCTAACCCTCTGTCTGTCTTTGTGACTCTGCCTCATGGGAACATTATGGGATTGGGACAGAACAAAGAAGGGGTTTCGGGGAGACTATGGAATTAAGATAACCCCTGGAAAGTTAAGGACCTTATGTGAGTTAGAATGGCCCACTTTTGGTGTAGGAGGGCCCTCAGAGGGAACCTTGGATGTCCCAACGGTCTGCTACATATGGCATGTTGTCGCCAGAGACCCAGGTTACCCTTATCAGTTCCTATATAAGTCCTAACCTCCAAAAATCCTCGCCGGTGAACCGGAGGAAGAACCAATCTTGCCCCTGCCATATGAACCTCCTGGTTCCCGATACTTTGCCACCTTTGGTCTCCCCACCACCTCTGGGCATGGCAGATTCTCTCTTCCCACACCAGTGGCCAGATTGTACCCTCCACCAAGCGCAGGCACTCTCCAGATGCTGGTCCACAGCTGCTGGTACCAAGATGCTCTCTTCTGGGGGATCTGAGCAGGGGCAAAGAAGCCCATGGATATGCCCAGCTCAAGGGAAACCCCCCTGGGATTATTATGAGATACTATGCAAGGCTTACACCCCGTTTGACCTTGAGGCACAAGAGAGACATGACAAAAGGACAGGGAAGGTCCAGCTGCCAAAAGGGGGGAGGCCCAAAACCTCCTTAGTAAGAAAACAATGTGCCTGCTGCAAGGAGAAAGGACATTAAAGCAGGAATAGATTCAGATTGAGGGGGGCCAGGCTCACTTCTTCTTGGCACCCATGAACCCACGATCAAAATAAAAGTAGGAGGCCAAACTATTTGAGTTTTATGTGAATTCAGGAGCCACACGGTAAGAGATTACAAGGCCCCTGTCACTGTAGAGTTAATCCCAGGGGCTCAACCGCAGATACAGAGGAAATGCCCCCTTCCACAAGAGGCAAGGGCAGGCATTCAAGAAATCAGGCATGATGGTTGAATGCCAATCACCCTGGAACACCCATTCTTGCCAGTCAGGAAGCAGGGAGGAGGGTACTGACCAGTTCAAGTCTTACACTTGGTGGTCCCGAACCCGTACACCCTCCTCAGCTAGATCCCAGGCTCTGCCAGCTGGTTTACCTGTCTAGACTCAAAGGATTCCTTCTTCTGCCTCTGCTTGACCCCCCAACCCAACCCTTGTTTGCCTTTGAATGGACCAAACCAGACACAGGGTGTCAAATGCAACTGACTTGGACCCACCTCCCACAGGGGTTTAAAAACTCACCTGCCCTTTTTGGGGAGACACTGGCCGGGGGCCTTGCCGGCTTTCTGAGGGAGGCCACACCCTTTTCCAGCATGTCAATGACTTCCTATTTGCCAGCAATACCCAAGAGTACAGAGGGCATAAGGGTCCTCCTCCAACTCCTGTCAGTCTAATGGAAAGAGAGCACTAAAGCCAGAGAAAAAGGTTATCACCTCCCTAACCTAGCCTGAAACTGAGAGGGGGCTACGAGAATTCCTGGGGGCTGTGGGATTCTGCTGAATCTGGATTCCCAGATTTTCACCAATAACAAGACCACTCTATAATCTCTTGGTAGGGCCAGACTGAAAACACCCTGCCTGGACAGAGGCCAAAGTCGCCTTCCTAGAGATAAAGCCTGCTTCAGGGCAGGCATCAGCCCTTGGCCTGCAGAATATGCAAAAGCCTTTTAAAGTGAATTTCAGAAAATGTGGTACAGCCACTTCTGTTTTTTTACCCCTGCCCCTGGCTCCTGCATTTTCCTACATCTCCAACTACAGCCAGGGGTGTTGATGCCTCTCTGCCCACAGGAGCACAGTGATATGGAGGGCTGAGAGGTTGATTCGTTCTGTGAAGTCATATCTCAGTACCTGCTTGGGTCAGAGAGACGTGTGTTTCAGAAGCCCCAAGGAGGGGGCTGAGACTGTACCCTGAGGTGACTCTTGATGGTAGAGTGGATTTATGTTCTGGTGTTCATTTAAGAGAACTTTGCTGTGTCTCAGCCTGGGAGAGGTGGCAGGTCTCAGCCCTGGGTGAAAAAGGAAGGCCGCAGAGGCCCAGGGATTGTCACCCCTTGCTGCCAATGTCTGCAGAGCCAGAACTGGGCTCGTCCTGGGGGAGGAGGAGAGATGATAGGCAGTGGTGTGGTAGGTTGGTGGGGGGCTTACTTCTCTCAGATTTCAGGTGATAAGGTCGATGTACCACTGTGTGTCCTTGAGGGTCCTTCCCAGCAGGTTGTGGCTGGCCACAGATTGTTTCAGTGTGGAATCTTTTTGTCCATGAGAAGAAATTCTCATGCCTCTCCAACTCTTGGCTAGCACAAAACGAGGGGCTTCTCTGTGAAAATCTGCTGGTCACTCTTAAAACAGTGCAGATGCTGAACCTTGCAACTTTCCTACCTTCTGAGAAAGGGAAACCAGATCATGACTGTTATGAGGTGAATGATAAAGTATTTGCAAGCTGTCCAGATCTGCATGACCAGGTTGGACAGAACTCAGTCCTCACCTTGTTCAGTGATGGTAGCAGTTTCATCATGGGGGGCATTCAAAAGGTAGGGTATGCAGTGACATGCCTTAATGCAAGCCCTCACCATTAGCAAGGACAAGCAAGTCAAACGACTCCCAGGACACCTCTGTTACTGTACACATACATGGGGCAATCTACAAAGAGAGGGGCCTCACCACAGCGGGGAAGAAAGCTCCTCGAGACTGTCTGGTTTCCAAAAGAAGTTACAGTTCTACACCGCAAAGGACACCAGAATGGAGACAACCCTACAGCATGATGAAATCGTCTGGCAGACAAAGCAGCCAAATAAGGAGGTGCTGGGCATGATGATTGGGTCTGGAGTCATGGTGCTGGTCATAGCTGTATCCTCCCTACTGCGGGTATGCAGACTGAAAGTGCAGAAAACTCCAGCCCTGGATGGCTCCAGGTATTTAAGATCCTGCACATTCAAAAAGAGGTACCAACACTGTAATGGAAGGAGCCCCTGCCCACGGTGCTGAAGCTGACTTGAGAATGACCTGGCTAACTCGCACCTGCCCTCCGAGGTTCTCTACATGCTCAAGAATGTCCAGGTGTTGGGCCACTTCGAGAAGCTGCTCTTCCTGGAACTCTGCTGACACATGGTCTTCCAGCAGCTCAGCCAGGGTGACTATGTCTTCTAGCCAGGCCAGCTGGATGCCAGTATCTGTGTGGTGCAGGATGGGCTACTGGAGCTCTGTCTGCCAGGGCCTGATGGGAAGAAGTGTGTGGTGAAGGAAGTGGTCCCTGGGGACAGCGTCAACAGCTTCCTGAACATCTTGGACATCATCACCAGCCACCAGCACACCCAGGGCATTGTGTCTGCCCAGGCAGCCTGAGACTCTACGGTGCTGCAACTGCCAGTGGAGACCTTCTCTGCCGTGTTCACCAAGTACCCTGAGAGCTTGGTGCAGGTGGTGCAGATCATCATGGTGAGGTTGCAGTGGGACACCTTTCTGGCCTTCAGCCATGAGATCCAGCCCCTGCACCTCTTCCCCAGCCCCAGCCTCCTGGACCGCACCAGCCCTGTGTGTGGTTCCAAGCTGGTGGTCAGCACCTCAGCCACCAAGGAGCCAAGGAAGACTCATGGCCAGCCACCTGATCCTACTGGGGTCCCACTATCTGGACCTGCAGAGGACCCAGTGACCACTCCCTCTTGAACAGCTGGGTCTTGCCCCATCTTGCCAAAGCTGGCACCATCATCACCCACGAAGGGGACCAGGATGTAAGCCTGTACTTTGTGCTGTGGGGCAGACTGAATGTCTAAAAAAGACCCTCTCAAACCACAGGAGACTGGGCCTCACACAGGTATCACTCCATGGGCCACCACTCCAGAGTCAAGAGAGCCAAGTCTGAGGAGCCCCAGACTTGGAAGACTGACCTAAGTCCAATCTTCAGCCCTGCTCCAGCCACACCCTGGAAGCTGACCAGTCTACTCATGGCAGAAGCTTGAGAAATTGCCGGTATGATAAAAAAAAAAAAAAGAAAGAAAAAAAAAGACTGTCTTTACTCCTTGCCATCAGGTTGGCAGAGGTTGCTCCAAAAAGCTGGAGAAACAGTGAGAGGTTCCTGTCCACATGTACCTTCCTTTTATGGATAGGATGTTTTGTTTGTATTGATTTCCTCTAATATGGGTCCCATTTGTAAAAGTGGGACACTTTCAGTGGAAGAATCTGGGGTGCTTAAAAGCTTAAATGTGTTGTTGTAACCTCTTTTTGTCTGCTGGTTTGCCTGCCAGTAAGGAGGTTGCCAATGCCATTTTGGGGAAGTGTTTACACTGATATATGTGCCTCAAGCTTCAGGAAAAAGAGATTAAATGATTCTCAGGATAAAAGTTGGTGCTTAGAATAACCTTCAACCTTAAGGCCTGGCTAACTGAGCGGTGTTGCTACCCATCCACTTAGGGGCAGGAATAGCCACAGGAATAGGGACTGGCATAGGAGACATAGGCTCTTCTGTGGGACTGAGTGGCCGACTCCCTAGTGTCCTTACAGAGCCAAATAAGTTCCCTGGCAGGAGTTGCCCTCTAGAACAGATGGGCATTTGACCTCCTCACTGCTGAGAAAGGGGGCACCTGCATCTTCCTTGGAAAAGAATGCTGTTACTTTGTAAACCAGTCAGGAGTAGTCACAACCAAAGTCAGGGAACTAAGAAAAAGAACCAGCCCATAATAAATGAAGATGATGCCCTCTAATACAGTATAGGTCTGTTTAAAGGGGCATCAAATGGGGGAATGATAGGGAAAAATCTGTTATAAGAGGGCTGACAGGACTGATAAGGGAATTCCTGTCCCTGCCTAAAGACTCCCCTTACAGGTTTTTCTTCCCACCCTGCTTGCTGCAGGTGCCAAATTACTACTAATGAGGAATGCAGAAGTAACAGACTATAAATTGTCCCCTCTGTTGATGCCCTGGGCTCAGACCTCTGGAGAATTATCTCCTCTGAGCCCACCGGTGTAAAATAAACCTCCTGCATTCCAAGATCTCTGAGTGCTGCTTGGTTCTTCTGTTGGGTGATCCAGATGAGTTTCTGTAACAGTTATACACATCCTTTCTGGGGGTGTGGGCAGGTAATTCTTGCTTGTGTTTGGCCCTTAGCTTGCCTTCTGCTCCTTCATCAAGCAGATGGATGCTTCCCATTTACCCAGCTGATGTGTGTTTGTTCCTTCAGAAAACAGTGAGCTTGCCAGGAGATTTTGCTATTCTCTTTATTCCCAGAATTACCCATTCTAATCTGATGAAGTCTTTGGTTTTCTATGTATCCATTCCCATCCCCTTATTCTTTTTTTTAAGTAAGTCCTCACTGTGGGGAAATCAAGGCCAGACCTAAGGGCCTTGGTCTGCTGGTTTGCCTGCCAGTAAGGAGGGCCATTTTAGTTGGGAACCTTGGCCAAGGTATCCTAACTCTGGCATAATTTGGGCAAAAAGCTCCTTGGGACTTGCCTTTTAGAAAAGTTTTGACAATAAAAAGACATAGGGAATTTGAAGGTTGCCAGACAAAATGTTGGTGTACAGGAAAAACCAGAAAATTTGGATGAAGCAGCCTGACTTCTGGTGAGAATAGCAACAGAGATAATCACTTTCTTCTCAGTTTTATCTCATTCTCTGCTGAAATGAAGTCCTTCGACCCATCATTTATCCATTTTGATCCCTGTCCTGTATTTCTAAGGAGGTCTTGAGTCACATTGAAATGTGATAGG
The DNA here is from genome assembly GCF_022079265.1 of Lynx rufus. Taxonomy (NCBI): domain Eukaryota; kingdom Metazoa; phylum Chordata; class Mammalia; order Carnivora; family Felidae; genus Lynx; species Lynx rufus. The sequence continues at coordinate 7,484,719 of NW_025814846.1, forward strand.
GCTTTCATTCACACAGCAAATGCCCAGGGATTGGTGGCCAGCTCCCACTCCATTCCTATGCTAGCCTAGATCAGTCAGTTTCTGATTTCCACAAAGATTAACTATCTGTTACTGAGATTGTGGGGCTTAGCAGTGATGGGAGTAGGCACAGTGATTGTAACCCAGTTTGCCTCCCTCCCCTGGCTGCTTCAGATAACTTCATATGGAAAAGCAAATGGTTCCTAGATGGGCATTTAGCTCCCAGAACTGGCCACTGTATTGCCTATTCAAGGAATACTTCCACAGAGCATGATTCCAAACACACAACTGTCAAAACCCATTACACCAAAACCACTGGTGACTATATCCACTGTAGGTTCAGGGTAAGAAATCCACTCAGTGCCAGAAGCTTCTCATTCCTTTCTTAAGTCCCAAATGAAGAATTCTTGGAAGACTGGTTGCCAGCGTAGATATTGGAGATTTCCTCTCCCCCAGCCAAGGCGAGATTCTGATATCCAAGACAGCCAGCTTGCCAAAAGAGTTCACTGGTCACTTTATTCTTAGATTTATCCCATTCTCATTTGATAAGGAGAATTTTCCACCCCATGTATCCAATTCCATCATTTTACCCTTTTGTCCTGTGAAACTTTCCCAGCCAGCATCCAAGAGAGATCTCCTCAGCTTTTAACTGGACAGTCTATACGTAAGCGTATAGGTTGCACAATGGGGCCCCTTGAGATTTGCCTTTCCTAACTATGCTGACAATGGGAGGACTAAGGCATTGGAGGGTGCCCAGAACAGAATTTCTGCCCATAGCCCAAGTCCAGAGGAGCTGGGAGGGAATTGGCCTCCCTGTGGGGCCAGAAGAACCTTAGCTACTCATTTCATTCTCAGCTTTATGCTGTCCTCATCTGTAGTGAAGAACTTGGGCCACTGATGTCTCTATACCCATCCCCTTACACTTTTTCTACTTAGGCATTCACTTTGGGGATTCTGGGCCAAAATGTAAGAGTGATGTCCTCTCGTGCCAAGTGGGGAGTCAGGCCATATTCTCACAACTTGGACAATAGTTGGGCAACATGGGCCCACCCACAGGGCTTGCTTTTCAGCCTTACTATGGTCACAAAAGACATAGGGCATTGGAAGGACCCCAGCACAGAATATTTGCAGTAGGCAGGAACAGAGGAGTGCAATGGAGCCAGCCTCAATCCTGCAGCAAGGGGAAATGAAGTGAGACACCACGTTCTAAGTTATATCCCATATCTCTCTTAACATAAAGAACTCTGGCCCTCCATATGTTCCCATCCCCTTGCGGAATTTCTAACGAGGTCTTGGGTCACACTCAGGAGAAATGGAGTTGTCACTAACATAAAAAACGCTCAGGTATTATTTGAGAGCTCCCCCTCACTGATTGTGCCAGCCAAGACCAATCAGTTTCTGATATCCCAAAGGGAAAATTGCTCTCTTTTTACTGAAAATGTGGTGCTTGACAGGCTGCAGGTGGCATGGTGATGTTTACCCTGATTGACACTCACTGGACTCATTGAGCTGCCTTCATTCTGAAAAGCAGAAAGCTCTCACATGGGCAGTTTGCTCCCAGTTACGGGTCAGTGTAGAAAGAGCCCAGTCAGGGACTCCTGCACCAGAGTCTGGTTCCAAACACTTAAAGGTCAGCAGGGAGACTGACCGTGAATCGCTGAAGAAATATTGCATCTCTATTTAATGGAAAGGGCAGGAGAAAAAGCAATGGCCAGAAGAATTTCTGGATCAAAAAGTTCTGGATGAACATTTTATTGTAGGAGGGGCATCTGGTGTAGTAAATGGACATTTCTTGTGGTCCACACCACTGGTGTTTCTTACTCTTCAGATTATGCTAGTCACTTTATTATTTGCTTTACCCCATTCTCCTATGCAAGAAGGAACTTTGGGCCTCTGTGTACCCATGTCCATTTGTGATCTTTTTTGTCAAACTAGGTTTACTCTGGTAGGCATTTGGGGCCACTTTTTAAGACCAATTCACTCTCATTTTAACTGAGGACTTGGGTCAAGTTGTCTGGACTATGGAATACATTGGGCTATGACACCTCTTACAACTTGTGTTTTAGAACTATGTGCACATGAGGAAACCTAGGGCATTTGAACATGTCCATCATGGAATGTTTGCATGTAGGCAGGCCTATAAGAGTTTGGAGAAAAACAGTCCTGTTTATGGAACAAGAAAACACTGAGCTATACAGTACATTTTCAGTTTTATCCCATTCTCATTTGAATTTCATATGAAGGTTTCCTCTGGAATGGGCTTCCAGCTAAAACCAGTGGTGTTTTTTCCTTTCCCCTGTTCAGTGGTGTTTCTTATTCTGAAGACAGCCAGCTTCAAATAGATTATGCTAGTAACTGTATTCTCAGTTTGATCTCACTATCATAGGAAAGGAAGAACTTTGGCCTTCAATGTGTCCATTCCCATTCCCTTGCTGGTTTTCTTTATTTTTGTTTACTTTTTTAAACATTTCTTTTTTTAAGAGAGAGAGGGAGAGAGAGAACGAGTGAGTTAAGGGCAGAAAGAGGGAGACAGGGGATCTGAAACAGGATCCAGACTATAAGCACAAAGTCTGATGTGGGGCTTGACCTCATGACAGTGAGATAATGACCTACACCGACATCAAGAGTGGGCCACTTAACCAACTTAGCCTCCCCAGGCACCCCTTCCCTTGCTGTTTGTGTAATTATAATCATGGTTCCCACTATGCACAGTGGGCCTGTCAATAAATCAGCGAAAAATCAGGGATTGGTGGAAAGCTCCCACTCTTCTACCATGCTAACTGAAATCATTCAGTTTCTGATACACCAAAGGATCCATTGACCTCCTGTCACTGACGACTTAGTGCTTGAAAGACTGGAGTTGACATAGTAATAGACAGCAGAACTCCAACCACTGGCTGCTACAGATGTCTTCATTTTGAAGAGCAGACAGTTCAGCCATATGTAGTATTCTTCAGGACCTGAAGAATGTGCAGAAACAGCCCATTCAAGGACCAGTGCAACAGAGCCACGTTCCAAATACTTGAGGGTCACAACAAGCCAGAACCTGCTATGCATCATGAGTGCCTCAAAAGACAGGGAAAAAAAAATCCAGTGCCAGAAACTTTCCCTCTCCTTCTGAGGGAACAATGCAGGAGGTTTCCCTTTGTCCTAGCCCACACATTGTTCTTACTCCTGAGACAACCATCTTGCCAGGAGATTGTGTTAGTCCCTTCATTTTTTTTTTTGTTTTTTTTTTTTTTGCTGTATACCAGTCTCTTCTCTTAATAAAACAACTTTGACCTCCTCTGTATTCTCCTCCACCCTATTGCTCTTTTTCAAGCTAAGTTCTCCCTGTTGTCCATTCAGGCACAGTGTGTCAGAGCCATTTTCTCTACTTTTATCTAGGGAGGCTGGCCATGTTCTTGTCACTGTGGGATACGCTGAGCCACAGGATCCCTCAAAAATTGTCTTTCAGTACTATGTTGACAAAGATAAGCCCAGAGCATTTCAGGGTGCCCAGCAGGAATGCCCATGTGTGGTCAGGGTCACCGATATTGGGAGGGAGCTATCCTCAATTCTGGAACAAGAATGTGGACCTAGATATTTCCTTCTTGGCTTGATCTCATTCTCTGCTGAAATGAAAACCATTGGCCCTGTGTGTAGCCATTCCATTTCCCTGGCTGCATTGGTAACTATATCTTGGGTTCCAGGCAAGGACAATGAGACTGCCACCCTCATAGTGAGTGCTTAGCCATTCCTAATGAACTCTGACTCTGGTCTGTGCTAACCAAGAGCAGTTTCTGATATCTCAAAGGAAAGATTGCCTTCTGGGAGTACTTGGTGTTTGGATGGCCAATAAAAAAAAAAATGATGGCTAGCCAACTTGTCTCCCTCTCTGGCCATTAAAGTTGCTTTCACTCTGAACAGCAGTAGGTTCACCCAAGCACAGTATTCTTGAGGACCTGCTTAGCACAGAAAGAGACCATACAAGAAGTACCGCACCACAGCCCAGTTTTAAACACGTGAGCACAAACCCACTACGCTTGAATCACTGCTGCTTCTATTCGCTGATAGGATGGGAAGGGAAAAGGATGAACTCCAGAACTTTCCCTCTCTTTCTCAACTAAGAATACAGGCATCTTGCCATGAGGGCTCCCACTGTAAACGATGGATGTTTCTCTTTGCACTCTCCTATATATGTTTCTTATCCCTGAGAGAGTCAGCTCGCCAGGAGATTGTACTAGTCATTTCATCCTCAGACTTATCCTATTCTCATCCCTCATAGGAACACAGTCCCTCAGTGTGTCTATTTCCATCCTTTTACTCTTTTTTAATGTTTATTTTTATTTTTGAGAGAGAGAGCACGCGTGCACAAGAGAGTGCAGGTGCAGAGATAGAGGGACAGATGATGCAAAGCAGGCTCTGCACTGCCAGCAGAGAACCTGATGTGGGACTTGAGCTTGCAATCCATGAGATCATGACCTGAGTCAACATTGGATGCTTAACTGACTGAGCCACCCTATAACACCATCTTTTTCTCTTTTTATTTTTATTTTTTATATATTTTTTTACATATTTATTTAATTTTCAGAGAGAAACAGAGACAGAGTGAGAGTGGGGAAAGGGCCAAGAGAGAGGAAGACACAAAATCCAAAGCAGGCTCCAGGCTCCGAGCTGTCAGCACAAAGCCCGACATGGAACACAAACTCACAAACTGCGAGATCATGACATGAGCCAAAACCAAGAGTCAGACGTTTAACCGAATAAGCCACCCAGGCGCTCCCTATTACTCTTTTTAAAACTTGAATCTGCCATGGGCCAATCAGGGCCTATGGTTTAGAGCAATTCCCTCTGATTTTATTTGGGGATTCTGGATGAGTTCTTGTGACAACAGAATAGCATGGGCCATAGAAGCCTTGCAACTTTCCTTCCAGATCTGTATTGAACACATTAGATGTAGATCACTGGAAAGTACTCAGCACAGAATATATGTATGTTGGTAGGGCCAAAGGTGTTGGGAGACAGCTGGCCTCACTTCTGGGCAAGAGCAAATGGAGCAAGATGTTTCACTCTCAGATTTCTTCCATTCTCATCTAAAATTAAATGTTGGGTGTCCATAGAGACATTCCCATCCCATTGCCATTTACTAACTAGGACTTGGTTTGCAGGCTGGGTGGAGCAGTGAGACTGTCAATTACACAGTGAGCTCCCAGGGATTGGTGGTGAGTTCTCACTCTGCTTCTGTTTTAACCAATATTAATTACTTTCTGAAAACCCCCAGGAAAGATTGCCCTGCTGTCAGGGAGCACTTAGTTCTTGGCCTAAGAGTCTGAAGAACATATGATCCACAGATACGAGGTATGTTCCCAGGCCCTAGGAAGTGCAGAAAGTGGCCATTCAAAACCTAATGCACCACAAGAATGGTTTCACACTCTTGGGCAGCAGCCTGGAGCATGGACCCAACTCCTGAATCACTGATGCCTTCCCTGATGGGAAGGGCAGGAAAAAGAGCCAAGGCCAGAAGTTCTCCCTCTCCTTCAGAAGGAAATATGCAGACCTTTTGCAGACTGGGCTTTCAGGAGGTTTCACTTTAGAGATTTCGTTGGTCTCTGCCCACAGTTTTTTCTTACTCCTTAGACTGGACCTTGCCAGGAAATTGTCATTATAGACACTTCTTTCTAATCTTTACCCCATTTTCATCTAGAATGAAGCACTTTGGTCTTCCCCATTTCCAGTTCAATGAATACCCGTTTTCTTTTTGCAAAGTCGTTCTCCCTGGGTGCCATTCAGAGCCAGTGGCTCAGAGAAATGTTCTTTCCTTTAAGTTGCAGAATCTGGTCAAGTGCTTATGTCTGTAGCATAGGTTGGGACAAGGAACCCCTCATTATTTGCCTTTCAGAACTATTTTGACAATGTGAGGCATAGGACCCTTGAAGGTTCCCAGCAGAGTGTCCATGTGTAGGCAAATGCCAGGGTTTGGGGAGGGATCTGGCCTCACTTCTGTTTGAAGGAGAAACTATGTTAGACATTTTATTCCCAGATTTATCCTAATCTCCTCTATAATGTAGAACCTTGGCCTTCCTTCTAGCCCCTGCCAATCATTTTCTGTTTTCAAAAGTATGGCATGAGTCACAACCAGGAGGAATTGGTCTGTAAGCCACACAGCCAACATCCAGGATTTGTGATGAAAAAATCTGGTCCTGAAAGCAATTGGTTCTTTTATCCCAAAGAAGAACGACCCTCCTGTCCATGAGCGCATGTTGCTTGAGTGGCCATGGTAATGTCTGTGATGGGTAGCCAGCATACCTCACTCCCCTAACTAATTGAAATGTCTTCATCTTAAAAGGCAGATGGATCAGGTCTGTGGAGTATTCTGCAGGAAAATTCAGCCACAAAACAGCCCTTACAAGGAATACTGCACCATGACTTGTTTACAATACCTAAAGTGCCAGTGGAACACTAACCTGCTACCAATGAATCACTCCCTTTCTATGCCCTGAGGGGTAGGGCATACAAAGGAGCAAAGGTCAGGAGCCTTCTTCTTTCTGAAAGAAAAGTGCAGACCTGATGCTAACTGAGCACCCAGGTGTAGGCAATTCCTGTTGCCCCTGACCACAGGTGTTTCTTACTATAGACAACAGATAGCTTCTTAGGAGATTGTGCTAGGCACATCCTTCTCAGCTTCATCCTGCTCTCTTTTGTAATGAAGCACTTTAGCCTTCTATTTATTTCCAACCTTTTGCTTTTTTTTTTTTTAATTAGGATCTCACCAGAGTCTATTTAGAGTCAGTGTCTCAGAGAAAACTCCTCCACTTTAAATGGGGGGTTCTCGCTGATTCCTGGGGACTCTGGCATAGGTTGGCAACAGGATCCCTTGTAACTTCCCATTAGAACTGTGTTCACAATGAGAGGCCTAGGGCATATGAAATTGCCAAGTAAGTCATGTATGGATACCTGGAGGTGGTCCCTGAGAGTAGAGTAGGGACTGGCCTTACTCATGCAGTTAGGAGAAATGAGGTAGATTTGTGTGCCCAGCATTATCCCATTCCCATCTGTAATGTAGAGCCTTGGTCTCCCTTGTAGCCATTCCCACCAATTTGCTATTTGCTAAGTTTTGGGTCACATTCAGGGTTTTCACTCACTTCACACAAGAAAAGTGCAAAGATTGGTGCTAATCTTCCTCTCTGGTCCTGTGCTCTGTGAGAGCAAACAGTAACTTTATTCAAATGAATGAGGACATTCTTGATCTCCATTGCTTGGTGCTAGGCCAGCTCTGGTAAGTGCAGTGAAGGGTAGACATGCATTCATTCTGTGTCAAACATGATTGTCATAGGCACACTATGCTTCAGGACCCGGTCAGCACAGAAAGGGCTCTTTCAAGAACCACCACATCATGTTCCACACACTTGATCACCAGCTGGGAGTAGGAAACCCTTGCCTCTGAATCAAATTTTGCATCTATTTCCTGATGAGAAGGACAGGAAAAACCACCAAATCCAGGTTTCCCTTGGCTTCTGAAGGAAGAACACAGACCTCCTGTAGAATTGCACTCTCAGGTGTAGCCAGTGGAGGTTTTACACCAGCCCTCTGGTGTTTCTTCTTACTCCCCAAACAGCCATCCTTCCAGGAGATAGGAGTAGGCACTTAATTCTAACTTTAGCCCATTTTCTCCTATAATGAGGAACTTTGGCACTCTGGGTACCTATTTGTATTTTACTGTTCTTTTTTTCAAACTAGGTACTACCTGGGAGCCATTCAGAGCAAGAGCCTCAGAAGAATGTACTGTTTAAAACTAGAACATTCCAGGGTCCATGGGTCTGTGTCAGGTACACAGCCCATGTCCATACATAGTTGTGGAGTTCCCAGTCAGTTCCTGACCAAATGGGCAGCCCTCAGTGTCTGGTATCCCAGAGGAAGGCAGGCCCCTCTATCCCTGGAGCTTGGTGCTTAGTCAGATAGGGTCATTTCAGGGATGGGTAGCCAGCTGGCCTCTCTCCCCTGGCTGACAAAGGTGCCTTCATCCTACAGAGTAGATGAGTCATACATGTGCACTCTGCTCCAGGCCCTGGTCAGTGCACAAAGGGACTTTGATGGGAATACTGCACCCAGGCAGGGTTCTCACTACTTGACCATCAGCTGAGAGCCCCAAACTGCCACAGCTGAATCACTGCCACCACTGTCTACTAACGGAAAAGGGCAAGAAACAGACGCAAAGCCTGAGCTTTCCCTCCCATTCTTAAGGAAGAATGTAGGCCCATGCTGACAGGACAACTGGGTGTAGCCTGCAGAGGACTCCCTTCACCAAAGCCCACAGGTCTTTCTTATTCTTGAGACAGCCAGCTTTTAGGAGATAGCACTAGTCACTTCATTCTCCACATCATCCCATTCTCATCCCTAATGAGGAACTCTGGCCCTCCATGGATCTATTTTCACCCCTTTTCTATTTTCATGCTAGGTCCTTTCTGGGGTCCATCCAATATATTCTCCCAGAGGAATATCCTTTGTGATCAGCTGGGGATCCTAGTCCCATCCTGGTGATCATGCAATAGGTTTGGACACAGGGCCCGTGGCAAGTTGGTGTCTAAACCATGCAGGCATTCAGAGGCCTAGAGCATTTGAAGGGCCCAGGTTAGAACAATTGTACTTAGGCTGGGCCAGAGGACTGGGAAGAGAGCTGGCCTCCTTTCTTGGCTGAGGGGACATGAAGTTACAGGGCCCCTTTCAAGATTGATCCCATTTCCATTGAAGAAATTGAACTTTGGCCCTCCTTAATGACCATCCCTTCCCATAGCTCTATGTCTAACTATGTCCCCATTTAGACGTAGGAGCCTTTGGAGCTGTCACTCATGCAGCCTATGCCCAGGGATAGATTTTCACCAAAGCCTGTACATGGTGGAGGTAGGACCCAAACAAGGCAGCCCATCCTCTGCTAATGGCAGTACTTGCAGTTAGTCAGATGAAGATTTACCTTCCATCTGGGGTACAGAGGGGCCAGTGGGACCACAGGAATTGGTGGTGGGTGCAGGTCACCACCACAGGAGATTTATTGGTCTGGTGGTAAGGCATTAACAGCCCTGTGCATCAGGCAGTGCCATAGAAGCCTCAGTGGCCAAACGAAGCCATTCTGTGGTCATGGTGTGGCAACCATGGCATTGGTCTGTGCAGTGATGTTCTCCTTCAGCCTACTCAACAGTAGCAACAGAGACAGTTCTAGCTGGAAGGATTAGGACCACAACATCCCCAAAGACAGTGGCAGAAGGCAGGGACTGGCAGGGTGGAACTCATTAGAGCAGTACCTTGTGTTTGCCTCCTTACCAGTTTACTTCTCTCAGTGCATGTTTGGAGTATGACAGTGCTCTCACATGTGTACCCTCACATGAAATGGAGATGCATAATGTGATGCATTGAACAAAGCCAGGACTAAACTATAATAAGGATGTACTGAGTCAAGGTGCTGGTCGGTGTGTAATATGCCAGGAAGAAATACAGAGGGAGGTACAAAAGAAGGGTTGCCTTGTCTATTCACATATCAATAATATGCACTGGATTTAAATATATGGATCTTGCCCTGAGCATCATTAAGATGCTGTAACAACTTTCCATTTCAAAGTTATTTTTGTCTTTTCAAGATTCTTGAAAACCTGGGAGGATCAGAGGATCTGTTCATGGCAAAACAAAAGTGAAGTTTACTTGCTGGACATGGATCACTGTCTGTGTCCCCTGGGGAAGTCCATGAGAGTGTTTTCAGCTGGTTCACCCCAGAACTGAGAAGAATGGCTACGTTTTGGAAATGGCTGTAAGCAATGAACGTCCAGCCTCACTCATCATTAGAAAAGTGAACATAGGACAATGGATTTGGTGTAATTTCTCATCCACCAAACCAGCAAAACTATTACACCAAACCCCTGAAACTAGATCTGTCCATGGCAAAACAAAAACAAAAACACAGGCCTACTTGGTCAGAAACCTGTGTTCTGCAAGACTCATGCAGAGATTAACAAACATACAGGGAAAACTATCCTCCTGAAGAGTTAGGGGCTCTTTTGCCAAACATGTGCCATAGTCACAACGACTAGACCAAAATCCTCAGTGGAGAGTCCAGTGTTTGACTGTAAGACAATCACATGGAATGGACCCCAGGGAGGGCTCAGACTTAAAGTAGAGAAAAGGGGTTAAAATGGATAGAGGGAGGGCCAGAGTTCTGTATCAGGGATAATGATGTGACATGACTAGCACAACCTTCCCCAACTTGCTGACTGACTCAGGATGGAGAAACACCTGTGGGCTTTAACAAACGGTGCCATCTGTGAGTTCCACCTGAAAGCCCTGTCAGCAAGAAACCTGCCCAGATTTTTCCTTCAGGATCAGAGCTAAAGCCCTGGCTCTGGGTATGTGTCCTGCCCTTGCTATCAGGACATAGGGGCAGTAGTGATACAGCTGTAGCAGGGATGTCCTGGCTGATGGGCAAGCGTTTGGAAGCAGGATTTGGCTCAGGATTCCATCCAAAGATAATTTCTGTGCTGCCCAGATCCTGGAGCATCCTGCCCACATGAAAACCTGCTGTTGTTCAAAATGAAGGGACCGCCATTAGTGAGGGGAGGGGGGCCAACTGGATACCCATGCGCGTGCATACCCTAGCCAGCTAAGCAACATCATATGCACAGGGAGAAAAAGGGCCAGATTTCCTCTAGGATATTAGATGCATATACCTTCAATTTCCTCGGTAACTGACTGGGAAACCAGCACCATTTGTATGGCCGTGGCCCCTGGAACCTGAACTGAGACTTAGCTAGAAAAGCAGCAATGGGATGTGCATGAGTACCAGCAGTGCCAATGTTCTGCATCTCCAAAGGGAATAGCATCTGTTGGCAAAAAATATACCTTTCTTAATCAACTCTTGATTCAGACAGGAGGTGAGCTCCGTTTCTAAAACCTCTGGCTTACCCTACACACAAGCATCCTCCACTAGGCACCTGCACATACTCTAGACCTGGTGATGTCAACAAATTCTGAAACCCAAATTTCAGGGTGCCTGCGTCCAAACTTACTGCACAATCACCAGGACTGTACCACACTCCCAGGTTAATAGTAAAGATTATGACTCGAGACAAGGGCTCTGAAATGATTCCAGGGAGACCCTTGTTTCCAAAGAGAAATTATTTAATATTGCGATAATACTCGACCAAGCAACAAGAGCTCAGGGACATGAGGGTCAATTGTCCTCCGGTATATCAGACACTGAGAGCCTTTGACTGGCTTAGGAACTGACTGGAAACTCACTTCCAATCCTTGTAACTTGCTTGTATGTGGGACAGTCACATGGTCTCAGTGTGTGAACTGAGACCAAGTTAGGAAAGCTGCAATGGGAGAGGAATGACTACAAGGGGAGTCAAAGCTGTGCATTCAAAGGGGCATGGGGGAAAACACGGAAGGAGGCCTTGACCATACCTTCCTTTTGTCCCACACAGGAGACGGTATCCACCCCCAACTTCTGGCTTGGCCTACCCACACGCATTCTCCCTGGACGCCCTCACACACCCTGGTTTGGGGAGGGCCACATCATTCTGAAACCAAATTGAGAAGGACCCAATACAACACCTCTATCACCATCACTGGTACACCACCAAATACCCAAGCTGAAACAAGAGGATAGTACTCTGAGATACTGTCTCAGAAAAGCTGCCATGCAAACCCTCTTTCATCAAAAGGGCTAACGGGTGACAATGGAGACACACACTGCCAGAGTTCTTCATCACACATGAGATTTGGAGAAAGCTGAGAATGAAGTACCCAGCGCAGTCTATCAACCAGGTTGTATCCGGAATAAGAAAGGCCTGTGGGCTTAGGTCAAGGGAGCTCTCTGAAGGACTACAACTGAGAGCCCTGGGAACAAGAAGCCTGAATTCATTCTTTAGAAGCCAGTGATTTCTGGATTGGTCTATCCCTGCCACTTTTCCCATCAGTTGAAGGAGGCAGCAGTGTTGGATCTGGAGCTACTGGGATCTGATGGCTCTGGCTCAGGAATCTGCAACAAGGACTTGGTTCCCTCATTCCTGGCAAGGGCTCTTCCAATGCGGACCCCCTCCTGGTTCACACAGCCCATATGCAAACTGCCTGCTTCTCAGAATGAAGGCAACTCAGTCATCCGGGTCAGTGAGGCAAGCTGGCTCCCCTTCACCTTCCATAGCACAGCAGGCCAAGCACCAAGTTCCCAGGGGCTAAAGGCCTTCTTCCCTTTGGTATAACAGAGCCTGATAGCCATCACTAGCACAGGAGCAAAGGGGGAGTTTGCGGCCTACTCAGGGGTGCCAGCTGAGTGAATGATGGCTCCTTGGCTCCTAAAGGGAAAAACAAATGGTCAGAAACACAGCAAGAGGAAGGAAATGGGAACTAAGAAGGCCATAGCTCAACATTTCCAGTGGTAATGGGGATCCATTTCAAAAGAGAATGTCTTGCTTCATTTGACCTGGGCCCAGAAGGAGGGAGTAGCTCCCTTCCCAAATCTCTGGCCCAGCCTACACACCAAACATCCTCTGCTGGGATCCTTCAAATGTCCTCAGTCCCTGAATGGCTGCATACTTCTGAAACCCAGTGACTTAACAAAGAAGGAGCCCTGTGGCAAAATTTGTCCCCCAACCACAAGGACTGGATGAGACTCCCAGGTGGAAGGCACAGGATAGGGCTGACTCTGAACAGATTGTGGGAAGAACCTTGTTTGTACAAGAGAGCAAAGATGTGTCACGGTGGATAGGGAGGACCGGAGCTCTTTAGAACTTGGAAGGGGAATTCTATGGAGAAGGGAGTGCCTAGCACCAGCTCCCAGAAACGTGGCTGGCTGTGGGAAGAAGAAGGAACACCAGAGGGCTCAGGCAAAATTGCCCTCTAGATCCTCCATCTGGGAGCCCTGTCACCAACAGGCCTGCCTTCTTCCTTCAGAAGGACCTAGAGAGCCCTGGAACTTTGTCTGCTTTTTTGCTTTTCCCATGATTGAATGGAGTGAGCAGTGACAGTGCTGTAGCTGGGAGGTGCCCCCAGCTGTGGCTCCAAAGTGTGGAGAGGGCATTGGTGCTTTCTACCTGTAAAGGGCTCTTTCTGTGCTGACCACCTTCTGGAGCCTACTGCTCCTGTATGAACCGTCTGCTTTTCAGAAGGAAGGTGCCTCAATTAGGCAGAGCAAGAATGCGAGCTGACACCCCTCCCCAACCCCTTGCTACAAACAACCAAGCCCCAAGCTCAGGGATAGGAGGGCTATGCTCCTTTGAGGTATCCGATGCCCATGGCTGTTACTGAGCACAGGACTGAGTGGGAACCCGACGCCCATCCCTGGGTGTTTGCTGAGTGAATGCCGGCTCCATGGCTCTTAAGGGTGAATGAAGAGGGAGTCAGAAACAGTAAGGGGTAGGGAATGGCTGCAGCCAGGACCAAAGTGCGTTCAATATTTCCATCCAATGGGAATGCGATCCATGTGGAATGGAGATGTTTACCTTCATTTCCCCTAGGCCCAAAAGGAGGCCAGCCCCCACACTAATATGTCTGGCACAGAATCCACAAAAACAGTTCTTGGCTGTACTCCTTATGATGCCCTAGGACTCTGGATTTCCATCTAGTCCTGAAACCAAAATGCCAGAGCCCCTTTTGGCTCCATCTGTCCCACAATCACAAGGGCTGGTCACCATTGGAGATCTGCAAGTCGGAGATAGTACTCAGAAAGAATGAATTTGTATGGAACCCGAGACGAACCTTGATGGATAATAAAGCAATGTCATGAAACTAGATACATCGAGGGCCGGAGTTCTTCATTAAGGATGAGAATTGGATCATGTTTAGAAGAACCTGAATAGCACAATATATTTGCAAGCCTGCTTGCTCAGGAATCACAAGAAGTTTTTGGAGGCTTTGGCTACAGGAGCGCTCCAAAGGATGCCCTTTGGAACCCTGTGAGAAAGAGGCCCACATTCCCCCTTAAAAAATAGATGGGAACTTTGGCCTCTGGTGTGCTTCTGCCCATCATATCCGTCGACAGGGGCAGCAGTGGGTCTGAGATATGAAGAATGTGCTTCCATGTGATGATCAAGGGGTGGGAATGAGACCTTGGTGCACTATTTATTCAAAAGGCTTTTTGTGAGACGATTAGGTCATGGAGCATGCTTCACATGCACAGACTGTCTATTTTTCTGAATGAGGGTAGCTCCATCCATTAGTGGCCGGGGTCCATGTGGTTACCCATTCCCACAGTACTGTAGCCAGTCCAGCATCAAGGGCTCAGGGACCATGGGGCTAGCTGTCCTCTGGGATATCAGACTCTGAGAGCCCTGCACTGGCTCAAGAAAGGCTTGGAAACTCACCTCCACAGCGGGGACCTTGGTTGGTGTAGGGGACAGACACAGGGTCTCTGTGTGTGAACTGAGACCAAGTTAGGAAAGCAGCAAGGGGAGAGGATGACTACAAGGTGAATCAAAGCTGTGCATTCAAATGGGCAAGGGGGATATTGAGGAAGGAGGCCCCGATCTTCCCTTCTTTTTGTCCCACACAGGAGGCAGAATCCACCCCCAACCTCTGGCTTAGCCTACCCACAAGCATTCCCCCTGGGCACCTTCACACACCCTGGGTTTGGAGAGGGCCCCAAATCTGTTCTGATCTCAGTCCTAGGAATTGAGTCCCCAAAGGGAAAGAGCCTTGGGTAGGGTTAGGGCTAGGTACAGGGATGTTTCAAGGGCAGAACTGACACCAGTCCAGTGATCTCCCCAGAGGGCTGACTTAAGGGCACCCGTTATGGTGTGAGGCAGGCATAGGGTTTTTGGTACAGCGGATGGCCAATTGTGGGTTACAGGTCTAGGTTTGGGCCCCAGAGCCCCTTCTGAAGCTCGATTCAGGCCGGAAATCTCCTGGTCAACTGCAGGGTTCCTTGCCGAATATTCAGCACCCATCCTGTGCCCCAAGACTGTTCTTTTGTCAGACCTAGGAGGTGGGCCCCCTTAGAAGCAGAACCGTGGCTAGGGTTAGGGTTGGCTCCCTGGAATTGCTACAGGCACAATCACCGACAGTGCCATGATCTGCCTGGATGGCTCAGTTGAGGGCGCACAGGTGGTTGGGGTTCAGGCTTAGGGTTTGGATTCAGGAGGCGGAAGATTCTGTGGGCCAGGGTTAGGCAAAGTCTCAAGATCCCCTCCCTCATCTCCATTCTTGCCGTGGAAATGTCATGGCAAAATTCTGACTTCCATGCTAAGATATTCCCATGTTGGTCACTGGGCCCAAATCTGTTCTTTTATCAGACCTCCATGGTGGGCCCCCTTAGGGCCAGAGCCCTGACTAGGGTTAGGGCCAGGTCCCATGAGGTGACAGGGATGGAACCCCAAGCAGTGTTGTAGTCTCCCCGGAAGGCTGAGTTTAGGGAGCATTGTAGTGTGCAGGTCAGGCTTAGTCTTTGTGTTCAAGGGCTGGCAAAGTGTGTGGGCCAAGCTTAGGTTTTAGCCACAGTGTCCCCCCTTGGGCAGCTCCATCCCTGCTTTGGAAATGACATGAAATATTCAAGTTCCATGCTGAATAATCCCACACTGGTATGGACCGCAAATCCATTCTGTTCTCAGACCTAGCAATTGGGCCCCCATAGGGAAAAGCCATGGCTAGGGTTAGGGTTAGGTACCGGGAGGCTTAAGGGGTGGAACCGACACTGTCCAGTGGTTTGCCCAGGGGGGTTGAGTTGAGGGTTCCTGTTAGGGTGTTGGATGGGCATAGAATTAGGATGCAGTGGATGGCCAACTGGGTGTTCCAGGTATAGGTTTTGGCCCCGGATCCCCTTTGAATTGCCATTCAGGCCCTTGAAATCCTGTGGTGAACTGCACTGCAGGGTTCCTTGCTGAATATTTCAGTGCCCATCATGGGCCCCAAGTCTGTTCTTTTCTCAGACTTAGGAGGTGGGCCCCCTGGGAAGCAGAACTTTAGCAAGGGTTAGGGTTGGCTCCCAGGAAGTGCCAGGAGCACAACCAACGGTGCGGTGATCTGCTTGGACATCTGAGTTGAGGGCACATGGTCAGGTGTGGGTCAGGTTTAGTGTTTGAATCAGGCACCAGAAGATTGCATGGGCCAGAGTTAGGCAAGGTCTCGGGGTCCCTTCCTATAGCTCCAACCTGGCCATGGAAATGCCATGGCAAAATGTCTGGCTTCCATGCTGAGGTATTCCCCATTGGTCATTGAACCCAAATCTGTTCTCTTTGCAGACGTCTATGGTGGGTCCCCTTAGGGCCAGAGCCCTGGCTAGGGTTCTTGTTAGGTCCCAGGAGGCTCCAGGGGCTGAAACCCCAGCAAGGCAGGGTTCTCCCCAGGGGTCTGAGTTGAGGTTGCATGGTAGGGTGTGAGTCATGCTTTGTCTTTGGGTTCAAGGGTTGGCCTAGGGTGTGTGCCAAGCTTAGCTTTGGCCTCAGCATCCTCCTTGGGAAGCTGTATCCCTGCTTTGGAAATGGCATGGTGACTTTACAAGTTCCATGCTGAATAATCTTCCACTGGTTACGGGCACCAAATCCGTTTACTGTTCTCAGGCCTACAAATTGGTCCCCAACAGGGAAAGAGCCTTGTCTAGGGTCAGGGTTAGGTCCCAGGAAATCTCAGGATCAGAACCAACACTAGTCCTCTGATCTCCTTGGAAGGGTCAGTTGAGTTCACCTGTTAGGGTGCGGGACAGACATACGGTTTGGGTGCAGTGGACGGCCAATTGTGTGTTCCAGGCTTATGTTTAGGCACCAGATCCCCCTTGAAGCTCCATTCAAGCCCCAAGAAATCACATGGTCAACTTCAGCATACCTCGCTCAATATTAGGGCACCCATCATAAGTCTGTTCTTTTCTCAGACCTAGGAGGTGATCCTTCTTAGAAGCAGAGCCATGGCTAGGGTTAGGGTTGGCTCTCAGGAAGTGCCTGGGGCACAACCACCAAAAGTGGCGAGATCTCCCTGGATGGCTGAATGGAGGGTCCATGGCCGGGTGTGGGTCAGGTTTAGGGTTTAAAAACAGGAGCCAAAAGACTGCGTGGGCCAGGTTTAAGCAAGGTCTCAGGATCCCTTCCTACAGCTCCATCCCGGCCATGGAAAGGTCATGGCAAATTCTGGCTTCCATGCTGAGATATTCCCCATTGATCATCGGCCCAAATCTGTTATTATTTTTTTTTTCCAGACGTCCATGGTGGCCCCCTTAGGGCCAAAGCCCTGGCTAGGTTTATGGTTAGGTTCCAGAAGGCTCCAGGCACTGAACCCCCAGCAGTGCAATGGTCTCTGTGGAGGGCTGAGTGGAAGGTGCATGTGAGGGTGCATGTTAGTCTTTGCGTTCAAGGGCCAGCTTAGGGTGTGGGCCAAGCTTAGGTTGGCCCTCATTTTCCCCCTTGTGCAGCTCCAACCCTGCTTTGGAAATGGCATGGTGATATTTCAAATTCTATGCTGAATAATCCTGCACCGTTTATGGGCCCCATATCCGTTCTGTTCTCACCTAGGAATCGGGCCCCTATGGGGATGGAGCCTTGAATAAGTTTCGGGTTAGGTCCTGGGAGGTTTCAGGGGCAGAAATGACACCAGTTCAGTGATCTACCTGGAGGGCTAGGTTGAGAGTGCCTGTTAGTGTGAAGGACACGCTAAGTGTTTGGGGGCATTGGAGGGCTGATTGTGTGTTCCAGGCTTAGGTTTTGGCCCCGGCTCATTTTCTGAAGTTCCAGTCAGGCCCTGGAAATCTCACGGTCAACTCCAGGGTTCCTCACTGAATTTGTCAGCGCCCACCAAGTGTGCCAAGTCTGTTCAGTTTCTTAAACCTAGGAGGTGATCCCTCTTAGAAGTAGGGCCATGACTAGGGTTAGGGTTGGCTCCTAGGAAGTGCCAGGGTCTCAACCCGCCAGCAGTGCTGTGAATTCCCTGGAGGGCTTAGTTGAGGGTGCATGGGACGGTGTAGGTCAGGCTTAATCTTTGGGCTCAAGGGCCAGCCTATGGAGTGGGCCAAGCTTAGGTTGCCTTCAGGATCCACCTTGTGCAGCTCCATCCCTATATTGCATATCACATGTTGATGTTTCAACATCCATACTGAATAATCCTGCATCTGTTATTGGTCCCATAAATGTTCTGTCCCAGACCTGCGAATTGGGCTCCCATAGGGAATGATCCTTGGCTAGGGTCAGGGTTAGGTCTCGGGAGGTTTCAGGGGCAGAACTGATATCAGTCCACAGATTTCCCTGGAAGGCTGAATTGAGAGTGCCTGGTAGAGTGTGGGAGAGACATAAGGTTGGGTGCATTGGACAGCCGATTTTGAGTTCCAGGTTCAGCATTTTTTCTAAACATGATCCAATTCTCATTTTTAATGAAGAGCTCTGGCCCTAGGTATATCAAGTTTAATGACATTGTTTAAAATCCATCAAGGTTTGTCTATGGATCCATACAAATTCATTCTTTCAGAGTTCTATCTCTGGCTTGGAGATGTCCAATGTGGATCAGCCCTTGTGACTGTGGGACAGTTTGAGCCAAAGGAGCCCTAGCCTTTTGGTTTCAGGACTACATGGATATCCAGAGCCCTGGGGCCTTGGCAGCGGTCCACACAAGACTTGTTTGTTTGGAGGCTGGGCCAGATGTGTTAGCGGGGAGCTGGCCTCCTTGCTGGTCCTAGGGGAAATGAAGAAACACATCAGCGTGCCACATTGGTCTCATTCCCGCCTCCCACGTGTAGTCCTTCAGAGGCTCCCTTGGCCTAAGCCCACAGGCATTTCTTATTCTGGATACAACCTCGTTGAGAGGAGACTGCACTGGGTATTCATTCTCAACATTCTCCAAATCTTATGTGTGATGAAGAACTCTGGCAGTTTGTGTCTCCATTGCCACCACTTAGCCGTTTTTGTGAAGACAGTTTATGCATGGAATTTATTCAGAGCCAGTTTCATAGATTAATAGCCTCTTGTTTCAGCTTGGGAGTTTGGTGGTGTCCTTGTGATGGTGATATAGGTATTGCTTTGGGCCCTTCTTAATTTCGTTTTAGAATTATGTGTCATCCCCAAACCTCGGGTGTGTAAAGATGCCCAGGGAGACTGCTTGAGGGTAGTTTAAGCCAGTGTTTAGGGGAGGATTCCACCTCCTGTGTGGGACAAGAGGAAGGGATGTTAGAGATATCTCCTTCCTCGATTAGACCTGTGCCCATTTGAATGGAGAACTTTGACTCATCTTGTAGTCATTCTTCTCCCATTGCTGCTTTTCTAACTTGGTCTCAGTTCACACAGCAAGGGCATGTGGCTGTCTCATACACAACCATGTTCCAAGGATTGGAAGTTAGTTTCTAGTCAGTTCCTGAGCCAGTGGAGGGCTCTCAGAGTCTGATGTCCAAGAGGACAACTGACTCTTATGTCCCTGAACTCTTGTTGCTAAGCAGGCTATTATAGCAAAAGCAAATAATTGCTCTTCTTTTGAAACAAGGGATTCCCTGGAATCCTTTCAGAGCCAGTGTCTCAGAGTCATATCCTTTATTATTAAGCGGGGAGTCTGGTACAATACTGATGAGTGTTCAATAGGTTTGGCCACAGGGGCCCTGGGAGTTGTGTTTCAGAATTTGTGGACATCACCAAACCTAGAGCATGTGCAGGTGCCCACTGGAGAATTCTTGTGTGTAGGCTAAGCCAGAGGTTTTAGGAAGGGAGCTGTCCACCTGTCTGAATCAAGAGTTAATTAATAAAGATAATCTCCTTCGCAGATGGATGCTATTCCCTTTGGAGATGCAGAACTTTGACACTGCTTGTACTCCTGCACATCCTATTGCTGCTTTTCTAGCTAGGTCTCAGTTCATGTTCCAGGACCCTGGGGCTGTTACTTACACAGCCATGGCTGTATGAATGGTGCCAGTTTCCCAGTCAGTTCCTGAGGAAACTGAAGGCTCTCTGGGTCTAATATCCCAGAGGAAAGTTGGCCCTTCTGTCCCTGAGCACATGGTGTTGCTTAGCTGTCTAGGGTATGCACCAGCATGGGTATCCAGTTGGCCTCCCTCCCCTCACTAATGGAGATACCTTCATTTAGAATAATAGCAGGTTTTCATGTGGGCAGGATGCTCCAGGATGTGGCCAGCACAGAAAGTACCTTTGGATGCAATCCTGCAACACGTCCCTCTTCCAAGCACTTGCCCATCAGCCGGGAGTGCATCCCTGCTACAGCTGTATCACTGCTGCCCCTATGTCCTAATGGTAAGGGCAGGACACATACACAGAGCCAGGGCTTTCCTTATGATTCTGAGGAAATAATTTGGGCAGGCTTCTTGCTGACAGGTCTTTCAGGTGGAACTCATGGACGGCACATTTTTGCCAAAGCCCACAGGTGTCTCTCCTTCCCGAGTCAGTCATTGAGCCGGGGAAGACTGTGCTAGTCTGTCACCCTCTGCATTATCTCATTCTTATCACTGATGTAGAACTCTGGCCCTCCCTCTATCCATTTACACCCCCTTGCTCTATTTTAAGTCTGATCCCTCCCTGGGGTCCACTCCCTGTGACCACTCCATGCTCACAAGTGGAAAAATAGTTTAGGCTGTGATTGTCTTTGAATGCCAGGATTTTTAATTTTCTTCATTATCCTTATTTTGTCTTTCCAAATAGTACAGAAAGCTGCTTGTAGATGTACCCTGGTTTGGTTAAACTTCTTCATAAACAAAGAAGGGAAAGTGAATAAGGAAGATGACACAATGGAGGTTTCCAAAGAGAATGCTTTGATTGCCACAGGATTAGAGAAGCCCTTGGAAAAAATTAAAGAGGCTAGAAGATTTCTGCCAAAATGCTATAATTTGGTGAGACAAATGGCCAGACAGATCCCTGGTCCACTCCAGTTTAATTCTTTGTTCTAGGAATAAGTACACAAGTGAGATTATCACACACCTTTTGTTTGATATAAAAATAAACTTTTCCCAAAGCTCTACTTCATTCCTTTTACAAGACCTATGTGCTATGTTTTCCTTTTGGAAGAAGATTCCTTTGAAGTGCAGGTCTCTATTTTAAATGACCCGTTGCTGTTGTCCACCATCCCTGCTAACCACATGGACACCCCTTTCATTTCTGTCTTCCTCATTGGAAGTCATCTCCACATGGCACAGGTCACGTTTTGACATGGTCACTAATAAAGATATAGTGCTGGGCACAGAGCAAGGATGGCTGGTGGTTAAAGGAATTCATACAAAATGAACCTGTATTGGAGGTGGGTCAAGAGGGTCACAAGTACAGGCCCAGGATGGCATGCACGGAGTGTTTCCCACTGACCTTCCATTGCAAAGCCTCCTTGATCTATCTGTAAAATATTATCATCCTGATTTTTCTTAAATGCCTGCACAACTACTACTAAATATTTCTGCATGCAAGGTAGCAGGAGGAGGCCACGTGAGGAGGAATCTCTGTGCTATGTGCCTTAGAGGACACTGTAACTTCCTCCAAGGTAGCTCTTAACCCTGCAGGTAATGTAAGAGTGCCATGACTCAGTTCTCATGTAATTCACCTAGGAAATGATTGGATAGGTCCTCATTTAATTTTTGTCCTTTTTCACAGTGAATTTTCTTTTTTGTTTCTTTAATTCCCGTTGGTTAATATGAAGAGTTATATTACTTTCAGGTCTACAATTCCATATATCATCCTGTGCTCATTATGACAAGTAAACCTCATAAACCCCATCACCGATTTTACCACCTCCCCCTATCCACCACCCCTCTGGTACTATCAGATTGATCTCTAATCTTAAGAGTCTGTTTCTGGATTCTCTCTCTCTCTATTTTTTCCCATTTGCTTGTTTGTTAATTCAATTCCACATATGAGTAAAATTATTGGATGGCATTTGTCTTTTTCTGATTGATTTATTTCACTTAACATCATACTCTCTACCTCTATCCATATTCTATAGATGGATGGATATATATGGATATAGATAGATAGATAGATAGATACATACATGGATCTGTATGGATATATATACGGATATATGGATAGATAGATAGATAGATAGATGGCTATATATAGGGATATATGAATATATGGGCATATATATGGATATATATAAATATATGGATATATATATATATATATGGATATATATGGATATGAATGGCTGTGTGTGTGTGTGTGTGTGTGTATAGCCAAAAGAAGGAATGAAACCTTTCCATTTGCAAGGACATGGATGGAACTAGATAGTATGATGCTAGGTGAAATAAGTCAATCAGAAAAAACAAATAACATCCAATAATTCACTCATATGTGGAATTGAAGAAGCAAACAAGCAAAGGGGAAAAGGTAAGGGATAAAGCAAAACTATATTAGGATTTGCTGCCATGGAACTTTTGAGAGGTTCATTATGGGAGACTCCTTATCCCAAAGCAGGAACAATACATTCGTATTTTACAGTCATTGGAAAAGGTGGTCGACACTATCCTCAATCAGAAAGCACTCCTTATTGTCGTAGACTCTAAGTCTAAAGTTCTCTTTTGGCCAGCAGAAGAGCAGGACGCAGGATGAAAAGTGAGAGATGGCTAATGTCCGGGAAAAGACAAGAGCCCCGAATAAGGGTCCTTGCCCCCATTTTTATTAGGATCAGAAGGCTTAGAAACATGGCGATGGACGTGCACAAAGAGACAATGATCTGTAAACACTAACTTGGGGACATGAGGGAAAGGGCGTCTTGAGGATATTCGGGGTTAAGGGTTTGGGTTAATACAAAACAAAATACGGTGCCAGGCAGTCAGGGCGGAAGGTTGTTTACAAGGGACAGGAGGCACGACCTCTGTTTATCTTAGCTAGCCTAGGGGATGAGACAGGTAGGACACGTGACCTCAGAGTTAACAAGGCACCTTTTCTTTTGTTAATCATCTCCCCTCTGGGCTGCTTCACCTGCAGGGCGGCGGTCTATAGCCCAATTTACCTGTTCACCTAGCTTGGTCCTTCCTTCCTGTGAAAGCAGGTTTCTGCTATAGTACTAATTTGGGGGGGGGGGGTGCTTCCACCCCAAATATCTAATCTCATTTATTTCATATACCTATGTTCTATATTGGGGCCTTTGCCCCACCCTCTCTATACTGGGGCTTCTGCCCCACCTTCTCTATACTTATTTACCTAATCTTGTTTGTCCAAACTTGGGTGTGAGCATCCTATGGCTTTGTAATTCTTTATGCCTTGTTAACCCATTGGTGTAAGCCCAGGGAATTCCTAAGCTCATTCCCCACACCTTATATTATTATGATTACCCACCAACACTGCCCTTGGTTCCCAAAACAAGGAACTTGTGGTCTTGATATTTGGGAACAAGTAGGGAAAACACTTAAAGCTCGGCATTCTGAGGGGGCTAACATTCCCCCTGAGGTAATCCTCATTTGGTCCATTGTCCATACTGCCCTGCTCCCATTGAGTTCAGAGGATGTATATAAAGATGTAAAATTACCCAAAATAGAGAAAAAACCTGAGCTTTTTTATAGTCAGCCTGTGCCTTTTGTGCCTTAAGAGCCAAAAGATACTCCCCCTCCCTCAAAAGGGTGGGAGGATAGGGAGCCTCTTAAAACCTCACAGACCGGTTCTGATAAAGTCCTCACTCACCCCAGTGCAAAAGTACATTAAGGAAGCCCATAAGGCCGGTCAATTTCAGCTGTTTCCAGTTGTCAGGCAAAATGGGCAATACGTCCATGAAGGCCTTTCCAATAGTAAAAGAATTGCAAAAATCAGTTCAGCTGTATGTCCATCACAGCTCTTTTACAACCGGCATTAAATATATATATATATATATATATATATTTGGTACTTATTCCATGTGTGCCTGGGACTGGGGCTCTCTTATGAACATCATTTTGACCCCAGCCCAATATGCTGTCTGTGCCCAAGAGTTTCATGATGCTTGTGTGGCTCGTGCTGTGCAGAACTTTGACACTGCTGTTCTGGTGTCTTTTGAACAACTGTCCGGTATGGAGCAGTATTCCCAACCAAGGCAGCAAGCCCAGCTTCCAATCATTGTCAGTAAAACAATGCACTGAAATAGTGCGGTGTATTTTACACAGACCATCCCTAATATAGGGGACTCTAACTCTCTCTCTCACAGTTTCTCCCTATACACTCCGGCTACTCTAACTATATGTAGGGGCCTCTCCCTCATTCGTTTCCTGGATTAATAACTATGATGACTGGAGCCAATTGTCTCTGGCTAGTCTACTTCAGGATGGAGATTTTAAGGAACATTCCCAAGCAGCTGCAGAAACTCCTTTTGTTTCGGGGAACTTCCCTGTCTTCTCTGGCCCGACATGGACTGCCTAATTCCACTAGTGGAAAACAAAACAAAACAAAACAAAATAATCCAAAAAACAAAAACAAAAACAAAATCAATATCTGTTCATCTATCTGAGCTGACAGGCTTTAGGACCACATGAACTCTCTTCTCTGCTCTCTGTGCCTTTGTCTGCCTTCAGGCCTCTTGGAGGCACCTCACCTTTTCTGCCTTCCTTTCCTCCTCCTCCTGTTTCTGCACCATCTGGGGTGTGTCCTGCCTATCTGGCTCTTCAATGCCTCAGGTAGTATCAGCTCCTCCTCCTCACATTGTCAAAAAGCAAAAAAAAATAACTGCTTAGACCTCAGATCTCCTCACTGGTTCCATGGGAAAAAAATGACAATGGTAAACTTTTCAAAGTTTACCACACACATAAAATATTATTAAGATAGGCACGTCTTTTAAATTATAAAACTTTATTCTACTAAGGTTTACTAAAGGTCAAATAAGCTCATGTTATCTCTGATCCGATTTGTTAGCAAAAAGATGAATTAAAGTAATGGTTAACTTTGTCTCATAGTTTTCACAGGTAATTGTTAAAATAGCTTTCAGGGTCTTTGGTAACCTAAAACTTGAACAATTTTCTTAAATGATAAATTGAATTAAGTTCATTGGACATTTGAGCCTCTTGCAAGTCAAATGGAATGCTGAAGCATTGCTTATTAAACAGAGGTTTATGCTTCTGACTTCTTATGGAAAAAAAACCTAAAAATATTTAAATCCATTAAAAAACATGTTTTATGCTTAATGGATTCATAAATCTACCACCTAAAAAATATTCTGATATAACAGACAGGTTACAATTGGCTACTAGTTAGTTTTCACTGGAGACTAAGGTTTCTAAGAGTTAAAATTCTGCTAATTGTAATTAAGGCTAATGGAAATAAGTAACTTTGTATAGAAAAAAGTAAGAGATATGTAAAAAAGATATAAAATTTAAAAAAAATTAAAGATAATAAGTAAGTCAATAAATGAATATATAAGTATGTTTATTTATAAATAATTATATAAGTATATTGATTTGTAAATAAACAAATATATAAATGTTTATAAATAAATGAATATATCAACATATTTATTTGTAAATAAATAAATATAGTTTTAACTACCAAGCAAATGTAAAATGAGCACATAATATGTGCAAAACATGTTTAAAAAAAGGGGGGGGAGATACACCTGGCTGTCTGCATTACAACCTCAGCTCCTTCTTGACTGTGCTATGATTACTCTTAACTTTTTAAACCTGATTAGGGTTTATCTTATTTTGA
This sequence comes from Lynx rufus, assembly GCF_022079265.1. Taxonomy (NCBI): domain Eukaryota; kingdom Metazoa; phylum Chordata; class Mammalia; order Carnivora; family Felidae; genus Lynx; species Lynx rufus. Next base: position 7,510,260 of record NW_025814846.1, read on the forward strand.
AGAATGCCACCCAGTCCTTGGGTGGCATTCTTCAAAATAAGATAAACCCTCTCACCCTATGGTTCTATGCAAAACCCCCGAAGGGGGGCCCACACGGACTGGGCCCACTAAACTTCTCACTTGGGGTTGAGGATATGCTTGTGTTCTTTCAGATTCTGAACCTCTGTGTATTCCCTCTCAGTTGGTGAAGCCTTACCATGGCATGGTGGAGACCCCCAGGATATCTTCCAATGAACCAGGACTTCCAGAGAATGACTCTGAGTGAGCAACCACTGCCCCCCTTTTTCAAGATGAAAGAAGCCTCTTCGTGGACTCTTCATTCTAAAGCCACTCCACAAATGCAAGTCCTTGCCCCTGACATAACATCGGGAAGCCTTAAATGCCTGTCTAGCCAGGCCATCATCCTCTTACAACACAATATGGCATATACCCCTAATTCACATCTGATGGCCATGATTTCTGTCATTCACAAAAATTCGATATGTGTAACCCTGATTCTTCTCCTTGCCTTCAATTGTCCAGGCCAAGCTCAATATTCATATTGGGCTCATCTCCTTATCCCACCTCTATTTGCTGGCTTAACACTCCTAGCCTGGGGTATTCCTGTTAGCAATAATGACAGAGTTCATGGAAGGAGCCAATCTCAACCCGGCCTTCCAAACTGAGCAAGAGCATTGGCTTTATATGCCAAGATTTCAATGGTGGCTTCCTCCAGCACCTCCTATGTGTGCTACTAAACTTAGCAACTTATCTGCTTGTTTCCAACAAAAAATCAACTGGCTTTTGCATGTACAGCCCAAAACCTCTACAAGGCCAGACAATGTTACCTTTTTCTCAGCCACAAGCTTTGATATACCTAAAAAACAAACAAAAAAACAAACATATCTCACATTCCCAATGTTATAACTTGCTCTAATCTCAAATATTCAGACCACCCCTGGAATAATATTCCTTGGGCAACCTGTTATGGAGAGACTGAGCATAATCTTCACTGGGGTAATTGCACTATTATTGACAGGGGTCCTAGAGGACATCTTGAAACAAAATATTCGAATAAGACCATACCCTTTGAGCAGTCTAGTAGGAAGAATAGTTTTTGGAAAGATGGAGGCTTGTCTGGCCCTCTAATTTCTTCACATAAAGGGAAATTAAAAGGACCTTGACTTGTTAATCTTTGGAAGCTAGGCCTTCCCTTCTTCACTCTTACTATTAGCCACAGTGAAATGTATGCAAATCAACATATTAACATAATTTGGGCCTCCCTGCACAACAATCAATTTGCATAGACCACCATTTGTGTCCCTTCTCCCTATGTTCTCTTTGCTACCTCCACTTTACAGATCCAACAACTAGAAAATAATTATAATATCTCTACCTCCCAGGGCTGGTTTTTGTCCTGCATAAGTAATGATAGCATCACCCAATTAAATATCTCCTCTTTATTAGTACTTAGTGCGTCTCAGCCTGGTTTCCTGTTAATAGCCCTGAGCCCTATATGCATCCTTCAGGACTAGGCACGCTTTCCAAGCTTGTTCACCTCAGTGACGCCTCTCATACCCTCCAGTGACTCCCCAGCCTGTCCTCACAACACACTTGTTGTTTTCACTATTACAGTTCGTGCCCCCCCTCACTTTTATTTTCACGTGTCTTGTCTTTCATATCTTTGTTCATCTCCCCACCAAACTGTGAAGACCCGGCAGGCAGGGGCCACTTTGTCATTGTAAGCCTTGCACTTATGTCCACCAGATCCCCAAGCACAAGGTGAGTGCTTGGAGCAGTTACTGAATGAATAAATAGAAGGACCGTGGGGCCCTCCGTCCAGATTTTGACCGGCTTACTCTGTGGAGATAACTGCTAGTAATGGGAGATTCCTGTTGTATCTGAGGCAGGGGAAATCAAGAACGACCTCTGCATGACCTTTCTCTTGTTCCATTCCCCCAGCAAACCTCAGTGGGTACCACTGACACAGGAGGCTGCCTGTTCCCTGGTGTCCAGCACTAGCACTGGAGCCACAGGCATGAAAACCCCCAAACAAAATTAGCACCTTTATGTGGCTGACATGAAGGCAGTGGTCCTTTAAGTTCCCTGGGTAAAACTCAGGACCTACAGGCTCCAGGGTTGTGCCAGGGATCTCAGGCTTCTGCCATTCCCCTTTGTCTGTCCATCTCCAGTGTATACTCTTGACTCATGAGGCATCCTCCCATCAGCCCAGGCAACAACCGCCTTATTTCCAAATGAAGAGCCTGGGGGCCCAACATGGACTGGTATTGTACTTGGACTCTAGACTCAGTGTTCAGTGCTCTGACATGTCCTTCCCTGTCCCAAATCCTCACCACCCCAAGTCCCCAAGCCTCTCTAAGGCTCTAAAAGGCTTCCAGAATGTATCAAGCACTTCTCTAGTATCTCAGAACACAGTGAGTCATTGATGGAGAACCAAGGCCAGTTGACACTTTATGATTATATGGAACTCTGGAGAAACCCACTGGTAACACAACACTATATGGGAAAACACTGAAGCCTTTTCTCCTGTATCTATTGTATAAACTAGGAGGAGTTAGCTCATCATAATTTCAGGTGCCCACAGAGTTGGGGTAAAGGACCCCAGTCCTTTCCTCTGGAGGCGGGGCCAAGGATGGCCCTGGGTCCAGCAGAAACCTACAAACTTCAAGAATTCCATGCCCATCTTTGGGCCTTTGTGCATGCAGCTATGAAAATGGATGCTGTTGCCCCATGGCAGAGCTCTCTCCAACCTCTTTCTTCTTTCCCTGTTGTCACTTCCCCAGTGTCCACTCTTTCTTGAACATACCTTCAGAGTGTATGTGCCAGTGTACATGTGAGGAATTGGATAGCAAAATGACCCCAAAAGGACAGCAAGTGCTAGCATGATTCGTCCCAGAATATTAGAGTCTCTCCTTTCTAAAGCAAACATGATTGGAGGGGTTTGAGCCATTGCCTAAAACGGCAGAGCCCAGCCTTCTCCTCTGGACTCTTCCCACCTCCTGTGATCTGGGCCAGTCCTAGTCTCTTGATCAGATCAGTCACCCCATTGTACAGTGAGAGCTTAGGTACATAACCACAAAAGCCAGTTCTCCAGAGGATGTGACGTCACGTTCCATTAATACTGGATAGGATGTCAGGTGGGGAGTGCTCAGCCATGCCTGTATACTAAGTATTCCAGTTTACTTTATACAGGCATAAAAACCTGCATAAAACAGGCAAATGTGTGGAGCCAGTGAAGAAAAATCAGGTCTGTGTCCACCACCAGGTACGCAGGACATCACTAACCCAGCAGTGCATGAGTGTGCTCCCTTGCCTTATGAGGCATGGTAATGCAGCAAATACTGCTCAGGAAGTAGGTCTTCAGCAACCACCCCACCCCAGTACCACCTACTGTTCCCAGTAGAAAGGGCATGGATATCAACCAGGCAGAAACACTAGGTCTCTGAATCATGTAGACTAGTTCCACTCCTGCCTCTGCTGCTAGTCATACAGAGATCTGTCCTTCAGAAGGACATAGATCCTTTCCAAAGCCACACAGTGTTCCAAAGGTAAAGTTCTTGCTTTGGTTAAGGTGATATTTGGGTCCCTGTGGTAGATGTCTAAGTAAGAAACAGGATACAGATGTGTTTCTTTTTCATAGACATGAAACCTGGACGTGGCTAGTCTATACCTGATTATGGATTGTCCACCATGGCAGATCACATACCATTGATCTCCCTGCTCTAACATCTTAGTATATGATTTCCTTTCTAAAAATTTTAAAAAGTAGAATCTATACTTCATGCATTATGCTATGGATAGAACACCAAGTTCTTTACATAAAAATTAATTGGCCCTGAAAAATTTCATTAATTATAAAATAAATTCAGAGGAACTAGAACCTGTACATTGAGCTATAGTGTTTTAAATTGATCAAGTAATTGAAATGTTTTACTACTTTTCCCTGAAAGACACTTTATCCACAAACATCCTATGTTGGTATATTTCTGACTTTGATGTTTATGAAGCACAGCACCAAAACAAAATTGTTCATGTGTGTGAGCAGAGTTCTCCAAGATAAAATGTCTGAGTCAGGATAGCAGCGTCAAAATGGAGGTGTAAAATTAGCAAGACCAAATCATCTGCTCATTTTTTCCTATTTTTTCCCAAATTTTTATTTAAATTCTCATTAGCTAACATACAGTGCAATATTGGTTTCAGGATTAGAATTCAGTGATTCTTCACTTACAGACAACACCCCTGGCTCATCATAACAAGTGCCCACCTCAATATTCATCACCCATCTATCCCCCACCCACCCAGAAAGATAAATCAATGAATCTATCCCATTGACAATTGCACCAAAGATACTTTGTAAGATACTTAGAAATCAGCCCAACCAAAGAGGTACAAGATGTGTGCTCTGAAAACTTATGAAGGAAATGGGAGAGGACACAAAGAAATGGGAAAACATCCCATGTCCATGGTTTGGAAGTACAAACATTGTTAAAATGTCTATACTACTCAAAGCAATCTACACATTTAATGCAAACCCTATCAAAATACCACTGACATCTTTCACAGAACAAATGATCCTAAAATTTGTATGGAATTACAAAAGAACCCAAGTAGCGAAAGCAATCCTGAAAAAGTAAAGCAAAGCCGGAGGCATCATTTTGAACATATTCCAAAGAGCACTTAAAAGAAACAAAAAAAAAAAAAAAAAAAAAAAAGAAAACGAAAGAAAAAAAAGAACCCTAATGGTTTATTGTGACCCTACTGACTTATTCCAAGCATGCTTGCTTTTATTTTGTCTTTATGCTTATAGTTCAGCACGAATAGAATAAAATCAAATGTTTCCACTCAGATATTTAGGATAAGTGAAGAAAAACATGAAAGCAGAATGTGTTGTCGTGAAGTTTCAATGTTTCTTTATGACATTTCCTAATCAGAAGTGTTTCAAAATATTCAAACTCCTCACTTATAGGTGATACTTAATAGAATTTGACAAAATGCAGGAATCACAAATGGCAGGCTGTCTTTCAAGCGAATTTAGATATTTCTGTATTTGTGTCAGATATCAGATACCTGTTCAGAGATCACACAGACTTACTCAAACCTCAACCTCTGAAAGGCTTCCCACTTTAGTCATATATGTTATTATAATGTCTATATAGCCAAAGAAATAAAAACAAAGAGTGATGTGCCCCTATGTGTTTAATACAATCCAAAGACAGGTATCACGCTGCAAAGCAATCAGGTTAGATGTTAAATAGAGTATAGAATGTAAAACCCCGATGCACTTCAATACAGGTGGTGCTGGAAAGAGCCCCACTCACTTTGGTGGCAAAAAGAGACTGAGATCAGGGGTTGGAGTCAGGACTGACTGGTCTGTCCTCAGACAGTGACAAGAAACTCTAGGCGAGCTCCCACTCTGGTGGTGTGCTACGACACAGCAATTCGTTTTTGATGTTGGGGAAGAAAGGTTGTCCTTCTGTTACTGAGAATTCAGTGCTTGGCAGGATTGCGTTGGCCCAGATGGTCACTTCCTGCTCTCTACCAACCTCCTGGAATGCCTGTGCTTCCTACATTCTGAGATACTAACGGTTTATCCACACAAAGTCCATGCCTTGAAGAAGTGAGGATAGAAAAAATAAACTGCATAACTAAAAGTCAGAGCCCATTTCCACGGACTTGGGTTTCAGCCAGGAGCCAGACAAGAGCCCCTAAATCAGCACTGCTCTATCGCTGAAGGAAATGAGTGGAAAATAGTGATAGCCCTTTTGCACACAGGGCTCCTAAGTGTAGCTAATGGATGTTCCCCTTAGACCTGGCCCACTGATGTTGGTGATGGCACCAACCTTGCCCAGGGAAAAGTGCTGGTGACTTCATTTGAAGCTTTATACCATTTTCATCGGAGATGAAGACATTTGGCCCTCCGTGCATCCCTTCAGATTCCCTTGCTCTTTTTATTAGGGGATGAGGATTTTATTAGGGGACATTCACAGACATCATCTGGGAGAATTTTCTGATGTAAATCATGGAGTTGTGACTAGTTCCCAGTAATCTTGGATAGCCTGGGCAATATGAGTTCATGGAGCTCCTCTACAAGACCTACCTTGGCAAAAGATGTCATAGGGCATTGGAAACTGTTCAGTGCAAGAAGGTTGCATGTGTACAGGGTCAGATGATGTTGGGAAGGATCCTATCTCATTTCTGGAGCAAGGGCCTAGGGTCAAATTCAGGAGCTACAGGGCCGTCCCTCAGACAGCGCCCAGTCCTTCCCAGGGAGACTGCACTCACACCGTGTGCATCACATAACAATTATTTTCTGATATGGAAAAGGAAAGGTAGACCTCCTGCCAGTAAGAACTCTCTGTTTGGCTGGTTTCTGTTGGCATGGGACCATTGCCCTTCTCTCTATCCACCCTTTTCAGGAAAGCCTGAGCTCCCTACCTCCTGAGACACTCAGCGTTCCTGCATGTAAAGTCCATTCACCGAGCAGGTTAGGGCACAAAGATACTCAAAGACTAAAATACCAGAGCCCAGATCTGCCGACTTTCCAGGGGCAAGAGCCTACCTTGTGAGTCACAACTGCCTCTGTCCACAGATGGGAAGGGCTTGAAATCTGGCGATAGCTCGACACATTCCTGACCTTATTGATGTTGGGGTGCTTGATGTTACCCACAGGACTCCCTGGTATATCTAGTGGATGTTCCATTTCTCTTCAGGCCACAGGTCTTTTTTACTCCTTGGACAACAAACTTGCCCAGGGAATTGTGCTAGTAACGTTATCTACAGTTTCATTCTGTTCTCATCGGAGATGAAGCACTTTAGCCCTCAGTGTATCCTCTTCAATTCCCTTACACTTATGCTAACCGTGTGTTCACTGGAAGACATTCCATGCCGGAGTCTGGCAGCCTTTTTCTCCAATTTTATTTGTGGAGTCTTGCCAAATTCCCATCAATTTGGAAGAGCTTGAGGAACAAGTGCCCTTGGGGTGTCTGCCAGATCTAACTTGGAAGAAGAGGTATTGGGGACTTGAATGTGTTAAGCACAAGAGGATTGCTTGTGGGTAGGGGCAGGTGGTATTGGGAGACAGTTGGCCTCACTTCTTTGGCAAAAGCTGATGGAGTTGTGGCCTTCAGGGCCACAGCCAGTAGTAAAAATAAAAGTCATACAGATAGGGTTGATTATGATTTTTTTAATATAATTTATTGTCAAATTGGCTTACATACAACACCCAGTGCTCATCCCAACAAGTGTCCTCCTCAATGCACATCACCCATTTTCCCTCTCCCCCACCTCCCCCCATTCACCCTCAGTTTGTTCTCTGTATTTAAGGGTCTCTTGTGGTTTGCCTCCCTCCCTCTCTGTTTGTAACTATTGTTTCCCCTTCCCTTCCCCCATGGTCTTCTGTTAAGCTTCTCAAGAACCATGTATGAGTGAAAACATATGATATCTGTCCTTCTCTGACTGACATGTCACTCAGCATAATACCTTCCAGTTCCATCCACGTTGCTGCAAATGGTATGATTCCATGCTTTCTCATTGCAGATAGGGCCGATTAACTCCCAGTGAGCATACATGAAGGTTGTTTTCTACCCCCAAAACAACTGATTTCTGATATCAAGGAAAACATGCTGCCCTCCTAGAAACTTGGGGCATCGAAGTCTGATGTTTGTGCAGTGACTATTACTATGCTCTCTGCCCCCACCATAGACTGCCTGAACATCCTGCTTTCTGAGACTCTAAGGGATCCTGCATGCCCAGTCGTTTCGCCATCAGGTGAAGGTAGAAAGAAGCAACTCAAAAAACTAAACAAAATCAGAACCCAGTCCCACAGACGTGGGCATCAGCCCGTATTGAGACTCTGTGCTCCAAGTCACCACTGCTTTTACTGATATGCCCCGATTCGAGAGACCCCCCCGAAAACTGTTGCATCCACCCGACTCCTGAAACAGAATGCTACAGGCACCAGTGACAGTTGCAACAAAGTTTATTACAATGAGAGGCAAGGCCGACCGATCGGGACCAACACTCTTGATAAGAGTGTGGCCCCGAACAGCCGGGGTACAGAGTTTTTAAAGCCGATCACATCGTTTTATCATTATCTGGGAACAGAACAGATAAACAGTTTCCAGATGAGTTAGAAACAGTTGCCAGATGAGTCAGAAACAGTTATCGAATGAAGTGATTATTTTAGACTTTCTGCCGCTTAAGTTGCAACCAGTGGATCTCCTTGACCTTGTCTCTGATGCTCTTTTTTGAGGTTTTGTTTCCTTCATTGGTAAAGCCTGATTCACAAGAGTATGAAGTATGATTTACAAGAATAAAAGCAAGGTTGTTATCTTTTGACCTTCAGTGTCAGAACAAAGTTGTTATCTTTCAAGCTAAGCGTTAGCCCTACAGTACAATTAACCCTTACAAAACAAACCACCAGAGTCCAGAATCAAAGCCAAATGGCAAGGGTCGTTTATTGCAGGTTCGAACCCGGTCCTCCGTGCACTCGTTGCCGGTGACGCTAAGAGGCCCCGAGTAAGGATCTTACAGCTTCTTTTATAGACAGGCACAAACAAGTTAGGGATATTTTTTAGAGCTTACAGAGCTGTTGTTGGTTAACATTTAAATTTGAACGCTCAGCAGAACTTGATGGGTTCCCCCCTTTATTTCAAACCATTCAGCAGAACTTGATTGGTTCCTGCCTTTATGTCAGACTACAACCGGGCACGCCCTGGCTGGTTTCGGGAACGGGGGGGGGGGGGGGAGGTCTTTTCTTTGCAGTTGTGAGTACACCTGGTAATTTTTCTCTTAGTCTCTCATTACCCACTGACAGGAAATGCTGCAAAGCTGGCAAGAGTCCCGGGCCCTCCTACACTGTTTGAGGTCAAATGTAGGGTTTTTATGCTACATTGGGGCTCCCAGGTGTAGCTAAAATATGTTCCATTTCACTATAGCCCACAGGTTTTCCATAGACATAGGACACCCAGCTTCCCTGGGGAATCGTGCAAGTAACTTCATTCACAGCTTTATTCCATTATCATCTGAGACAAAGAATTTGGACCCAAGTGCATCCCTTCCAACTCCCCTGGTCTCTTTCTAACCAGGTTTTCCAGTGAGGGAGAGTCTGAGCCTGGAAGTATTTCTCTCTGACTTTAATGTGGAGTCCTGCTAAGTTCACCTACATCGAGGAGAACATGGGCAATGGGTCTCACCCGTGAGACCTATCTTGGCAACAGAAGGCAAAAAGCATGGGGAAGGCACAAGTGTTATTAGGAGGGAGCCATCCTTACTTCTGTGCAAGGGGAGATGGAGATCAGAGGTCAGAGTCAGGAACCATGTGGCTTTGACTCAGAGAGTGCCTAGCATTCACAAGCAGCTAACACGTGGTGATTCCTAAGGACATATTGCCCTCCTTTCCCGAGACCTGTGTGCTTGGTATGCTTCTGTTGGCCTGGGGGTGGGGGGTTGGTTACCCTGATCCCACTGGTCCCTGTGACATTCCTGCAATCTGAAAAGATCAAAGTTTGAGCATGAACATTGTTCTTCCCCAGATGGTCAGGGAAGAGAGTCCATTCAAGGACTCTGGGGCCAGAACCCAATTCCACAGACATGGCTGCCAGCCAGCAGAAAGAAGCCAACATTATGTTAGATCACGAGTGCCTCTGCCCACTGGTTGGAAGTGTAAAGCAAGAGCCAGAAGACTTCCTGCCCTATCAAGATCAGGATACAGTGTTCTTGGGGCTTGTGCTTCCTTTCATCCCAACCCCAAAGGTGTTCCCTTCTTACTCTCAGGACACCAAGCTTGCCCAGGAAATAGTGCTCATGTCAGCAGTCCCAGCTTCATTCCATTTTCATCTGAGGTGAACAACTTTGGCCCTCAGTGTTTATTCTGATTTAATAATAATAATAATGTTATTATTATTAATATTATTATTATTTGCTATTATTAAATCAGCAGAAACCTTATTGTTGTTGTTGTTGTTAACCAGTTCTTCCCTGTGGGGCTTTGGGAGGCAAGCCTCTCCTCCGATTTTGTCAAGTCTTTTATAGCAAGTTCCCTGATTTTGGGATAGCTTGGACAATGGGTGCCTCATCGGCTTCCCTGCCAAACTTACATTGGCAACAGGAAGCAGGAGCCCTAGGGTGTTGGAAAGCATTAAGCACAAGAGGTTTGCCTGTAGACAAAGGGTGGTGTTGAAAGCAGCCTGCCTTACTTCTAGGGCAAAGCGAATATAACAGCAGTAAGGAGTCAGGGGCAATGCAGCTGTCACCTAGACAGCAATCTCCCAGTAATTGGCAGCAAGCTCCCACTCCCTTTCTGTGCCAATCTGGACAAATCTGTTTCTGATATTGTTACGGAACCAGGCTGGAACGCTGGCTCCGAGCGGCGCTCGGAGATCTTGGTGGATTGGAGATTTAACACCGGCGGGCTCAGAGGAGACCGTTTCTCCAAAGATCTGAGCGCCGAATGCAAGTGGGAAGGGTAATTTATAGCTGTCAGCTTCCATATCTGTGGGGGTTCCTGCGCACGTGGCAAACAGGGCAAGAAGAACCTGGAAGAAGGGTCTCTAAGGTAGAGACCAGAGCTTGTTTTAGTCCATTGGCCATCTTATGGTGTAAAACTTTATTCATTTTCCCAACAGTATCACTGAGGAAACATTGTCATCTTCTTACTGAGAAGATGGTGCTTGGCAGGCTGTGGTTGGCATGACAATGGTCACCCTGCTGAGACCTTCCCCCCCCCCCCCCCCCCCCGCCTAAAATGCCTGCATTTTGCCTATGCACATTGCAATCCCTGAGCTGGTCTGCCAAGAAAAAGATCAATCAAAGTGTACAAGACCAGAGCCCCGTTCCACACACTTAAGTGTTAGCTGTGAGCCAACACCACCATCACCTAATTACCACTGCCTCTATCCATTGAAGGAAAGGGCTGGAAAAAAGGTGATGGCCAAAAGACTCCTTGACCTATCTGAGGTAAGAATGTACATAGCTTGCAGACAGGGCTCTCAGATTTAGCGTGATAAAGTTTTGGGGGATGATGGTGGGGTTTGTGGGGTTCAGAGCTGATGGCCAGGAAAGAATTCTTGAGGAATTCTTTGGTGACAAAAAGGTGATTTTATTAAAGCAGTGGGACAGGACCTGTGAGCAGGAAATGCTGCCTGCACTGGGGTTGTGAAGAGTGACTGGTTATATACTTTGTGCTTTGGGAAGCTAAAGTCCAAAGGGAAGTTTCCAAGGAGGATTTTATATGCTAAAGACTCACAGATCACTGGAGGCATAGCTATTGTCAAGCTAAGGTTGTTTTTCCCCTCTAGCAAAGCATTAACATTAAGACAGTAAGGAGTTCCTGGAGAAACATTTTACTCTGCCAGCCTCAAATATTTGTCAATTAGCTGCAGCTTACAGGGAAATTCAAATTTAATTTTTTTAATGTTTATTTTTTGAGTGAGAGAGAGAGAGAGAGAGAGAGAATGAGTGGGGGAGGGGCAGAGAGAGAGAGGGAGACACAGAATCTGAAGCAGGCCCCCAGGCTCTGAGCTGTCATCCCAGAGCCCCACATGGGGCTGGAACTCAGGAACTGTGAGATTATGACCTGAGCCCAAGTCACGAGTCAGCCGCTTAACCCACTGAGCTACCCAGGCGCCCCATCCCTTGCTGTTTTTCTAACTATATCTTGGTTCCCGCCAGGCACATTGGGCCTGTCAAGAACTCAGTGAAAAACCAGGGATTGTAGGAAAACTCCCATGCTCCCTGCTCCCATGCTACCTGAAAGCAATCAGCTTCTGATATACAAAAGGATCCATTGACCTGTCACTGATGACTTGGTGCTCGAAAGGCTGGAGTTGGCATGGTAATAGTTATGATGAGGGAGCATGAGGCAGGCTGAGGGGTAAAGTGCAGGCTGGCATCCCCTGCCACCCCGGGGGGGGGGGTGACATCCCTTGGACACTTCTGGTTACCCAAGAACAAAGGAAAAGGGACTTAAGTCCTTGCCGTGGTAATGTGAGAAACAAAAGCGAATGAAAAATTAAATTCCCTTGCTGCATATAGCCCATTGACAAGTCCTTGAAACCAGCAGAGTGACCTCCCTCTAGGAGCTCAGCTGCCTGGATAATGGCACTTTGCTGGGGGCAAAAGAGAACTTTAGCTTAACATTACCCAAACCTCATGGACCCTGTAAGTCAACTTCCTTTATCTCAACTGCTCCAAGATATATGCTGGCAATCATACTCCAAGCCTCTGATATACATCTAAAAGGTCTCATGACTGAAGTTTTATTAAAAGGTAATAAATGGTGTTTCCCTAGAAACAGCTAGCCCCTCAATGTGCTGGAAACCTTGCTTCCAAAATTCCTGAGAGACTCACTCTATCCCTGACCTCCTGCGAACCTGAGGGTGTAAAATGGTGAGCTACCCACCAGGACCCCAGTGCAGCTCTTCCATGCGTTAATAAAATTACCTTTTTGCACCAAAGATGTCTTCAAGAATTCTTTCTTGGTCGTCGGCTCTGGATCACCCCACCGTCATTCCAAAACGTCATCATTTTGGTGTCCAAATGTGGGGCTTCGAGTCTTTTCATCTGGACTCTGTGCTTCGGTGCAAATATTGTGGGTATGCTTTCTCTTTCCTCCTTTCCCCTCATTTCAGGGGATTTTTGAGGAGTATGGTCTTATTGGAACACTTTCATGTGGATTGCTCAGACTGCAATCCTCTAGCCTGTGGCTACTCTACCGGGAGGAGAAAGCCTGCTTTTTGGTTGGAAGATAGAACCTTGGCCAGAATGGTAGTAAGATCTAGAAACTTGATGCCCTCTCTTTATTCCTGTCCTTATATAAAGTTGTCTGTCTTGGGCAGGGGACATTCACCTAAGTGACTAGCATGGCTGCCAATCCTAAGACTCCCGTGTGAAGTTCCCTCCTCATTGGTCTAACGTGATCCCCTCCACATCTCTGGTCTAGCCCCTTCTGGCCACGAGACCTCCATGAGAGCTGGCGGAAACCAGTACCCCACTGAATTAAAACCCAACTGGGCGCCGTTTCCTAGGGAAGTTGGCTATAAAGACTATATGGGTTGGAATGTCGCTTAGATCATGACGGATTTCTGTCTTTACTGTTTTCTATCAATGTCCTCTACTAACTACTACTTACAATTGGGGAATTCCCCATTGTCAAACTTTTCTAGTGTTTTCCACGGGTTCAAAATGGCAGTTTCTTCTCTGCCTTCTCAGCAAGGCAGACTCAGGTCCATATGTCAGGCACTCATCTGTACTCTAGAATGCAACAGGGAAGCGGGGGGATGCTAGCATCCCTCCTTCAGGAGCCCTTAGTCAGCTGGTTGGTGGTCCTAGCGATTTTGTTTGAGGGATGCCTCGGGTCACGTTGACACCTCAGGAACCTCTGACATATCCTGTGCATTGGGACGCTACTGGGGAGTCGGGATGGATTCTAGGGGTAGTGGACCTTCTCTCTCTCTCCTTTTATCTCTAGGTGGAACATGGGAGCTCCTGTTTGGTCCCCAAGGATTCTCCCTTGGGATGCCTTCTTAACCCACCGGAAACAATTTGGATTGCAAAATGTAGAAAGGACTGATCCTGTAACAGTGCCTGACCTTAGTAAACAGGGGAAATGGACAGAGGTTACCCTAGGTCCAGGCCTTCACGGCTACCCGGACCCAGGGGCCTCTTAAAGAATGTGTTTGGTCAGTAACCAGGCCAGTAAGCTCCCTCTTGATATATTGGATGACCGATGTCTAGACAGGCCTCCTGATACAACTCAGTCGCTGAAGGAAACACAGGCCATCCCTGAAAAGGGGACACTGACTCTTTCTCTCTGTTACTCTGCCTAATAGATGTGAAGGCCTCTCCCTCATTCATTTCCTGTGTTAAGGGCTATAAATGGAGCCAACTGTGCTTAGTCTACTTCAAGACAGGGACTTTAAGGAATATTCCCAAACAGCTGCCAAGATTCCACTTGTTTTGGGGAA